>NC_054480.1:143194272-143934272 GCF_017639515.1 Carcharodon carcharias
AAGAGTGTCCTGCAGTCAGCATCACGGTGAAGCAGCTTAGGAAACGTGTCCTGCAGTCAGTTCTTGTTGAAGATAACAAGAGTGACATCACAAGATGTGCGAGAGGGCGGGGGAGAGATCAGAACCAGCGCAAATGTGGGGAAGCTTCAAAAAGTGACATCAGCACAAAGGTGAGAGCTGATTGGCGAGTAGTGGGTAAGTGCTTTTCTCCACTTTCTTCTCTAGTTAAAAATAGATTAAGCTAAGGAAAGGTAAGAGTTCTAGTTTTTAATTAAAGTACATAAATTATTTAACTTTTTTTTACTGTATTTAACTTAAAGTAAGGGTTTTTTTCCAACTAGCGGCATGACAGGGCAGCTCAGACCCATGTTATGTACCGCCTGCAACATGTGGGAAGCCATAGATGCTCCTTGCGCTCTGACTGACCACGTGTGCAGGAAGTGCCACCAGTTGCAGGTACTTGAGCTCCGGATTTTGAAGCTTGAGTGGCAGCTGGAGACATTGAGGTGCTTCTGTGAGGCTGAGAGTTTCGTGGATAGCACATTTTTAAACGTGGTCACCCCACAGTTTACGGAAGTGCAGACAGAGAGGGAATGTACTTTAAATAAAAACAGAGAGGGAATGGTTGACCATCGGTCAGAAGAAAGGTGTCAGGCAGGTAGTCAGGAAATCCCCAGGGTGCATCTCGCTCGAGAACCGTTTTTCTGTGTTGGAAAGTGGTGAGAGTGACAGTTCCTCTGGGGAGTGCAGCCACACTCATGGCACTGTGAGTGGCTCAGTTGCACAGGTGGGGAGGAGAAAAAGGGGAAGAGCAATAGTGGTAGGAGAATAGACAGGTGTTTCTGCGGCTGTAGGTGTGTAGATGTGACTCCAGGATGATATGTTGCCTCCCTGGTGTCAGGGTCAAGGATGTCACTGAACGGCTGCAGGGGGGGGAGAGCAAACAGACAGAGATTGTGGTACATATTGGTACCAACGAACTAGGTAGAAAGGGGGTTGAAGTCCTGCAAACAGAATTTAGGGAGCTAAGAAGCAGATTAAAAAACAGGACCTCAAAGTTAGTAATCTCTGGATTAATTCCAGTGCCACATGCTAGTGAGTATAGAAATAGGAGGCTAGTCCAGATGAATGCGTGGCTGGAGAGATGGTGCAGGAGGGAGGGCTTTAGATTTCTGAGACATTGGGACCTTTTCTGGGGGCAGTGGGACCTGTACAAGGTGGATGGGTTGCACGTGAACCAGAATGGGACCAACATCCTTGCGGGGAGGTTTGCTAGTGCTGTTGGGGAAGGTTTAAATGAACTTGGCAGGGGGATGGGATCCTGAGAGGAGGTCCATTAGGGGAAGATGCACAGCCAAAATTAGAAGCGACAGTAAGTGAATCTGGAAGGCATCGGGATTATAGGCCAGTTAAGGCACAAGGGAGTTTGGCAAGGTTGGATGGTATTTATTTTAATGCAAGGAGTCTGACGAATAAGGCAGATGAGCTGAGGGCACAATTAACACATGGAAGTATGATGTCATTGCTGTCACAGAGACATGGTTGAGAGAGGGACAGGATTGGCAGCTCAATATTCCAGGATATAGGGTCTTCAGGTGTGACAGGGAAGGAGGTAAAAGAGGAGGGGGTATCACAATATTGATCAAGGGATCAATTACAGCAGTAAGGAGGGATGACATCTTAGAAGGCTCTTCAAATGAAGTCATACGGGTAGAACTGAAAAACAAAAAAGGAGCAATCACATTGCTGGGAGTGTACTATAGGCCCCCAAACAGTCAGAGAGAAATAGAAGAGCAGATATGTAGGCAAATTTCAGAGAAGTGTAAAAAAAATAGGGTAGTAATAGTGGGGCATTTCAACTTCCCCAACATTAACTGGGTTAGTCACAGTTTGATCGATTTAGAGGGAGCGGACTTCTTAAAATGCATCCAGGAGAGCTTTTTAAGCCAGTACATAGAAGGTCCTACAAAAGAGGGGGCGGTCCTGGACTTAATTTTAGGGAATGAAGCCGGGCAAATGATAGTGGGGGAGCATTTTGCAGATAGTGATCATAACTCCATTAGATTCAAGGTTGTCATGGAAAAGGACAAGGATGGGCTAGAAATCAGCGTTCTAAATTGGGGGAAGGCTGCTTTTAATAAGATCAGATATGATTTGGCCAGAGTGCACTGGGAGCAGCTACTTTTAGGTAAATCTGCATCAGAGCAGTGGGACTCATTCGAGAAGGAAACAGGGAGAATACAGAGCCAACGTATTCCAGTAAAGAAAAAGAATGGGACCAACAAATCCAGGGAACCCTGGATGTCGAGGGATATACAGGATTGGATAAAGAGAAAATGGGAGGCTTATGGCAGATACCAAGGGCTCAAAATAGCGGAAACTCTAGAGGACTTAAAAAGGAAATCAGGAAAGCAAAAAGGGGGCATGAGAAAACATTGGCAGGTAAAATAAAGGAAAATCCAAAGTTATTTTACAAGTATATTAAGAGTAAGAGGATAACTAGGGAAAGAGTAGGGCCCTTTAAGGAGCATAGTGGTAATTTGTGTGTGTGGGGAGCCGGAAGAGGTAGGTAGGGTTCCAAATGATTACTTTGTGTTGGTGTTCACAAGTGAGAGGGACAATGTGGGTATGCAAATCGGGCAGAAGGACTGTGATATAATTAAAGAATTTAGCATAGAAAGAAAGGAGGTTCTAAGTGGTCTGGCAGGCTTAAAAGTAGATAAATCTCCAGGCCCGGATGAAATGTTTCCCAGGCTGTTGAGTGAGGCAAGGGAGGAGATAGCAGGGGCGCTGGCAATAATTTTCAATACCTCTCTGGCCACAGGAGACGTGCCAGAGGACTGGAGGACAGCCAATGTGGTACCGTTATTCAAAAAGGGATAAACCAGGGGACTACAGGCCAGTCAGTCTAACCTCAGTGGTGGGGAAACTATTGGAAACAATTCTGAGGAATAGAATTAAACTACACTTGGAGAGGCAGGGATTAATCAAGGACAGTCAGCATGGTTTTGTTAAGGGGAGGTCATGTCTGACCAATTTGATTGAATTTTTCGAAGAGGTGACCAGGTGTGTAGATGAGGGCAATGCATTTGACATTGTCTACCTGGACTTCAGCAAGGCTTTTGATAAGATCTTGCATGGGAGACTGATAACGAAGGTGAGAGTCCATGGGATCCAAGGCAATTTGGCAAATTGGACCCAGAATTGGCTGAGTGGCAGGAAGCAGAGGGTGATGGTTGAGGGGTGTTTTTGTGATTGGATGCCTGTGTCCAGTGGGGTTCCACAGGGATTGGTGTTGGGTCCCTTGCTGTTTGTAGTATATGTAAATGATTTAGACTTGAATGTAGGAGGGTTGATCAGTAAGTTCACGGATGAAACGAAAATTGGTGGGGTGGTAAATAGTGAGGAGGCTAGCCTTAGATTACAGGAGGAGAGAGGGGCTGGTCAGATGGGCTGATCAGTGGCAAATGGAATTTAATCTGGATAAGTGTGAGGTGATGCACTTGGGCAGACAAACAAGGCACAGGAATACATGATGAATGGTAGGACCCTGGGAAATACTGAGGATCAGAGGGACCTTGGTGTGCATGTCCACCGGTCCCTTAAGGTAACGGGACAAGTAGATAAGGTGGTTAAGAAGGCATATGGGATACTTGCCTTTATTAGCTGAGGCATTGAATATAACAGCAGGGAGGTTATGCTGGAACTGTATAAAATGTTGGTTAGGCCACAGCTCGATTATTGTGTGCAGTTCTGGAATCCACATTATAGGAAGGATGTGATTGCACTAGAGAGAGCGCAGAGGAGATTTACCAGGATGTTGCCGGGGCTGGAGAGTTTTAGTTATGAGGAGAGATTGGATAGACTGAGGTTATTTTCCCTGGAGCAGAGGAGATTGAGGGAGGATACGATTGAGGTGTATAAAATGATGAGGGGCATAGATAGGGTAGACAGGAAGGAACTTTTCCCCTTAGTGGAGGGGTCAATAACCAGGGAACATAGATTTAAGGTAAGGGGCAGGAGGTTTAGAGGGGATGTGAGGAAAAATGTTTTCACCCTGAGGGCGGTGGGAATCTGGAACTCACTGCCTGAAAGGGTGGTAGAGGCAGATACCCTCATAACATTTAAGAAGTATTTGGATGTACACTTGCGATACCGCGGCAGACAAGGCTGTGGGCCTGGTGTTGGAAAATGGGATTAGAATAGTTGGGTACTTGTTTGACTGGCGCAGACTTGATGGGCCGAAGGGCCTTTCTCTATGCTGTAGACCTCTATGACTCTATGGTAGAGCAGGCTTGAAGGGCTGAATGGCCTACTCCTGCTCTAATGTTTTGTTATTATATGTAAACTGCTATTACCCCAGCAGGCAGTGTATGGAACTTGGCTGCCTTAATAAGGGACTGCTTGAGGAGCTCTACTGTTAATGATTTTGCTTCACTGAGGAAACCCTGGATGAACTATGCATGATGACCTGCACCCTGATTAAATAAATTTTGCTGCCCAATCATCGTCCGCCTGGCAAGGGAATATGCAACAACAGCCGGGCAGTCAGTTTGCCTGCACATGCCAGGTCATGGGGACAGCTTATAGGAAAATGGGGGAATTCATTTATTTTTGGATGCCTCCTGCAGTGAAGAGATCACTGCAGTGAAACATTTTGACAAAAACTGGGAAGGAAAACATACCTACCAACATACCAGCTCTGCGTCCAAGAATCTGCTGCCGGCTTAAGATACTGTAGACTTTTACAACCACCCCTCCCAAACCCGCGCACCCCCTCCCCAGTGATTTACTCCCGTACTGTGTAGCAATTGCAGTCCTGGCCCACTCTCAACATCTAAGGGCAGATTGAACACTGGGAAGAAGCCAGCATTAACACAGCACAAATGTAAACTTTTATGTACACAGGATCTCAGAAGTCTAGCGTTCACTCGCCTTTTATTAAAATAGATGAGCTAGGATATAAAATGAGAACAATACCTCAAGATCAAATGACTTAAACTTTGCTAAAGTCACCTTCCTAGTTAGTTTTCTCTATTGTGTTGTTGCAATGTGGGTGATGCCATCCATGACACATTCCCTGCCCATCTCAGGTTGTGCTGAGAATGGGCTGGTGGTTCTTCTCCTTGAAGAGCTGTGGGCGTGGTGATGACAGGAAATTACAAGGATCTGACCCAATGGGTGGAATTTTACAGCCCTGCGCAGCAGGGGTGGGTCCTTAAAATGTGACGAGCCGTTCAAAAGTCCATTGGCTTCAGCAGGACCGTAAAATCCCACCCAATGTTGCTGAGACATTGCCAATGCATGTCTAAGTCACGATGATGTGTGACTTGGAAAGGAACCTGGAACTGATGTACCCATATCTCACGCCATTGCTGACATTGTTCTCGTTAATACGAGGAGAGGGAGGTGCTGTCGTAGAAATCTTGGTCATTTTCCACAATGCATTCTCTGGATTTTACTTAGTGAGCCACAGTGTGTCAGTGATGTATACTGATTTAAATGGCTGGGCACCAATGAAATGAACCTCTTTGTCCTGGATGGCGTTGGATTTCTTGAGTGCAATTACAACTTTATCCACCCAATCGACTGATGATTACTCCCTCACACTCGCAGCTTGAATCTTGTAGATGGTGTAGAGGCTTTTAGTAGTCAGGAGGTTAGTTGCTTAGCGCAGGCTACCCTGACTCTGCACCAGTCTGGTAACTCAGTGTTTGTATGACTAGCTTCTGGTCATTGGTGACCCCCAGAATGCTGATGTTGGTGGTACCAAGGAGGCTAGGCTTTCTCATGTTCAAAATGGAACCTAGTACATATATGTGGCACAACTAATGTGTGCCACTTGTCAGCCCAAGCCTGGATTTTCCTAGGGCAAGGCAAGTGAGATAGCATGGGCTGTTTCACTATCCAAGGAGTTGTGACTGAAACTGAACACTTAGGAATTGTTACTAGATTGACACCTGGAATGAGTGGGTTGTCTTATGAAGAAAGGTCGGACAGACTGGACTTGTTTCCACTGGAGTTTAGAAGAGTGAGGGGTGATTTGATTGAAGTATACAAGATCCCGAATGGCCTTGACAAGGTGGACATCGAAAGGATGTTTCCTCTTGTGGGCGAGTCCAGAACTAGGGGGCACTGGTTTAAAATTAGGGACTGCCCTCTTAGGACAGAGATGAGGAGAAATGTTTTCTCTCCGAGGGTTGTGTGACTTTGGAACTCTCAGCCTCAGAAAGTGGTGGAGGAGGGGTCATTGAATATTTTTAAGGCAGAGGTAGATAGATTCTTGTTAGGCGAGGGAATCAGAAGTTATTGGAGGTAGATGAGAGTGTGGGAATCGAAACACAAGAAGGTCAGCCATGATCTTATTGAATGGTTCGAAAACCCGGGCTTCATATTTAAAGGCCGGTTCAACACACAATCTCACTCGCTCCAGCCTGTCAGAGATGTCTTGCAGCCAGAAAGAGTAAGTCCGAGAGCCTCAAGAAGAAGGCAGCACCTCACTTCACCCACCAGGCCCTCCAAGCCTTGACCAGAGGGGTGTGGGCGCAAAGGCAAGTGCTCTATCCCAGGGATGGCTGCAGGAAGCACAGCAGCCTCAGAGCTCTGGCCTGGGAGGCCGTTGCAGAGCAGGTCAGCGCGGGTGGCACCCATGCCCAAAATGCCACCCAGTGCAGGAAGAGGGTGAATGATCTCATCCGCTCCGCCAGGGTAAGTCATCCTTCAACTCCCTCCAATATCAAACTCTCATCATGGCATCGTAGACTCAAATGGCTACCCTCACGCAACCATTAGCGGGGGACACATATCAAGCACTCATTCTCTCACTGAGACCTTCACATCCCCACCATCCCATCTGTCATGTATCTGACGCTCCATCCTCCGGCCCTTCTGGGGAGGGCTCACCACACGCAGGGGACAATGCACCTCACCCAACCTCTGCTCCCTCCCTTCTCATCACAGGCCTTTCCTTCTTCTTCATACAGGCCAAGCTGGTGCATAACAAGCACAAGAGATGACAGACTGAGGGAGGGGAGGCCGACAGCATCGCCCTCACTGAGTTCGAGGGGCTGCTGCCGAGCTGGTTGGGGAGGACAGGGATCGCTCCTGTGGGGAAGGGGTGATCGGCCTCTCCCAGCAACCTAGTCGGATCACAGCTCCATCACTTCCTCAAATCCTGACAATCACAGTGAGTCTTATCTAGCTCATGCTCATTAACTGAAACTCTGTTTTCTATGTTCTAGGCACCAGCAGATCACCAGGCCAGTCCAGCACCAGTCAGAGCCCCCATTCATCCAAAGAGGAAGCCTCAGTAGCACTGTCACAGCGCTCCACACACCCTCCACCCGCTCAGAGACACACACGTCGGTGAGGCACAGATGTAGATTAGGCTCGACCTCACTTTCTGGGGAACATTTCATTGACACATCCTGCAGCAGTCAGATGCAGGGGCAGCCCAGGTCTCTGGCACTCGGAGGGCTGCTGAAGACCAGGCACCCCGCTCAGTCCGAGTCAGATGATGAGCCTCCGGAAGTGGCCTCCAAACCAATGCTTTTACCTGGAGATGCAACGACAGGCGGCAGAACATCAGGCAGAGATTCGACAGTCTCACAACAGGCTAGAGCGAACGATGGAGTCTGTCTAAATTCTGTATGATATCGTGGCTCCTACATGCGGGCGCCTCGAAGTCACCATGGGAAGGCTGGTGACCACCATGGAGACCTTGCTGAATTTACGCTCGGCCTTGCACTCCATGGCCACACACCCTGATGACATGGGGATGAGGCAGCTTGACCTCCCTCCAGGTGCACCATCTCCTGCAAGAGTCAGGGCAGGGCCCTTGGGCACCCACAGGGAGGCTGAGAGCCAGCCAGACACCCCGGGGGCCTCCTCTCAGGACACTCCAAGGGTGTGCCTGTGACCCCATCCAGTCCTGCTTCTCAGGCCGTTGAAGGTGCTTCTGCCCCTGAGCAGGTGGCCCTTATCAGGCTGGAGACCTGCAAGGCCTTGGGCCACCAGAGGACGTTCGCTGAGGTCATCGCGGACATAAGGGTGTAGCGGTCAGCAGGCTGCCTCCACCCCTGCTGTAGATGTCGGGGCTGCACCCAGACAAAGTGGCAGAGTTAGGAAAGTTAAGAAAAAATTATGTCACTTTTGGATCACAGGTGTGCTAGACTCGTAAATAAATTGCACTTTTGTTAACACATCTGATGGTTATGTGAATGTTCCTGTCAACTGAAGTCTCGTGATTTTGCACTTTGGAATCCTCTGATGTCGAGGTTTAGCCATCCACTCACTCAGTGATAATGTCCCACTGGGAGATTCATATCTCTGTGATGTCAACCTCAGTTGCTCTCGTCTCTGCACTCTTGTGGGATGTCAGGGAGATGTGTTTAAATCTTTATTGGAAGTATGTGATGTAAGTGTTTCTAATCCTTGTGTGATGGCAGCTCATCAGCATTGATAATCCAGCAGCATTTGTGTCTACTCAGTGGTAATAGCAGAAGAAAGGACATGCACCGAAGGAGGGGATTCCCAGGCTTGTCCACATCTCAGATGCAGCAGCGTTTGCATCATTCGATGGCGGCGAAGGCTTCAAGTCTTCTCTCACAGCCCTCTTGTTCCTAAGTGAGCTCTCAGTTCCCAGAGTGAGCTCACTCACAGAGCCCCACGCACCAAAGCAAAGATCATGGCCCGGCGATTCATGAGGTCAGAACACTGAGGTGGTGAATGCAGGACTCGTCATGCTGCGAGTGAGTGGACATCCCCTGAGTTGGAAGAAACTGGCATCGGGGACGAGGAGAGATGCAGCCATATTCCCTCACTTGAGATAAAAGCAAAATACTACGGATGCTGGAAATCTGAAACAAAAACAGTAAACACTGGAAGTGCTCGGTAGGTCTGGCAGCGTCTGTGGAGAGAGAAACAGAGTTAACGTTTCGGGTCCATATGACTCTTCTTACAATGGCGGAATTGCGATTTTTTTTGCC
This sequence comes from Carcharodon carcharias, assembly GCF_017639515.1. Taxonomy (NCBI): domain Eukaryota; kingdom Metazoa; phylum Chordata; class Chondrichthyes; order Lamniformes; family Lamnidae; genus Carcharodon; species Carcharodon carcharias. The sequence goes on from NC_054480.1 coordinate 143,203,260, forward strand.
TGCCACTGGATTACCTGCTCCTGCCCGCCTCGAAAACCCGTCGTGGGCAGGATGGGAGAATTCCGCCTGTTAACTCTGTTTCTTCTCTCCACAGATGCTGCCAGACCTGCCGAGCACTTCCAGTGTTTCCTGTTTTTGTTTCAGATTTCCAGCAGGTGCAATACTTTTGCTCTTTGTATCAAGGGGTTTTTTTTTCCCCTCTGACTGGAAGCTGGGCCTACGATTGATATTAATGGGAAAATGTAAGGGGGAAAATGACTGAAATCAAAGCCTTCTGACAGCTGGAATTTAATCAGGTTCCGCAGATGCCAGATTTGTAGCCAAGTAGATTTGGCCGAGGAGGTTGAATTGTGTGGTAAGCTAGCTGTTTTCATTCCCCTGTGCAGAGCCATCATCTCCCTTTTAACTTCCTGAAGTAAAGAGTAAACAGTTGCACAGCCCGAGGGCAGAATTTTCATGGGCTGGTTTGGGTCACATTGGAAATGAGTTGGACAACCAAAAAAATGGATAGCTTGCGTGCTGGTAAGAGCAGGAGGGGAGCAGGGTGGGGGGGATTGTCAAGCTGAGGAGCTCATTCACAGCTCACCTTTGACTCTTGACCAATTTTTCACAAGGCCGGGTAACCTTCGGGACCAGCTCAAAGCAGAAACAAGATCGGGGGCATTTTGAACGCGGAGGATCAATTTAAAAGCGGCAGGGAAGAGGCCTAGTAGAGCAGAGGAGGCCTACCCTATCGCAGAATAAGTCTAAAACATTTTTATGGAATTCTCACGTTCCTACCCTATCCTGGGCTGTCTCCATCTGCCCTTCAAAATGTGAAAAGTCGGCACATTTCCTTTTTTCCTACTTTAATGCTCTTCTTCAAAATAGTGCCATGGGATATTTGCTTGAGGAGGCATCACGTCTAATAAAATGGCAGCTCTGACAATGCAATGCTCTCTCTGCGTGGCACGGAATTGACATATGTCATCCAATGTATTTCTCATTATTTGCACCTAGCAACGCGGAGTGCTAGAAATGCTGATGCAGTCTTGTCATCTGGGCTTTCCATGACAGTGCTAGGGGTTGGCATTTTGAATTAAAGGACCAGCATAGGTTGTACAATTGGACACGCAGACTGAAGTGCCTATTTTGAAAACTTTAACAAAAATGTTTGACGTTTCGGGTCAGCAAAGAGGCAGCTTGTCATTCTTTGATATGTCAGGTCTCTGAGACTTTTCACCCTTCCCTGCACCACTGAACGCCCTCCGTGCCCTCACCCCACCCCACCCCACACCTGAAAGGTGGACAGTCCAGTGGGCGGGACTCCCATTGGCCCAAAACAATATCCTGACCCCAGAAAATCAGCAAATGTCAGTGGTAGCCCAGAGCAGTGGATAGATGACCAATTTCAAACAAGATGCACCAGGGTCCCATTAAAGAACTAAATGATGACTTTAAATTTTGAAGTATGATGTAGACAGAGAAAATGTGAGAGAACAAACAAAATACTGAAACTTCTTTTTACAAATAAAACTCCGTGAAGTTGATAAATACAGCTTTTTGAAAATTTTACATCCCATTTAAAATCTAGATTGTCAAACGTTTACAGCCAAACAGTTACAGTATACACTCATAAAATAGTCAAATTTTTAACATTACATTTTTAGACTAAATCTCAGGAGGCCAACTTTTACATAGGCAATGTTTTGAAGGATTGACAGGCATGCTTGATTTGAGCACCTGAAAGACTGTTGCAATTGAAGAAAGTAAAAACCAACAATAGTAAGGAATTAATAATAACTGTCCAACATTTGCAGGACCTCTTATCCCAGCATCCCAAACTCCACAAGGACCTGAAAACCAGGCCCTGCCCTGGAAACGACAATCCCCGTCAGCCATTACTGTCCATCATATCCGGGTCAGGGTACGCTGATCCCCTGCTCTTTGGGGCTGGGATTAACAGCAGAAGCCAGCCTGGTCCGCGACCTGTTCCTTCCTTTCCCCATCCCAGTTGGGTCCATCTCAGTGGAGAGATCAGTACAACTTCACTTATCCTAATCCTGCCCACTGCCCCCAGCCCAGGACTCAAAATCCGGAAAATCCCTGTATCCGGTATACAACCAGTCCCAAGCTTTCCAGATACGGAGTCTGGTACCTGTTTTCATTTTATAATATTACAAACTATATATATTTCATCCAACAGAATATAAATATGCACCATAACAAATTGACTACAACACTTCACATTGAAATCCTTCAAAATTACCCTGACGGCTATCTGAATCACCAAACAATTCACCCCAGGTGCCTGATTGTATAACGTCTTCATATGGATCTTTTTCATCTTTATCATTATCATGGTCATTGAAGGTCCCAGTAAATTCAGCATCATTATTCCAAAAGTAATCACCCTCAGTACCGTTGAGCTCATTTGATATTCCACATTTTGGAAATGATTTTTTTGACAATATTTGGATCAAGTCCATTCCACACACCTGCGGCCCATTGGCTCAATATTAATAGCGAGGGTTCTCGCACGTTTTCTCCTTTAGCAGATATTTTCTCGCCTTCCAAAGTCCACATCTTTCGGATATCGCTCTTGAGAGATTTATTTACACACATATCCAAGGGCTGAACAAGATATGTTGGATCATCAGGAATAACTGCCAAGTTGGTGTTGGTTGATCTCATGGATTAATTACACCGTTGTTAAGGTAGGATCTCAACATGTCACAGGTGAGCAAATATTTTTCTTTGCGTAGTCCTCCTGGTCTCAAATTCCACACTCCTTTGATCCATTTCTTGCAACTGCCTTCATCCCTCCAGCCTCTGTGGTGAACACGGACAACAATGCCTTTCTGAAATTTCTCTCTCGGGAGAGTTTTTTGCTTGAACATCACAATCAGCTTTAAATTTGTACCATCTACGTTACAAGATGGAACCTCTGAGAAACCTGTCTTCCTGAGATCAGTCATCTTTACAAGAATGGTGTTTTTTTTCACCAGTTTTGCTGGTATGTCGAAGTTCATTAAAGTTTCATCCATGTTCCCAATACAGGCCAATAGATAGGTACGCAAGCTTCTCTCGATGTCGGATGACAAAATAGTGGAATTTGATGATTTTATCATCAATTTCAGGTGACAAATGCTGTGAAATTTCATTTTCTCGTGGAATAATTTTTTCTTATTCACTTGGGATGTGGGCATCGCTGGCTGGGCCAGCATTTATTGCCCATCCCTAATTGCCCTTGAGAAGGCGGTGGTGAGCTGCTTTCTTGAACCACTGCAGTCCTTGTGGTGTAGGTACACCCACTGTGCTGGTAGGGAGGGAGTTCCCGGGTTTTGACCCTGGCACAGGCAGAAATGTTCTTGACTAACAGGGGTGTCATGGGTTATCGAGAGTTGGCAGGAATGTGGAGTTGAGGCCACGCATCAGATCAGCCCATGATCTTATTGAATGGTGGAGCAGGCTCGAAGGGCCTCCTCCTAATTTCTCTGCTCGTATGGGTCAACTTTTACACAAGATTGACTTTTACACGCCCATATATGGTAACTTGCTTGTGTTCCCAGCCTCATAATGCGTTCTTTTATGGTAATCTTGAACTTTATGTCCTGATTCACCCACACCAGTGAAAGTCATTTTTCCTGATTTACTATGCCCGTACCCTTCATAATTTTGAACACCTTTATCAGGTTTCCTCTTAGCCTTTTTTTCTACCAAAGGGAGCCCCACTTTCTCTTGTTGGCCTTCTCAATGATGTTGTCACTTATTACCCCTGCGAAGCTGTTTGTCTTGCAATTCCTTTCAGCTGTCTACCTTTCCTTTCTCACGGTGATTTCTCGCAGCCTCTCTCATTTGGCACGGCAGCTCTGTATCTATAATCCTCTCTCCAGACACAACTATGTCTCGCCCTATAACTCTGCCTACCTTTCTTGCTATCTCTTTTCCTGGAGTTGGGTGCTGTGTTTTTCAATTATTTGTCAGCCTTATCAATACCAACTATCTTAGCAAATTCAATTTGTGCTTTATTACATATGATATTATTTGGACTAGCAGCCAAACTGTTTCAGCAGTTCTCACTGCATCAAGGCACGGTGCCTCAGGGAACAGTGGAACATACTGTTCTGAGCTGGTGTGCCGGGCATGGGTGTCTGTATGTATTAATTAAACAGGAAACAATATGGTTTGATTTTGTAGATTTGACTGATGCCTTTAAAAACACCCATGAAAAGTGATGCTCCAGATTCAACTAACAGATTGTCTTCCACTGAAAAGCAAGATAATTTATGTGTCAGGATATATCATTGCATTTGTACAGACCTAATTGGATGCAATTATTTCAACAGAATTACGTGCTTGGGTGAGATTATTATACACATTTGTGCAAAAGATAAAACATAAAATTGAATGAAGCAGGGGAGAAAAACACAATAATCATTGTGCCACTATAATTATTACCAAGTATTGTATCCCCCGCAGGATACTTCAATTCTTGTGTACAATAAGAGTCTATACGGGTTAGAATGTTAAACATATGTGAGTGTTCCTGGTTTTTGTTCAAAATTTGTTCCCCCTCTTTTCTTTTTCCTGTTTTCTCCCCTTATTCCCTTATTATTGTGTTAGCTATGATTTTGACACTAGAACAAATGTACAATAAGGATGCAGAATTTTAAATAATTCATTATTTATCTTCCCCATATTCATTTCATGTAACAAAAGAAAAACTCCATGAAAAATCTAGGTAAGTAATGAGGCAGAATTTCCTTACTGTCCATGTACTGGCAGTTTCTTATTTTCCTACTTGCTGCACCATTAAGAAGTGATTCACCTTTAGACTTGCAACTATTTAATGGATCAATCATAATAATTTGCTGTGATTTTTCTCACATTGGGCAAAATCTACTAAACAATGCTTATTGCTCTCCCTGCAGCTGTCGCCCAGATGCAAGAGATTTCCTGGTTCCGTGTGGTCGACCTTTAAAAATGTCTGCCTGCAGGTTGGATATTCATTCAGTGGGAATCGATGGGGGGGGCGGCTGTGGGCTGAAGTAGGAGGAGGGGCAGACAACCCCAGAACCAGTGCGGAGGCACTCGAGTGCAGAACCGTGCTGGGAGCAAGGCCTGACATTGTGCACTGGCGCTGTGTTTAAATCAATAAGAGAAAAGGTTAAGACAAAAAAATCCCTCCAGCCCTCACACTCCCACACACTCTCTATGCCTGACCTAAGGCAACCTATGCCAACTCATGGCCTTTACGCACCCTCATGGCACCTCACACATGCTAACATAGTGCCAGTTCATGTCAATGCATGCCCCCCCCACCACCACCCTTTGCTCTTACCACCTTCATGGCAGTTCACCTACTATCCTTGGACACTTCTTTGACAGCTTTGACAGTTTTGATACTTCCTTGACAGCTTTGACAACTTTCCCACTTCCTTGACAGCTTTGACAGTTCTTTGACAGCTGAATAGTTCCTTAATATATGGACAGTTTGTTGACAGCTGGACAGTTCCTTGACAATTTGTTGACAGCTGGACAGATCTTTGACAACTGGAATGTTCTTTGACATCTGGACTGTTCCTTGATAGTCCCTTGACAGCTGGACAGTTCCAAATTGTTTGTGTGTAAAAAGTGCATAATCATATTTAATTTCAGCAATCCCAAAGGTGTCCTAAGACCCTATCCTCTATACCTTATCTCTCCAAATTAATACCCTGGCTCGCCAAAGAATCCACCAAGTTCAGGCCTTCTCTTACCTGGCCTCCCCTGCACACTCCAGGATTCACGCGGATGGAATTCAAAAATCGGAAGTCAGTGGTGATTTAAATGGCCAGCTGCCTTCATGATCCACACATACACGAGCCCAGGCCTGACTCCAGTCCCTCCCCCACAAAGATGGGAAATGCTGGGTTCAGGGATGGGTCTTAGAAAGTTTGGCCATTTCCAGAATTTTCTCTTTGCCTTGGCAAAAAACCTGGGCCATTTCCGTTTCTCCCCCAACCAATTTTTTTTTTCTTTCGCTCAGTCCTTCTGTTTGACTTCTCATTGTCCGTTTCTATTTCTCTCTCTAATATGTTTGCCTCTTTGTTATTCGTGTATTTCTGTGTTGGTTTAAAGCTCTTTTTCTTGTGTTTCTGTGTTATGTCATATCTGCTTTCTGCCTCTGTCTCCTCTCTTCTTTTTCGATATCTTTCTTTCTGTAAGCATAACCGTCTGTATGCTTCTAAAGTATTTTTTCACCATTTCCATGTGTCCATGTTTCTTCCTGTATGTTTAAATTATTTCCTTTTCCTGATCCCCGTAAATGAGACCTGCAGACCTATAAACCTCTACAAGCCACAGAAACTATCTTGTCTCCTTCTAGAACTTGGTGGTTGTGCTCTAAGTTGGCATTTTGATTTGTGGAAGGGAGCGTAGGGTCAGGACATTGGATTGGGAAGTACTTGGGAGTTTGACCCTGCTCCGGTGCGAGGATGAAGGAGGCCAGGACATGGAAGTCGATGGGAGGCAGCAGCTGATGTGGGATGGGATATGTGGATATGGGATATGTGACAAAACAGACCTGGGATTTTGTTGGGGGTAATGGAGGCTCTGTTCTTGGGCAAGAAAGCTGGGGTAACCGCATCTCAACCTTTTTGGGGTGCCCTGATTGGATTTTATGGTTTATTAGACAGCTAAAGAGCTGCTGTTCCTGACGGCCAGTTGGAGCTCTTCAGTCCAAACAGCGCCACGGGGAGCAGTGGCCACTACTGGGACTACACCCATCACGAAAAAGCAGCATGGACACCGGCCTCAGAAGAATGCAAATTGGGGTTGAGGCCATGGGGCCAGTTGGGCAGGATGCCAGGAGTGAAGTGGTTAATGAGGGCACTGGGTTGGGGGGAGGGGGTTGTTGCCATGGGGGCTGCCAGTGCTACCATCATGAGGTGCTAGATAATTAATCAATAGGGTGAGCCATCCACTTGTCGATTGGAGTGGGACCTTTACCTACCCACCCAGTTGTCATCCCCACCTGACACTTGTTAAATTGGAAAACTGTCAGTTTCCTTGTCTATCTGACTGAAATCATTTGAACCCAATTCCATAAATTGAACCCTTAACACAAAACTATAAACTTTTTAATAGGTTGTTACCCTTTTCCCCTCTAATCACAACCTCCATGTGTTTTTCATTTTATCATCAGTTCTCTGTTGTCTCCCACTTTGTAAGGCATTTTAAGTTTGTGTCTGTATACTTCAGATGTGTAGTCTAAGGCAATGAGATTCATTCAGTTTACCAAATAATTATCCACATTACATCCAGCCTATTTGCAAGAGCAGGGTGGGTGTGAAATTGGACTTGGTAACATCCACTGTTTGAAAACCAAAATCATGTCCATTTTGTGTGCAAATATTTCTTTCCGACTTGCTCCAGATGCCATATTGGTATGGGTGCTAGCAAATGGACTGACGTCAAGGCTGCTAGACAAACCTATTGTTCCCAGATGAGAGTGCTTTAGTAGACCTTTCTTGAAATCAGGCATGGCTTAGAAAATGAGCAGAAGTCACACAGAACAGAAAAATCTGCTGGAGGATGGGAAAGGAGAAGCAGGAGTGGATTCTCAGCAGGAGGTCATATTTGCCCAGGATGCTCTGGGATTAATTCCCCTCCCTGAACCTCAGCAAGAAACAATGTGTGAGACATCGATGAGGACGTCCTCGCTGAAACTGGTCAAATGCTGCAGCCTGAGTTCCAACCTCAGAGCAGAGCAAGGACCACATTACCAGTGGCTGTGATGGTAACAGTGACAATGAAGTTTTATATGTGTGTCTCTCTTCAGATATTAGCATTATCTTGCAGTTTTTGTCAACCGTTGCAGAAGGGAGGTTCTCTATTCAAAGAGACATAATTACATTTCGTTGTCTCTTGCCAGAAGCAAACAGGCCAAATGAGCACCAGGGTTTGCTGGGATTGCCAACTTCTCCATGGTATAGGGTGCCACTGGCTGTATACATATTGCTTTGCAGCCGCTACACGCCAATTGTGCTCTATTCCGGGACCAAAAGAAATTCCATTCCCTCACCTCCCAGCTTGTGTGTGGCCATATCATGCAGGTCAAGCAAGCTGGCAGCAGTCACAAAGTTTCCATTCAGCAGCAACCAGATGCGCCCGCTACATTTCAGCCACCACAGCAAACCAAAGACTGGCTACTGGTCAGCCAGGCCTATCCACTGATAACGTGGTTCGTGACATTGCTTTGCAACCTACTCATATGTTTGCAGCATGCATGCTTTCAGAGCCATGCTCTCATATGACGTATGATAGTGCAGACAACTGAGGTGTGGAAACAAAGTATGCACTGCCGGGAGAGCTCAGGAAGAGCCCTGCAGAACTTGGCTGAGCAAGTATCAAGACTCATAGTGGTTGGCTGCAATACCTTGCCATCAGGAGGGGATAAGGTCTTGCCAACAGCTGTCACGTGAGCAGGAGCCTGAGGAGGAGGAGGAGGAATCAGCAACCAGACAGCCCCTTCCTGCCCAGGCTGTGCAGGGGGAACTAATTTGAGTGCAACGCCACAAACCGTAACCCCAATTCCACATTCACCAACACCCCTTACTTTCCTCCTGTCACTGACCATCATGTTGTGCTATTGGCCACAATGCAAAGATAAAATCCATCACAAAATAAACACTTCAAACCAAATTGGTCAACAAAATTGAGTACACATTGTGTACAAATGCGCATTCTCTTAGTGCCTGATTTCCACATGTTCCTAATGTTTCTACAGAGTGCTGCCCAGTACCTGCAGTAGGACTGATGGAAGGCAGCTTACTTTCAGTGGAGGGCATGTCAGATGGACTTGGAGGACAACCACGAGCACCGATGGCCCTAGGAGCCAGTGGCCTGCCACATCTCGGCATGGGCAGCTGCAGTCAAGGCTGGCTGGCTGACAGCAACAGAAAGAGAGCTGGCGGAGAGGCCAGCAGGTTTGTGCTCCATGGAGACACTGCCACTCACCCAAGACAGCATCTCAGAAACCCTCATAATGTGTTGGAGAACAGTTTGCTGGACGGCTGTGACACCCTGCACGCCCCTCTGAATATCGGTATTCACAGCCAAGATTGCAGCATACTGACCTTGCATGGCTTCAGTTTAAGTTTCCCCTGCAATTCTGGTCTTCGGGTCAAAGCTGCACGTGCCATCTGAGAGTGGATCTTGCTTGGGTGCTGACTGAATTGGTCACCATTTCCATGCTAGAAAAGATAGGCTTCAAGTTCTGCACAAGGCTTTGGTGCCAATTGGTGCTGGACTCCTCCTTGTTCCTTGACATTGACTGCAGGCTTCCCAATTCATCAAACATTTCGTGTGTACACCCAGCAGCCTGCATCTGTAGTCTGACCCATCAAAGTCCTCACCTGACTCCTCCACAGCAGGGCTTTGTGTGTGAACTCACCCTCTGGGAAGCAGTCAGCTGAACTATACTCGCCCCCTGTAATGATGGCAAACTTCTGCCTGGTGTCTTACCAAGTGTAGACCCCACCACTAATCCATCCTGAGAGACATGTGGTGTCAGTACATGACCTGGTGGCTGCGAGTGTGAAATCAAGTGTTGTGTGTCATCAGCATCACTCTCTTTTATTGGTAAACCTTCACTGCCTGGCCAGATTGTACATTTTGAGTATCTGAAAAGAAAAGACACCAGAGTAAAACTGTGGAGCATGGAGTGGGTCATTAAGAAGTCCATGCTTACACCTTCTACAACTTGGAGACTGTGAGGTAAGAAACAAATAGGAAAAGAATTCATTTTGATGATATGTCATCCCCAATTGATTAGCTCCATCACTGACCACGACCTCAGCAGCAGCAATCCAACAATGGCAAGCACCGCTTCTTCCATGAGGTTTAGGATTTGTAGGAAAGCCCGTCCCCCTCCAGTTAGTTCCTGCTATCTCTGGTTTTGTGCCACCTTGTCCTGAAAGAGGGAAAGATATGTCAATGAGCATTGTGCAAACTGTATGGGTGAAGCAGCAGTCATGGTTGAATGGCAGTGTGTACAAGCTGTGAGATGTGGATGTGAGATTTGTAACAGTGAGAAGTGTCAGAGGGTGTTGTGGGTATGATTGTTAGATCTGAGTTCTGATTGATAGAGATTGTTGGTAGGTGAGTGATGGGGGATCATAGTGATTTGAGCAGTGGCTGAGGTTAGTGGTGCAATTGGTAGGATATGGCATTTGAAGATGCATTCAATGACTTTGGCTACTCATGTGAGATCATTGGGCTTTTTTGCAACACTGTGCCTAGGTCCTTGGGGCTAATCTCCTACCATTAACATCCATGGCTATCTGTTCTCACTGCCTTGTGATCATCCATCCAGAGGGCCTCTTAGCCCTCTGCAGATACAGGATATCTCGCCTCCTTTCCACCTCCTCCACCAGAACCTGCATTGCAGTGTCTGAAAACTTTGGAGTCTGCTGTCTCCCATGTCCTGCCATAACTTCATCTTTACCAGGTCAGATTCACTTCCTGCACGACTGTCAGCACCTGTACGAGCCACAGTACATTCTCCCCTTTAAGAGTTGCAGACTAGCATTAAGCAGTTCAGACTAGGTGCAGGTGATGCTAGGAATTTAAGGTTTTGGGCCCCCTGCTGCTGTGTGCAGCCAATGAACAGCATGCAGCAATCATGCTAATTAGCAGGCAGCAGGAAGATGGCATGCTGCCTGCATCTCAATCAAACGGGCATGGGTTAATGATGCTTTGCCATCCTCCTGCCCATTTTCTGATGTCGTTCCACTAAGTGACTCTGTCAAGCTTTCTATTTTTTATTTCTCGCCTCCCCATTATGTTTGTTTGTCATTCAACAGCTCTCAGGATATCAACCATGTCAACCCCTCCTTAAAATGTGGAATATGATTAGACTTGATTAAATTATCTTGTATAGAATTTTGGGCTGGACCCAAATCAATGATTATATAGCAATGTGGTGCTGTCTTACCTTTTCCCCTTCCTTTCGTTTGCACTCACACTCTTTTTATTCTTCAACTTAGTATTGATGCTGTGCCAACTCATGCTGATTCTGCATCTTCTTTTGCTGGTGCTGTGCTTTCTTGGGCTGGCACTGCCAGTCCTTTCCTTCAGCTTTGTTCTTGTGCCATCCCTTTTCAACCTTCAGCTCAAATCTACCGCTACATGCAGTCTGCACCCTCCCATTCCTGTTCCTGCTGAAAGGCTTTGCTAACTTCCTGCCTACTCAATTAGTGCAATCCCGAGGGAGTGCTGCACTGTCAGAGGTGCCATCTTTCAGATGAGACGTTTAGCCGAGGCTGCTTCCTCAGGTGAACGTAAAAGATTCCATGGGCAGGATTTTTGGGTCATTGGGCAGGCCCGAGAGCGGCCAAGAAACTGTCCGCCGCCTGCGATTGGCCCCTGACCACGATTTCATGCTGTCTGGCCAATTAACGGCCAGCCAGTGTGAAAGGTGCGGTGAGAGACTCAGCGCTGCCGGGTGGAGGGGCAGGAGGAGTGTGAGCACAAAAGCCTGCGCATGCGTCAGGGAGCGCGCACTGAAAACTCCCTGAAGGCGGTGGGGGGGGGTTGCTGAACAACATTAAAAATCAAAAATAAAGATTTTTAAAACCTGAAGAAAATGTCCCGGCATGGGACTCACTCTCAATAACATCAACAGAAAAGAAGTTCTGCCCAAAAATGTATATGTTTTTAATTCAATTGTGGAAACCTCATCCCACCCGTGGATGAGGTTTGCTAAAAAATCAAAAGGCCGCCTGGCCGACTCACCCACCCCCGCCCGCCGACCGCAGGGTTGAACGGGCAGCGAGAAATAGGTTTAAATGAATTGATTAAGGACCTAAATAGGCTCCTTAGTTGTCAGCGGATGCGCTGCCAACTCTCACTTGCGCCCACTGAGCGAAATATCACGCGAGTGCGCGATGATGGTGGGAGGCTCGCCCAACTCAATCGCGGGTTATTTTACGCCTGATCTCTGGTTGGGCAGGATGTAAGCTCACTCCCCATGACGCTGTTTCAAAGCATAGCTGGGGAGTTATCGCAGGTATCCTTGCCTATATTTTATCACTCGGTCAACATCACAAAAACAGATTATCTGGTAAATATCACACTGCATAAACTGGCCACCACACTGGAACCCTGACTATACATCAAAAGTACTTCACTGGCTGCAAAGTGCTGTGATCATGGAGGTACCATATAAATGCAAGTCTTTCCTTCCTCCAGCTTTCAGTTTCCTCACTACTGGAATCTATTTCAGGGGCTCTGCTCACAGTTACTGTTTGTTTCTGATAATTTATTAAATTTAAACATTAAACGCAACATTATGTCTTGCGAGTGTTATTGGTCCCATTTTAGTTGTCATTCATTCGAGAAAGATAAAGAGTCTGGAGCTGGTAGAATGCCTTTTGTTAATTATTATTGGGGGGAGAGGCGTGGGGTGAGGGAGATGGACGATCTGATTGGTTTAATGAATATCTAATGACATTTTGTTTTTCCGTCTTTAGATTAAATACCTATGCATTGTGAAGTATAAGAAAAGCTTAAAATTAATTGGCTGCACCATTTGACATCTTAATATAAAGATATGAGTAAAACCAGTGGCCTGAGAGGACTAACAGAAAAGGACAAGGCAACTATTGTGATGGATGAAAATGCCTTGAAATTTATTTCCCCCATAATTTGATTGGTTTATGGCATCATATGGGCCAGTGCAGACTATTCAATACTGGATGTTCACTACAGTCATATATGCTTATAATCATATAATATTACAGGTCGCAGAGCCAACATTTTTAATAATATAGATTGCAGGGCTGATTTCACATGGGCAAGCCATACATTCATGGGAACATCATACTTGTAGCCGGTGAAGTTTTGAGATAGTGGTACAACGTCCTCATCTCAGTTCTTTTTGACCTGTGCTGCCTGTGAATGTTGGGGAGCCAGAGATCACCAAAAACATCGAAATAGAATGTTCAGCACAGAAACAGGCACCTTAAACCAGCTTATATTTCAACTCATTCTTGGACTCGAACTCAAGTTCTGTCGAAGGGTCATGAGGACTCGAAACGTCAACTCTTTTCTTCTCCGCCGATGCTGCCAGACCTGCTGAGTTTTTCCAGGTAATTCTGTTTTTCTTTCAGTCCACGTACTGTTTGAGCTCCAGAAGAAACCCCTCCCACCCCCCCTTTACCGAACTCTATCAGTATAATATTCCATTCCTTTCGCCCTCACGGGGAGAATTTTTAGCTTGGCGGGCTGGCACTCGCCTAACCCGACCGAGTGTAGAATGACGGGCGATGATGCTGGGTGAGTGTCCCGACATTATCGTGCACTCTCACGATGTTCCGATTGGAGGCGCGAGCCAGAGTCGGCTGCGTGCCAGCCGATAATTAAAGGGCCATTAAAAAGTTAACTGAAAAAAGACTTTTTGCCGCCCGCCCAACCTTACAGTTCGGTGGGGCAGGCGAAAAGGCCAAGCGGCCTTTGCATTTTTTTTAGGAAACATCATCCACGGGCGGGATGAGGTTTCCAACAGCAAATAAAAATAAAATTAGGATTTAATTAACAACATGTCCCTGCTCATGTGACAGAGTCCCATGGGGGTGGACATGTTTTTATAACATTTTCAAAATCTTCCATTTTTTTATTTCGACAAATGTTTGTCTCCCTGAGGCAGCTCTGTGCCTCACAGAGATTTTCAAGCGCGCACCCATGCGCGTGCGCCAAGTTGGCGCTTGCCCTCCTCCCCTCCCCCCCCCCCCACCACACCTGCCAACACAGGTAGTGCTGAGCGCTGCAGCTTGCATTTCACGCTGGGTGGGCCTTAATTGGCCCACCACCATGAATTCGACTTCCGGCCCCAATCGCAGGCAGCCCTTGGCTTCCTGACCATCCCGCCCACCCCTGCTGAGCACACCCGACGAGGGAAAGTTCCTCCCCCATGTGTTTATCTAGATTCCCCTTAAATGCATCTGCGCTATTTGCCTCAACCACTCCCCATGGTTACAAGCTCCACATTCTAACACTTATACACAGAACTGATCAATACAAATGAATATAAAGTATCAACATTCTGAAGTTAGGTAACAAAGAGGACAATACACACTTGGTTCTGCATTCAGGGTTCAGAGTCTAGTACATCACCTTGGTTGTAGCGAAGCTGCCACGAGTGTTTATCTGCTCTTCCGACTCATTGGTTGGCATCACGAGATCAAAGAAATGCCTGCAATCTGGCCAGCAGTTGTATGAGTAAGATTGTTTCACTTTGCCAGCCCGATGCCAAGTAAAGGAAAGTGTGCTTGTATAAAGGTTAATTCTGCAGCCGTATGTTGTTTCAGCTGCTTCTCACTGGGTTTAATGCCATCCCCACATCCTGCTTGCTTTTGGCACTTGCCCTTCTATTGCAGAGGGAGTCTATTTTCAACTCCATTGCTGTTTCTAAAGCCAAACCAGTGCAGTCATTAATTTTATGCTCTTTTTATGCTGCACTGCGGGCATTGAAGTGGCATCCTCTTGGGTGCTATTCTGATGCCAAAAGTGGAGCGCAAAACAGGTGAATTTGCATTGCTATAGTGAGTACGTATAATATAGGAAGAGGTGGCCTAACCGTTCTCATGTGTCTAGTCTCAATAAATGAACCAGCAATGTGTTTGCCTAATCCCTTCAAAGTGATTGGTGCCTTTATATCATTAAAAAAAATGACAGGTGGCACCAAATAGAAATGCCTGTCAACAAAAAGGTACATTTTTAAAGTGAAATCAGACTCTGGAAATAGAAATAGGAAATGCTGTAAATGCTTAGCAGGTCAGACAGCATCTTTGGAGAGAAACAGAGTTAACATTTCAGGTAGATGACCTTTCATTAGACTCCAGAAACCCCAGTTTATCTCCATTCTCATTTTGCTGATTTGTAAAGAGCTGAATATAGCATCAGATCCTTTCAGAAATCTATTGCCACTTGGCACTGACCTTTCAGCAGACGTGGACCTTCTTAGACGTGACTGCACTAAGAGGCGATGAAGCTCTCTCTCCTGATAATGATCGATTAATGAATAGAAAAATGTGTATTTTTGTAGAACAAACTATTGAAAGCTGAAAGAACAGTACTTAAACAGTTAAAAAAGAGTTCACCCATGTTGTAAGACGAATATGGGATAACAGCTGGCTGTGACTTGTAGAATTGTAATTTAATTGAGGGGTTCATGTGATGCCATAAATCATAAGATTAATTGGATGCTGCATTCCAATTGCATTGCCAAGTATTTTTATTCTATTTTCTATATATACTATTTCCTGAATGATAGTGGAAAACATTATTCCGTTTGCCAGTAAAATCCTTGAGTTGTGAATTCAAGAACCTAAAATTTCTGGAGCCTAGCTCAGCCAATGAGAATTGCAGGAGGACAGTACCTGTGATGGGCCACAGCCTGACCTGATGTTAACATGGTCCAAAATCCTGAGAGAGTGGGTTATTTACATGAAGGGGGCAGATGCACATGCTATTTATTGTGCCCTGTGGACATGTGCCCCACGTTGTTGGGGTGGGGGGTTGGTGGGGGGTGGGGTTGGGGTGGTGTGTGGGGCAGGGGCTGAAATATCAGAGTGGTAAATGATTGCTGTTGGAATACTAGAATTGTGCACCCCAGTTATGTATTTACACAGAAACAATAAATTGGCCGCAGGAAATGCAGAAGTGACGGAATTTCTAGCATGGATATTATCCCACCTCAGAGTAAAGCTCAGAATGAAAGGGAAAGAGGGACACCAAAAGCCTGTCCCTCCTCAACGTCAGGAATTTTAGTAGTGTCCAAAATATGTTGCACTTATATAACAGTTTAGACAACCTCAGGACAGCCAAAGTGTGGGATGACTCTTGCCATGAAGCTCTATATGGTCTACTACTTCATCTTTCCCTACCCACTTGGTGCTGTAAGGACACCCAGGCTGGCCTGTTCAAAGGGAATCAAAGGGTTAAAATTTCCTGCCCCCACCGCCCCCCCGCCCCAGCTCCTTCAGTTCAGATGTGCTCGCTTGGGTTTGATGCCATCTTGTTGTGCAAGCAGTGAAGTAGTTTTGAGATGTTGGAAATTGAAGCAACACATATAGTTAACCAGCATGTGCCACACTGTAGTCCATTGTGTGTGCCAGGAGCTGACTGTGTATCATTTAGCTAGGTTTTAATATAGCAATTTTCAGTATGAGCCCTTTTTAAGATATCAGCATGCCAGATTGTTTAGTTTCTAAGTTGAAGCTTGAGTATTCCCTACTGGTGTATGAGCAAGTATGGTAAGCAACAAAAGAGCTGTAATGTTGTCTAAGAGCTATTCTGTCTACCACTTCCATAACCTGAAGAACATCCTCTAAGCCTCACATTTACTCCTGTAACACCTTCCAGTCACACGTTCCCTCACGAACTTTTGTGTTAATTCATAAAGCTGCAAAACAAAGTTTAAAAAAATACTAAAGAAGCCATTTACTGACTCAGAAAGGTATTATAGGGATTGCTTCAAGTAGCTAAGATATTATTCATCTGCTGCTCTTACATAAACTGAAGGGCATCTTACCCTCAGTGTCAGTGTAACCATGTTGATAAACTGCATTAGTTACCAGTAGCTGCAATGTAGCATAATCTCATGAAAGGATTAGAGACTGTACCTACACAGGAGCCAATGCAATTACTGTCAAATAATGAAATTATTTCAAAAGCGCTCAAGAAACAGAAGAAAACTAATAATATGAAATAAATTTGTCCTGTTAATTAAAGAATATTGGACCATTCTTTTGCTACTTATGCTCTGGCAGATGGGTTCTTCCACCTATAACCTCTGACAATCCTGCAAATCATTCCTTTAAGCCAAAGTTCATCGCTCATGCTTACCAGGTCCACAGTGAGATTCTGATCATCAAGGGAGAGCATGTCATTGACAATGAGGAAACTCCAATGGTGCTGCAATAGAGACACCTCTCCTGCATCACAAGGCATGGTGACAGCCAAGCTTTTCGTGGCAGAGGAGCTGAGGGCTTGGTAAACCATGACAAACCTCTATTAAACTCTCTCCCACCAATGCTGCATTTCAGGTCTATTGCAGCCACTGCCCTATGCTTGCATCCATCTTTCATCTATAGCCCCAGGGAGCAGGGCCAGGTAGAAGGTAAATGATTCAGAGGCTCTGCCAGTACTTACATGTAGTGAGCAACTGGATAGGAGCTGCCATTCCCGGTGGATCCCAGTAGGAAATGGAGATCGAGGCAGGGAGAAAGCAGTTCCTGCCATTTCTGCCACTGCTCTGCCCAATTTAAATCAGGAAAGCTGGTAAAACTCAGTCCATTGAAACTCCAAGAACATGGACTGCAGAAATTCAAGAAGGCAGCTTGCCTCCACCTTCTCAAAGGCAATTAGGGATGGGCAATAAATGCTGGCCTAGCCAGCGATGCTCACATCCCATGAATGAATTTTTAAAAAGTACCCAAAAGGCATGTCATATGACCAGGGAGATAATTCAAGATTGTAAAGGTCAGAATTTCCTTGTCCTGCCCCCAGAATCACCTGAATGCAACTTGAGCAGAATTGGGTAGATAGGAGCACACACCCTTATGGTAGCCTGCTGAATTTTCATCATTTAAATTAATCAGTAATGGTCCTTTAAGAGTCCCAGATCCTAGCTATCCATTTTCCTTCCTTCATTGACCCAGTACCAACAAGTGCAGGACTGGAAATGTCTGCTCCTGAATCTTATACTCTGTATTGTTATCTTTATACCTGTATTTTTAGTTATAATTAATCTTGCCAGTGCTTGTTGACTGTAAGGAGAACAAGAAGTATTGTGCGTTTAGTGCTTTTGAGTCTGACTTCACAAATCAATATCATCTCAAGAAGCGTTAAACCTACAGTGACGTAACTCTGTTTCCTAGCGCCCTGATTCAGTAACCTACTTCACCAAAGTCACATCAATAAGCTTCAGTTGCCATTGAGAGAAAGTCTGTTATATGATCAAAAAGAGAGGCAACGTGTTTGTGTACATCTGATAAAACACGTGTGCAACACACCCTGAAATCTGATGTTCCAGTAGAAAAAGGGCAAGTGAGCAAAACTATAAAGCTGGAAATTACTGTTATCCATGTTACTGTCAAATGGTTCATGGGCTCATACCATATTCCTCTCTGCCTTAACATCGCTGTCAAGCCATTTATTTTAAACAGCTTAATAGTTCTGTTAGAATATTTTGGAAATTTGGTTTGAGTGTGTTAAGTAATACCCCATCAATAATTTCATCCTATATTCTGTTAAAACTGGAATTTTCATCTTGAATTGGCAGACGTTCCAGGGTTAATCCATTAAGAAAAATAACAATGTTGGCTGGGCTCCATTTAGTTTTGACAAACCCTTAAGTGCTGAATCAGTTAATGCATGAAACCTTCACATTTCTGGTGCAATTTCGAAGTGAGATTTAATAAATGAACAAAGTCTGAGAATGGCATGCAGGGAGTATAATCTAGAGCAACATCTCTGCTTCATCAGAGCCATCTCCCCTTTAACCAGTGCACTGCCACCACCACCACCCACCAGCCCCCCCCCCAGCCCTGCCACTGCCCCCCTTAGGTAAGCAGGCCAATTATTTATCTTTTAACAAAAATATCCAGGCTGCTTGCCTGATCTTGAACTCTCACAGTGGGACCCATTTCTCTTCATCTGAAGGCTAGTTCATCTCACTGGCTTACAGTACTTTGAGTTGGCAAGTAAGAATGCTAGGCATAGGAATTCCCTTCCTCTGTCTTCATCAACCATCGCCTCTGCCCCTCACCCTGTGACATTTGCTTTGGTGAAGGTTTCATCACTTAGTTGGCGTGTTGAAAATATTGGAAACACAGTACAAGCCTTTTATCCTGAGCCAAGCCATTCATATTTTATTATTTTTCCTCTGGTAGATTGTACCAGAGGTATGCTTGCCCAGGATTTGCATTTGAAACAGAAATGGGCAAGAAAGACATGGATTGACTTGTAGATAAAAGCAGAAAACTGCGGATGCTGGAAATCCAAAACAAAAACAGAAACAGAAATATCTGGAAAAGCTCAGCAGGTCTGGCAGCATCGGCAGTGGAGAGCACAGTTGACGTTTCGAGTCCTCATGACTCTGTTGAAGACACTTGCAATGTAAACACTAGTACAACCAAACCATCTCCTATATGTCCTGGAGTTCTGCATTAGTACATCAGTTGATACAATGTTTTGTCATAAGATATAAAAACACATGTATCATATGGATTTGTGCACCCAGCCAGTACAGTCGTGGAATGTTAACCATTAAACCCTCATTCTTAACTTTAAACAGCAAAGGACGAGAATTGTTCTTCGTAATTTGTTTTCCTTTTTAACTTAAGCTTCTATTTAGCCATGTATGATCCAGGTTTGCTGTTTTCCCATCTCTTTGCTGTCTTTTTCCTAGTCTGAAAACGTGACAGGAATTGCATTTTATGGTGTCTTCTTGCTCCTGAGATGAAGTGTGGTATCACCTCCAAGTGTTATATTTAATGCCCCATCTGCAAAATGACAATGGTCACCACTGAAGAGCAGTAGTCAAATTCCAACCAAAGTCCAGGTTCAAACCTAGTTCTTTGATTAAAATCAGTTCTGTATTGCTAAAGCTATCAAGTGAGCAAGTGCTTTTCTTTTGTAGGACAGTATGGAGCCTAATTCTTAATAATGCAATGTAGCACCCATTTTGCTTATTATTTTCAAAGCATTTATAAACAATTGTTACAATTTGTTAAATGCTGACATAGTTTTTATGGCTGTTCATATTAAAGGTTATAAAAACTTATAATGGCAAAAAATGATACTGCTCATTAATGTAGATGTTGCTCCCATCCTTTAAGTCATATGTAGATCAATAGTAAGAGCTTATTTTGGTAACACATAATTATGACGACAATCTGCAAGAAAGGTGGCTACGCATTTTTAACAATCAAACTGAGGATGGGGACTGATCCTGTGTCTCCACCTATCTCTCATTGAAAGGAGTATTATATTTGACAGGTTTTTGGATTGTTGGAGGAAGCAGTGTTTGCAAGTTTGTGTTTTAAATTTAGTTTGATTGTACTCTTTGACCTGAATGAGTAGAGCTGACAGCCAGAGCCAATTTATGTCCCAGCTCTTTGCTAATAAGTCTCTTGAGAATCCATCTTTGAACTTGCGTAGCCATTAAATCATTTTGGTTGTCTCCAGCTGCCAATGGAGCCCCGAATAAGGGAAATGGTTTATTCTTATCTGAGATGAACTTCAGTCTGATTTTATTTTCCACTGAACTCATTGTTGTAACTAATCTCTCAACCCCATTGCATAATATTGTCCTTTTTATTGTTTTTACTTGCTTACAATCCATCTCTTACTGTAATTATCCCTGTGTGTTAAGAAGAAACAGAATAAGGTACAGACAAGAAGCATTCAGTCCATGAAGATCACTCCTTCAAAAAACTGGGATACAGTGCAACCTACTCTATCAGGAAATGGGTCCCACCCCAGGAAGAAATATTTTACATAAATATTCACAGATCCCCAAAATCAATCAGATAACACTCCAGAATATTTATGTTTACCTGCACCTTCTCTATTCTCTTCACAAATAACACCCTTATTTCTCCAGTCCCATCAGCACTGTGAGCAGCATGTCTTATGAAGTATTTGATAATCTTGGTCTTCTCATCTTCCAAAGCTTTTCCTTTTCAAGCTTTATTCATTAACCCTACCATCTATTTCTTTTCCTTCCTCCTAAAATTATGTTTAATTTTATTGCATTCTTCACCCCTTTTAACATTTTCTTCTTTATCAGAATTCATAACACATTGTTGCCTCAAGTCTAGGCTTCCACCTCTCCTTTCACACTTTGTTTGAAACTATCCAAACTAGCCCCTGTCCCACACACTACACTGAGACTTCACTGGCTGAGTTCGCAAATGTCATCATGATTCGAGTCCCTCCTCATCTTCCATGTCCATACCCAGTGATTTTTAACATCATTATGTACTCCATCCTCATCCACAGTCTATACTCTTCAGTCCACTGGTGTCTGCTACTTCCACAGATAGCTGTCAGCACAAAACTGAATTTTCAATATTCCTATTATTTACACCATGATGGCTATTGGCAGGTCTTAGACAGATTGAAATGGAAATATACCAATTATCCAAGAACAGCCCATTAGGATAGTGAGAGGCGAAAACTCAGATGGCTCTACAGAGCATACTAAAAGGTAGATCTTGTGTGACAATATAAAATCGGTGATGGCAAGTGAGTTTTGCGTCTCACCTGATTTATATTTCCATTAAAATCAATGGAAATAATCATGGACTGGACCCTACCTCTGGAGGAAATATTCGATATTAAGATTCCCATGTCTCAAATCCCTTATTCCTTAATATCGTTGCCTTTACTGCCAGCTTGCAATTGCCGTTCTTCTGTACAGTCATATGGGTCTTGCCCTGACTTGACTACACCAAAACCGATCCAGAAACTCAATCAACTCATTCCCATACTGAATTGTTCAGAGTTACCTTTTGTGTAAACCCCTGTTGCCTGTCTTATATACTCAGTTATCTATCCTAGTGCTCCCATGAAGTACTCCCCAGTGATTATAGCTTGGGAGCTTGAATGATGCTAAGCCTTCCCAAAGGATACTTCAGATGGCTGTGGTAGGTGATCACAAGTAATTCTGGGTCTCGAGGGCTTGGCTTCAGGTTGCAACAACTCATTGTGGGTTGGGGCTTTTTGGCCCAGCTTGTCATATGGCACTAGCAAGGGCATTGGTGGAGTGGATGCAGATGTGCAGGCATATGATGACCCTGGGAGATAACAGCAGGTAACTTTCCCAACTTCCACTGCACGAGGACACAGCACGAGAATGCTCGAGAAGACCAAATCAATGCTGGTCCCAGCTCTTAGATGTGAGCTTCCATGGGAGCAGTGCAAGCTACCATGGAAGCTGTCAGAGCTGTCAGCAGAGGCTCCATAATGGTAGCTGCCATCGCCCTGTCCATGGAGTTGGCCGTTTGCTCCATGTTGGACAGAATGGTAACCATGCTTTGCATGAAGCCTGGAAAGAAGTTGGAGCTGGACTCCTCCACGCTCTTAGCCATTATGTGCAAGATTCCTGGTTCACCTAGCATTGCTTGGGTGTGCCTATCAGTCTTCTTTGGTAGACCAGGTCCTCAAAGTCAGAGAACTAGTGTTTGTTCTCACCCTCTGGTGAAATTGCACCTGTACCATTCTATTCCACTGTTGATTCTCCTGTTATGGACAGGGAAGGAGAAACAAACTGAAACATTATATTCCCTTCCCTTCTGTCCATAATCAGTGTGGTTTATTTTTTGAAAAGGTAGATGTGTGTTTCCAAACCATTGTTAGTGTGTGGTCAGTTTACAAGTACCAGCGGAAGACTTTCATGGGTTTAAACAAAGAGGATTATTTAATCACAAGCACACCCCAAAAGATCTAAACACTATGTCAGCCACACACTCACGAAAGACACAATTAAAGGAGACAGTGAACTTCTACAAATGTTACACCAAAAAATAATTAACAGTTTACATATTGTAAAGAATAGAGCTTTTTATTTTCTGTTGGACTGGGGTAAAATTACAATGGCTACAGTTTGAAAGACATGTCCACTGGAACAGGATGAGAGATATATACAATTTTGCAGTCCTGGAACAGAGTGCGCCATAAAAGACAGAATGGTGCCAGAAAGGAGTCCTGGACCAAGGGAGCTGCCTGACAACAGCATTTTCATTGACTCCAGATCAGGTAACCAGGGTTTGTGCAAGAGCAGGGCAGCTGAATAGCTCCTAGCCTGAAAGGAGCAAGACCCAAAACCTCCCCCTCCTGTGTGTGTAGGATTCCCATTGTCCTACAATAAAAGCAAGCTGGCTTTTTGTTTTCATATCTCTATAACCTGCTGTCTCTCTGAGGAAAGCCCTATAAAAAGGAAAAGAGGATAACCACAGTTAGAGACATTGAAAAATAAGTTCTTGACCAGTGAACTAAATACTGAAAGTGCTGGAAGACCACCTCATGTTATCAACAAGAACTGAAAGGAATTTGGAAGCCATTGATCAAAATCAACCCATTGAATCCTGTACTCCAGAATTGGTGCTATTGAACTGTTTTATCCCACCCTTAAAATCCATGTTTTTCTGTGTCTTATGTTTCTTATATGTGTATGTATAGGGATTTAAGAAGGGGTAGAGTTTAGGTTACAGAATTAGAAATTAGCAGTTCATATTTTGCTTAATGACAGTTTGTTCAATAAACAGTTATTTACATATTAAGTTTACAAACCTGGTGCTCATATTCTGTTAACCTAAATTAAACAGTTGGGTAGAATTGGGGCAATCTGGTGGTTTGGTCAGACTTCTCACATTTGTCGCAGCTCGGGGAACAGTGGTGCTTGATATTACAGCACATTATCCCCAGAGAATCATGACAGCGTCTTTACGAGTCCAATGAAGAAGGAAACTTTTTCCCACTTTGAATTGTAGTTTCAGTAAGTTCAGGTGGCTGGTGGGGTCGGATGTAAGGCTACTTCGAAGAGAGGAATGTTCAGCAGCTCATGAAGTCAGGCACTCCTGGTTGTTGTATCAGGAGGTTCAATTTCTTTACTGGTGAACTCAGATCTTTGAAATCAGGCTGGAAGGCTTCTTAAAATACAAAGGTGGAATAGCCTTTCTCTGCAGCTGTTGTCTTGTTGGTGTTATTCTACAGACTACCCCCCCCCCACCCCCCAGGTCTCTTCTGAGTGTTGGGATAAAAGGATTTCAGTATCAGAGAACCAGTTTCGATCACATGGTCAATGGCCATTGATATACAATAAAAGGTAGATGGTTTTCTTTCACAATTAATTTGTGGATAACTGGACTCACCAGCTTTCCTTTGTTACATTGCAACCCTGGAGACATAGCTGGGATTTCCGGTCCTTTCAGCAACGGGCATCATCACAGGCAGGATGGGAAAACTTGGAGAAAGACGAAAAGTCAATTGACTTTTGGCTGCTCTCCAAATTTCCCTGTCCTGCTCATGACAGTGCCCACTGCTGGCAAGACTGGAAAATCCTAGCTATAGAGCCTAAGAGTCTGTTTACTCTGTGTTTTGGAGTAAGTTTTGAAAAATAGCAGGCATGAGTTCCACAAAGGAGTGCTGCCTAGGCACATTCATTCAAGGGGAAGACCTCCACCCAGTATGATTCTGTTCAGAACTTTCCAGAAGTTGCAAACGTCACCTGACACCCTTGGCAGCCATCTTAACAGTAGATCAGTGTTTAAATAAATAAAGGCAGTTCCAGAAGCTTCCATACAGGCACAGTCCATGCTTAAAGTTATAAATATTCATGCCTTTTACTGGGCATAACCCTGCATACTTTAGGAATTGGCATCACATGACAATGAAATGGGGACTGCCATTTCTTGTTTGCATTTTTTCTGTTGTTTTCTCAAATCATATTAAAACTGAACTTGTCAGAACCTGTCAGAAGAATTCCCAGAAGGGCAATAATGTTCCTTGAATGCAGTTATGAAAGGTCATTATTAATAGCTCATAAATATAATTTGTTCATTACTATAGTTCAGAAATGACGGTATAATTATAGCTTGCTGAGTGTCTGGCTAACAAGCACTTTTAGAGGATTTATATGTTCCTTTATCGTGAGCGGTAGTGATAGAGACATTAATGATCATAGTTCTACAATCAGTCTTCCTGTTAAAAACATAAACGTAAGCAAAACTATTTAAAACTATAGCAAAATCTTGCTTGAAGAGGAAGTGGAGGGGTTGAAGGAGGTAGGAGGGGAAGAGGAGGAAGAGGAAGGGAAACAAAAGCCAAGGCAGCCCCACTTAGCTTGGGCTTTATGCATGAGCAAAACTCATTAAGTGAGATACTGTTAGCCACAGCCCCAATTCCCCATTCACCAACACTCCTTACCTTCCCTCTGAAATTGATTATCACATTGTCATCCTGGCCACAATGCAGAAAAAAAGCCTCCACAAACTAAGCATTCCAAACCAAATATTCCAAATCACAAAGAAGAATGATCATACAGTCTCGAAATGTTAAATCGGTTTCTCTCTCCACAGATGCTGCCAGACCTGCTGAGTTTTTCCAGCATTTTCTGTTTTTATTCCAAATCAAATGTCATATTGCATGCAAACATCAACAAATCAGCCTTGTGCCTTCCCTTAACACTTAAATTGAATATGCCTTTGCCTGTCATCTTGTTGCTCTTACAACCGGAAGGCTGCTGGGACCACAGATTTCCTTGGAAGACAAACCTGCGAAGCTCTGGACTAGAACACCCGGCTTCAGACTGCACCACCTTGGCATGGGTGACAGCAGCAGCCTGGGCTGGCTGGATGACAGGCAACAGCAAAGGCACTGGCAGAATGGGTAGAGGTGAGAAGACACACGCTGTATTCCTGAGAGAGTTCAGCAGTTTCATACTCCATGCAGCCACTGCCACTTCCCCAAGGCGGCATCACAACGATCCTAATAATCTGTTGATGGACAGGCGGCTGGACCTCCTGTAACACCCTTCATGCCCCTTTGAACACTGGTATCTGCTGCCGTTATGGCAGCAGTCTGAACTTGTATGGCAGCAAGGTTACCCTACATAACTTCAATCTGAGGTCCCACTGCAGCACTCAGGCTTCTGGTAAAAGCTGCTGGTGTTGCAACGGAAGCTAAGACACCCGCCATTAGACCTTAGTTTGACAATGTGACACTGGAGACAGTTGATAGCTTCTTATATCTAGGCCACTAAATCCAGAAATCTGTAACTGGAGGCTGAAATCAACATGTACATTGCAAAAACTGCAGCTGTTAAGTCCAAACTGAGTAAGAGAATGTGGAATAATAGAAACCTGACTGAGAAGACCAAACTGAGTTTACCAACCCTGCATTCTCAGTGCACTCCTTTGCAGCAGTGAGAGTGGACAACATACGCTAGGCAGGAGAAAAAACTGAAAAGCTTCCATCTTCGCTGTCTCAGGCGTATGCAGGACAAGGTCACCAACTCAGAGGTCCTGGGGCTGCAAATTTCATGAGCATGCACTCATTGCTAAGCCAACAATGTCCCCGTTGGCTCGGCCACATTCATGAGATGGATGATGACCATACACCCAAAGACCTACCGTACGGTGGACTGGCACTGGGTCACAATGTGCTGGACGTTCATACCTCTGCTACAAGGACACCCGTAAGTGGGATACGAAGATGGCAAACATTGACACTGACAACTGGGAGCCAGTCGCTGAAAGCGATGACCTCTGGAGGCCAACTGTTTGGATGTGCATTGGAAGAGGCAAGGCGAAATGGAAAGCTCAGCTGGCTGAAAAGAGAACCCAGAGACAACAGAGGCCAGCAAATCCTGCACCTTCTCAGCCTTCATCTGCAGTAAATGCAGCAGAGGCTGGAATGCCAGAGTCAGGTTCCTGAGCCACACCAGGTGATCTTTAACACAGGGCATAAGGCACAAACGTTATCTCACAAGACGGAAGGCTGCCAAAGAAAGAATGATTGGGTGCACAGGTGTGCTAATGGAACTGGCACAAGTTCCATGCAGTAAAGAATAGGCTTTAAACCCTCCACAAAGCTCTGTGTCAAGTTGATGCTGGATGACTCCATGCGTTTTGACATTGACTGCATGCTTTCTTACAAGCTTCCCAATACATCAAGCATTTGAATGTGCATACCCATCAGCTTTCTAATTAAACTGTCCCACTAAGGTCCCCAGCTGAGTGCTTAACAGCAGAACTCATAGGCAACCTCACCCTCTGGTGATTTGGCACCTGCAATAGATGTGCCCCTGCTCTGTCCTGGCTGCAGCCCACTTGTGCCCAGTGTCTCACTCATATCCCATCACTATGCTATTCTTCAAATTACACAGCATCAGTTTCTGAGTTGGTGGCAGTGTGTCATCATCATCGCCCTTGGTCTTCCTCCACTGCCTGGCCAGATTACACTTTGCGGGTATCTGAAATCTCAAACACACAAGGATCAGGTTGTGGTGAGGGAGGTTAAGAGGTGCATGTTTACACCATCTGCAGTTAGTGAATCAAAAATGACTGTGGAATGATGGATAATAGGATGTGAGAAGGAGGTTATGAGGATACTGCCACCCTCGATGGTTTCAGCCCCACCAATGGCCACTGCCTCACGGCATTCCAATAATGGCAAGCACCATCATGGGAGGGCAGGTTTCGCAGGTGCATCTGTCTCCTTAGGGGTAGCCGGTCCTGTCTTTGATTGTGCTCCACCTTGTCCTGCAATAGAAAGGAAAGTGTGTCAGTGAGTGCCGTGCAATCTTTTTGGTTGATGTAACTGTCATGGTCGAATAGCTGGCAGTGCATGTAACCTTAGAAATGTGTGTTTGAGATTTACAGCAGTGCCCAGTGTCTGACGGTGCAATAGAACATATGAATATTTGGTATGAGTCTTGATTGATTGAAATTTTTAGTAGGTGTGTGATGGGGACATGGCAAATTGAGGAATATCCATGGTCAATGGTGTAGTTGCATTTGAACATACATTCACTGACCATGATCACTCGTGTAAGACCATTGAACATTTTACTATGCTGCATTCAGGTCCAAGGAGCTAGACATCTGGCATTGACCTCCATGGCGATTGAGCCTATTGCCTTTTGATCGTGTGTCTTGATGGACCCCTGTAGATACGGGACATCTTTCCTACTTTCTACCTCCTCTACCAAGGCCATCAGTCCTGCGTCTGAAAACCTTTAAGCCCATTGTCTCCCATGCTCTGCCATGCTTTACCGGTCACATTCACTTCCTGCACAACTCCCAACACCTGCTCCGGCCAGATTGCATCTCCCCTTTAAGAAGTGCAGGCCAGCTTTAAGCAACGCAGGTTAGCTTTAGAGTGCTGTTTGGAAGTCTGATTTTGGGACCCCTGCTGATACATGCAGCCAATGAGCAATATGGTTAGCCCTGGCTGTATGCAGCCATCATGTTAATCAGCAGGGAGCACAAAGATGGTGTGCTGCCTGCATTTCAATTAAAGGGCATGGGGGAATTGTGATCGCTATGCCTCTTTTCAGGGGCTATCCCATGGAGTCAGACAAAATCAGTGGGACATGGGGCTTGTCCTAAGTTAATAGATACGCATGACATTCCACTATCATTTTCTGAGAGGAAATTCTAAGTACCTCAAAGCACAGTTTGAATCAGTGGTGGATTGAGAGCTTACTGAAAGGATTGAGATTGCTGAAAGCTTAATAAATGGGACAGGATTTTCCACGTCTCACACTGGCATCAGGACCTCATCAGAAAATCACAAGTACCTTCCCTACAGTTTCCCATGAAGTGATATTAATGGTAGAAAATTACAATCAAAACTCCCACAATTACACAATGAACTGAGTGCTGTATGCAAGGTCCCACTGGTGGCACAGGGCCATTTACCTGGGAGGTTGGGAAATGTTTCCCCAAGACATTTGAAATTGGCGATACTTTATTAGGGTGCATTTTCCTTCTGAAGCTTGTTGTAATTCTGCCTTTCCAGCCAAAAATAATTTCTCCCCAATTGCTCTTTCACATTTTCTGGTTTCTCCCCGCCCAGCCAATGTGCATGTGCTCAGTGTTTGTGAATGGCCTTTTCCTGGAGGATTACACGTGACACCCACATATTAGAGACTGGCAGAGCACACAGCTATGAGGCCAAGGCACATTCCTCCTTGTACAACCGCATTCTAATGTACTATGCAACTCATTCCTAATGGCAACGCCGCTTCTTAATGCTTGTGTCATAGTCCAAGCTATTTGGCTTTACAAGCCTTCCTCTATGATTGTTCCTGTAGGAGAATTTTCAAGACACCATCAGAAATTACAAGATTTTTGCCCACATATCTTTTTGCTTCTGTCCCAGTAAAAGTAGCAACTGACATATTCAAAGCACAATGCAATACAAGGTACCTGCATGATGCTTGTTCACATGAGATAGCTGAAGACCCCTTAAAAGATGCACATCCCCCATATTTCTCATTCTAACATCCTTCTGCCATCCACGTAAGATGATGGACAAGCAGCAAAACGATCCATGAGAGACAGGTCCTGCCACAAGTGCTGCATGTGAAGTGGTTGTCATGTGTCACTGTGGGTTTTTGCTTGTGGCATTAGTGCCTGTTATCAAGCTACTGTAGCCACTGATCATCATAGTGGCCAGCCCAAAGGTTGATGGCGCCATTTTCCTCTGTCATCAGCTACTGTCTCCCAAGTGCAAGAATTGATGTTTAGGGCCTTCATGCCGTGTTTGCAAGCATCCTTGAAGCGGAGCTTTGGGTGTCCAATCAGTCAGTTCTAATGCAACCCTTTATATTTCCTTGCAGAAGAACACACACAGAAGAGAGAGGTTTTGGGTATTGTTCCTTTCAGGCTAGGAGCTATTCAGCTGCCCTGCTCTTACACAAACCCTGGTTACCTGGTCTGGAGTCAATGAAAATGCTGTTGTCAGGCAGCTCCCTTGGTCCAGGACTCCTTTCTGGCACCTTTCTGTCTTTCATGGCACACTCTGTTCCAGGACTGCAAAATTGTATATATATCTCATCCTGTTCCAGTGGACATGTCTTTCAAACTGTAGCCATTGTAATTTTACCCCAGCTGCCAGAGCAGGGCAGAACGCCACACATGTGAAGTAGCAATGTATGCAGCTTAGGGGAGGGGCCACTTCTACTAAGACTGTTGACTTACTGAGAGGTCCTTTGAAGATTCTTCAGACACCGCTCCAAAGCGCTTCACTAGCATTCTTTATTTGCTCATTCCTTCCCTCACACACAGGTATACACTGCCGTGGTGCAATATAAAACATTAGAATACTTTGCAATGTTTATTTCAATGGAACGTCTTCCTTCTAGCTTTATAAACTATTTTTTCTGATCTTCTAGGTGCTAAGAGGAGGGGTTGGCAGAGCCTGGGCTTAACTTAGTATCTTAGCATCACACAGAAAATGTGTACACCTTTCTTTCATGCTGCAAGTAAATGTTTGCTAGATTCATTTTAAGGCAATCTGGGCAATATAAAGGAGTAGAAAGTTTGTTACAGGGAATTATTACGGTGAGAAAATTAGCATGCTATCATCTCCAAAATTGTGAACCTGAGCAGCAGATTTTTACATTGCTCCATTTCTAACATTTAATCAATCCCACTGCATGGTTAACAATGCTCCACACGCAAAAGGGAATAGGATCCACATTCAGGGACATTTTGTGCTCCATAACAGCAGTCCTGACTCCCTTGATATTCTTCTGTTAGGGCTGTGAGCCTTAGAGCTCAACAGCAGCACAAAGAGCAACAGAACATTTGAGCAGAAAATTAATAGAGACATTATTACATCAGGCAAGCAGAGGGGTCCAGGAAATGCAGCTATTGGCCATTGTTATGCAAAGCTAAGTGTACCTTACTTAGTCTTTGAGACTTGCTGGTTTCCCCTTATGTAGTAATTTTATTGCGATAGTCAAAAACATTTTCTAATTGGCAACATTTGATTTTCAAATACCAAATTGGATTTTAACAATATTGTGCGTATTTCTCTGTCATTTTATTAGAGCTATTTTCAAGGATTTTTTTCCATTGTGACTTGAGCTCTGTGGCAGTTGTGATACTGCTGCCTTTTTTCCAACAACAATAGTGCTATAATGGGTTTTCTAATAGGAACTCTCATTCCACACCACCACCACCCACCCCTCCGGCGACCCTCACATCCTCCCCCTATCTATGCATTTTTGGGGACAGAAAGGAGGGTCAATAAAGAGGTGCCAGGCAGATTCAGGCTACACCCGAGGCACACTGCATCCTTCTGCTGGTACATCAACATCCCAACGCGTGAGCAGAAACACACATACATGCATTTGTCAAAGGAGCAGGGACTGTGCTTTACAAAGGATGGCATAATAGAGTTATAGCAGGCCTAATGGAACAAATGAGTTAACTGAAACTATGCTTCATTGTTCCTTTTAACCAATCCCCAAATTTGTTGAAGCTTTAAAAGTTAGGCCCAACCTATTCTGGAATTTTGAGAAGTCTCAGCATCCTGGAAAGAAGCCCAACACCATCCAGGACCATCCAGGACAGAGTAGTTTGTTTGACCAGTACCATTACCATTGGATCCAATGCCCATCCCCTGCACCACCAGTACACTGGCTACAGCCTTTAACCTACAGGATACACTGCAGCAACTCACTAAGGTTATTTGAACATGGGCTACAGCATGGTAGGAAATAACACTTCAAAATTGCAGTGCTCAAAGCAATGACTACTATGATTGATCCACCCAAGGCTTAGTTCAATGACTAAAGCAAGCCCAATGACATTATTGCACAAATGAAATAGATTGAAGTGAAAAATGCATCAGTGACAAGCATAGGAGAATTGACTTTGGTAACATAAACATTAAACAGGCTCATGCATTCATCTAGTAACCAGGCACAAAGCAAGAAAAAGCAGTACTCATTGTTTACCAGTATCTTAGACTGAATGGGTGACCTCCATAAATCAAAGTATCTATCTTCTTTATTCAGAGGAATGTTTTGCCCATCTAGTCACTCCTAAAATGTTCGTGTTTGCTAAGCAGTAGTGATTTGTGCTGGCTTTGTGCTATTAGGTTTAGTTTAGTTAAGTACATGCAGAAGTTGGGGTACAAAAAATGCAGCACCAGCAATTGGCCCCACTAAAATAGGTCCAAACTAGAATGATGCCAGGTGTAAGACATTCAGGCAGGACAACACCATAGCTCAATGCTGCATTGGAGGTACTTCTGCACAAGGCACTACAGAAAATGTTAGAATTTTTTAGAATAGAAGGCCTTATCCAACTAAGTGTACTACCAGAATAACATGGCTGGAGGCTGCTTAAAGAGCAATTGTTAACTCATCCATGGCCCAACATGGGACCAAATGAGAAAGAACTTTGCTCAAATAAGCTAAGTGTGCCCACACTCCAACAGAGGGCGCTGGTGAGAAGTGACTGAAGCATTCTGGGACAAGTCACTGCAGTCACCGTGACTCAGGAGGGAATCAAGGAGGACCCACTGTCAAAGAACGGAATATCCCCAAACAGTACGTTGCTGTAGTGTTTCCATCCCTCCCTCCTCCTCAAACCTAAAAAAAAGAGAGAGGAAGAGGTAGTGGATTTTAAAGAAAAAACAGCTGATTGGTGAGTAAATTCTGGGAGCAGACTCGGAGGGAGGAGCACTGGAGTGGTGAGTATAAATCTAGCTTACCTTGGGGATTTGCGGCCTTGTCTCCAGGGAGCAGACTTGGAGGGAGGAGCACCGGAGTGGTGAGTATAAATCTAGCTTACCTCAGGGACTCGCAGCCTTGTC
The DNA here is from genome assembly GCF_017639515.1 of Carcharodon carcharias. Taxonomy (NCBI): domain Eukaryota; kingdom Metazoa; phylum Chordata; class Chondrichthyes; order Lamniformes; family Lamnidae; genus Carcharodon; species Carcharodon carcharias. The sequence continues at coordinate 143,235,630 of NC_054480.1, forward strand.
TCCAGGGAGCAGACTCGGAGGGAGGGGCACCGGAGCAGTGACCTGGGGGCACAGAGCAACTGAAGCCAAAACTGAAAAAGTGACATCACAGGAAAGCTGTGACCTGATTGGTTGGTAGGAAATCTGCTCCAAATTTGAAAAAAAATCACTGCAAAGCTAATTAATAAATTACTTATCTAAGTAGAGATGGCTGGGCAGGTGATGTGCTGGAGCTGTATGATGTGAGAGCTGGCAGATCCCATTGCGAGCTGCAGTGACCACATCTGCAGCAAGTGTTGGTTGCTGGAGGAACTCCGGCTCAGAATTGATGAGTTGGAGTCTGAGCTCCGGACGCTGTGGCACATCTGGGAGGGGGAGAGTTACCTGGACGCTTTGTTTCAGGAGGCGGTCACACCCGGTAGATTAAATACCTCAAGTTTGGTCAGTGGTCAGGGTCAGCAGAGTGTGACCACAAGTGAGGCAGGTAGAGGAATCCTGTGTTCAGGAACTGAGGAGCCTCAGCTCTTGACCTTGTCCAACAGGTATGAGGTACTTGCTCCCTGTGTGGATGAGGAACAGGGCTGTAGGGAGGATGAGCCAGCTGACCACGGCACTGTGGCACAGGAGGCCATTCAAGAGGGGGGAGCAAAAAGACAAGTGGTAGTTGTAGGGGATTCTATAATTAGGAGTATTGATAGCATCCTTTGTAAGCAGGATTGAGAGTCCCACATGGCATGTTGCCTGCCCGGTGCCAGGGTGAGGGACATCTCTGACCGGCTTGAAAGGATATTGAGGAGGGAGGGGGAGGATCCAGTTGTTGTGGTCCACATCAGGACGAATAACATAGGTAAGACTAGGAAAGAGGATTTGTTTGGGGATTATCAGGAACTAGGAATTAAATTAAAGAACAGGTCCTCAAGGGTTATAATCTTCAGATTACTACCCGAGCCAGGTGCAAATTGGCATAGGGACGCGAGAATAAGGGAAGTAAACACGTGGCTAAAGGAGTGATGTGGGAAAGAGGGGTTCCATTTCGTGGGGCACTGGCGTCAGTATTGGAACAAGAGGGATCTGTACCGTTGGGATGGTCTCCACTTGAACTGATCTGGGACCAATGTTCTAGCGAAAGGGTAAAAAGGGTGGTCAACAGGAATTTAAACTAGAAAGTTGGGGGGGGGAGGGAAGGGTAAAACTCCAAGAAGTATGACTAATGGGAAACAAAGCAGCAGGTTAGCGTGTAGGGGGGTGGATTCAACTTCATGGAAAATTATGAAAAAACTGAAAAGAAAGGAGAGCACAGGAGAGGCTATTAAAGTCTCCAGAACACAAAATAGGACAGAGTGTTTGGAAAGGGCTAGGAATCTAACTTCAAGCACATCAGATAAAGGGATGACAATGAGAAAGGGGACAGGAAATACAGGACTGAAGGTGTTGTATCTGTTTGCACGTAGTATATGAAATAAGGTAAATGAGCTTGTGGAACAGATTGAAATTGGCATGTATGATGTGGTGGGCATCACAGAGACATGGCTGCAAGGGGATCAGAACTGGGAGCTAAATATCCAAGGATATACATCCTATCGAAAAGATAGGCAAGATGGCAGAGGGGGTGGGGTTGCTTTGTTAGTAAGAAATGAAATTAAATCAGTATTAAGAAACGACATAGGTCAAATGATGTAGAATCTGTGTGGGTAGAGTTGAGGAACCGCAAAGGTAAAAAAGCCATAATGGGAGTTATATACAGGCCTCCAAACAGTAGTCAGGATGTGGGGCAGAAGATACACTAGGAGATAGAAAAGGTGTGTAAGAAAGGCAAGGTTACAGTGATCATGGGGGATTTCAATATGCAGGTAGACTGGGAAAATCAGGTTGGTAGTGGATCCCAAGAAAAGGAATTTGTGGAATGTCTACGAGATGGCTTTTGGAGCAGCTTGTGGTGGAGCCCACTAGGGAACAGGCAATTCTAGATTTAGTGATGTGTAATGAGGCAGATTTGATAAGGGAGCTTAAGGTGAAGGAACCCTTTGGCGGAAGTGACCATAATACGATAGAATTTACCCTGCAATTTGAGAGGAAAAAGCTGGAATCCGATGTAACAGTATTACAGTTGAATAAAGGCAACTACAGAGGCATGAGGGAGGAGCTGGCCAGAATTGACTGGGAGATGAGCCTAGCAGGAAAGACAGTGGAATAGCAATGGCAGGAGTTTCTGGGAGTAATATGGGATACACAGCAAAAATTCATCCCTAGGAAGAAGAAGCATACTAAAGGGAGGACAAGGTAACCATGGCTGACAAGAGAAGTCAGGGACAGCATAAAAGCTAAAGAGAAAGCATACAATGCGGCAAAGAGCAGTGGGAAACCAGGGGATTGGGAAGCCTACAAAGACCAACAGAGGACAACTAAAAAAGAAATAAGGAGGGAGAAGATTAAATATGAGGGTAGCCAGTAATATAAAAGAAGATTGCAAGAGTTTTTTAGATATATAAAGGGTAAGAGAGAGGCAAAAGTGGACATTGGGCCGCTGGAAAATGACACTGGAGAAACAGTAGTGGGGAACAAAGAAATGGAGGAGGAACTGAACAGGTACTTTGCGTCAGTCTTCATGGTGGAAGACATGAGTACCATCCCCAAAGTTCAAGAGAGTCGGAGGGCAGAGGTGAGTATGGTGGCCATTACCAAGGAGAAGGTGCTAGGAAAACTGAAAAGTCTGAAGGTGGATAAATCACCTGGACCAGATGGATTACACTCCAGAGTTCTGAAGGAGATAGCTGAAGAGATAGTGGAGGCGTTAGTGGTGGTCTTTCAGCAATCACTGTAGTCAGGGAAGGTCCCAGAGGACTGGAAAATTGCTAATGTAAGCCCCCTGTTTAAGAAGGGAGTGAGGTAAAAGACGGGAAATTACAGGCCGATTAGCCTGACCTTGGTCGTTGGTAAGATTTTAAAGTGCATTATTAAGGATGAGATTTCAGAATATTTGGAAGTGCATTGTAAAATAGGGCAAAGTCAGCATGATTTCATGAAGGGGAAGTCATGCCTGACAAATCTGTTAGAATTCTTTGAGCAGGTAACGAATAGGTTAGACAAAGGAGAACCAATGGATGTTATCCACTTGGACTTCCAGAAGGCCTTTAACAAGGTGCTGCACAGGACGCTGCTCAGTAAGATAAGAGCCCATGGTGTTAGAGGCAAGGTTGATAGAAGATTGGCTGTCTGGCAGGAGGCAGAGAGTGGGGGCAGAGGATGGCTGCCGGTGACTAGTGGAGTTCCGCAGGGGTCAGTGTTGGGACCACAACATTTCACTTCATGCATTAATGATCTAGATGAAGGAACTGAGGGCATCCTGGCTAAGTTTGCAGATGATACAAAGATAGGTGGAGGGACAGGTAGTATTGAGAAGGCGGAGAGGCTGCAGAAGGATTTGGACAGGTTTGGAGAATGGGCAAAGAAGTGGCAGATGGAATACAATGTGGGGAAGTGTGAGGTCATGCACTTTGGTAGAATAGAGGCATAGACTATTTTCTAAATGGGGAGAAAATTCAGAAATCTGGAGTGCAAAGGGACTTGGGAGTCCTAGTACAGGATTCTCTTAAGGTTAACTTGCAGGTTGAGTCGGTAGTTAGGAAGGCAAATGCAATGTTGGCATTTATTTGGAGAGGACTAGAACATAAGAGCAGGGATGTGCTGCTGAGGCTTTATAAGGCTCTGGGCAGACCACATTTAGAATTTTGTGAGCAATTTTGGGCCTGTATCTCAGGAAGGATGTTCTGGCCCTGGAGGGGGTCCAGAGGAGGTTCACGAGAACGATCCCAGGAATGAAAGGCTTAACATATGAGGAACGTTTGAGGACTCTGGGTCTATACTCGATGGAGATTAGAAGGATGAGGGGGGATCTGATTGAAACTTACAGAATACTGAAAGGCCTAGATAGAGTGGACGTGGGGAAGATGATTCCATTGGTAGGAGAGACTAGGACCCGAGGGCACAGCCTCAAAGTAAAGGGAAGACCTTTTAGAACAGAGATGAGGAGAAACTTCTTTAGCCAGAGAGTGGTGAATCTATGGAATTTATTGCCACAGAAGGCTGTGGAGGCCAGGTCATTGAGTGTATTTAAGACTGAGATAGATAGGTTCTTGATTGGTAAGGGGATCAAAGTTTACGGGGAGAAGGTAGGAGAATGGGGTTGGGAAACTTATCAGCCATGATTGAATGGTGGAGCAGACTCGATGGGCCGAATGACCTAATTTCTGCTCCTATGTCTTAAGGTCTTATCTTATGGTCTTATTTAATGTTATTATTTTTAAGGAAGCTTAGGTTGGACATTTAGCTGGTCATGCTCCACTGCCCCAGTATAAAATGACTGTAACTTCTGGTGGTATAGTGGGAGTGGCTCTTTGGAAAATCTGGTCTTAATCACAGTTCACTGTATGCTTGGTGAAGCATTGTTCCAGCAATTATTCATCTACTTTCCATAAGCAAAGACATGTCCATGTGTTGCCAGGGCATTGCATTGCTACCATCATATCGCATTTAGACTGTGATTCATCTAATGCAGCAAGCGACAAAACACAAAGCATGTTTGCCACATACAGTAACAAAATGCTGCATGTTCATGTACTCACATAAGGTAGTTGCTGGGCGAGGCATTTCATATCTCTTCCCATATTCCTTATTCAAACTTTTGTGCTGTTCCTATCTGGTTGCAGGAGAATGCCACACATTACAAAGGCAGAATGAGGGTCTCCTGAGCTGCAACCCTTGACAAGGGGAATGCTCTGGAGAATTTTGACATGAAGGCATGAGGGAATGGGGGAAGGGAAGTTGGAGAGTTCCACCCAGGCTCTGCTTGTATTACCTTTGTTTTTCCCTCTTTACTTTCCTATTTACTCACTCCTTCATTCTTTCATATTCAGCTATCCCATTTAACACACTAAACTGTCTTGCAATGTAAGGTGGTGACGTAGGGTATTGTCACTGGACAGGTAATCCAGAGACCTTGGGTTATGTTCTGGGTTCAAATCTCTCCATTGCAATTTGAATTCAATAAAAATCTGGAATTAAAAAACCATTGTCAATTGTCGTAAAAACCCCATCTGGTTCACTAATGCTCTTTAGGGAAGGAAATCTACTGACCTGGCCAACATGTGACTCCAAATCTGCAGCAATGTGGTTGACTCATAAATGCCCTCCGAAATGGCTGAGCAAGCCACTCAGTTGTGATAAATTGCTAAAAATGCAATAAAAAGGAATGAAACAGGATGGACTGCCTAGCTTGGCCTAGGCACAGGAAATGACAAAGGCAAAACCAACCCTGCAAAGTCTCCTGTACTAACATCTGGGGCTTGTGCCAAAATTGGGAGAGCTGTCTCACAGACTAGTCGAACAACAGCCTGACATAGACATAATCATTACAGGTCATGTCCCAAACACCAGCATCACCATCCCACTGGCAGTTGGACCCAGCAGGGTTATCATCAGCAGTGGTATACAGTTGGGAGGGAGTTGCCCCAGGAGTCCTCAACATTGACTCTGGCCCCCATGAAGTATAAGGGTGTCAGACCAAATGTGGGCAAGGAAACTTCCTGCTGATTACCACGTACTGCTACCACCACCTCCACCACACCAGCCTCCCCCCACCACCCCCCCCAGCCCCAGTCTATTCCTCAGTGTTGAGCACCACTTGGAGAAAGTACTGGGGGTGGCAAGGGTGCAGAATGTACTCTGGATGGGGGAATTTCAAAGTCTATCACCAAGAGTGGCTCGGTAGCACCACCACAGACCAAGCTGGCCAGTCCTAAAGGACATAGCTGTCAGACTGGGCCTGCAGCAGGTGTTGAAGAAACCTACAAGAGGGAAAAAACATACTTGAGCTCATCCTCACCAACCTGCCAGCCACAGATACCTCTGTCCATGACAGTATCAGTAGGAGTGACCACCCAGAGTCCTTTTGGAGACCAAGTCCCGTCTTCACATTGAAGATATTCTCCAATGTGTTGTGTGGCACTACCACTGTGCTGAAATGGAAAGACTTCGAACAAATGTAGCAACTCAAGACTGGGTACCCATGAGGCGCTGTGGGCCATCAGCAGCAGCAGAATTGAAGTCAACCACAATCTGCAACTTGGGCATATCCCCCGCTCTATCATTACCACCAAGCCAGGGGATCAACTCTTGTTCTATGAAGAGTGCAGGAGGGCATGCCATGAGCAGCACCAGGCATACCTAAAAATGAGGTGTCAACCTGGTGAAGCTGCAACACAGGACTACTTGCGTGCCAAACAGCATAAGCAGCAAGTGATAGACAGAGCTAAGTGATTGCACAACCAATGGATCAGATCTAAGCTCTGCAGTCCTGCCATATCCAGTCGTGAATGGTGGTGGACAATTAAACAACTCGCTGAGGACCACAATCTTCAGCCAGGGCTGCCAATTTGATGATCCATCTCGGCCTCCTCCTGAGGTCCCCAGCATCACAGGTGATTCACTCCACGTGATATCAAGAAGCGGCTGAAGGCACTGGATACTGCAAAGGCTCTGGACCCTGACAATATTCCGGCAATAGTACTGAAGACTTGTGCTCTAGAGCTTGCCATGCCCCTAGCTATTCCAAAACAGCTCCAACACTGGCATCTAACTAGCAATGTGGAAAATCGCCCAGATATGTCCATCCCAGCCAATTACTGTCCCATCAGTCTACTCTTGATCATCAGTAAAGTGATGGAAAGGATCATCAACAGTACTATCAAGCAATACTTGCTTAGCAATAACCTGCTCATTGACCCCCAGTTTGGGCTCCTCCAGGGCCACTCAGCTCCTAACCTCATTACAGCCTTGGTTCAAACATGGACAAAAGAGCTGAACTTAAGAGGTGAGGTGGGAGTGACTGCCCATGAAGTCAAGGGAGCGTTTGACCAAGTGGCATCACAGAGCCCTAGTCAATGGGAATTGGGGGAAAACTCTCCACTGATTGGAGTCATATCTAGCGCAAAAAAGATGGTTGTGGTTGTTGGAGGTCAATCATCTCAGTCCCAGAATATCACTATAGGAGTTCCTCAGGGTAGTGTCATAGGCCCAACCATCTTCAGCTGCTTCATCAATGAGGTCCATCATAAGGTCAGAAATGGGGATACTCGCTGATGATTGCACAATGTTCAGCGCCATTTGTGACCCCTCAGATACTGAAGTCCATGTTAAAATGCAGCAAGACCTGGACAACATCCAGGCTTGGGCTGACAGCTGGCAAGTAACATTCATGCCACACAAGTGCCAGGCAATGACCTTCTCCAATAAGAGAGAATCTAACCATTGCCCCTTGACATTCAATGGCATTAACATCGCTGAATCCCCCACTATCAACATCATGCGGGTCACTATCGACCAGAAACTGAACTGGACCAGCCACATAGTGTGGCTGCAAGAGCTGGTCAGAGGCTAGGAACCCTGCAGCGAGTAACTCACCTTCATTCACTCCCTCCGCCACTGACGAACAGTGGCAGCAGTGTGCACCATCTACAAGATGCACTGCAGAAACTCACCAAGGCTCCTTAGACATCACCTTCCAAACCCATGACCACTACCATCTAGAAGAATAAGGACAGCAGATATAAAAACAAAAAACTGCGGATGCTGGAAATCCAAAACAAAAACAGAATTACCTGGAAAAACTCAGCAGGTCTGGCAGCATCGGCGGAGAAGAAAAGAGTTGACGTTTCGAGTCCTCATGACCCTTCGACAGAACTGAGTTCTGTCGAAGGGTCATGAGGACTCGAAACGTCAACTCTTTTCTTCTCCGCCGATGCTGCCAGACCTGCTGAGTTTTTCCAGGTAATTCTGTTTTTGTTAAGGACAGCAGATACATGGGAACACCCCCACCTGGAAGTTCCCCTCCAAGCCACTGACCATTCTAGCTTGGAAATATATCGCTGTTCCTTCACTGTCGCTGGGTCAAAATCCTGGAACCCCCTCCCTAACAGCACAGTGGGTGTACCTACACCACAGGGACTGCAGCAGTTCAAGAAGGCAGCTCACCACCACCTTCTCAAGGGCAATTAGGGATGGCAATAAATGCTGGCCTAGCCATCAATGCCCACATTCCGTCAATTAATAAAAAAAAAAAATATTGTTTCAATGGGTATCTTACTGCTAGCATTCTAAAATATGTTCTTATCCTGTTTCCTGAGGTGCCAGGAAGAGGCATTGTCAGTATTGAATGACCAGTCTCAACCAAGGACTAACAGCACCAAATATCAACCTTTTCTGTGGCCACGTCTCCATTAAAAATATGCTGCCTTCCTGGGGATGGTTGGGTGGTGGGGGTGTCGGGGGAGGGGGGGGGCGTCAGTTTTTAGCTGACATGAGGGAGGACTTGGTGAAGCATATAGCCTGACTGAGGAGGAGCAGTTGCTGCTGAAACTGGAGAAGCCAAAACCATATAACCAGAAAGTCCACTCAAAAGTCTCCTTGACTTGCTAAGGTTAAGGATTCAGCCATCTCAAGGCTTTCTATATAGTTAGGCAACTCAGCATTAATAATTCCTATAGTTATTTGGACGTATCCATCAGCCTGAGGAGTTCGAAGATGTCATGCGTTCACCATGATGGGGAACCAATTGTAACAGCCCCATTGTATCCCTGCAGTCTGCGTATCACTGATCATGCAAAAAGAGGAACCATCAGCAATGGAATAGCAGGAGCTGACATGAAGATGACAGGGCAAAGCCTCACCCAACCACACTGCTCAAATCATTAAAGACAGATGTGTCCCTGATCCTAAAGGTGCAGACCCATAACAGCAATATTTGTGCTGTCTGTAGTTGCAGGACCATCTGCTGACACAGTACAAGATGGTACTGGAGCATTTCCATTGGCAGCAGCCAACCAGCTGTGTTCCTTCCTAATTCAGCTGTTTCAATGTATTGTATGCCTGTATCTTGCTAGTATGCAATACAATAGTGGTACAAGAGGTTGGACCAATGTAAACTTTGGCAGATAACATCATCCCATTGGTCTCATCTGTTTGTTACACATCTGGTTGGAAGGCAACAGACACAGTTACCCCCTGCCTCCACCCACAGCTGTTTCTAGGGGTAGAGACCCAGGTAATACCCAGTCCCAATTTCCTGCACCCACCCATTCACCCTTTTATGCCAGCCACCCACCTCTGGAAATTTGGGATTCTTGTATTTGTAAGGCATCTTATCACTTTCTGTGGACATACTAAAGAACTTCACAGTCAAAAAATTAATTTTTGAAAAGCAATCACTAGTGTTATGTCGGCAAATGCAGCAACCAATCTGAGAACAGCAAAAGCCTGCAAAGGATGTAGAAAGGGTGATTCCAGAACTAGAGGGCACTGTTTTAAAATTAGGGGCCACCTTTATAGGACAGAGATGAGGAGAATTTTTTTCTCTCAGAGGGTTGTGCAACTTTGGAACTCTCTGCCTCAGAACACGGTGGAGGCAGGATCATTGAGGTTGCTAGATTCTTGTTAGGTGAGGGAATCAAAGGTTATCGGGAGTAGATGGGAATCTGGAATTAGAAATTCAAACAGCTCGGCCATGATCTTATTGATTGGCGGAGCAGTTTCGAGGGGCCGAATGGTCTACACCTTTTCCTATTTCGTATGTTCATACATTCGTAATAGCAAATGATATTTAATTTTTCTTTATTTTTGTGGCATTGTCCAAGGGGAAATGTTGGCCAACACATGGGAGAACTCTGCACTGTTCTTCAAATTGTGCACTGGGATCTTTAGCAAGGCGATTGAGCCTCAATTTAAAATCTCACCCAAAAGAAAGTACTTTAGACAATGCAGAACCCCCTCAGTACCGCACTGAAGTGTTAGCCCAGTTTAGGTATTCAGATCTTTGGGTGAAATTTGAACTTGCAACCTTCTGACTCAGAGGCAAAAAGCAAACGCAACTGAACCAAGCATCTTGAGTTGCCAAATCCGGTTGGACTTTATTCAAGAGCCTTGATCATATGACATTCAATTGCTCCAGTTTGCATATGATATTGTACATACCTTATAAAGGCTGGGTACCCTGGATTCACGTGTCCTTATTCACTGTTCCTTTCTTCTGAAACCAAAACTTAAGTTGGCGTTTCTGGTGATGGGGTAACTTGCCAGAAGGAAATTTCGGCATGGAGCAAATAGCTTATTGACAGAATCTGAAGATGGGAAATACCTTGAGCACCTCGGAGAGAGACAGGACAGTGTGGGATGGAGATTGGAAGTCAGGGTCACAGAGTTACGAAGCCTCGAACCGCATTTATACAAATCCTTTTTTTCCCGTGTGACCTGAAGCAGCACCTGAGAGATATCTCACCCAAACCGGGATACTCCAGGGCATTCCTAAATTACTATAACAATGCAAAAAAAGGCACATTTTACATCCATTAATTTCTTTAATGCATTTAATGTTTGAAATAACACATATTTCTCCCCAAATTCAAGATAATTTGAGTGAAATTGTAAAAAAACTGAGACAAGGTAAGTATTTACCTAACTGCAGCACACAAAGGGGATCTTGTGGTGCAGTGGAGAGCAGCCTTGCCTCCAAGCCAGAAGCTGTAGGTTCAAGTCCCACTCCAAGAGTTCCTAGCTAGGGAGGGTGAAGTTATAACAAGGCCAAACAGGCTGAGTAAGCCTGTAAGTTCTTCTGATATATGCCGATAGCAGGCAGTAAGAGTGGGTGAGATTCCTGGTCAGCCATCTTATGGAAAGAAATTGAAGCCACTATTGTCACTGTCCATAGCTCCCAGACTGCAGCATGCATGTAAAAGTATATCTTGCCATTGCAACTTAGTCTCCCTGGATGGTTGGTGCCAACAGCATGGGCTTTGATCCCTGGTCCAGCTGGGACCTGCTCCCTTGTCCTACTTGTGGGTCAGACTTGGCTTTGGGTGGAGAAGTGCCCAAAGATGCTTTTCTCTGCCTTCCTGACACTCCCACCTCAGGTCTTTGAAATTCTCTCCCACTCTTCAAAATTGGGGTTTTTTTTTCTTTGCAGTAATTCTTCCACCACCATCATACAAGAAAGACAGAGACATAAACTGAGAAAAAAAAATCTTGCTCCTTTCATGACTTCAGGATGTCCTAAAGCTCTTTACAGTCAATGAATTGATTTTGAAGTGAGTCACTGTTGTATTGTAGGAAACACAGCAAGTTCCCATAAACAGCAATATGATAATGATCAAATAATTAGGGCTTTTTTTTAGGTGATGTTGGCTTAGGGATACATATGTCCAGGACACTGGAGATACTCCACTTCTCTTCAAAATAGTGCCATGGGATTTTCTTTCTTATACCCACCTTAGAGAGGAAACATTTCATGTCAGTTACTCCCCCAACACTGCACTGGACTGCACAAGATAGCATGCTCAGTTCCCTGGAGTGGGATTTGAACCCACAACCCTCTGATTCAGAGGTAATAATGTCACCTCTGAACCATGGCAGACACTCAAGATGCAGACTGACACATAGGACAAGAAAAAAAATTAGATAGTGAGTACATGTCTGGAAGGGGAGAACAGAAACAATTGTAATGTAGGAAACATGGCAGCCAATTTGTGCACAGCAAGCTCCCCCAAATGGAAATAATATGATAATCTGTTTACCCTGTTCTGGCTAATATTTATCCCTAAGATTTAAAATAAAACAGACTATGTGGTAATTATCACACTGCTCTTAGTGGGAGCTAGCTGGTGTGTCAATTGCCTGCCACATTTCCTACTTTACAGCAGAAAGGCTATCGGGACCGATGGGCTACGCAAGCTGGGAATCGGGAAAGGTATGCCGTCCAATTTTTGACAATGGGCTAGTACCTGGATATTTTGAGAATCAAGGATGGGTAAAGGTGTTCTATTTTTTCTTTATTAAGTCCTCATACCCAGTATGAGTACGAAGGTGAGAAATGTTCTGGTGGTGTTGCAGCTAGCAGGGAGCAGTGAATGCATTAATGATCATTTGCAAACAAAGACAGTTGGTGATCAAACCTGATCCGTGCATACATAAAACTATTCTCCTGCGTCAGCAGCAACTTCGACTGGGAGACCAATCACCCAATTTGGAAGACTCTGGGCAATCAAGAATGGGTGGAAACCAAAAGAATCCATCACTATAGTTTGCCATTCATGCTGATTAAACTAAATTAGAGGTGACAGATGAGTTTTTATGTGTCTGTTTGTTCATCTAACTTAATTTGCTGCATCAACCTACTGCAATTATCACCAAAGAAAGGGATGATGATGGCAGAGGGTTGAAACAGGAAGTAATTCAAAAAGGTAACCTAGAAAGATGTGTCTGAGCTAAATTTAAGACTGACCATAATAATTCACATAATAATTCACATACCTTGCATTTAGTCAGCTCTCAACCTTTGATCGAAAATTTCCACAGAGCCCTTCCTCAGTGTCAAACGTGTGTCAGAATCTCCAATTATGCACTTAAAAGGATTTCTCCTGCACTCCCAGTGAAGTTAAAGGGAGTGATCCAGAGAAGCTCCAAGGAAATTCTGGATTCTGTAAGCAAGGCACTTTGGAACGCTGTACTTTTCAGTAAACGATAGTAAAAGGCCATAACACTGAACTGCAGTTAAAAAGTACAATACAAAATATCTGTTCACTCAATGTATCTTTGTTATTCTTACATTTACATAGAAAGCAGTATACAATAGAAGACAACAAGGGCAATGTGATACAGGTCAGCATTTTTGTAGTAACTGCAGTGGATGTTATCCAATCAGCAACAGTGCATATAAAAGCAGAAAATGCTGGAAAAACTCAGCAGACCTGGCAGCATCTGCAGAGAGAAAAACAGAGATAATGTTTCAAATCCGTATGACGTTTCTTCAGGGCTGAAGAGAGATAGAAACATGATGGGTTTTATTCTGTTGAAGAGAGGGAGTGGAGCAGGTGGAGCAAAGTAGAAGGTCAGGAATGGGTAGTAGCTCAGGAGAGATTTGACAAAGATGTCATGGACATAAGGCAAAGGGAGTAGTAATGATAGTGTTAAAGACTAAGGCAGGTGTTAATAGTGGCTTAAAGGTCTGCAGAACATGTTAATAGCAGAACAAAGGTCAGCTCTCTCTGAAAGCAAAACACAAGAACAAGTAACAGACTGTGCCTTGTGGGGAGATGGTGTTGGAAAAGAACATCAAAATAGAGGGCAGAGTTCATGATCTGAAGTTGTTGAACTCAATGTTAAGTCCAGAAGGCTGCAAAGTGCCTGATCCAAAGATGAGGTGTTGTTCCTCCAGTTTGTGTTGGGCTTCACTGGAACATTGTAGCAGGCCGAAGACAGAAATGTGGGCATGAGAGCAAGGTGGTAAATAGAAATGGCAAGCGGCAGGAAGGTTGGGATCATGCTTGTGGACTGAGCAAAGGTGTTCTGCAAAGCGGTCACCCAGTGACAGTGCAGAGAGTGCAACATGAAGAAAAGGAACGAGTCTTTAGTTGTCACAAGGAAAATCATTCATCTGTATTATTGTGTTTCAGCAGCTGCAAAGCAATGAATATGCTTAAACATGAAATGTGCGGTGCATTTTATGTAAAATCAGAATAAGGCATAATATACAAAATGCTTTTACCTTCAGCCCAACTGGAATGGTGGGCGCAGCTTCACATTAGAAACCCGACTGACTGATTTGTACACCCTGTTGCTGCTCATTCCAGATGGAATATTATCGGCCATGCAGAGGCAGCTTTGGAGGCAAGAAGGTGGGGAAATTCTGACAGATGAGCATCAGATTGGACATCAGAGTAATCTTTCTGGAGGCTGGGTCAAAGTGAATGCGGCAACTCACCTGACAGCAGTAGGCAGCCAGTTAAGCCCATATGCAGCCAATCAGGGTCAAGCTTAGGGTGGTGGTAGTGTAGTGGTATTGTCACTAGTTTAATAATCTAGAAACCTATGGTAATTCACTGGGGACCCAAGTTCAAATCCCACCACAACAAGTGGAAGAATTTCATTGAAAATCACAAATTAAAAGCCTATTTTTAAAAATTCTTTTACAGGATGTTGGTGTCACTGTCTAGGCCAGCATTTATTGCCCATTCCTAATTGCCCTTCAGAAGGTGGGGGTGAACTGCCTTATTGAACTGCTGTAGTCCAGGTGGTGTAGGTACACCCACAGTGCTGTTAGAGACAGAGTTCCAGGATTTTGACCCAGCGACAGTGAAGGAACGGCGATATGTTTCCAAGTCAGGTTGGTGAGTGGCTTAGAGGGGAACTTCCATGTCCCCATGTATCTGCTGCCCTTGCCCTTCTACATGGCAGCAGTCGTGTTTTAGGAAGCTGCTGCCTAAGGAGCCTTGGTGAGTATCTGCTGTGCATCATGTAGATGGTACACACTCCTGCCACGGTTCATTGGTGGTGGTGGGAGTGAAGGTTTGTGGATGGGGTGCCAATCAAACAGGCTGCTTTGTCCTGGATGGTGTCAAGATTCTTGAGCGGTATTGGAGCTGCACTCATCCAGGCAAGTGGGGAATATTCCATCACACTCCTGACTTATTCCTTGTAGATGGTGGACAGGCTCTGGGGAGTCAGGAGGTGAGTTACTTGCTGCAGGGTTCCTAGCCTCTGGTCTGCTCTTGTAGCCACGGTATTTTTATGGCTAATCCAGTTCAGTTTTTGGTCAATGTTAACTCCTAGGATGTTAATAGTGGGGGATTCAGTGATGGTAATGCCTTTGAATGTCATGATGACCATGAAACCATTGTCATACAAAAGCACCTGATTCACCAATGCTCTTTAGGGAAGAAATCTGCTGGTGTTACCTGGTCTGGTCTACTTGTGACTCCAGACCCACAGCAATGTGGTCGACTCTTAAATACCCTCTGCAATGGCCTAGCAAGCTAATCAGTTGTATGAAACAGCTACAGGAAATTGGATAAGGAATGAAACTGGATGGAGAACCCAGCATCGACTTAGGCACCAGAAACGACAATGGCAAAGTGAGCCCTATCAATCCTGCAAAGTCCTCCGGACTAACATCTGGGGACTTGTGGCAAAATAGGGAGAGCTGACTCACAGGCTAGTCAAGCAATCATACTTTACAGATAATGTCCCAGACACCACCATCAGCACCCCTGGGTAGTCCTGTCCCAGTGGCAGGACAGACCGAACAAAGGTGGTGGCACAGTCCATAGAGTCAGGAGGGAGTTGCCCTGGGAGCCCTCAACATCACCTCGAACACCGTGAAGTCTCATGGCATCAGGTCAAACATGGGTAAGGAAACCTGCTGATTACCATGTACCGCCCACCCTCAGCTGATGAATCAGTATTCCTCCATGTTGAACACCAGTTGGAGGAGGTACTGAGGGCGATAAGGGGGGAGAATGTACTCTGGCTGGGGGAATTCAATGTCCATCGCCAAGAGTGGCTCAGTAGCACCACTACAGACCAAGATGGCCAAGTCCTAAAGGACATAGCAGCTAAACTGGGTCTGTGGCAGTGTTGAGGGAACCAACAAGAGGAAAAACCATACTTGACCTCATCCTCACCCACCTGCCAGCTGCCGATGCATCTGTCCATGACAGTATCAGTAGGAGTGACCATCGCACAGTCCTTGCGGAGATGAAGTCCTGCCTTCACATTGAGGATACCCTCCACCGTGTTGTGTGGCACTACCACCATGCTAAATGGGATAGATTTTGAACAGAACTAGCAATTCAAGGCTGGGCATCCATGAGGCGCTGTGGGCCATCAGCAGCAGCAGCAGGATTGTACTCAAACACAATCTGTAACCTCATGGTCCAGCACTTCCCACACTCTACCCTTACCATCAAGCCAGGGGATCAACCTTGGTTCAGTGAAGAGTGCAGGGGGGCAGTCCAGGAGCAGCACCAGGCAAACAGCAGAAAAGGCAAGCGATAAAGAGAGCTAAGCAATTCCATAATGAAAGGATTAGATCTAAGCTCTGCAGCCCTGCCATGTCCAGTTCTGAATGGTGGAGGACAAGTAAACAACTCACTGGAGAAGGAGGCTCCACAAATATCCCCATCCTCAATGATGGGGGAGCCCAGCACATCATTGCAAAAGATAAGGCTGAATCATTTATGACAAACTTCCGCCAAAAGTGCCAAGTGAATGATCTATGTCAGCCTCCTCCTTATGTCCCCAACAACACAGATGCCAGTCTTCAGCCAATTCGATTCACTCTACATGATATCAAGGAATGGCTGAAGGCACTGGATACTGCAAAGGCTATGGGCCTTGATAATATTCCAAGAACAGTACTGAAGACTTGTGCTCCAGGACTTGCTATGCCTCTAGCCAAACTGTTCCAGTACAGCTACAACATTGGCATCTACCCAGCTATGTGGAAAATTGCCCAGATTTTTCCTGTCAAAAAAAAGCAGGACAAATCCAACTCGGCGAATTACCGCCCCATCAGCTTACTGTCCATCATCAGTAAAGTAATGGAACGGATCATCAACAGTTCTATCAAGCTGCACTTGCTTAGCAATGACCTGCTCACTGACACTCAGTTTGGGTCCTGCCAGTTCCTGATCACATTACAGCTTTGGTTCAAACATGGGAAAAAGAGCTGAACTCTCGAGGTGAGGTGAGAGTGACTGCCCTTGAAACCAAGGCAGCATTTGATCAAGTGTGGCATCAAGGATCACTAGCAAAACTGGAGCCAATGGGAATCAAGGGGAAAGCTCTCCACTAGTTGGAATCATACCTAGCCCTTTCACGTTCAATGGCATTACCATCACAGAATCCCCCACTATCAACATCCTCGGGGTTACCACTGACTAGAAACTGAACTGGATTAGCCATATAAATACTGGGGCTATAACAGCAGTTCAGAGGCTAAGAATCCTGTGACGAGTAACTCACCTCCTGACTCCCCAAAGCCTGTCCACCATCTACAAGGCACAAGTCAGGAGTGTGATGGAATACTCCCCACTTGCCTGAATGAGTACAGCTCCCACAACACTCAAGAAGCTTGACACCATCCAGGACAAAGCAGCCTGCTTGACTGGCACCAAATCCACAAACATTCACTCTCTCCACCACTGATGCACAGTAGCAGCAGTGTATATCATCTACAAGATGCACTGCAGGAATTCACCAAGGTTCCTTAGACAGCACCTTCTAAATCCATGACCACTATCATCTAGAAGGACAAGGGCAGCAGATAGATGGGAACACCACCACCTGGGAGTTCCTCTCCAAGTCACTCACTATCCTGACTTGGAAATACATCACCATTCCTTCACTATTGCTGGGTCAAAATCCTGGAACTCCATTCCTAACAGCACTGTGTGTGTACCTATACCACATGGACTGCAGCAATTCAAGAAGGCAGCTCACCACCACCTTCTCAAGGGCAACTAAGGATGGGCAATAAATGCTGGCCCAGTCAGTGAAGCCCACATCACATGAATGAATAAAAAAATGTTTCTGGTCAATACTAATTCCCCAGGAAGTTGATAGTGAGGGATTCAGTGATGGTAATGTCATTGAATATCAAGGGGCGATGGTTAGATTCTCTCTGGTTGGAGATGGTCATTGCCTGGCACTTGTATGGCGCAGATGTTACTTGACAATTGTCAGCCCAAGCCTCAATATTGTCCAGGTCTTGCTGTATTTTGCCATGAACTGCTTCTGTATCTGAGGGGTCGTGAATGTTGCTGAACATTGTGCAATTCGGGAGTTCATCTCTTTTGTCCATGTTTGAGCCAAGGCTGTAATGAGGTCAGGA
The DNA here is from genome assembly GCF_017639515.1 of Carcharodon carcharias. Classification (NCBI taxonomy): domain Eukaryota; kingdom Metazoa; phylum Chordata; class Chondrichthyes; order Lamniformes; family Lamnidae; genus Carcharodon; species Carcharodon carcharias. The sequence goes on from NC_054480.1 coordinate 143,253,322, forward strand.
GCTGAGTGGCCCTGGCGGAACCCAAAATGGGCGTCAGTGAGCAGGTTATTGCTAAACAAGTACCACTTTTTAGCACTGTTGATGACCCTTTCCATTACTTTATTGATGATCAAGAGTAGACTGATGGGGAGGTAATTGGCCAGGTGGATTTGTCCTGCTTTTTGTGTACAAGACATAGCTGGGCAATTTTCCATATAGCCAGGTAGATGCCAGTGTTATAGCTGTACTGGAACAGCTTGGCTAGGGCACAACATGTTCTGGAGCACAAGTCTTCAGTACTATTGCTGGAATATTGTCAGGCCCCATAGCCTTTGCAGTATCCAGTGCCTTCAGCCGTTACTTGATATCACGTGGAATAAATTGAATTGGGTGAAGACTGGTATCTGTGATGTTGGGGACCTCCAGTGGAGGCTGAGATAGATCATCCACTCGGCACTTCTGGCTGAAGAATGTTGCAATGCTTCAGCCATATCTTTTGCACTGATGTGCTGGGCTCCTCCATCATTGAGGATGGGGATATTTGTCCAGCCTCCTCCCCCAGTGAGCTGTTTAATTGTCCACCACCATTCACGACTGGATGTGCCAGGACTGCAAAGCTTAGATCTGATCTGGCGGTTGTGGGATCGCTTATCTCTGTATATCACTTACTGCTTATGCTGCTTGGCATGTAAGTACTCCTGTGTTATGGCTTCACCAGGCTGATATCTCATTTTTAGGTATTCCTGGTGCTGCTCCTGACATGCCCTCCTGCACTCTTCATTGAACCAGGGTTGATCTCCTGGCTTGATGGTAATGGTAGAGAGGGGGATATGCTGGGCCATGAAGTTACAGATTGTGTTCGAGTACAATTCTGCTGCTGCTGATTCCCCATGGCCCCTCATGGATGCCCAGTCTTGAGTTGTTAGATCTGTTCAAAAACTATCCCATTTAGCACGGTGGTAGTGCACAACACGATGGAAGGTATCCTCAATGTGAAGGTGGGACTTCATCTCCACAAGGACTGTGCCTCAGTCCATTTCATGTGGGTGCAGACACAATGGTGTTACTCAGGTGCCAGGACCCACACTCTGACTTGCAATGGCACAGCACTAGTCCAGTCAATCCACCTTGCAGCTCCACTCATTCATTTCCCTGCAGACACCTCACATCCCCATCACACACATCCCTTTGCCTTCTCACACCCTTGCTTCACACTCACCCTCCAGAAATAGTGACCTTTCCTCCTCTGCACCCAAACCATTGAACACTTGCAGCTCTCTGCTATCTGTCCTTACAGCAGAAGACAGCACACTACTTGACAAAAGTTCTGTCGGGGCCCTCCAGTGATAGAAACCTGGTCAACAGTTCCCACCTGCTCAACTGGGAAAGAGGTCTTATTCCAGGAGGCTGCAGATGTCAGTAATGACCTGCCATGAGTGTCTGAGTGTCCTGAAGTTTCAGTACTCAGACATGTTGAAAGGGCTGGTCCTCTGCCTGCAGACCCTGTGTTGAGGTTCTCGCCTCCTTCTAGCTGGAACTTGGTGTCCATCCCATCTGCCCTGTGGAGGGGCATGCAACTGAGGAGGGGCAGCTGACACTGCTGCCGGTGTTGCTCCCACTGCTGCTGTTGGCAGTGGTGTGGCTTCTGCTCTTGCCACTCATCAAAGATGGAAGGTGGAGTTTTATAAAGCTGGTAGCAGGGCAACACTGCTGCTTCCCTAAGCTCTGGAATTTTCTGCCTAAACGTAGCCACCTCTATTCACCACCTTGAGACAGTCCAAATACCTCTCTCTTTCAACAAGCTTTTAGGATCCATCCTAATCCCCCCTTCTTTGGCTCTGTCTCAATTCGTGACTGATTATGCTCCTATGAAGTACCATAGGACGTTTTACTATGTTAGATAATATTATATAAGTGGAGATTGTTGATGAAATGGTAGAGTAAATTGCATGGAGACAGGTTTATATAACAGTTCTTTGATTGTTTTCATGTTGGACTACATAAGCAAATAGAGAAAATGTAATTTCATCCAGTGACCCATATGGGATCCAAATGAGAAGAGCAGCTGCTCCTGGCTTACAATCTGAGATACAATGAACTAATAACCTCAATTTTCACATCCACAATAGTCCTTGTACGTCAGACTGTAACCCGCAGCGACCGGAGATCAGAGTTCCGATCTCTGATTACTGGCTTGATATCCAGCAGGGTACATGCTTCTAATGGGAGAATGAGACCAGGGCTCTGGCTTCTGAAGAATGGTGTGACAGCCAATAAGAATGGAGTAGGGAGCCAGCCATCACATTCAGCTGGTCCTCCTCCCTTCAGATGGTAAGGAGTTGAGTCAGGCTAATGGCCTGCCCACATAAAAAAGGTCTTCAGCGAGTGTCTGGCGCAGCAGTAGTATCGCTGCCTCTGAGCCAGAAGCTCTGGGTTTGAGCCCCAGTCCAGGACTTGATGCACATTGAAGGTGAGTTCATTAGGTGGCCAAACAGTTTGATTTTCAACCTGCAAATTCTTCCAATGTGTCTTTGGCAGGTGGTAAGGGTGGGAGGTTCTCTCGGTCAGTCATGCCTGATGTGAAGACGAACTCCTCAGGAAATTCCTATGCAAAGCGATATAAGCATGAGCTTTGTGTGCTACTAGGCATAAGAATGAAGAACCAATTGCTAATTAAGAATAACCTACAATAATTATTTTAAAAGGGTCTTCCTTATGGAAAAGCCCAAGAGTACAATCTGCTGGAGATAAAATGTTGGAAGAAATGTGTTGTCTCATGCCGTTAGGCATGAAAGAGAGAATTTTTTAAAAACTCACGTAATTTACATAACACATTCTATTTGCACATTTTTCGTCTGCATCAAGCTTTTCCACATCGAGTTAAGTAACCTTTGGTAGCAAAGAATAAGCCTTTGAAAGGGAAGTTCTTAAGTTAATACATGGCTTATGCCATTGTCTCTAAAATAAAACTTTGTTTTCACACACTGGTGGCAGGTGAAATTTATCTGTCAGTGCAAGAACCTCTCCATTCCCACCATTGCCATGTCTACAGACTGAATACTCATCATTTACAGCCTGTTCTCTGGCACGGATGCGGCTGAAGCAGTTTTTCTTACTCTTTGTTGTCCAACAACATGCTTACACTTTCTTTTAAATCTTAGTAAGAAGTAATGCAAATAAATATACTAGTAACCCAACTGTAATAAATCATGAGGACTCAAAACATCAACTCTTTTCTTCTCCGCCGATTCTGCCAGACCTGCTGAGTTTTTCCAGGTATTTCTGTTTCTGTTTTTCGTTTGTAATAAAACAGCACTTGGTGCTCAAATAGCTTCATGAATTTAAAATTCAAGTGCAGTTATGAAGTGATCAAGTTGTGGCCAGCCATAACTGGGGAGATTCCAAGAAGCGTGGTGTAACTGAGAGTGCTAAGAGCCTTCTTCAATTGCAGAGATCCATGTTAAATATTTACTCCAAACTAAATTATTCCCTCAGTGGAGTGGATAAAAATTTAAGGAGAAGTGTTTAAAAAAATGCAATGACATAAAGTGAGTAGGAAGAGATTTGATGAAGAATTAAGATGGGAGATCCGTGGCTATGCTGCTCACTGATGAACTTCTTCAAACTTGATTATTAGCTTATGGATTGGCTTGCACTTAAAACAAGAGAGATATGGTGGGATTGTCCCAGATTTCCACAAAGTGCGGTAGCGGGCGGGAACAAAAGATGTTTTGCTCGCCAGCTTCAATGGTGGCTTTTCACATCGTATCGTCCCATTCCTTTCTCATTAATTCTGCATTCCCGGGAAACACGTTGGGTGGCTGGCAGGGCAGCCTCCGATTTGCCTGCCACACCGTCACCTCAGGCCTTCAGCAAACCGGGGCGCCACATTTAAAGGCCGCCTGTGCACAGAGCTAGCACCCTTCAAGGGATAGGGAGCTGCTGGCAACTTGGTGGCTGCCAAAGGGAGGAAACCTGCTGCCCACAGAATTAGCAACACCTCCCTTGAATACCAGTGGAGGCCTACTGCGAGGTCTTCTATCCCGCTCTGGGTGGAGACCAATAAGCAAGGTCACCAATCCAGCGTGGGAGGTGGTGGCAGTGGTGGTCAGCGCCAACACCCTACAAGAGATTACAGCCATCCAGTGCAGGAAGAGGATAAATAATCTGTTCCATTCCACCAGGGTAAGTCACTCTTCTCATCACTCTCAACTCACACACTCACAAACCCATCACACATCCACAGGGATCTCATTCACTGCCACTTCAAGAGACACCACCATTCATTCTCTCACACACACCTTCATCTGCCCTGTGGATTGTGTCCTCATCCTGTCCATGGCACCACTCACCACCCACACTTGCCAGGCATCCTTCCCATCTGGCCTGGCAGACATCCTGCTTACACTCTCTCCATCTGTCTTCATGCAGGACAAGCTGGCACCAATAAAAGGGAGAGGTCACTAACCGGTGGAGGAATGATTGACATCAAGGTCCTCACAGACTTTTAAAATAGAGTCATCCAGCTGGCCAGCGACAATCTGGACAATTCCTGTGCTAATGGTGAGGTTGGCGATGCTCAACAAATTCAGAATCTAGCAGTGCAACATCCATCAGACAACCATTCTGTGAGTCAGTTCCCCTGTTCCACAGGCCACTGCCATGCATTAATTATCTGTCTTTGCTTTCACAGGCACATCTGGGAAGCAGCCTAGCGGGACCATGACCCAGGTCTTTGACTCAAGCCCCAAAGAAACCACAGAAGAAGAATCTGATGACACTCTCATTGAAGTCCCGTCACAGTGCACACCCACACCCACCACCAGCGCAGAGACACACACGCTCAATGGGACCTGGCTCTAGAACAACCTCAGGGTCACAATCTGGTGAACACATCGCAGTGTCTGAGCTACAGCAGGCAGCAGCAGGGATTTCCAGAGGAATTCGGAGGACTGCTGGAGCCAAGAAACCTGCTGAGTCCAAGTCAGATGATGAGTCTCGAGACTCAGTCATACCTCAGTTGCTGGAGCTACAAAGGCAAGCTCAGGAACATCAGGAAGGGATGTCCGCTGCACTCCTCAGATTACAAGACATGATGGAGGAGTATGTCCGCCTTCAGCCCGAGGTGATAGTGCCAGCATGCCAATGTACTGAGGTCAACACTGGTAGGATGGTGACCACCATGGAGGCTTTGGTCCAGGACCTGGGTCCTCAACTGCTGCACGGGCTGAACTCCATCGCTGATGCCATAGTTGGCCTCCAAATGTGTGTACGCGAGAAGGGTGCTGGGTAGCTCGGCCTCATTACAACTTCCCCTCTTCATCAAGGAGTATGGCAGGGGCCCTGAGGTACCCATAGGAAAGGAGATCAGCAGGTGCATACCCCGGAGCTATCCACCCAGGTGACTCTGGGAGTGTCCGGCCCTCCGGTTCCCCTCTCCTGTGACCCCAGCAATTCCAGCTCCACAGGCCAAGGAGGGTGCCACTGCTACACAGCAGGCTGTGGCCTCCAGGTCTTGATCCTCCATAGGATGCCCATCAAGGTGAAGAAGATGTAGCCACACAGCCTGGGCACAGGTATTAATCATTTCTACATAATGTTCACCATTGTAAATAAACTCCTAAAAATGTCTCTTTGCTCCTTGTTATGATGAGCCGCGTCCGTGTCACTCAGACGTGAAACCTTGGCCCCTGCACAATATAAATACAGGTGTCTCAGTCCAGGGCCTCCTCCCTGTGCTTTGTGCAACCTTCCCAGCACACTGAGAGTGTGCCTTCATAGTCACTGAACAACTCAGTCATACCTGCACCTCGATGGGGCTTATCATTGCTGCCAGAATGCCCTGGCCAGGTGGCACAGAGTTCCATCATTTTCTCTGTGTGCCCTCAGCACCTTTGAGGTGTGACTAACCCAGCCCCCCCACCACACCCCCCCCATCTCATCAGCATCTGTGTCCGGTGACGGTGTGGTCCTGAAGGGTTCAGCTCACAAAGGATGCTATAGGGTCAAGAGAAGTTGGTTTCCCCGCTGTGTCTCCATGATATGACCCTGTTCACAGAGTGCAAGCGAGGCGCCATCAGCCAGGCAGGGGCCAGACATTCACAGAAGCTATGTGAGGATCTATGGAGTGTCTCCACTGCATGTCATCATCCTCCTGGAATGTAGGGGCTATGGGCATCTGCTCCATGACATGAGCCATATCACAGTGAGTTATGTGCGCTGACATCAGCCAGACAGGAGTCAAACATTCACAGGTGCAATGTGAGGATCCATGGAGTCATCATCCTCCTCCAAGAATCTAGCAGCTATGAGGGCCTCCTGAGCACACCTGTCTCATCTGGCCGGCATCCTCAGCTTAGAGAACCTTCTCAGCCTCACCCCCGTCGACGTCCTCCTCATCGGAGAACTCCAGCTCCTCCATCTCCTCCTCAGCCAGTTCCTCTCCCCGTTGCAGGGCTAGTTTGTGAGGGGTGCAGCAGGAATGGTGCTGCGTGACACCCTCTGTGGACTATATTGCAGGGCTCCACCTGTCCAGGCACCGGACCCTCATTTTTAACATCCCATCACCAAAGTGTGAGTTGCAGCTTGAGCCTCGTTGTACCTTCTCTCTGCTGCAGTCTGAGGCCGCCACACCGGTGTCATCAGCCATGGTCTCTGCGGGTAGTCCTTGTCCCTGTGGAGCCATCCCTGCAGCCTGAGGACCCTGGAAGACGTCAGGGATCTGAGAATGTATGTTGCACACCTGGTGAACATTCAGCAAGTGGAAGCCATTGTGGTTGACATGGTTGACCACTTGTTGCCACAGAGATCTGAGTGCAATGTGAGTGCAGTTGATGGCACCCTGCTCCTGTAGAAAACCTGAGATCTGTAAAAATCCTAGCGCTCTTGCTTCCTGGCTTTCCTGATCCTGGACAAAATGCACAAAGTTGTGTGCCTTCGTGAATTTGGAGTCTGTGGTGTCCTGGGTACATTTGTGTGCGGAGGCTTCCGATATCCCACCGAGGTCACCTGCAGAGCCCTGAAAGGAGCCACTGGTGTAAAAGTTGAGCATCACAGTCACTTTCACGGCCACTGGCAGTGGATGCCCTCCATGTCCCCCTGGCACCAGATCCTGCCGCAGGTGGCAGGCGTGACCGACCAGTTCCCTGGACGTGCGCAGTCTTCGATGACACTGGTTCTTGGTCATCTGCATGAATGACATGCGCCTATAGACCCTGGGTCTAGCTGGGTGCTGACCTGCGATGGTGTGTGCAGGAGCCCCAAATGCCCCTTCTTCATGAAGGTGCTGTTCCTCCATCTGTCCAGCCAGGTACCTCCGTCACTCTCTTCTCCTTCATCTCCATTCTCTGAAAACCATGAGGCATACAGCTAGTTCACCAGGCCCCATGTTCCTGATATACTCCTCCTGCAGGATGAAAGAGAGAGGCACATGGGTTAGCATTGGATGTACTAAGAATCTCTCTTGGGTAAGTCTGAAGGGCCTTTAACACATGCCGGAAAGTGCAGGCCACCACTTGGGACGGCCAGAATTTAGTGCGTTGCATGGCTGGCGATCAGCGACAGTTTCACCCAATGGATGGAATGCTGTGCTCTCAGCTCAAGCGCAGGCATTCTCCTAACCCACACTGCAAGGCTGCGCTGTTAGCTTGAACCATGGGGGAGACTGGTCCAAACCGGGATAATGACATTGCAAGGGTATTATGACACAGCCGATGACACAGGCTGAGCTGCTCAAATCCCAGAGGGAAGCTTGAAACATCTGTCATAATCCATTTTTTCAATTTGTATGTTTCAAGATGCAGGTTTTGAATTCAGTAGTAATAAGACCACAGAGTCTCAAGACGTTTTTTATAAAACTAAATTAAACATTTATTAATACAAGAAAATTGTAAGCACATATATATATCTACAGAATTATTACTATAATAACTACAAAGATCCCCTAATTAATCAGGGTCTCTGTTACACCCCCGTTAAGGCAACAATAAAACTCATAGATTTAAAGACACCAAGCAAAGCACATTTGAGCTTACAAATTCAAAATGAGGTTCCTTGCAGACACAGTTGCAGGTGCACAGGCTGGTTAGATCTCGAAACGTCAACTCTTTTCTTCTCCGTCGATGCTGCCAGACCTGCTGAGTTTTTCCAGGTAATTCTGTTTTTGTTTTGGATTTCCAGCATCCGCAGTTTTTTTGTTTTTATTTTTACTCTTTTTTGTTTATACCTAGCTTTTCCTTTGAATTTCCCATTGTATTACTGGTTTTTAATTTAACCTCTTCTAACAAAAACATCTTTTGATTCCACCAATTTATTAGTAAGCTGAAAGAAAAAAGCACATTGCTTGGCATCTTCTAACTAGGTGCAAGATTTCACCCATTCTTTTGAATGCTTTATTTAAAAATGCAAATTGCCCCCTTGACTCCTATGTTTCTAAACTTCCCCATGTTTATCTAATTACCATTTCAAACCTACTTCTTTCTATACATCAAAGCATCCAGACTAGCTGGCTTTAATCCAATTAAGACACACACACACACACACACATAGACACAGGCCTCACAAAGCTCTATTTTAAAAAAATAATTTCTAATAACATTATAGACGTTAATCTCTTCATGACAAAGGGGCTGTGAGCTTCTCCACCAGTGACTACTCCATGGTCACCTTTCGCAAGGAGACTGTACAATTTTCTCAGTCGTCCAATTGTTCTGCAGTCCACTAAAACCCTTATTCATTTGCAGTTTGTGCCCAAGGGGTGAAAGGTTCTGGAGCATTAGGTGGCAGGTTGATGACTCTGCATTGCATGAGAGGTTGGATAAACTAGAAGCCCAACTCCAAACATGTCAATGTGACTGCGCCTGAACTGTCTTACCTGCGGAGGAATTGTCACTTTATACAAGGTTTCCCTCATGCGCGGCTGCTTCCCTCCCCACCTCCCCCATCCCACCCCGGCATCTGCTTGTGCACTACCAATCAGGCTGCACTGCCTTGCCCCCCACAACTCGCATAAGACAGTGCTGCCTTGCCACCAAATCCCTCCTGCCACCCAACTTGCTCCAATCACAGTGCAGCCCTTGGCCCAGCACCACCCTGTCAGCCAGCTGGGAAATAGTGACTTTCCTGGTGCCCTGGCCTGAATGCGCGGTGCCTCAACTTGAAGTTGAACGGATGAACCTCGCAAGCACTGTGCAACATTACGGTGCACTCACCTCCGAGTTCCCCACAAAGTGCAGCTCGCAAGGAGCACACCTTATAAATGCTGCCGTTGTTAAAAACACCATGTCAATGTGCCCAGATGATCCAGCGTGTTGGGAATGGAGGGGTGGGGATAATTCCCCAGGGCAGGGATTATAATTATATGCAGATGCCCAGTGGTGGAAAACGCAGCTCACCATTGGCAGGTGGAGCAGATGATTGAAAACTGGTTTCATGGCGTTGTGAAACCCATTTTTGGCCTTCCCGCCATATTGTCCACTCATGCCCGCCATGATGACCGACGCCAATGGGGACAGAAGGTTCCAGCCATCAGCATGATGGGAAGCTACTGATGGAGTGGACCTGATCTGTTTAAAGGAATCATTGATGCGAAGAGGCAGAGACAAGAACAGCAGAGCTGCCAAAAAGTACTTGAGCAAATAGAAAATAGTTTCGCTGGGCGATAAACTGTGCCTTCCAAAATATAGAAAGTTGGATTTTTATTGCTTATACTCCTGTGCCATATACTCATATGGTTCTATGATACAGAATAACGTGTTAATTTTATTTGCAATGTTTCTGTAATATGAAATACTTTAGTCATACTGTTCCAATATTCTACTAATGTTTTAAATTACTCTTGAAGGCTCTATTCAGTTAGTGTTTGAGAAACTAGAGCCTTAAATATTTGATCTCATACCCCCAATTTTCCATTGCTGTCTGCTGTTTAAACACTCTTATTAGAAAAGAGTCAGGTTTATCAAATGGGATGACACACAAAATTCTTGTAGCCCTGAATGATGAAGGAATTTCAGGTAGTTTTATTCTGCTCCAGTCCCTCTCACCAGAGTACAACAGTTACCAAATTGGAAGCTGGAGTCTTCAGTGCATCTAGCAGGCATCTGCCAGAAAAAGGCATTTGGCCCTTAGACTATGTTAAGTGAGGCCTAATGCCTGACTGAGGACCCCACTCTCAAATTTGTCAGACACAAGATGAAACATGTGCAGTGCATTCTAAGTGCAATTTTTCCAGGTCTACTGTGGCCCAACCAGCATCCTTAAAGGGATTCCTGATGGAAAGGTTAGTTTATTTTTATCTTTGCTTAGCTTAATGTGGAGCCAGGTGGAGTAGGAGTATTCTGCACCCATTACCCACCTGCCCACCACCTTCATTCACCACCTCTCCCTCAGGAACGACCTGCAACTGAGCTGCCTGATTTTAGGAGGATCTCAGCTGGCTTGATGCACCGAGATGCCTGGTTGTCTTTTGCAGCCAGCCAGTCTTTATGGAAGTGAAACTGGAGATTCAAATTGGAGCAAGCGTCAGGCCAACATCTTCAGGTGCGTGCCCCAGACCAACTTTGCAGCGGCTTCTGCTGCAAAGCCAAATTCTGGCCCAGTTTCACATTTGAGGTGCTAGAGAGCAGCTTACAACAGCGGAATTATTGTCGAACATGATTTAGTGCATTTAAAATTAAAGGGTATAATAAACCATAACCTACTGCAAGGAAGGAGAGAATTTGAGGACATGAGTAACATTTATGGGGCACTGGCACCAGTACTGGGGAAGGAGAGAGATATTCTGTTGGGACAGACTTCATTTCAACCATGCTGGGACCAGTGTCCTGGCGAATCGTATAACTAGGGTTGTAGATAGGGCTTTAAACTTTTTAATTGGGGAGGGGTGTTCAATTGAAGGGAATTTTAGAAAATCAAAAATAATCAAGAGAGTAGAGGTGCAGGGTAGTGAAGAGGCGAATAATAAACAAAGTGTGACAGGAAGGGGCAGAAAATATAAGCAGAACCAGAATGAGTAATAATGGTAAAAAGTCAAAGCTTAAGGCTCTTTATCTGAATGCACACAGCATTTGTAACAAGATAACTGAGTCGACGGCACAAATAGAAATAAATGGGTATGATTTGATAGCTATTACAGAGACATGGTTGCAGGGTGACGAAGACTGGGAACTCAATATTCAAGGTATTCGACATTCTGGAGAAATAGGCAAAAAGGAAAAGGAGGTGAGGTAGCTTTGTTAATAAAGGAAGGTATCCGTGCAGTGGTAAGTAGTGATATGGGTGTAATAGGTCGTGATGTGGAATCAGTTTGGTTGGAAATAAGGAATAGCAAGAGGAAGAAGTCACGGGTGGGAGTCGTCTATAGCCCCCTCACTGTAGGACAAAGTATAAATCAGGAAATAGTGGAGGTGTATAAGGAGGACACTACAATTGTCATGGGTGATTTTAATCTGCATGTTGACTGGACAAATCAGATTGGCAGAGGTAACATAGAAGACGAATTTGTAGAGTGCATCAGGGATTTTTCTTAGAGCTATACATTGCACAGCCTACCTGGGAACAGGCTATTTTAGATCTAGTAATGCATAATGAGGCAGGATTAATAAGAGATATCATAGTTAAGGATCCTCTAGGGGGTAGCGATCACAACAGGGTAGGCTTTCAAATTCAGTTTCAGGGCGAGCAACTCAGATTTAAACCAGTGTCCTCAACTTAAATAAGGGCAATTACAGAGGCATGAAGAAAGAGTTCTCTAAAGCGGGCTGGGGAAGTAGACTAAGGGGAAGGTTAGTGGATGAGCAGTGGCAAACATTTAAGCAGCTATTTCATAACACTTAGCAAAAATTTATCCCAGTCAAAAAGGACTTGAAAGAAAGCTGAACCACCCATGGTTAACAAATGTGGTCAAGGAGAGTATCCAATCAAAAACTAAGGCATATAAAGTGGCGAAAACTAGTGGTAGGCCAGAGGATTGGGAATTTTTTTTAGAAACCAGCAGCAGATGACTAAAAAGCTAATAAAGAGAGAGAAAATTGCTTATGAAAGTAGACAGTGGTAGAGAAACCCCTTGCAGATTTCTTAACTAGTACATCATTTATTTTCATTTGACATCTCCATTGAAATCATGCTGGAGTTGCCGGAAATGGCAGAGGATGATCCTTTGAATGCGAAGCTTCTTACTCAGGCCACTTCCCAGAACTCTTTTTCCAGCACATCGATGATTGTATCGATGCTGCTTCATGCTCTCCACTGGACCTGGAAAAATTTATTGATTTTTGCTCCCAATTTCCACTCCTCTCTCACTTTTACATGATCCATACCCAACACTTCCCAGCCCTTCCTTGACCTCTCTGTCTCCATTTCTGGTGATAGACTGTCTACCAATATTCATTACAAGCCCAACAACTCCCACAGCTACCTCGACATCAGCTCCTCACACCCCGCTTCCTGTAAGCACTCCACCCCATTCTCCCAGTTCGTCCACCTCCGTCGCATCTGTTCCCATGATGCTACCTTCCAAAACAGCACTTCTGACACGTCTTCCTTTTCACTTAACAGAAGGTTCCCCCTATTGTAGTTGACGGGGCCCTCAACCATATCTGACCCATCTCCCACACCTCTGCCCTCACTCCTTTCCCTCCCTCCCAGAACATGATAAGATCCCGCTTGTCCTCACTTTTCACCTCACCAGCCTCCGCATTCACTCTGCTATTAACACATTCTGCTATCTTACTTTTATGCCACTATCAGCACCTCCTTTAGTCTTTAACACTGCCATTAACTCTCCCTTTATCCTCTGTCCATGATATTTTTGCTAAATTTCTTCCTAGCTCCCACCTATCCCTGACCTTTTATTTTGCTCCACATGCTCCATCCCCTCTTACACAGTATAAAATCGATCACATTTCTACTCACATCATAAGGCCTCAAAATGTTAAATCAGATGCTGCCAGACCTGTTGAGTTTTTCTGTTTTTATTTCAAATTTCCAGCATCCACATTATTTTGCTTTATCCAAATGTTATGTTAGCCTTTATTGCAAAAGGTTCAGAGTGTAAACATAAGGAAGTCTTGCTACATTTGGGGCTTTGGTGGGTCCACACCTAGAGTACTGTGTACTTTTGGATCTCCTTATCTAAGGAAGGATATATTTGCTTTAGAGGGATACAATGAAGGTTCTCTATTCCTAGAATGAGATGATTGCCTGATGAGAAGAGATTCAGTGGAATGGACCTTGTATTCTCTGGAGTTCAAAGGAATGACAGATGATCTCATTCAATGTATAACACTCTTAGAAGGTTTGGCAAGGTAATGCTGAAAGGCTGATTCCCCTAGCTGGAGAATCCAGGCTAGCAGTCACAATCTCAAGATAAGAAGTTGACCATTCAGAGATGAGGAGAAACCTCTTCACCTGGCTGGTTATGAATTGTTGGAATTCTCTACGCGGAGACCGGTGGATGTTCAGTCGATAAGCATATTCAAGACTGGAAGTGATAGCTTTTTGGAACTAAGGGATATGGGCTAGGGCAAGAAAGTGGAGTTTTGGTAGAAGTTTAGTCATGATCTTATTGAATGGTGAAGCTGGCTTGATGGCCTACTCCTGCTGCTATTTATGTTTTTATGAATCAGATTAGATCAATCTGAACACTAGGCAATACTCTCACCCATCCAACATAGGTCAGTCAAAATATTATTGTGTTATGGCAGCTTTTTCTTTAGCAGGAATATGGGTAAATTCAGCAATTCTGTGATCTCAACAAAGAGCATCATTTGCAGGCAATACAAGTCAGAGAATTGGTGCTACAATATTACAGAGCTACCTTTTACCTGTACTCCTTTCCAATGTCGATGCTTGCTAGGAGCACAGGTTCACTAAACTTATCCTATAGTGTCCTTAAAAAATCCCTCCAAGCCATTCATTTACACGGGTTTCTTGGAAACTCTTATCCCCTGTGATTTCCCAGTGTTTTAGCTCAAATTCGTTGTGATGTCAGAATAGAGTGCAACAATGACACAATCCCCTGTAATGAGTAATCTTCAAGAATAATGATACATATGGAATGTTGATATGGAACTTCAGCAGGAACATCTGTTTGTTTGTTCAGCTGTGACTACCCCACATGGAAGTATGCTCAGCAACTGTCTTTCATGTCATTCATCCACTCACATTTTAGCCTTGATCTTGTGAGACCAACAAAATTTGCGCCGGCACATGCTGAGCTGGCAGCACCCAATTTTGCCTATTCTCCTAGAAGCCGGACTACTGACATGCACAAAATCTAACGAACAGCACAAATTTAAAGGGATGAGTGCACCTAAAGGTAGGTGGGTTCTAGAGGTAGAGGTTGGGGGTGCAATGAGATTATGGTTTCAGTGTTTATAATATTTCACATTTATCAGCCTTGGCCGAAACTGGGGGGAAACATGAAGAAGTGGCGAGCAAAAACGAACTTAAAGAAAATCCTATGTGGAGACCCAAATGGAATGTGAAGACAAGTGACTGAATGGAGCAGGGTTTATTTAAAGGAAGGCTGCAAGAAGGGTTGAGGTATGGGTCATTTCAGAAGAGGCAGGTAGGTTCAGCAGCCCATGCTGTGAGTTAGATATTGCTGCATTGCTCAGCACGTTTGGTGAGCCTAAAACCCGGAGACTAATCTGTAACCCTATCAAGCTCCTTTATATAGGAAAAGTGATGAATATGTTGCTGATCGGAAATGCTTAATACTAGACCGACTAAATACATGACTAGTGGCGATTTGGAAGGCTCCAATAGCACACAGATTTAATGAATGCCCATGGTGAGGTATAAGTTGCTCCAGTGCACCCTGCAGTGGGTGATATCACTGTGTCACATTCTCTCATAGAAGAGGCGACTGTGAAGTGTGCACTTGGTGTGGTGGGGTGTCTTTAAACACTTAATCCATGCTAGGGCAGTAAAGAGTGTGTGTGGACAAAATGCCCAAAATATCTTTGCACCCGCATTTACTACCTCCACATTGAAACATGCAGAGCTATTAGAGCCCCCAAAGGAATTCCTATCCTCATTGCTTTGTATGGTGACATCCCAATGGCAGTAACCAACAGCAATGAGAAAATTATTGACAGAAACAGATGAATGGCAACAACTTGCTGAGCCTCCTTCAACAATGCCTTCCAAACCTTGACCTCTACCATCTAGAAGGACAATGGGTAAAAGATACATGAGAATGCCACCACCTGCAAGTCTGCAAGTTCACATCCCCCGCACCCCCACCCCCACCCCCTCAAGCCACACACCATCCTGCCTTGGAACTATGTTATCTTCCCTTCACTGTCGCTGTGTCAAAAATCTGGAACTTGACAGTGCCATGCGTGTACCCACACCAGATGGATTGCAGCAGGTCAAAAATGCAGTTCAGCATCACCTTCTCATGGGGCAATTAGGGATCGGCAATAACTACTGGCCTTGCCAGCGACATTCACATCCCATGAAAGAATTTTTAAAAATCAACCCAGAAGTACAAACTGGCATATTATCCTGCAAAATCAACTCATGCATTCAGAAAAATCTGATTGCTGATACTGAAAAAAATTAAAATTTATTTTAAAATTATGGCACAATAATCTCCCTTTAAGAAAACCGTTTGAACAGGTCAGGCCACAGAATCAGTCATGTGACCATTTTTATGCAGGCATATTCAGTGGCTGGGCAAGGTCCGCTGGAAAAATAGGAAATCTAGCGAGGAGTCACTTTGATGGTTTTCAAGTCACAAACGCGATGTCATCACGCCACAATCCAACCTCCACCACAATCCCAAAAGTCGTTAAAATATGGAACCGCTTTACTGGGCGTGCTATAAGTTTAATTCAGTGAAACACTGCTGGAAGCAAAGTTACATAAGATTAATCCTTTTACCTCACTTTCCACTAAAGCACCCTCTGTAATTTATTTTTAATTCTTTCATGGGGTGTGGGTGTCGCTTGTCCTTGAGAAGATGGTGGTGAGCTGCCTTCTTGAACAGCTGCAGTCCATTTGTTGTGGGAAAACCACAGTGCTGTTAGGAAGGGAGTTCCAGGATTTTGACCTAGAGATGCTGAAGGAACGGCGATATAGTTCCAAATCAGAATGATGTGTGACTTGGAGGGGAACTTGCAGGTGGTGGTGTTCCCATGCATCTGCTGCCCTTGTCCTTCTAGGAGCTGTCGAAAGAGTCTTGGTCAGTTGCTGCAGAGCATCTTATAGATGGTACATCCTGCTCCCATGGTGCATCAGTGGTGGAGGAAGTGGATGTTCAAGGTGGTGGATATGGTGACAATCAAGCGGCTTGCTTTGTCCTGGATGGTGTTAAGCTTCTTGAACGTTGTTGGATCTGCACTCATGGAGGATATCTTCAATGTGAAGACGGAACTTCATCACCACATGCGATGTGATTCAACAAAAAAATTGGTTGGAGCCATTTTAGGATTTAGTTACACTATGCAGAACATTTTTTAAACTCTGGTTTTATGTGATTTGAGAAAATATACACAAGCTTAACAGGGATGAAACTTCAATTTGAATCACATATGGTAACTGAATAGAAGCCTCATAAGTCCCAGAGGCTATACCTACAACCTGTTCTTAATGCTTGGTGCCAGTTTACAATGATACTCAGCCTGAAAGGACATTGAGAGCAATTAACATACCCACAACTCTCCACCCAGTGCAGTAAATTCTCTCAGCAATGGAAAACACTTGTTCAACTTGCTATTACATGTCAATAGCATTCCTGAAAGGTTAATCATACCAGCAATAGTTTATTGGTCATGTAAGTTTAAAATGTTTTATAATCATTAAAAAGATGAATATTAAAAATATCAATGTTTAGTTCCATTGTACTGAAGTAAATGACTAAATTTATATATCACAAATGGAGAGAGAGAAATAAGAGAGGGAAGTAGCACCCAGCATGGGATGACTGCTTAACATCTGTACCCCTTAATGTACAGAAAGTAATTGCATCTTTAGCCAACTTGAAAAATGTAACCAGTTAGATCAAGTCTTTCACTTGCTTTTGTCCAGCCTCTCATTGCTATCCTAACTCTTGTCCTTTTCCTCAAGCAGCCGTCCTCAGACATTCTTGGTAAGGTGGAAGAGTGGTAGGATGTTCAACTGCCGTAGGATAAATGCAATTGTGACAGCTTCCTGGGAACCTGGCACAGAGTTGTATAATCCTTCCAATGTGATCAACTTCAAAAACTTAATCAGTCAGATCAAGTTCTTTCACGTGCTCTTGTCGAGCCTCCTATTGCTATCCTAACTTTTGTCCTTTTCTGCTAGGCCTTACTCGGCATCAAGAATCTCCTGAAGAAGGCACCACAGAGGAGAGCGTCCCTCCTGATGAAGATTCAACGATAAGCATTCCATCCCTCCAAAGCACCAGGGCAGAGATAAGGACATGAATGGAGTAGAAAGCAAGTTAGAGGATACTATACACTTAGGAAAGCTCAGCACGAATAAGCAAGAGGACATAGTGGTGCCAGGGACAACTCAGGAGACAGTTCACTGGAGTACATTGTTGGTGCCCCCCTGCACATTAATAGTGTGAAACCATTTGCTTTTAACAAAAGCTCCTGCCTGGTCTCCTGGTGCTTTGAGTGCAAAATGATGACAATTAGCAGTCTCCAGTACTTGAGAGAAACCAATCATTGTTGCAAACCCCAAGGCTATCTCGCTTTGACTGTTTTCTGAAGAGGATATTTCAGGGTATTCAGGGAAGAGTCGGCATGGTTTTGTGAAAGGAAAAGGAAAATCATGTTTAACCAATTTATTGGAGATTTTTGAAGGAGTAACATGCGCAGTGGATAAAGGGGAGCCTGTAGACATGCTGCACTTGGATTTCCAGAAGGCATCTGATAAGGCACCACATCAAAATTATTATGGAAAATAAAAGCACATGGTTTAGTGGGTAACATATTGGCATGGATAGAAGATTGGCTGGCTAGCAGAAAGCAGAGAGTATGCATAAATGGGTCTTTTTCAGATTGGCAGGGTGTTACAAGTGTCATCTCGCAGGGGTCTGTGCTGGGGTCTCAACTTTTTACGATTTACATCAATGACTTAGATGAGGGGAGTAACGACATGGTAGCTAAATTTGTAGATGACACAAAGATAGGTAGGAAAATATGTTGTGAAGAGGACATGAGGAGGTTGCAGATGGACATAAATAGGCTGAGTGAGTGGGCAAAGATCTGGCAAATGGAGTTTAACATGGAGAAATGTGAAGTTGTTCACTTTGGCAGGAAGAACAAAAAAGCAGAGTATTACTTAAATGGATAACGGCTGCATAATTTTGAGATGCAGAGGGATCTAGGTGTTCTAGTACATGAGTCATAAAAGGTTAGTACGTAGGTACAACAAGTAATTAAGAAGGCTAATGGAATGCTGTCCTTTATTATGAGAGGGATTGAACATAAAAGTAAGGATGTTGTGCTTCAGTTATACAGGGCATTGGTGAGACCTCGAATACTGTGTGCAGTTTTGGTCTCTTAAGGAAGGTTGTAAATGCATTGGAGGCGGTTCAGAGGAGGTTTACTAGATTGATACCTAGAATGAGTGGGTTGTCTTATGAGGAAAGGTTGGACAAACTGGAGTTTAGAAGAGTGAGGGGTGATTTGATTGAAGTTTACAAGATCCTGAACGGCCTTGACAAGGTGGACGTGGAAAGGATGTTTCCTCTTGTGGGTGAGTCCAGAGCTAGGGGGCACTGTTTTAAAATTAAGGGTCGCCCTTTTAGGTCAGAAATGAGGAGAATTTTTTTCTCTCAGAGGGTTGTGCAACTTTGGAACACTCTGCCTCAGAAGGTGGTGGAGGTGGGATCATTGAATATTTTTAAGGCAGAGGTGGATAGATTCTTGGTAGGCAAGGGAATCAAAGGTTATTGGGGTTAGATGAGAATTTGGAAATCAGAATACAGGAAGATCGGTCATGATCTTATTGAATGGCGGAGCAGGCTGGAGGGGCTGAACGGTCTACTCCTGTTCCTATTTCTTATGTTCTTATGTTCATCGATAGGAAAAACAATGTACAGATTTGCCCTGGCAAATAATGTGGTGGTGATCTCCCTGTTCCCAGTAGTAGCCTGGAAGTGTCCTGAGGCAAGGAAAAGGGCAGTGGTTACTTATACAGCCATTGGCAAGGCATTGCCCAGTGGCCCAGCAGGTAGAAGGTCTTCTTGTAGGAGGTTGCAAAGATCAACAGCAGCCTACGTGGAGAACTGAAACTTTTTTATGCACTGCTCCTCAAGGATTTAGATTTGAGTCTACAGACCTTGTTCACTGGGTTTAGGCTTTCTTTATTCACCCCTGTTAGCTGCTTATGACACACAGGCACATGCACCTGCTTCTTTTCTTTGATGTTGAGATCCCTACTGCCGCTGTTGATGTTGCTCCTCTTCTTCCTTCTCTTCATCACACAGTATAATTCAGTAAAAAGGCACCCGTAATAAGCCTTTGTCTGCTTTTTCAGGATGAGCGAGGAAAGTAATTAATCAGAAACAAACAATATCTAATGTTAAAATCCCAATAAAGCTCCCTCTTATACAGACGCCAATTATCTGAGTGCCTGCAACTGAATATTTCTTTAAATACTGCACCCTGCTACCTATGGAACTAATCCATTAAGCTTTATCCAGTGTTATAGGCAATGGAGAAGAGTTCAGGTTTTTGTTGTTAATATTGAGTTAGGCTCTTAATTCCATTTTGGAATCCAAATTGGCAATCTATTCATAGGTCTCACCTGCCTTTGGCAAGGATCTTTGCTGACTAGAAAGTTCAGCTGACAAAATGGTGGGAGGCAGAAAGAAAATGACAACTAGACCGTCTGTACTTTAGTGTAATTTCTATTGCCCCCACAACCCATTCATGTCCAGTTGTAGGAGGGGAAGTGTTAAGATGTTCCCCTTGGCTGGTGAGCTAAACATAGAAATTATTTTGAACGTCTATTCTTTTTGTCTTTCTGGTCCTTGATGGATTCTTCAGGTGGAATTTTCCCATCCCACAGTTGGTTTTTGGCAGACGGAAGCGGAGAATCCAGCAACAGACAAAAAGTCAGAAATCCACCAGCGCAAAAACAGTTAGCAACTTGCCCAGTGGTGGGTTCATGGTGGGTCAGTTATCCCACCGACTAGTGGCATGAACACCATTTGCATTCATTGACATGTCATGAATGCTCATTCAAATAGCCGCTCACCGGGATTTTGTCAGGCCCTCCAATCTTGCATCACGCCGGTGGGAACTCACGTCAGCCTCAAACCCATTTGAAAAGGGGTGGTGTGCACAACCCGCACCTCAGTGCGCTGGTAACTTTGAGGTGAGTGAAACAAACATAACCTACCTGCCATAGCGCTGCCCCGGTCTTGTTACGATGAACGCCACACTGCTGGGACTGTAGGATTGGTCGCCTCCTGCTCTTTGCCCACATGGTCCAGAGGAACACCCCTGTGCTGTGATACTCCTGCAAAAATGTACTCATGGTACTCATCAGAAGCTAGCACTTCACCGGGCGGGTGGACTGTGAGACAAGGGTGGGGTTGATGAACACGAGGTGGGCAACGGGGAGGGAGGGCTGTGGAAAGGCAGTGAGGAGGAAGGGAGAACACAAGTGGGCCTTTCTGTGGTCACTCTCTAACCTCTTGTTGCTGCAAGAGTGAGCAGGAGTCCGCTTAGGAAGATAGGAAGAAGCCCTCCTTGCGATGAAAGCCTCTGAAAGCCAATGGCTTCATTAACACCGTTAAAGGGCTACTCAGACTCAGTGGCTTCACATCACAATCGCTGGATCTCAAGCATAACACAAGAATGTAGAATTTGGGAATGCGGGCAATAGTGAAGGAGGCAGAGCTGTATCATGTGTGGCATTCCATCAATGAAGGTCTGTCATGTGTTCACTAGATTTGACACTCCTAATGAGCATGAGCAACTGTTTGGTCATTAGTATTCCACATCAGAGATTGGAGCACAGAGCTAGGTTGGGTCACTCATCTCAATTAAACTTTAGCATCCCACGCATGGCTGAAGTTTTATATATTTGTGACAAAAACAGAATTACCTGGAAAAACTCAGCAGGTCTGGCGGAGAAGAAAAGAGTTGACATTTCGAGTCCTCATGACCCTTCGACAGAACTTGAGTTCGAGTCCAAGAAAGAGTTGAAATATAAGCTGGTTTAAGGTGTGTGTTGGGGGGGGGGGCAGAGAGAGAGAGAGAGGTGGAGTGGGGGTGTGGTTGCAGGGACAAACAAGCAGTGATAGAAGCAGATCATCAAAAGATGTCAACAACAATAATACAAAAGAACACATAGGTGTTAAAGTTAAAGTTGGTGATATTATCTAAACGAATGTGCTAATTAAGAATGGATGGTAGGGGACTCAAGGTATAGCTCTAGTGGGGGTGCGGAGAGCATAAAAGATGTAAAAAAATATATAAAATAAATAAATAATTTTTTTTTTCTCTTTTTATAATGGAAATAGGTGGGAAAAGGAAAATCTATATAATTTATTGGAAAAAAAAGAAAAGGAAGGGGGAAACAGAAAGGGGGCGGGGATGGGGGAGGGAGCTCACGACCTAAAGTTGTTGAATTCAATATTCAGTCCGGAAGGCTGTAAAGTCCCTAGTCGGAAGATGAGGTGCTGTTCCTCCAGTTTGCGTTGGGCTTCACTGGAACAATGCAGCAAGCCAAGGACAGACATGTGGGCAACAGAGCAGGGTGGAGCGTTAAAATGGCAAGCGACAGGGAGGTTTGGGTCATTCTTGCGGACAGACCGCAGGTGTTCTGCAAAGCGGTCGCCCAGTTTACGTTTGGCCTCTCCAATGTAGAGGAGACCACATTGGGAGCAACGAATGCAGTAGACTAAGTTGGGGGAAACGCAAGTGAAATGCTGCTTCACTTGAAAGGAGTGTTTGGGCCCTTGGACGGTGAGGAGAGAGGAAGTGAAGGGGCAGGTGTTGCATCTTTTGCGTGGGCATGGGGTGGTGCCATAGGAGGGGGTTGAGGAGTAGGGGGTGATGGAGGAGTGGACCAGGGTGTCCCGGAGGGAGCGATCCCTACGGAATGCCGATAAGGTGGGTGAAGGGAAGATGTGTTTGATGGTGGCATCATGCCGGAGTTGGCGGAAATGGCGGAGGATGATCCTTTGAATGCGGAGGCTGGTGGGGTGATAAGTGAGGACAAGGGGGACCCTATCATGTTTCTGGGAGGGAGGAGAAGGCGTGAGGGCGGATGCGCGGGAGATGGGCCGGACACGGTTGAGGGCCCTGTCAACAACCGTGGGTGGAAAACCTCGGTTAAGGAAGAAGGAGGACATGTCAGAGGAACTGTTTTTGAAGGTAACATCATCGGAACAGATGCGACTGAGGCGAAGGAACTGAGAGAATGGGATGGAGTCCTTACAGGAAGCGGGGTGTGAGGAGCTGTAGTCGAGATAGCTGTGGGAGTCGGTGGGTTTGTAATGGATATTGGTGGACAGTCTATCACCAGAGATTGAGACAGAGAGGTCAAGGAAGGGAAGGGAAGTGTCAGAGATGGACCATGTGAAAATGATGGAGGGGTGGAGATTGGAAGCAAAATTAATAAATTTTTCCAAGTCCCGACGAGAGCATGAAGCGGCACCGAAGTAATCATCGATGTACCGGAGAAAGAGTTGTGGAAGGGGGCCGGAGTAGGACTGGAACAAGGAATGTTCCACATACCCCATAAAGAGACAGGCATAGCTGGGGCCCATGCGGGTACCCATAGCCACAACTTTTATTTGGAGGAAGTGAGAGGAGTTGAAGGAGAAATTGTTCAGCGTGAGAACAAGTTCAGCCAGACGGAGGAGAGTAGTGGTGGATGGGGATTGTTCGGGCCTCTGTTCGAGGAAGAAGCTAAGGGCCCTCAGACCATCCTGGTGGGGGATGGAGGTGTAGAGGGATTGGACGTCCATGGTGAAGAGGAAGCGGTTGGGGCCAGGGAACTGGAAATTGTTGATGTGACGTAAGGTGTCAGAGGAATCACGGATGTAGGTGGGAAGGGACTGGACAAGGGGAGAGAGAAGGGAGTCAAGATAACGAGAAATGAGTTCTGTGGGGCAGGAGCAAGCTGAGACGAAAGGTCTACCGGGGCAGTTCTGTTTATGGATTTTGGGTAGGAGATAGAAGCGGGCCGTCCGAGGTTGGGCGACTATCAGGTTTATATATTTGTGATTCCACCTTGATCACCTCAATGTGTGTGCTAGTGTCTCAGGGACAAGGCAGTGTCAGCCACCATGCAGGTAGGGCAGGAGGAACTATGGGCTATTACAGTTTCCAAACGTGTCATCTTCTGAGCTTCACTTCCTTGCTCCTTGAATCATTATCGTCTTCAATGTTTCCTTTCAGAGAGAAGACAAGAGCACGTATAGATCCAGGGCTCAATGCTGTCTTTGTCAGGGTCCTAGTGCAATGGAGGAAGTGAAGGTGGGGAGAGGCGACTCCGCCTGCAGCTCCACCAGGAGGGATATGGTCAAGCAGAGTCAGAGCATGAACAGGCAGGTCAGAAAGAGAGACCAAGACAACGGGGGCGATGCGTCAGACTTAGGGATTATCGTGGAAGAGTCTCCTATTTACAAATGAGTGTGACAATGCCATGCACATCCATGCTTGTCCCAAGCTCTGGCACATCACATATGCCACATTCTTCATGAAGACTTGATGCCAAGTGGTGTTGGAGGCCAGTGGCTTTGAAGGTGACGAAAGCGTGAAATTTCTTTTCCTCTGGTTCTTTCCAAGGATCAACAGGAGACCTATGCAGCCTCTCTCGGTCCACAACACATCGATGCATAAAGGAGGTCACAGATGCCATTTACAGGAAGGCCCATCATTATGTCAAGTTTGTTCTGGACGAAGATAGCTGCAAGATTCACTGACTTCACCACCATCTAATGATGCAAACGCTGCTGTGATTGAGATGTGGACATGCCTGTGGATCTCCTCCTCCTGTACATGTCTTTTCTTCTGCCACTTTACCATTGAGGAGGCTCAACTGCCGCTAGAATATCAATGCTGATTATAGGGAAGGAAACAGTTAAAGAAGTTCAATTGCTAACTATTAGGTTGTTTAACTAAGTACCATTTGGTTGTATAAAAGGGATAACAGCTGAGACTAGTTCTGTCTGTGGAGAGTTTTATGACAAGCAATAAAACTCTGTTTGAAGGAGTCTGTCTTCGTTTCAGTCTTCATTTCTAAACAATTATTGGAACTTAACAGTGGTAGCAGAGGACAGTTCCTGCTTGTAAGTAAGAAGATTGGAAACTAAGCTTTCTTTAGACAAAAGTTTGTATTTGGAGTTAACTTTAAAAACAGAATGGTTTTGAGTCACTCAAAAAAATATCCCAAAAAATGGCTGAATCAAAATGTTGAGTGTGAGGGTATGATTACCCACCGATGTTTTACGAGCGTCAGCCATACGACCAATGGAAAATGAAGTAAACATGTGGACGCAGGTTACATCTTTGCAAAAACAAAGGATGGCTTTGGCATTTTTGCTACCATATGAAAGCAAAATAAGATACAAAGTATTTTCAGAGTTGGAGCCTGAGCATTTAGACACAGATGAATGTTTGGAAACTTTATTAGATTTTATGGATAAGATCTATCAAAAAGATGATTTATTAAGTGTTTATGAAGCATGGTCCGATTTTGACGTATTTAGAAAGTTGGGAGAAAATTCCATAGAAGATTACATAATGGAATTCAGTAGACTCTCTGCAAGATTGCACAAGTTCCGCCTAGAAATTCCCCAATCGGTGCTGGCTTTCAAGTTACTAGACTGTGCCAGAGTATCGAATGTGAACGAGGCTTCTAGTTTTGACGCAAGTTAAGTTTGCAGAACGGCAC
Source organism: Carcharodon carcharias (assembly GCF_017639515.1). Taxonomy (NCBI): domain Eukaryota; kingdom Metazoa; phylum Chordata; class Chondrichthyes; order Lamniformes; family Lamnidae; genus Carcharodon; species Carcharodon carcharias. The sequence goes on from NC_054480.1 coordinate 143,278,159, forward strand.
ACACTGCTAGAACAGATTTCAAAAACTCTTTTAAAAAAAAAAAATTTCTCGGAAAACATTCCTTTCCGGCAGCGTTCACGGCACAAATGAGCCATTCGGTGATAAGGAAACATAGGAACTAGGAGCAGGAGTAGGCCATTTGGCCCTTCAAGCCTGCTCCGCAATTCAACATCATCATGGCTGATCCTCTATCTCAACGCCATATTCCCGCTTTCTCTCCATACCCCTTGATGCCCCTAATATCCAAAAAATTATCCATTTCTTTCTTGAATATACTCAGTGACCCGGCCTCCACAGCCTCTGTGGTAGAGAATTCCACAGCTTGACTACCCTCTTAAGTGAAGAAATGTTTCCTCATCTCAGTCCTAAATGGCCTGCCCAGTATCCTGAGACTGTGGCCCCTGGTTCTAGACTCTTCAACCAGGGGAAACACCCTCCCTGCATCCAGTCTGCCTATCCCTGTTAGAATTTGATACGCTTCAATCAGATCTCCCCTCATTCTTATAAACTCTAGTGAATACAGGCCTAGTTGACCCAATCTCTCCTAATACAACAGTCCTGCCATCCCTGGTATCAGCCTGTGAACCTTTGCTGCACTCCCTCTATGCAAGTATATCCTTCCTTAGGTAGGGAGACCAAAACTGCATGCAATACTCCAGGTGTCATCTCACCAAGGCCTTGTATAACTGCACTAAGACATCCCTATTTCTGACCTCAAATCCTCTTGTAATGAAGGCCAACATACCATTTGCCTTCCTAATTGCTTGCTGCAACTGTTTACTTTCATTGACTGGTGTACAAGGACACTCCGATCCCTTTGTATATCCACATTTCCCAATATATCACCATTTAAATAATACTCTGCCTTTCTGTTTTTCACACCGAAGCATATAACTTCACATTTATCCATGGTATACTGCATCTGCTATGTGTTTGCCCACATGCACAACTTGTCTAAATCATCCTTGCATTCTCCCCATAACTCACAACCCTGCCCAGTTTTCTGTCATCAGCAAACTTGGAAATATTGCATTTGGTTTCCTCATCCAAGTCATTTATGTATATCGTGAATAGCTGGAGCCCAAGCACTGATCCCTGCGGTACACCATTAGTCACCGCCTGCCATCCGGAAAAAGACCCATTTATTCCCACTCTGTTTCCGGTCTGTCAACCAATTCTCAATCCATGCCAGTATATTACCCCCAGTCCCATTTGCTTTAATTTTGCCCACTAGCCTCTTAGGTGGAACATTATCAAAAGCCTTCTTGAAATCCAAATACACCACATTCACTGGTTCTCCCTTATCTATTCTACTAGTTACACCCTCAAAAAAACTCCAGTAGATTAGTTAAGCATGATTTCCCTTTCATAAACCCATGCAAATTTTGTCTAATCCAGCTAATGCTTTCCAAGTGTTCTGTTACCACATCTTTTATAATAGACTCTAGCATTTTCCCCACTACTGATGTTAGGCCAACTGGTCTGTAATTCTGTTTTTTTTCCTCTCCCTCCTTTTTTAAATAATGCGGTTACATTTTCCACCCTCCGATCTGTATGAACTGTTTCAGAGTCATAGTCAGAGTCAAAATTCATAGAATTTTGGAATATGACCATAAATGCATCTAATATTTCCAGGGCCACTTCCTTTAATATTCTGGAATGTTGATTATCCGGCCCTGGGGACTTTTCAGCCTTTCAGCCATTAATTTCTTGAACACTATTTTTTTCACTAATACTGATTTTCTTCAATTCCTCCATCTCACTAGACCCTTGGTTCCCTAACATTTCCTGGAAATTGTTTGTGTCCTCTTTTGGGAAGACAGAACCAAATGTGTGTTCAATTCTCCTGCCATGTCTTTGTTCCCCATTATAATTTTCCCCCATTTCTGACTGTAAGGGACCCACATTTGTCATTGCTAATCTTTTTTTCTTCACGTTTATAGAAGCTTTTACAGTCATTTTTTAATGTTCCCTGCAAGTTTACTCTTGTACTCCATTTTCCCCTTCTTGATCAATCTTTTTGACCACTTTTGTTGAATTCTAAACTGCTGTCAGTCTTCAGGCTTGCTGCTTTTTCTGGCAACTTTACATGTCTCCTTTTTGGATCAAATACTATCCCTAATTTATTTTGTAATCCATGGTTGAGCCACCTTTCCAGTATTACTTTTGCACCAGACAAAATTGAATTATTGTTGTAATTCATGCATACGTTCATTAAATATTAGCCATTGCCTATCCAATGTCAAACCTTTTAGTGAGGTTCCCCAATCCATCATTGCCAACTCGCACCTCATTCCCTTGTAGTTCCCTTTATTTAGATTCAAGACCTTAGTTTTGAATTCAACTTCTTCACTCTCTGTATTAATTCTATCATTTTATGGTCGCTCTTCCCCAAGATTGTTAATTAATCCTTTCTCATTGCAAAATACACAGGCTAGGATAGCCTGCTCTCTAGTTGGTTCCTCAATGTATTAGCCCTCCCCCTTCAGAATGCCCTGCAGCCTTTCTGAGACATCCTTGACCCTGGCACCATGGAGGCAACATACAATCCTGCAGTCTCTTTTGCAACCACAGAAACACCTGTCTGTTCTCCTTACTATTGAACCCCCTATCCCTATAGCCCTGCCACTCTTGTTCCTCCCCTCTTATGCAGCAGAGCTACCCATGGTGCCATGGACTTGGCTCCTGCTGCTTTCCCCTGAGAAGTCATCTCCCCCAACAGTATCCAAAACAGTATATCTGTTAGAGAGGGGGGTGGACACAGGGGTCTCCTGCACTACCTGCCTTCCTCTACTCTGCCTGGTGGTTACCCATTCCCTTTCTGCCTGTTCAGTCTTTACCTGCGGTGTGACCACCTCACTGACTGTGCTCTCCATGACAATCTCAGCATCACGGATGCTCCACAGTGGATCCACCTGCAGCTCCAGCTCCGAAATGCAGTTAGCCAGTAGCTGCAGCTGGACACACTTCCTGCACACATGGTCACCAGGGACACTGGAAATGTCCATGACTTCCCACATAGTGCAGGAGGAGCATATCAAGTGTGCGAGTTCTGCGGCCATGACTTCCCTTTAGATTAAGCTCATTAGTTACTCCCTCTAAAGAATACTAACTATGCTAGGGGTCTTATTCCACTCCAAACACTCCCACTACAGTCCAAAGTCCTCACCTTATTTTGTTTAAGCTAATGGACTGCAGCAGTTTAATTAGTAGAAGTACTCACCTGATCCTACTTGCCAATCAGCTGCCTCCCCTGCATCGTGTCACTTTTGGAGTTGTGATATCACTTCAAACTCCACTGCCTGAGGGTCCTGAGAGATCTCCTCTCCCGTCTCGGCCTCTGTTTTTCATGCCCTTTTATACCGCTCTCACTGGCCTCTCCTCTCCAGTCTAAAACTCACCTTCTTCCAACCCAAACAACAGCTTTTAGTTAATTGCTAAATTAAAGAAAGACTAGACTTTAGATAGAATTTAACCCTTAAGCTCACCAATCTCCAGCCAAAACTCACTACTGCAGCCAAATAAAACACTGCAGTGCAGAAAAAGTTGGCAATATAAGATAGACTACTCTTATATTCTCTGAACCTAGCCTCTGAAAATCTGATTAAGCCAGTTATCTAATTAACTAGTTACAGTTGCAAGCAGAGCCTGTATGAGCCCTGTTTTAAGGCTGGACTAAAACTCACCTTCCAACCCTAACAGCAACTTTTAATTCATTGCTAAATTAAAGAAAGACTAGATTTTAGATAGAATTTAACCCTTAAACTCCCTGAATCACCAATCTCCAACTGAAGCTCTCTACTGCAGCCAAACACAGCACAGTAAATGGAGGATACAGTGTTAACAGGATAGCGAGATCATTTAAAAACAGGACAGAGGCGTCAGTATGAAAGGAGATTTGTAACTAGAAACAATGAGGACAGAATCACCTTGGACAATTATGGCAAGAGAAAAGAATTAGCGATTTATGATAAAAGAATGAATCCCAGAAATGCCCAGGGTGTGGTCAATCAGTGTTTTAGATGTGATTCAAAATACCATAATGCAATGAACTGTCCTAAACGATATAATAAAGTGTTTGAAATTAAACATGAGACAGAAGACTCAGAAGAAGATGGAAATATTGACCGAAGAGAGGGCATTGTATTAGTTACAAGAAGTTTCAGCTCAGTGATAAATGTCTTGGTGGCAGAGCCCTTTAACTGTACGGCGCTTGACAGCGGATGCACGTCTACAGTCTGTGGAATAGGCTGGTTAAAATGCTACCCAGACTCCTTAAATGACAAAGATTGGACTAAGGTTAAGGAATTTGAGAGTTCCACCAGTTTTAGATTTGGAAATGATAATATCCTAAAATCTTCAAAAAGGGTAGCGATTCCCTGTAAGATAGCTGGAATCAATCATTTCATCAGCACGGATGTAGTGTCTAGTGAAATACCATTACTGTTGAGCAGACCATCAATGAAGAAAGCGCAAATGAAGCTGGACATGGAAAATGACAAGGCTAATGTATTTGGAAAACCTGTGGATTTACAATTTATGTAATCTGACACTATTGTATTCCTTTAATGAAACCTAACATTTCTACTAAAGAGGTGAAAGAAGTGTTATTAGGATCAGGGAATAGGAATTTGGAAAACAAATTGTGTTAAAATTGCATTGGTTTTCCACAATCCTTCGCAAAGAATAAAAATTTTGCTAAGGGATGAAGAGTACACTAAACTTATAGAGGAGATAAGCGATAGATGTGATATATGTGAGAAATACAGAAGGACACTGTCATGGCCCATAGTGAATCGACCTTTAGCAAGGGATTTCAATGAAGTCATGGTGATAGATTTAAATGTGTGGGATAAAGAAAATAACATTTTTATTTTACATTTCGCAGATTTGGCGACAAAGTTTAGCCAGTCGACAATCATGTACAGTAAAGAAAAGAAAATAATTGGATCAGGTAATGGAGAAGTGGATAGGGACTGGATTGAGGCCACCAGTGAAATTCCTCACTGGTAATGGGGGTGGATTTGCTAACAATGAGTTCTGGGATATGTGTGAAAACATGAATATCATAGTTATGAATATCACAGCTGAAAGGCCCTTTAGTTACAGAGTGTGTGAAATGAATCATGCGGTTAAAGGTGAGATGTTTCATAAAATATTGGCAGATAGACCAAGCTGTAAATTAACATCAGCTCCAGCATGGGCTGTCCAAGCCAATAATTCACTGCAGATGGTTGGGGGCTATAATCCATATCAGTTGGTTTTTGGTAGAAACCCAAAAGTTCCTTCAGTCCTGAGTGATCGTCCCCCAGCTTGGGAGGGAACTACAATTAGCTCTACCTTTTCTGAGCATTTAAATGCACTACACGCAGGTTAAAGAGTGTTCTTTAAAGCCAAAGTTTCAGAAAGAATTCGGCGAGCTGTAAGATACAATGTACAACAATTGGAAAGTATTTTCAATCAGGGAGATGTGGTATAGTGTAAAAGAGAAGGACTTAATGAGTGGAAAGTTCTGGGAAAGATTATAGGCAAAGACGGTAAAACAGTCCTTTTACAACATGGGAACCAGACTAGTTGGGTACACTCATCAAGGTTAGTTGGTGCAGATTACAAATTTGTGTGTCTGGAAAGAGTAGGAAGGGACGAGGAACCATGTACTTATCACATATGCTGCATGGCTGTGAGGACCAGTTAGCTGAAGTTGACAGGGCGTCTGAAGATGGAGATAGTAATTTGGACAAAGAAGATGGAGTGATTTGTCCCAGAGGACAACTGCCAAAAGCTGGCATTAAAGTTACATACTTGCCAGAAGGGGCCAGTCAATGACGGGTTGAAACAATTGTAGATAGAACAGGGAAGGCTACTGGAAAACATAAAACTGGTTAAATGTACAAGAAAAAGGGTAGGAAGTTAGGCCTATGGATTTGGAACATGACATACAAAAATGGAAGGTATGAAAACACAGTATCAGTTTAGACAGTGGGTGTGGGAGTGAACATGCCTCTCGGAAGAGATCATGAACTGTTGCAAGAATATCTATAAACGGGAGAGGGAAATCAAACAGTAATATCCGGAGTGGGATAGAAGGCAGGATGGAGGGCGTAGCTTAACAAGGGCAAGGAATACGGCACAGACTAGTAACGCTACTAGGAGCAGAAGCCCATGTGATCAAGAAGTCTTAGTAGCTTCAAACAAATTGGACAATAAATTAATAAAGGATGCCAAACAGCAAGATCTACATCAACAACAACAGAAAATGCTGGAAAAACTCAGCAGGTCTTGCAGCATCTGTGGACAGAAAGACAGAGTTAACGTTTCGAGTCCGTAAGACTTGTTCAGAACTAAAGAGAAATAAAAATGTGGTGAAATATAGATTGTTTCAAGGAAAGATTCCTGATGGGACTTATAAAGCTAAAGCCAGGCTGGTAGCACGAGAGCTGGAGGAAAAATTGAGTGACCGGGCTATAAGAGTAGATTGACCTACGGCAGGGAAAGTTATGCTGAAGATCTTTTTAGGTCTATTTGCTACAAATGCTTGGCAATGTAAGTCCACTGAGGGCGGGAAATTGGGGGTTGAGGCCAAAATGAAATCAGCCATGATCGTATTGAATGGCAGGGCAGGCTCGAGGGGCTGAATTGCCTACTCTTGCTCCTAGTTCTTATGTTCTTAAAGCTGCTTTTGTGCAAGGACACCAACTTCAAAGGGAAGTTGTTTTCCATCCATCAAAAGAGGAACCAAACGTAGAAGGAACTCTTTGGAAGTTAAGTAAATGTGTATACGGTGTAAATGATGCCTCCAGAGTTTGGTATTTCTCAGTGAGGTCAGTTTTGTTAAAGTTGAGCTATCTTCAGTTGGAAGCAGACCCAGCAATGTTTTATTGGCAGCATGGAGGGAAACTTGCAGGCATCTTTATGATGCATGTAGATAATTTTTCTGGTAGTAGCGAATTTGAAACAACAGTCATTAATGGGCTCAGAATGGAGTTTTAAATTGGAAGCCAGGGTTCTGGTGTATTTAAGTACATTGGATTAGAAATCAGGCAGAGCAGATCACACGTCCTTTTACATCAGCAATCCTATTTAGAGAATGTCAATCTCATTGCAATTAGTTGTGGTAGGGCCTCCCAGAAAATATGCAGTGACTTCTGAAACAGAAAAAGAGCAACTTTAAAGTCTAATTGGGCAACTCAATTGGCTAGGCAAACAAACAAAGCCAGGCATCAGTTTTGACGTTTTGGAATTGAGTGCTAAAATGAACAATACCAAGGTTGAAGAAATCATTAGAGAAAACAAAATGTTGACACAATTAAAAATGGAGCAGTGCATTTTGAAATTATGTTGATATCACAGGAATGTGAATCTCACAGTGGGACACTATCACTGACTGAGAGGAGGGCTAAACCTTGAAATAAGTGAGGGCATCTCCTATGCTTATCTATGTACTATATTGTTGGGTGATGTTAGAAAAATTAAAGTTTTTGTGTTCAGTGATGTGTCTTACGCAAATCTATGTGATGGATTTTCGAGTGCGGGAGGATTTATAATATTTCTCATGGGGGATAAAGGCAAATGTTGCCCTCTGGCATGGGAATCGAAAAGATTGTTGAGGCAGTAGATATGGCATTCTTTATATCAAAGATACTGGCAGAAGTTTTAAATGGAAAAGGGTATTCAGACACGGTATCTATCGAATGTCTTATAGATAACAAGTCACATTGGGGAAAATGTTCGCTCTACAAAGTGCATTAACAAGAAGAGATTGCGAATTGACATTGCAAGCTTAAGACAGATTCTCAAGAAAAAGGAGCTTGCCAAGGTCAAAAGGATTGATAGCAGCTACCGATTGTCTGACGGCTTCACCAAAAGAGGAGCGAGCTTCAAGAAGTAACGAGAGATCCTCAAAGAGGGACATCATTTTCACAGGAAAAATTTGTGTGGTCATTTCTATACATGTGTTTTTATTTATTTTTAAGGAGGGGAATAAGGTCAATTTATTGAATGAAAAATATATATTGTTGTTTGTTATCATTTTTTTGTGTGATTATATAAACAGAGTTACTTTCTTTTTAAGAAGAGGGGAATCTGTTAGCGAAGGAAACAATTAAAGAAGTTCAACTGCTAATTACTAGGTTGTCTAACTAAGTATCCATTTGTTTGTATAAAAGGGATAACAGCTGAGACCAGTTCTGTCTGTGGAGAGTTTTATGACAAGCAATAAAACTCTGTCTGAAGGAGTCTGTCTTGGTTTCAGTCTTCATTTCTAAACAACTCTTGGAACTTAACACCGATGAACTGCCCTCACTCAATGGTGTTCCTTCAGGAAGAAGGGTTAGAAATGCTTACATCACATACTTCCAATAAAGATTTAAACACATCTCCCTGACATCACAAAAGGGTGCGGAGACTAGTTCAACCAAGGCTGACATCACAGGAATGTGAATCTCAGTGGAACGCTATCACTGAGTGAGAGGAGGGCTAAACCTTGAAATAAGTGAGGGCATATCCTATACTTATCTATATACTTCTGCTATTACATTACCAGATGCACGTACTAACATAACAATATACATACAAATCCTCCGTATCAACAGAAATCATTTCAGCTCAGTGCCCAGGTTTTTAAATGTCCAATTTTCCCTTTAAGCTTCAAGCTCTTGATAAAGCAACTGCAATCAGATTTTCTCATCCAGCTACATGTATAATGTGTAGATTAAATGGTTGCAGTAATAAATTCCATCTGAATAGCCTTGCACTTCTGTCTCAAAATTTGTCCAGAAACTTTAAAGAATTTTGTTCTGCATAACCAATTGTCTCTGACGAATTGTTTGCCACTTAAATTTCAAAATGCTGCAACACTAACACCAAACCCAAAGTGTCCTTTTTGATCGTTGAATATCTTCCCCATTGTACATTCAACTTCTGTGAAAAATACCCTACCAGCTTTTCAATTCCATTTTCACCTTGTAACAGTACAGCCCCAATGCCTATATCACTGGTCTCAATGGCCAACTTAAATTGCTTGGCGTAATTGGGTACTGCCAAAACTGGTGTTGTAGTTAATACAGTTTTCAAATTGTCAAATGCCTTGCGTCCACTGAAACTTATTGTTCTTTTTTGATTGTTCAGCCAGTGGAGCAACCACTTGGCTAAAATTTGGTGCAAATTTCTGATAAAACCCACTCATGCCCAGAAATCTCAAAACTTCTCATTTTGTTGCAGGCAATCTAAAATAGCCTTGACTTTCACATCTCTCGGAGCCACCTCACCATGTCCAATGGTAAGGCCTAGATACATAACTTGCGCTTTTGCAAATTCACTTTTAGCCAAATTCACCACCAAATTAATTTCTTCTATTCAAGTAATTAATTCTTCCAGATGTTGTAAATGCTCCTCCCACGTCTGACTGAAAACTATCAGGTCATCAATATAAACAGCACAATTGCTCAGCCCCACAATTACGTTGTTTGTCATCTCTGAAATGTTGCAGGTGCATTTTTCATACCAAACATCATGACTTTAAACTGATATATGCACCTGGTGTCACAAAAGCTGACATCTCCTTTGCTTTCTCCGATAACGGTACTTGCCAATACTCTTTTAGCAAGTCAACCTCTGTGATAAATTTTGATTGTCCCACTTTCTCAGTACAATCTTCCAACTATGGTATAGGATATGAATTCACTCTTGTCACCACATTCATCTTTTGATAGTCCACACACCATCTTTGTGTTCCATCTGGTTTTGGTACCAGTACAATAGGTGAACTTCAGTTACTGCAACTAGACTCAATACTGTCATTTTGAAGCATGAATTCTATTTGTTTCTGTACTTGTGATAACTTTGCCAGATTTAATCTATAAGGATGTCGCCTTATCGATGATGAAATTTCTACAGACACATCATGTATGGTTAAATCTGTCCTTCCCACCTTATTTCCGCAAATAGGTTTGTATGACTGCAATAGCTTTTCAAATCACTTTGACACTTGTCTGGAAAGTAATGCAATTTTATACTTAAATTTTCAAGTACCCCCTCATTATCCAATTTGATTAGAGGAAAATAAATCTCAGAATACAGCATTTCTACATCTTTCTCATTATCTACTACCACTAACACCTCCTTTTGGCCCTCTTCCACATCAAAGTATTTTTAAGCATATTTACATGACACCCCTCTGCTTCTTCTATCTGGAGTATTTATTAAACAATATACTTCACTCAATTTTTTTTCAATAATGTAGGGCCCACTAAACCCTGCCTTTAATGAGTCACCCAGTACTGGTAACAGAACTAACACTTTCTCTCATCAACAAAACTATGAGCGGTACCTTTCCTGTCTGCTTTCACTTTCATCACTTGCTGTGATATCTTTAAGTGTTTCCTAGCTAACTCATATGCTTTGTCCAATCACTCTCTGAAATTTGATACACAATCCAGGAGAATAGTTTCTGAATTTTGACCCACCAATTTCTCATGAATCAATTTCAGTGGTCCCCTTACCTCATGACCATAAACTAGTTCGTAAGGACTGAAACCAGTCAATGCATTAGCAGAGTCCCTAATAGCAAACGACAAGAATGGAATTCCCCTATTTCAATCCTCTGGATAATTCTGACTTTACACTCTCTTCATAATTTTTAGAGTTTGAGGCCATCTTTCCAAAGATCCTTGTGACTCTGGATGAGAAGCTGTAGACTTCAACTGCTTTATTCCTAAACTGTTCATTGCTTCCTTAAATGCAAGTAATAGATTTTGCCTCTGCTTCTGAGTAAGCTGTGTGATATAAATGTTTCATTTGCAAGTCCTTTTTCTGTAACTCTATTAACCTCTTTGAGTTAAACACTTCAGCTGAATTGTCTTCTAGTCTTTCTTCCTGAACAACCTTATCAAACACAGTGTCAGCTAATTGGATCTCCACACCTTCTCCCTGCCTTTCTACATCCTGTTCTTCTTGTTTCAACCTCTGAGCCTATGATCTCGTTATCACACAATCTGGAAACAATCCAGGATGCTCTCTGCAACAATTCTCTTTAAGACACCTCTATGGGCTAATCAACTACCATAAGCATCACCCACATCTGTGATCTAGCAATAACATTACTTAGAATAAACTGAACCCCTGCAAAGGGCAATTTTTCCATTACTCCAACAATCACCTCACCTGTTTTCCACTTATTCTTTGGTCAGAAATTTTTGTTCCAAGGGCAGGCAAGCGCCCAACCCGAATGGGAGTGGAATAGTGCGCGATGATGTCGGGCGAGTGTTCCAACATCATCGCGTACTCTCTCGATATTTCACTCAATGGGCGTGCACAAGAGGTGGCAGTGCGCCTGCCAACAATTAAGAAGCCTATTAAGGCCTTTAATCAATTAATTAAATGGAATTTTTCACTGCCCATCCAACCGTTCAGTTGGCTGGTGGGTGAGTAGGCCAGGCGGCCTTTGCTTTTAGACAAAACCTCATCAACAGGCAGGATGAGGTTTCAGACAGTAAATAAAAAACAATTAAAAAAATTTTAAACTCATTTTTAACATGTTCCTGCTTATGTGACAGAATCACGTGAGGGGACATGTTTTCCTTATTTATAAAATCTTTCCTTCTAATGTTAAAAATCTTCAGCTCCCTAAGGCAGCTCTTCTGTGCCTTCAGGGAGCTTTCACTGAGCACACCCACCACCCCCCCCACCCCACCCCCCCACGCATGCGCACACTTCATCACTCGCACTCCTCCTGCCCCCATCTCGACAGCGCTGAGGCTCTGAGTGCGCCTTTTATGTTGGCTGGCCGTTATTAGATCAGCCAACGTGAAATTGCGGCCAGGGCCCAATTATGGGCGGCAGTTGGTTTCAAGGCTGTTTCTGGGCCCACCCGACCAACGAGGTAAAAATCCTGCCCTTTTAAATTTACCTTCTACAATGGAATAGATTTAGCATCTCCATGAACTGCACTTATTATCACTTGTTCCTGCAATAATCCCTCTGAACAACAAATATCACTATTAAGCATTGACTAGCCCCTGTGTCTCTAATTTTAACATCGTTACCTACTCCACCCTGTACACATGGAATGACTTTCCCTTCACACACAAAATCTTTAAATATTTCTGCATTCAGCTCCTCAGAATTCTCTTGGGTGAATTGTGAACACATTCCCACTTCTTTATCTTTCACTGATTCTTCCTGTTTTACCTGTACACAAACCATTGGTTTCTCCTGCGCCTGAACCTCAGAACCCACAGTACTTTTACTTCCAGAACTTTTCTGCACCCCTATAATTCCAGCAGATTTTCCCTGCACTTTCTAGCACACAGATTTTGTATGTCCAACTTTATTACAATAAAAACACCTCAATTTGCGAAGGTCACTCTACTCTCAGCACCTTCCTGTTTATTCTGAGAAAAACTTTCTGCGAATTTCCACTTACTTCTTCTAATCCCTGACTACCCACCTTCCTTTCACCTTCCCATTTTCTATCCTTTTCTGATTTAAAAGGGTGATGAAAAATAGCTTTAGCTCTATGAACTAACTCATAATTATCAGCTATCTCTGTTCTTCCACATGAATTCTCACTACTGAAGGAGTTGAATCTTTAAATTCTTCCAAAAGACTTACTTTTCACCCTTTGTTTACCATGTTTACATCAAAGCCTTCAGACCAGCTGCCTTTAACCCAATTAAGTCACACACTCACACACACATAGCACTATTTTACAATACATTTCATAACATTAAGAGAATTATATCTTCCTGACAGGCGTGTGAGCGCCATGATGGTTCTTCCAGAGCTTCCTCTTTGGAAGTGGTCTGGGGGCTCACACAGGTGCTGGACTGGCTTAGGGGCCTCGATCTGCTGATGCCTAGAAAATAGAAAATAGAGTTTCAGTTAATGAGCATGAGCTAAACAAGACTGCACATGACTCACTGTCATTGTCAGGATTTGATGAGGTGATAGAGCTGTGATCCGTACTAGGTTGCTGGGAGACCCAATCCCCACTTCCCCACTGGAGTGATCCCCGTCCTATCCAGCCAGCTCAGCTGCAGCCTCCACAAATTCAGTGAGGACAATGATGTCGACTGTCCCTCCCTCAGTCTGTCATCTCTTGCGCCTGTTGTGCACCAGCTTGGCCTGTATGAAGAAGAAGGAAAGGCCTGTGATGAGAAGGGAGGGAGCAGAGGTTGGGTGAGGTGCACGTCCCCTGTGTGTGGTGAGCCCTTTCCAGAAGGGCCAGAGGATGGAGTGTGAGCTACATATTAGTTGGGATGTGAAAGTCTCGGTGAGAGAATGACGTTGATGTGTGTCCCCCGCCAATGGTTGCATGAGATCCCTGAAGAGGGTAGGCGTTTGCGTGCACGATGCCAATGGTAAGAGTTTGATATTGGAGGGAGTTGAAGGATGACTTTCTCTGGTGGAGCGGATGAGATCATTCATCCTTTTCCTGCACTGGGTGGCATTTTGGATGCAGTTGCCAGGCGCACTGACCTGCTCTGCGACAGCCTCCCATGCTGGAGAGCACTTCCTGCAGCCATCCCTGGGATAGAGCACTTGCCTGTGCATCTGCACCCCTCTGATCAAGACCTGGAGGGCCTGGTGGGTGAAGTGAGGTGCTGCCTTCTTCTTGAGGCTCTTGGCCACCTTCTTCTGGCTGCAAGACATCTCTGACGGGCTGGAGTGAATGAAATTGTGTGTTGAGCTGGCCTTTAAATATAGTGCCTGGACCTTCAAACCTGCCAGCTGATGGCAAGTGGATGAATCACTCCCAAGTATCATATCAGACTGATATGCATCTGTGAATAATTAATAACCCTCCAAGCGTGGAATTGGGTGCGAGTTCCCACCATTGCGGCCAGTGGGGCTGGCACTGCAGAAACCACCCACTTAGTCTCAGTAATGGAAAATTCCACCCTTCATTACTGCCCTGCAGAAGGCCAATGTAAGTTGTTTACAACCCAATATTAATTTTTCATTTTAACAAATCATCATATACTCAGGGCTAAGCATTTCTTTTACCAACTGGACACCTTACTGACCAGCTCCTTAACAAATGCATATATTAATTTTCTCATTAATATTCAGGGAACATTTTTCATGTGTAAAATGATAATTAGGTGGCTTCAAAAATATTTTAGTCACTGAGGGGTAGAGAGTGGGCAATGGATTTGCATGAAATTACTTGGTGTATTATTCTAGCATTGTCACTAACCATAAGTTAAACCGCAGATGAATTATACGTCCCATGTGCTTGTATTTTAAACCCTTTAAAGAGTTGAGAATAAACATTGCTTTCAATATTATCAGCCAGAGCCATTTCCGCTAGGTATATTCACTGAGAAGTGAAATCTCACTTGTTTTGAATTGGATTCACTTATTTTGGTTTTAAGGTATGGTCTTAAAGCAAAGTCATGGAAGGTGTCATCAACAGCGCTATCAGGTGGCACAAAGTCACCAATAACCTGCTCACTGACACTCAGTTGGGTTCCACCAGGGCCACTCAGCACATGACCTCATTACAGCCTTGGTCAAACGTGAGATGAATCCCAGAGGTGAGGTGAGGTGAGAGCAACCGACTGAGTGTGGCATCAAGGAACCCTAGCAAAACTAGAGTCAATGGAAATCAGGAGTAAAACTCTCCACTGGTTGGAGTAATACCTAGCAAAAAGGAAGGTAGTTGTAGTTCTTGCAGGTCAATCATTTCAGTCCCAGAGCATCACCGCAAGAGTTCCTCAGTGTCCTAGGCCCAATTATCTTCAGCTGCTTCATCAAAGACCTTTCCTCCATAATAAGATCAGAAGTGTGATGTTCATTGTTAATTGTACGATGTTTAGGACTATTCATAATTCCTCAGATACTGAAACAGTCCATGTCCATATGCAGCAAGATATGAACAACATTCAGGCTTAGGCTAATAAGTTGCAAGTAACATTCATGCCACACAGGAGAGAATCCAACCATCTCCCCTTGACATTGAATGGAATTATTGTCGTTGAATCCCCCCCTTTCAACAGCCTGGGGGTTAGCCTGGACGGAAATTGAACTGGACCAGCCACATAAATACTGTGGCTACAAGAGCAAGTCAGAGACTGGGAATTCCATGGCAAGTAACTCATCTCCTGACTCCCCAAAGCCTGTCCATCATCTACAAGGCGCAAGTCAGGAATGTGATGGAATACTCTCCATGCCTGGTGCAATGCAGCTCCCAAAACAGTCAAGAAGCTTGACGCAATCCAGGACAAAGCAGCCCTGCTTGATTGGCATCCCATCCATCACCTTCAACATTCATTCCTTCTGCCAGTGATGGACCATGGCAGCAGTGTGTACCATCCACAAGATGCACTGTAAACAACTCACCAAAGCTCCTTCGACAGCACCTTCTACCACTTCAATGGACAAGGGCTGCAGAGCCATGGGAACACCACCACCTACAAGTCCCCCTCCAAGCCACGCACCATCCTGGCTTCGAACTGTATCACCATTCCTTCACTGTCGCTGGGTCAAATCCATGGAACTCTCTTCCTAAAAGCATTGTGGCTATACCATGGACTGAAGAGGTAAAAGAAGGTGGCTGACCAGCACCTTCTCAAGGGCAGTTAGGTTCAGGCAATAAATGCTGGTTTGGCCAGCAACACCCATATCCCTGAAAAATCGGTAATAGAAACAGAAAATGCTGGAAAAACTCAGCAGGTCTGACAGCATCTGTGGAGAGAGAAATAGAGTTAATGTTTCAGCTTTGAAGAAGAATCATACGGACTCAAAACGTTAGCTTTGTTTCTCTCTCCACAGTTGCTGCCCGACCTGCTGAGTTTTTCTAGCATTTTCTGTTTTTATTTAAGACTTCCAACATCCGCTTTTATTAAGAAAAATCAGTATTTGCACAAATCTCTTTTGAAAGCTAATATATTTTAAATCAATTTATAATCTGGCTCTTTTTGCATCATAAATATCACCCTCAACATTTCCTTGAAGTTATCAACTCTGTCTGACGAGGACCTTATCATAACTAACACCGTGTTCAGCCCGGTGAGACAAGCGAAAGAACAAGAGGGCACAAATTTAAGGCAATTGGCAAAATAAGTAATGGTGACATGAGGAGAAACTGTTTCACATGGTGAGTGTTTAAGGTCGAGAACGCGCTGCCTGAGAGTGTGGTGGAGGCAGGTTTAATTGAGGCATTTAAGAGGGAATCGAACTATTACTTGAAAAATGTGCAGGGTTACAGGGAGAAGGCGGGGAAATAGCACCAGGTGGATTGCTCATTCAGAGAGCCGATGCAGACCCGACAGGCTGAATGGCCTCCTTCTGTGCTGTAACAATTCTGTGATTCATGTGATGCATTAAAAAATATTCATCCGTGCATGTTTCTGCCTCCTCACCCACTGTTCTTCCTGTTGGTTCCTCCCTTCATCACAGTGTACAACCTTCAATATATTTATTTATTTAATAAATATTTGGGATAGTGCGCATGCTCTGCCCAAAGGCTGGTCCTTTAATCATTGTCTGCTGATGCTTCAGCCTAAGCTGTTTTCTTAGCAGTTTTTGGCAGTGGTGGTTTGCCATTGCCTTTCACTCTCAGGTACAGGGCAAGGAGCCGACCTAAGCCAGAACGGGAATCGAACCCACCCTGTTGGCATTACTCTGAACCACACACTTGCCACCCAACCAACAGAGCTTACCAGCCCCAAAAATAAATATATATATTATATAAATAAATACATTGAATGTTGTACACTATGAAACCACACAGTGTTAATTATTACATCTTTGGGGGATTATGCATTAATAATATAACACTGAATAATGCCAATTTATTAACATACATATCTCCAGGCTTACATTTCATCTATTCCTTTCTTTCTCACATGATTTGTATTTCTAAGTATGCATTATTGTGCCTAAAGAGTTTTAGTATCAAGCACTATGTTCCAATTTATTTTGTATCACCCAAAATATTTATCCACATTTGCATGCTGAGTAGGAGGGTATTACATGACAACTTACTTGGTCAGTAATAGTGTTTGATACAATGCAAAATCTTAATTGGAGTGATTTCAAAAAACCACTGGAGTACTTTGGAAGTGTAGGCACAACTGTGCTGTAGAAAACATGTAATGTTAAGTCTTAAGTCTAGGAAATCAGTGTCAGTCTCTTCACTGACATTGATAAAACTGGTCCAGTATATGCTAAATATATCCATTATTTCCACAGAGGACGCACAATGGCGAATTATACAGCAATTTCCTATGTTTCTATCTCTGCAGTCTCCTTACTGGTTGTTGTATAGGATCTCCGTCTAATTTACTGTGTATATTATTCCAAAAGGACAATAAACTCAACTGTTCAAATTATCCAAAAATCTATCAAGCACTTTCTGAAACAATTGCCAGATATCTGCCCATTTTCCTTTCCCCCTGCAAACTATCATTAACTATGATGCAACAGCAGGTAATTATTCTCCTTCCTTCAAATACTAGACTGATTTACAATAGTACAAGTCCACTTTTATACCGGACAGTTCGGTTTTCAACTGGCCAGTTGTCTGTCCGGTACCTGTATGTCCGGTAGTTTTATTTTCAAACCCTTTTGTTTTCTATTCTCTTGTCCATTTCCCCATTCTACATGCACCCCGCACCAAAACACGCCTTTATCCAAGAACAATCGGGTCAGCCAGGTTCGTGGCCTACCATTCTTAGCCAGTGTTGGTGCTGGTGTCCCGACCCTCAGTCCAGGGAGCAGCCTGGTCTCCCAGCAGAGTGGAGGCATTGTGGAGATCGCGATAGACACAGCATTAATTTGCTTGCTACCTTCCAGCGGCCAGGCGGGTTGATATTTATTGTCAGGTTTATCACGTCAGTCCATATGGAGAGGTGTTAAGTGGCTGCACCCTAGTGATCAGTAGGGCAATGTATGTATGTGTAAAATTCCAGCTACAGTTCTCAAATTATTGTCCAGTGTATATTTGGTACGCCTGCCGTGCTGATGGGAAAACTTGTGGGGAAAGGGCATAGTGTACTCAACTCAAAGCAGAGACTGTATAAGGTGCCCTGCATCTGACAGAGAGAATGAAGTCCGGTGTCCAGCATTCTTGAGCTCCCTATACAGTTGTTGGAATTTTTCTGACATGTGCAACAGCTAATTTATACGGGCAGGCATCTGGAAGCATCCAAATCAACTCCAATATAGTTAGATGCCATCAACTGTGAAGCCAAGTAGCTAACTTAGAAAATACATATTAGCAGAAGATGGTTGGAATTTGGATGGAATCAGACTTCCTTGCACCCTTACAGTTCATGTACTAAAATGGTCATCTTGTTTTACATTTCTCCTTTAGCGTCCTTTTTTATGGCTTCACAGTACATTGGGGTTATTTTGGTGAAAGGGTGAAAATATGTGCTGAATGGCTGCTGTGCTAATAAGGATTAAATGGTTGAAGGTCTGGTTTTAGCGCACAATTTTAGTCCTAAATACTGATTACCATAATATGAACTTGCCTGGAGGTGCTAAACCAGACACAAGCACCGATAAGATAGAATTCTCATGAGGCAGTATACGTGGGGTTCCAATTGTGCGTGGCTACATCAAGCTGAATGTAGACCCTCGGTACACAAACACAAAGTGTCACTACGTGCAGATGTTCTACCTGTCCTCGGTGTTGTGAAGGATGGGTCTGGCCACGCTGCCGCGGAACGCTCCAAGTAGTTGGACCGTGCCGTACCACCTGTCCCTCATGGAAAAATTTATGCAGAGAAACACCTTAGACCACAAGTCCATCAGGCAGTGGTCGGCACGTAACATCTTAGAGGCCCTGAGGGAAAAGGAGAGGGTGGATCCTGTGGGATGGTTCCCCGAGCAGACTGTCAAAGTCATTTGGCAGAATGCCTCATCGCCAGAACTTTCCAACAAGCACCAAGATGTAGCTTGGCTGGTGGTGAGAAAGGCCCTCCCCGTCAGATCCTTCCTCCACACCAGGAGTCTCACCCCCTCCGCACATTGCCCTCAAGGTGGCTGTGGTGGGGAAGAGACCATTGTTCACCTCCTTTGCAAAGAAGATTTGGAGAGAGATGCAGTGGTTTCTGTCGAGGTTCATCCCGAGCAGTTCTGTGACACAGGACTCTGTGCTCTACAGGCTATTCCCAGGGACATACACCAAGACAAACATCAACTGCAGCTGGAGGATCAACAACTCAGTGAAAAATATTCTTTGGTCTGCCCAAAACTTGTTGGTCTTCCAGTGTAAAGAGTTGTCCCCGATCGAGTGTTGCAGACTGGCCCATTCCAAGGTCCAGGACTACGTGCTGAGGGACGCACTAAAGCTTGGGGCAGCCGCCGCAAAGGCACAATGGGGAAAGGTCGCTGTCTAAGTGCACCGAGGGGCTGGGAATTGTATAGACCCCTCAGGCTGTATGACTCACAAGGAATGTATGCAGTGAATACTAAATGTATCATAATTGTAATGGAGCACCTCAGAGTGCAACATGATTTATGTCGATAACTTGAATACCATTGCATTGACTGTCTGTAATGACCATATTGAAATGCCTGTAAATGATTGTAGTGAAGCACCTCATGATCTATGTAGAAAAGTTGAATATGATTGCGCTTTTTGTGATGGCCAATTTGAAATGTTTTGTAATGTTCTTCAGATTTTTTTTTGAGGGAAAAATATACTTTACTCGTAAAATGTGGGTTCTCTCAACCACCTCCGCTGCAGAGTGTTCTGGCTGAGCAGCATGTTTCAGGGACTGAGTGAGAGGGTGCACAGGTGCTCAGAAATGGTCCTAGTGAGTCAAGTTCAGAGGAGGAAGGACATTCTATACCTGCAAGGTTGGGGTGGGGAAGTGGGGTGATGGTAGGGATCCATCTTGCACCCCCCCCCCCTCCGTCCTTCACTTCTGCAGCAGCTGGGGCTGCTCTGCATGGCCTCATGTCCTTCTCCCATTCCCCCTGGAGGCTACAGGGCACCCTTAGCAAAATGCCCATGGCCAGACACTCCTTTCTCCAGGTGACTCTTATACTAATTCCAATAAGGGGCAGAAGCACAGCACTGTTCTTTTTTAGGTGCATTTCCAGAATAAATGTTGGTGAAGTCTTGACAAAACGTTACAGAAACCACTCCAATGTATTTCAAAAGTCCTCTTCAATTCTCCAGCAGCAAGTGAACAGTAAAAGATGATACACTTTTAAGTAAGAATTCTCAGAAACAACTTGGTTACTCCCAATCAGCCGGTCGCTGTCAGGAGAGGGCACTTGGTCAAGAGCTATCCACCAAAATGCCATGCAGCCTCCTAAGGAGTGCTAACAGGCAATTTAAGTATCAATCATACCTGAAAACAATCCTCAGGATGGCTGCTTCGAGCACAAGCTTCAACTCCTTTGCCAAGAAGGCGTCTTGTGCTAAATGCAGGCTAAACCAACATTTCAGCCAAGACCCCCACCTCACCCACCTTGGAGGGTTTTTAGCACCAAAAGTATCCAGGTAAATTGCCCCAATGAACTTCAAAACAATTTTAAGCGAGTTGGTCTAAGGAGTAAAATGTAACAGTGACTTTGATGTAGGTTTACCTCCTTACTATTAGTAAATCTTGACTTTAAACTGATGATCATTCAAAAGTACATTTATGCAAGTTCAAGTATTTTCACTGTTGGGGAAACAACCTGTGTCAGCATTAAGCACTCCCACTCAATCCTAGTGCTGTTTGGAATTAGGTAAGGTGAATTGCCTTCATCATTGTACCAATAATGTACCCCTATTCATCGGTCTATGGGATATGACTCCAATAATGTGGTACAAAACACAACACGTAGCATCTTTAATGGAATAAAATGTCCCAAGGTACTTCACTAGACCATTATTAGACAGAATTTGACACCAAGCCATGTACGGTGATATTAGGGCAGATGACCAAAATCTCAGTTGTAGGTGTAGGAGCATCTTAAAGGAGAAATGAGAGGTAGAGAGACAATGTTTAGGAAGAGAATTCCAGAATTTGAGGCCTTGGCAGCTGAAGAGAAGACTGCAAATGATGAAGCGATTCAAATCAGGGATACTCAAGAGGCCGGAATTGGAGAAGCATGGATCTCAGGGGGTTGTTGGGCTGGAAGAGATTGCTGAGATAGGGAAGAGCGAGGCCATGGACGGATTTAAAAACAAGATTTTTAAAAATCACGTCATTGTTTAAATGAGAGCCAATATATTTCCATTTCCAGTCATCCTAGCGCTGGTGTAAATGGCACTGCTAATTTAGTTTCATGTTGCTGAATTATCTGCAATTTCTTTTTACTGTAGGCTTGCAGCCAATGGAAATTATATTGATACAACCCAAATCTTCTTAGGATCCCCCCAACTTACAAGGTGAGATGACTTTTATCCCATGAATTTGGGCTGGATTCAAATCAATATCAAAGGGATGAAAAGTCAGCCTCCTAGAGTATCACCTTAGATTCCTGGCGATATTTAACAGGCGTCTATTTGTTTGGGAAGACTTTGCACTGTTGATTTCTCCTTCAATAAACTAATCTTGAACTGTGAGTAAAACATTTCAGAACTCATATTGCACACAAGATGTGAGGTCAGGCAGAATTATATTCCTTATTTATGATGGTCTTTGGAAATCATTGGCACTCAGAGGTTTAATAGTCACCCGAGTTGAAACTCTCTTTTTCCTTCAAAACAGTCATTGCATCTCAAAAGTGATTAATTAAGAAGCCTGCTAAGATACTTCAATAATGTCATAAGGCACCATATAATTATGAAATTGCCCTTGTAGACAATACATTAACTTTTGAATGTTTTTAAATGTAAACTTTTAGTTAAAGTCATTTGGTAGTATAGAACTTGTGTATTGATGAAAAAAGAGACATGCTATCAAAACTTTTTGTCTTGCACACATCAGGACAGCTCGCAAGAACAACAATTTATACTGCATGAGAAGAGAGTGCTGATTGGTTGGCAGGTGGATTCTGATTGGTGGAGGCATCGCCATGGAGAATGCAGCACGGACCAGTTAACTGCCCAGCTTTGTTCAAATTCAAATCGAGCAGGTCAACAATGATAAGTCAAGGCATTGCGCTGGGGAATGATCCAGGAAGTGAGTGTTCCCCAAGCTTTTGTTTAGTTGAAAAAGATGCAATGAGTGGACATGTTCCCTCTGTCTGCAAAAGATAGGGCCCTGTGTGTGAATATATGTGGCCTCTGGCATGTGTAAGTGAGTTATGCTGATAGCCTGACTATCTTAAGTTGGTTTCAGTGTAATTCTTAGCACAATCAGGATTGTTTAGCAAGTATTGGGTATGGTCAGTACTTAGCCTGTTACAAACAGCTAAAGGGACATGCTTTTTGATGTGATTTTGTTTGAATGTGATCAAAGTTGCGCAGTTAACTATTCCATGCTGCATTCTCCATTCTCATGCAGCATACATTGTTGTTCCCCTTTATTGTTGGTAATTTCTTGCAAGCTGTCCTCATGAGTGCAAGACAAAAAGCTTTGATAGCATGTCTCTTTTTCAGCAATAAACTTATATTTCTACATTTGTAGTACTTTAACCCTAAGAACAGAAATATCAAATATGCATGCTAAACTGACCATAATTTCTGGTGAAACTCAGCAGGTCTGACAGCACCTGCAGAGAGGAACGTAGTTTTTATTTTTATTTTTATTTTTGTTTTGGATTTCCAGCATCCGCAGTTTTTTGCTTTTAATTTATTATAATTTCTGGTGATCATTGTTGCTTGCTATATGATTAATTGCAATGATCAGAAATCATTATAGCCTGCTTTGCATGTTGCTCTGCAGTTAGTGTCTCAGAATGCACCGACAATTGGTATTCACTGAGATGAGAATCAAAATCTACAATTTAAGTAAACCCAATCCTAGAAAGTCCACTGTATAGATAAAAGCTATGCTACCCAAAAGTGAATGCATATCACCAGTGTTTAAGTGATGGTTATAAATCAAACCATTTTCTCCCTTGTAGTTGATAACAATCTGAAACTCTGGGAGTAAATTGTAATCACTGCTGTGCACTGGTTATTCACTTACCTTTGATCTCAGCATTGGGAAACAATGGGCACTTTGCACTCAGCGCTGCCAAGAAAATTTGGGCAGTGGCTTGTCTTTCTATTTTCAACAGTGTTATGATTCTAAAGACCTTGGCTTCAGCCTGCGACTGAAACTTGCTATTTAACTATGATTGATGAAATATGAATTTGCAATACATAAAGATCTGACTGGAGGAAAAGGTGCTCCGATACCTGACAAAATGTGTCTGCACTCACTTTGTGCCACATGCCCACAAGTAATTGTGCAATGTTTTATTTCCTCCAATTTATTAGTTTAGTTAAATCTCAAAAGGCAAATTTGTATTAGGCCAATTAAAAGTACAGGCGGGTCTCGACTGATCTTCACCTCCAGTTCCAGTTTTGGGTTGGGGTGTTCTCAGGAATGGAGCCTTTGATACGAATACTCATGTGATTTAAAAGATTCTTCCAAATCGCTGTCAACGTGATCACTTGCCTTTCAACATGGAAATCACATGATTTGCAATGGTTTTAAACAATAAAACTGGTTTTGATTACTGCCTTTCAGGTAAATATCATATTATATCTTATCACATGAACTTCCAGGATATAGAAATAAATACAAGCATCACTTGCCATTTAAGCGAACATTAAAAACACATCTCAGGTCCTTGTGAAAACAATTTTACTGTAGGATATTACAAAAGTTCACAGGTAACATTTGACTTCCTTGATTGTATCCAAAAAGTTGCTACTATGGTAACAAGTTTCCTTTAAACATGAAAATCATTTTTTTCCTAGTGTAGCAAGGGAGTGAGGGGGTGGGGCCAAAGGAGGGCAAGGGAGTGGAGGGTGGGGCCAAAGGAGGGCAAGGGAGTGGAGGGTGGGGCCAAAGGAGGGCAAGGGAGTGGGGGGTGGCCAAGGAGGGCAAGGGAGTGGGGGGTGGGGGGGCAAGGAAGTGGGGGAGGGCAAGGGAATAGGGGGGCCAAGGAAGGCAAGGAAGTGGAGGGGCCATGGAGGGGAAGGGAGTGAGGGAGGGCAAGGAAATGGGGGTGGCCAAGGAAGGCAAGGGAGTGGAGGGGCCATGGAGGGCAAGGGAGTGGGGGAGGGGGCGCAAGGAGGGAAAGGGACTTGGAGGGCAAGGGAGTTGGTGGGGGGCAAGGATGGCGAGAGTGGGGGAGGGCAAGAGAGGAGGAAGGAGGGCTGCCGGAGGGGGATAAGGAAGAAGGTTGGCGGACGAGGCAAGGGATGAGGGTGGATGAGGTGGGGGGGGGGAGGGGAAGGAGGGCGAGCAAGCGAGGGAGGGAGGAACGAGGGAGAGGAAGGGGGAACAGGGAGAGAAAGGGTGGGACGGGGGAGGACGGGTGCAATGGGGGAGGAAGGGGCAGGGGAGACGGATAAGGTGGGGGGAGTGGTGGTGGTGAGAGGGGGAGGGGGTGAGGGAAGATGGGGGCGTGGGGGGGGGTGGGAGGAGTGAGTGGGAGGGAAGGCAAGTTGTAAGGGGCAAGAGAGGGAGGGGAAGGGATGAAGGGAGGAGGCAGAGAAGTGGCTGGCTGAGGGTGGGGGAAAGAGACAGCGGCTGCCAAACCTGGGCTTGCGGAGGGAGGAGATGGTGCCGAGTGGATTAGCTGTGTGGTAATAGGTCAATGGAAGGGGAGCGGCTCCCGGTAAAAATAGGAGGAGGCAAAGGCGGAGCGAGCGCGGCTGGAGAGGCGAATCATGTGAAGGTTGCACATGCCGCCCGCTGCCGCTGGAAACTGGGCGAGAATTTGGGGTTGGAATTGATGAGAGAGCGAGTCAGTCCCCAGCTCCATCCCTGATATCAACTGAGCAAACAAACCAGCGCGGGGAGATTGGCTCCTCTTATTGTTTGTTTTTTATTCCCCTTTTCCACCTGAACACCCCCCCCCCCCTACCCCCTCCACCACCACCACCTTGTTCCAGGCGATCACCCTGCAAATAGCAGACATGAGAGGTAAGTCCAGCGATGCGGTGGGTGGGTGGGGGGGGTTGGGGGGTAGCGGTGGAGGTCGATTTCCTCTTTTTTAAAAAAAGAAACTTTAAAAAAAAAACGTTTACTTTCGATTCTGTGTGTCCGAGGAGAGTTTGTAGTTTATTTGCTGTTCCCAAAAGCGGGGAGATGGTTTAACGCCAGCGCCTTTGGGGCGAATCCCGCACATTCCCTGTGATAAATAGTCAGGTTTAAGTTTGAAGTCCCGACGCTTGGGTTCGCGGCTCTGTCTCTGAGGATGAGTCTTAATCTGTTTTATTTTCTCACTCGCTAGTTTGGTGTCTGGAGCGAGCTGTCAGCCTTGGATGCTTTCGCTAAATTGTCCTTTTCTAACCCGTTTGCATTTCAGTTAGGTGCGACCCATTCTATACATTTCATCTCCATGTGTGTTTAATTCTTCAGTTGTCTTTGCATTAGAGGGGTTGTTCTTGCTGAATAGCATTGCCTCACTTTACAATCCTTGCGACCCAGATCACTGCTGATTTCCAGATTTTATATATATATCTATATCTATATTTGAACGGAGCGGGTTACAAAGTTCGCCTGTAATATTGTATGTAAAATCCGCGGGTTGTAACTTTATCTCATCTGCAAGGACGTTGCTATTTTACTGATTTGTTTTGATCTGGAACTTTGTTTATTTGCCTGTAGGTGTGCTCATCCCGTGCAGTTCCGTTTTGCTTTAAATGTAGTTCTGATGTCTGTGCACTTTGTGTGCACGTTTTGCAATGGCGTACTTTTGCACGGGTTTATTTAAAATGATTATTTCGGCGTGTGCACTGCATCAAGGCGAGGCGGTGTGCTGATCAGCTGTCAGACTGCGAGAGCGTCCCAGTGACCTAGATCTGTCAGGGGGGATCAGTCCGAGGAAGAGAGTGTGGTGGGGTGAGAGGGAGGGGGCGGTGGTGGCTGTGTGGATGCGGGGTGGGGGTCGCTAAGTGCTCCTGTGTATCTCAGTCCTTGTGTCTGCTGAACAATGATGTACACAATCAGAGCAGACAAAGAGAAACATACACCTACCTACTGTAATTGATGTGCCTACTGCAGCTTTTTCGTACAGAATGGAGTAAATGTCTCCTCAGCGTGACTTTTTTTTCCAAAGCAATCAAAGTTCAAGGAGTTTCCACCCTCAATTTCCTCAACTGTATATTAAAAATAATATTGATTAGCGCTGAACTTTAGTAATTGTACCACTGGTTTACCAGGAGTCCAACAGCGTCCATCACCATTCATAGGATTCGGTGTGCAGTCTAACTTCAATCTTTGTTCATATCCAGGGGAGGAGAGAAAGTCGTACACACATGCCATTTATTTGTATGTACTTCTCAGAAAAGGCAAAGATTTAACCACGTTTGATATCTCTTGTTACATTTTTAAAACAAAATCTGAATTTAAAAACAAAACAATGAATTTTAGAAATCTGAAATTGAAGTCAGAATATAAGAAAGTAAGCTTCATTGGAACCTGAAATGTTACCTTGGTTTCTGTTCCAGCTACTGAATGACCTGCCCAGCATTCTCCATTAATTTGTATCCTACTGAACAAATTTTGATAATGTTCAGTGTAAAATATGTGGACACCTTTTGGGAACAAATACTTTAAGAATTTGGGAAAATTCCTAATTCACTGTTTGTACAATCGTAAGGTCTGTGCATCTGTTATGTAGTTGTACACTTTAAGATCGCAGGCATCCAACATAAAATGAAGGGTAAGAAGATGGATAGAATGAAGAAGGCAGAGATCTTTGTAGGTGTTGGTACATTGCCTGAGCGCCTTTAGTTGCTACGTTTGGTCACCCTGTGAATTTTCCCATCAGCGGCACAGTTCTAATTATTTTCTGACTATAGCAATACTATCAGAATAATGGGTGGTGCTAAATGTAGGATGCTGCATGGTTGGCGATTTTTAAGAGAATGGCTGTTATAATCCTCTGCTGGGGAGGCAGATGGAGCCCTGTTGGTTTCGACTCCATCTGATGTGACGTGCAATAGGTGTGAATAAAATCTAAATGTTAAAGAAGGAAAGGCTCTAATTAGATTTCCGGGAGTGAAGATATTAAGCTACTTTGAGATAACCATGGTATTTAAATGTTGGATTTAGTGCATTTTGATTTTCCATTTGATTTTGTACTCAGAGTAACAAATGAAAAGCACTTTCAAAGTGAACTGCATGTTCAAAATATACATGTTCTATTTTATACCAGCTGCAAGACATAGGGAAGATGATACATGAGCAGAATCGTAGATTTTTGAAATTCATGGAGTCTGTAAACTAGGAGTTTTAATCCCTCTCACTCTTGCTTGTCTTTTCAACACATTAGATGTGGTTCTTTCACACAAAGTATCGTTCGATTGGGGAGTGAATGGATTTGCTTTAGACTTCTCCACTTTAACCCTCCCCTTTCCCAAATGTAAATATTACATCATTTGCAAGAGCCTTCACCTCATGGCCTGAAAGACACCTGGCAACGAGAAACTAGAGCGTGTAGTAACTTATTCTGAAATCAGTGCCATTACCTTTTCTGCCATCCCTTTTTTGTGCAGCATATTTAGATTACATCACCAATATTGAAATTTTTCCTTACTACCTGAACACCAAGGATGTGAAAAAACAACCTGTACTACATTAATTGAAAAATTAATTGACCTTAGGTCTTCAAGTATGATTTGAAGTACCTAATTAAACTGAAGTCTCTTCAGTAGTATATAGCTACTCGCCTGTACAAAGTAGGACAATAGATGTCAGAATGCAGAAGTCACATTTTTAAAACAAAATGCAAGTTGCAAAATTTGGTGATTTGTGCATCAGATTTTGGGGCAAATTATCTAATCAGAATGCCATTTCATTCTGTACTAGCATGTTTTAAAAATCTCAGTACCAGCGTTTAACCACAGTGTTTGCTCTTCAAGTCTGTTCTGTTCTGGAGCTGTTCAGATTTCAAAGTTCACTGCATCAAATGCAATTGATTGACAGCTTTTAGAACCAAACATACTAAACAAACCATCAACGCCTTCTATAGAGCCGGTCAGTGCAGAACTAGGGTGGAGTCAGATTCTGCACGAGCACCAGAATTGCACAGATGGTTAAGAGAAAAATGGAGTGTTGCCATGTCATTGGTTATATAACCATGTAGTCAGAACCCAGCCAAGGTTGGTCTGTTACTGATAAATTTATTGTGGAGATATTTAGCATTACACAGATGATTCCATTGGGATGATGTACTGTATTTTTCCAGTTTTGTTTTGTTTTTCTTATGGTCTTACAGCTTGAACCTTTTTTTTATCCACCTTCTGCCATCTCGTGCTAGTTAATTAACTTTTAAATATTGAATTTAATTTGTTGACAGTGTTAAAAATAAAAGTTACCACCTTTCAAAGAATATAGCAATTGCCAATGTACACCGTATCAGTGCTAATGCTCAGCCTTTGGTGTTTTCTTAATTGACTTTTTTTAAAGTATATATGCAGCATGCCAAGAATGACTATTAATTCTTGGTGCTCTGAAGCTTTTACACAATGATCAGCCTGCTATTGGCATTGGGAAATTGTGTAGATTGACTTACTAAAGACTGAGAACAAGACACGTTCTCTTACTAAAGTGAACTCTCACTTGCTAGGGCTCCTCTTTGAGCATAATTTAGAAAAATAGCTCACTTCTGCCACAGCTGTTCATGGAAAATAAAATCAGAGCTGCAGCTATGTAACTAGAGTCAGGGATTTTGTCAAAGTTGTTGGAAAGATATTCTTCGGAGCACTGTCAATTATCAGAAAAATGGACACTCGGATCTCAGCAGTTTTGCTTTTCTGGTGTCAAAGGACTGTAATTTGAAAACTTTTTTGAAATGGAGGCCTGGTAAACTGAGTTAATCTGCAGCAGGAGAAAGCTATAGCCTTTTGATAGATCTTTCAAATATTTTGTTATAAAAGAAATCAAAAACTAGCAGCCTTGATTCTGAAGACAGTTTGACCCTCATCTAAAAGCATTCAGATTGGCGAGAGAGAAAGAATGTTTCCCACTATAAATAGACATTTGCTGAGGTAATGTACCAAGAGTAGTTGTTGGCTGTGAGAAGTTGTTTCTTTGTGAAATTTGTTTTGGGATGAAGTTTTATCTTTTTCCCATCAAAGTTTTGGTTTCGTACAAGCTGCAAGACATCTTGCACAGAATTGGATGATACAAATACCAGGCTGAGTTTCTCACATGTTGCTGTCTCTGTTCCATTATACTCGTCTTCTACCCATTTAGGGTAGGGAGTGGCTTTGCAAGATTTTTGAACAGAAATTTATGGTGTCAGATGATAAACAAGATAGTAAAGGCAGGATCAAATATTTTTAACAGCATTTAGAAGGCCACTTCTCTATAAGGAACCAGCACAGCATAAGGGGATACTCTTGCATTGATGAGAAGTGAACATCTGTCTTCATGAATGGGAAATCAGGTTTGAGCCAGAACCAAAATGGAGGTCCTGGTAATCAAAATCTAATCTGTTCTGGCATAGATTTGCAATGCTTTTGCCTACAATGGAACCGTCACTGCACACTGCACCTACCGATTGGTAGCTCGTTACCGTAGCATCATTCACAAATGACTGACAATTGACCGTCTAAATCAATCTCTGGAAGGTGTTTACTAATTTATGTATATTCAAAAATATATTTTGACAGACTTGCTTATTCCAGCGTCGCTGTATTCTGAATGAAATCTAGACGTGGCCTCTTTTTAAAATGTATATGAAACCTTTCTAATACTTCGGTTTGACGTTTTTTTATATCATTAAAAAAACCTAAAACATGGCGCATAGCTTTATGAATTCTCATTGCTGGTTCAGGTGTGATTGAAGCCAGCAATAATTATGATTTGTGTTTATGATTCCTCAACCAGGATTAATTTCAGTCCTTTATATTGTGACTTCTTTTCCTGGGGCTTTTTCTCATCTGATGGAGCGTCCCTCAAAGCTGAGCTAATTTTATCCCTTTGGACTTAATCACTTTAGCAGTATTCATCGCTGAAGTTATACTGAAAAATCAACACAAAACATTTTTAATTTATTAAATAGTGACCCAAGAAATTCTGTAAAATTAGAATTTAGTGATACTTTGCACATTTATCAAAAGTGCATATTTCATGTTACCACACATTTTGGGTAATGGGCAATTCATTGTAATGGGAATGTAAAGTTTTCAGAGTAAAATTACTATGTGTTTAACAGCCAGTGCAATTAGCAAAATAAATTATTTTTCTGGAAAGATGCCTTTTTAATGGATAGCTACATGCATTCTGGATGAAAGCAAGCAATAAAGAAATAATTTGTTATGACATATGGAATTCAATTACAGGGTGCAGAATATAGAACTGGAAATTTGAAAGAAATACTTGGATTTATTTAGCATTTTATCGTAACCTCAGGACATCCCAAAGCGCTTTACAACTAATAAAGTACTTTAAAAGCTTAGTCATTGTTGCCCTGTATTCAGTAAAAGATGTTAAATGCTTGTACTTCTTTTTTTGAATGCACTATTCAGTTGAGAGTCACTTTCCCTCGGTTTATTCCATCAAAGAGTTGAGGCCTAAAAGTTCAACCCCAACCCAACTATAGGCGGGAGAAAATCAGTTGGGGTTAAAAATTAAAAAGTGGCACTGTCTCACCAACCTGCCACATATACTGCTAAATTCGGCATGACCTCAGTGTTCTGAGTTTAGCTGGGTTCTTTGGCTGTTTCTAGCCTCCCCTGCGCCCTCCCTGTAAATATCGGGGTCACGGGTTTTCTGAGTGGATATTGAGAAAGGAAAAGTAAAGCTTAAAAAATATATATATTTTCACAATAGCTGGATGACTGGAAGTGAATGACAAACTCCTTTTCGATTTCTAATGAAAAGTTGACTCTCATATGCATGCTAAAGCCAGTAGGTTTATAAAATACATTATTTTGGTACAATGTCTTCACTACCCCTCATAGAAACTTCCAGAAGAGCTTCTACCAAAAGTACGATCTTTATGACAGAAAAGCAGTAAAATGAATACAAGGCAGCTGAGCCACAAAGAAACTAGTTTTTCACAAAATAATCTCGACTTCAAATTTTATTTTTTTAACATGGATTTGACAGAACTATATTTCTAAACTTGATAACAAAAGGAAAACAGCACTCTGGGTAGTAATGACAGTTTTACTTCAGATATTTTGGGGCTGAATTAAATTGTCTTAACCTAAATAGACGGGTGAATAAACCACAGTGGCTAGTTCACTTGCCAGCAAAATCAAGCCATGGCAAATTGTTTTGCCGTACATTTTTGGTATTACTGTAAAATGTCTCATTTATTTGTTATGTAGATTTGGAGTCATTATTTGGATTGCAAAAGCTATAGCCAAATACACGAAGCTGTCCATTGAGGCTGAGTTACAGGTAACCAGCAGTTTGCTGATGCCTGCAAGCTTTAGTATGTCAGATCATAAAAGATGCACAAGTTGTAAACATCTGGATAAAAGCAAAATACTGCGGATGCTGGAAATCTAGAACAAAAACAAAAATACCTGGAAAAACTTAGCAGGTCCGACAGCATCTGTGTAGATGGATACAGTTAACATTTCGAGTTCGAGTTTTTCCAGGTATTTTTGTTTTTGTTGTGAACATCTGTCCTGTCCATCTCTGGAGACGTGCCACCATTACCATTATCTTCTTTAAAAGAAAGCCCACCAGGTGTGATTTTGGTGGGCGGCGCATGTAAAATAGGAAAGGTGCCAACCCCACCACCACCTTCCCATTCACACCCATTATATTGGGGGGGGGGGGGGGGGGGGGGGGGGGGGGGGCAGTGGTGAGCGGGTGTCAAAATCAGCAGCCTGCCCGCCATAAATAATCAAGGACTAGTTGAGTTTAGTAACAAGCTAATCGAGCCTCATAATGCGCTGGTCCTGCCATAATATCGTTGGCTTGGGCAGGCCATCTTTTTAAAAAATTTTGTAAAAGGGTGGGAAGGAAGGGGAGTACAATCTACGGGGGGTGGGGGAGGGGGTGATATCCATTTGTGCATGGGGGAAGCCCCCCGCTAAGATAGTACCCCCCTGCTTTCTTTCTCTCTACCTACCTACTTGCTCTATAAAAGCCCACCACCCCCTCCCTAAATTGTCCAAACTCACCCTGCCCAAGATCCCAGACTTACCTGGCTTTACGATCCATGGGCTGCCTTCTTAGGCCTGCTTGCAGTCCTGGCAATGCCCACTGCTACGCACTTGGTTCTGCTGGGACTGCTGGACCTACCAACCAATCCGATTGCCCAAGAGTTCCTGAGGGTGGCACTTCCCCAGTGAAGGGGAATTTAAGCCTCGCCAATGGTGCGTTATTAGTTGTGGGTCAGTTGGCAAGGAGTGAGCTGGCTCCGTGCTGAGTTTGCTTCTGGGAGTCCTGCAGTATGCTGCCCCCAGTCTTTTATAAGGGAAAACTATGGAACAAATGCAAGCCAATTGATGCAAATCTTTTAAGTTGTTGAGTGACATTAATGCGTGCAAGTTGTGACCTTGCAGATAGCTTGTTGATCACGTGACTGAGAACGTAACAAAATGTTAGACGAGAAATACCCAGCTTGAGCATACGGTCATGATATGGATGTATTTTGAATAGATATTCACTATCAATAAAGAGCCACATAAAGTGCTGGGAGAGGTGGAAAAGTAGATTAAAAATCCAAGGTCGCTTCGGGGGGGAAGCAGGGAAAATCTTTTCCTCTCCAACCCCTCCCCCGGCAATCAAAACTAGTCCAACAGATTGCATTTATTACACTTCAGATTAGTTGGCACTTGCCTCTTGCTCTCTGCCCCAGCCACAATTGGGCCAGTTCTCTTTTGAAGGCATATACGGAAACAATGATCCAAAGGTCAGCAATTCTCTGAGAAATGACAAACCACCTAATATTTAACCTAGTTCTAACCTTGTAACCTATCCAATCTATCTAACTGAAATAATTTTGTCATTATGGAAGGAATCTAAACCCTTTATTATTTTATAGACCTCAATCAAACAGCCCTTGAGGAAATACTGCCCTAAAGACCAAGCTAACTGGGTTAATAATATCTTTTCACTAGGAATCAATCTCATGGCCCTCCTCTGAAATGTTTCCAAAACCATAATACCCTCCACTGTGTGAGTGAGTGAGTGAGTGTGTGTGTGTGTGTGTGTGTGTGTGTGTGTGTGTGTACCCCCAAACTGGACGCAAGGGGTTAGATGTTCATCTTGGGTAGCACTGCATTGTAAAAGGGGCAACATCACATCAGGCACCTGTTACACACCCCACCTGATAGTCAGTTCCATTGATGGATACAGTAATGCAATTCCACCCAAGCTACATCTCTACCCTGGTATTCTAAAATGAGGCTTAACCAAGGTTTTGTACAAGGGAAAAATGGTAGGTTTTCTTGTATATTGAATAGTCCTGTTACCCCATTGGCTTTGCATATAGCTTCATGACATTGGATATGAACTTTTAGCACGTTGTGCACGATAATATCAAAATCTTTTTCTTTCTTCACAAGCTTTAGTTCTGTTCCCTGTATTTATTCGTAATGTTAATCTTGCCCATATGGATAACACCATACTTGCCCCATTCTTTTAATGCATTGAGATATGTTCACAGCACGCGTCTTCCACAGACCTAATGCTCTCACAAATGGTACTTGTGTTATAATAGACAGTTGGTGAAGGAAGAAACCAGAGCCAGTTTTCAGTTGGAATAGACTTAAGCACAGACTAAAACAGTACAGCTATATATCTCCTCACATGACCCACCCCCCGGTAGAATCTTGTGACAGATGCTGGCTGGAGAGCTGGTAAGAACACCGCGCCACTTCTTTTAGGGAAGGCCTTCCATGCCTTGTGCTACTCAGGCACTTGACAGGCCAGCGGAGGACCTTACTGCGGAATCAAGAATCCTGGGGGTGGAAGTCCTGCCCAGTAAGAGCTGCCAGCCAATCAGACACTGACAGCTCTATTCTACGGCAGCACCACTGGGGAGATCATGGCTGCTGCCGATATGGCACTCACCTGGAGCCCTGGATCATCACTGGATCCCAGAAGTGAATGATAGCGGGACGGGTGAAAGTTGCTGGGGGTAGGGAGGTCAACAGCAAGGGTAAGAGGTGGCTCTCAGTACTCTTCCCTCTTTCCAATTCCATGTCCCTCAATCAGGCACTGAGCCCCTTTGAACAAGGGACCTTCCTCCCCCCCCCACCATCCTCAGGGACTTGTAAGCAACCCTGCAGGAGTTGGTGCTCGTTGTGCTTTCCCCTTGGTGAGTCCCTGCCCACTGCTGGTTTAGTACCACTGGCAATGGGTTGAGGCCCTTTTAACTAGACATTAATTAAAAACAAAAAAACTGCGGATGCTGGAAATCCAAAACAAAAACAGAATTACCTGGAAAAACTCAGCAGGTCTGGCAGCATCGGCGGAGAAGAAAAGAGTTGACGTTTCGAGTCCTCATGACCCTTCGACACTTAAGGTCTTCAACTGGCAGCAGGGCAGAAAGCCTGCCCATGGGCTATCCCACCATGGACTTAAGTGGGGTGGAGGTGAGAAGATGGTGGGGGCTACCACATGCCATCCTCCTGGCTGATTAAATCACCATGTGGGAGGGAAGAAGATTCTGCTTCCTGTGTCAGTAGGTGTCTCTTTATATGTGCTCCAGTAACCATCTAATCAATACCCTCCATCTGTTTATACTTAACTTCAATTGATACAGTTAGATTTTGCAAAAGATACTGTGTTGCTTACAAGCATATACAGTGCCCATCAAAAATGTAACAGAAACCTGTTATCAGAAATGGAATATACTGTGGTGGAATTTAACTTGCTTTAGATATTCATACCCAACAATGGCATTTACTTGGGGTTGTGAGGGGGAGTTCTGTAGTGAACTGTACTTTCAGAATTTCCCCTGCATTTCCCCCCCCCAAAAAAAAAATCAGAGGTAATTTTCAATTCCTGAAACTGTTGTTGAAGGTCTGTGAATTGCTGCTTATTGTCAATTTACTGGAAATAACTTGTCTCTGTTTTAACTTTGTATGAGAACTGGAAACTATGAATAACTTTTTTAAAGTGGCTTATAAAAGGTAAGATGGCAGAAGAAGGTGTAAGGACTGTCAAACAAAGTAATTCACAAGAGCCCTTCAGCCTGAACAATAATGTGATCAGATTGTTGTCTGCAAAACCTTATTGTGCATAATGAATCCAAATGATGCCATTTTCTTTCCCTTTTGGAATAATGACTTGGGTTAATTGTACCAGATCAAGCATCAGTTGTGCCAGGTATTCCTTTGTCATGTATTTTTATGTTAAAGATATAGCTAACAGTATGGCAAAACCTTTGAAAATATCAGTTTACAGAATTCCATAATGATTCCACAGCATGCTCACAGAAATGAAATTTCCAAACTAAAAATCCATGACAAGAGACTTCTTTACTAGTCCAGTCCTGACTAGGAATCACAACTGTTAAAATAGATTACACACAGAGGCTTGTTTTTAAACACTGAACCTTTGTACCTCTGCTGATTTTACCTGTGATTTTTTTTTATAATGAAAGGACAAGTCACATTTAGCCACATAATACTCAAGGGGACTAAATTGAAAAGCCTCTGAAAATAGGCACAAGGATCATTAGATTAACACAAGTTCATTGATTGCAATGCAAGCAGCACATTAACTCTGTGCTCTCTGATCATTTGAATGATGTCTGTGTATGGCCAGGACCAACTGCACACTGTTCATTGGCCAGGAGCTTCAGCTGGGAGCCAATATCGCGAGTGGCTAGCACCACATAAAGCTCAGCTTCACATCCAAGAGGGAAGGTGCATTGTCCCTGGAGTAGATGTAGTTGGAGAGAATCAGACTTGGGAAAGAAAGGGGACTGTCACAACACAGAGTATGAACTCCACCTTTGCCAGCAAGGAAGTGGTGGTCAGGGCTGCCCACACACCTGTGGACCTGATCATGATGCAGTGCCTGATGGCCGACGTTGTAGCTTCCGTTGCAAGACAATCGCAAGCCAACCGGTGCCTCAGTGCTGCAGCAGAAGTTCAGATTGTTATCGTACAGGGTCAGCTTGCTGCCACGTGAGGTCAGACTGCTATTGTGGCTGTTGCTTATAGTGCACAAAGGGGTTGGCAGGGTGTCGGAGCGATCCAGCAATTTGTCCTCTAACAGGTAGGATCGGAGGATCTGGGAATCGGAGAAAACTCTCCACCGGTTGGAGTCATACCCGGCAAAAGGAAAATGGTTGTGGTTGTTGGAGGTCAATCATCTCAGTTCCAGGACGTCACTGCAGCAGTTCTTCAGGGTAGTGTCCTAGGCCCAACCATCTTCAGCTGCTTCATCAATGACCTCCCTTCCATCACACCAGAAACAACTGGACTAGCTGTATAATTACTGGGGCTACAAGAGCAGGTCAGAGGCTAGGAATTCTATGGTGAGTAACTTATCACCTCACTCCCCAAAGCCTGTTCCCCCATCTACAAGTCAGGAGTTTAATGGAATACTCTCCACTTGACACCATCCAGGACAAAGCAGCCCGCTTGCTTGACACCTCTTCCACAAACATTCACTCCCTCCACCACCAATGTATAGTAGCAGCAGTGTGTACCATCTACAAGATGCACTGCAGGAACTTACCCAAGGCTCCTTCGGCAGAACCTTCCTAATCCACAAGCACTACAATCTGGAAGGACAAGGGCACCAGACACATGGGAACACCACCACCTGCAACTTCCCTTCCAAGTCACTCACCATCCTGACTTGGAAATATATCGCTGTTCCTTCACTGTCGCTGGGTTAAAATCCTGGAACTTCCTCCCTAACTACACTGCATAGGTAGTAGGTATACCTATATCAAAGAGACTGCAGCTCACTACCACCTTCTCAAGGGCAATTAAGGACAAGCAATTAATGCTGAGCTAGCCAGTTACACCCATATCCTGTCAATGAATATAAAAAAAAAACCTTAGGATTGCTGATGTGTTGCCCCATGGAGCAGAAACCTGCTGTCCCCTCTCAGGGATACAACATTCATCATCCCATGCTGCCAATGCCCTTGCTGCTGCCTGTTGGGCAGGCGGTCCATGCTGCTGCTGTCCATGACGAGATGGTGCATTTTGAAGCTGAATTTTCTAGCTGCTTGAGGCTGTTCTCCGAGGCTAACCGTGCAGTTTTCCACCAGTCATTCTGCAGCCACTGGGCTAGCACTGCGTAGGAGCACACTAGGACAGGCAAAGGCATTTAGAAGATAGGCAACAAGAGATAGGCACAGTAGTGATTAGTTGTAGTCAATTTTGTTTGCAATCTAACAGGATTTCAAGTGTACATTTGGTTTGAAATATTTATTTGTGCTTTTTTCCTTTTTGTGTTGTGACCAAATGGATGCTCTGAGTGACAGAAGGTAGATAGGGTGTGAGACTGTTGGTCAATGGAGAATTCGGATTGCATTTACCTGTATCATATTCAGTTAAGTTCTTCCCACACAACGCAGGCAGAAAGGGGCCGACTAGGTTGCCTCCTGTCTCCCTTTTCCTCTTTCTCCTTCATGCTTCTGCTCCTCAGCTGCCTGTGGTATAGCTGGTGCAAGGTTTTCCCCCTCAAGATGACAAAGTTATGAAGCATGGAGCAGACCATCACAAATCTTGACATCTACATCGCTCCTCCAGAACAGTCCATGCAGGGGAAATGTTGTTTCCGCACACCAGTGGTCTGCTCTATCGCAGTTTGTGTGGCAGCATGGCTTTCATATTATGTACCTTGTGCACCCAAAGCGATGTTTTGCAGCCAATAGCACCCAGCACCGTAGGAAAGCCTACAACCCTGATGAAGTCACGTGCTCAGTCTTCCTGCTGCTCTTTGGCAAAAGGGAGTTGTCTTTGGAAAGAGAGCCTCATTCAACCTCCGTTAAGCATCAGTGAATGGCAGAAAGCGAGATGTTTCATCTATCTCCAGCTCCGGCCTGGAAGGAGCTAGACATATAAACACATTTCCACAGTCACCTTCACAGCCACTGGCAATGCAGTCTTTGCCATACCCTGAGGTTGCACTTGTGGTTGCAGCAGGAGGCAGATTTCAGTGGGGATGTCCTTAATGAAGTACAGCTTAATGAGGTTCAGCTCGGAGAATTGTTCCCAGTGCACCCTGGCAGCACCCCTGATGAAAGCCCTTCTCCCTTCCCCCTCCTCCCCCTCTTCCAACAGCTTGTCCTGCCTTGCAGGACCTGTTATTTCTCAAAGTTATGCAATTCCAATG
Source organism: Carcharodon carcharias (assembly GCF_017639515.1). Taxonomy (NCBI): domain Eukaryota; kingdom Metazoa; phylum Chordata; class Chondrichthyes; order Lamniformes; family Lamnidae; genus Carcharodon; species Carcharodon carcharias. Next base: position 143,316,444 of record NC_054480.1, read on the forward strand.
GGAGTGCCTGGAAGCCAGTGTTTATGCAGAAGCCTTGAAGTCAGCAAAAAGTTCTTAAGCATGTGTTGCACCACTCACGTGGACTTTTGCAACTTGCAACAGGAAGCAGCAAACACTTCAACAATTGTAGCAACGGCCGGAAGAAATCAGTTATCCGCGAACCTGTAAATAATGCTATTTCAAGGGATTAATTACTGATGGCTGGCGGGATGTTGTGTGGGCTAAGAGAGGGTGTTGGCTGGAATAGTGAGGCTCAAAAACGGCAGTAGTGGCATCAAATCAGTGATGCATGCTGATTGCAGAGCAGGCAGGTCATAACGCCAATTCTTCCAGCCCACGTACACTTCGCATCAACTAAAATTGCACCGGTTTGGCATCCAGCGCATCTCATTCCCCCCCCCCCCCCCAAGTATAAGTCTGCAAACGCGCCACTGACACAACTTTGGAACTCTAAGGCACTTGGAGCACCCAAAAAAAGCACTATTAAGCTCAATTTCTGATCATAACTTTCCAGAGAGATGAGAGTATTATTTTCATTTTTTTTTTGTATTTATGTTCCTTGGTTTTATTTGTTATGAGACTGAGAGAAAGGAAAATAGCCAAGGGGAGGGGTGCAGGACCTTTTAACAAATGTGAGTGCATAGAGGGCCAGATTTTCTAAAGTAAAACTTAATTTATTTTCCTCTGTCATCTCCCATACACATGGAATCAATTTTAATTATAATTTTTGTTATCTGTTGTCAATTCATATTCTGACCTAATTGTATTTCAGCTAGTTCACTCTTTTCCATCCTTCCCCACAGTGGCCATAATGTTTATGCATAGAGATTTCTTAAACTGAACTTGGAACCTTCCATCGATTGCAAATATACAAAGCTTCCTTGGTTATCCTCCTGTGAAGAGGGTAACAATGAGTACAGATTATATGCATCGCTGGAACCTTGTTTATTGCTTTTTTCCACATGATCAGAATTGGTATTTAACACCACCTAGTGTGCAATAGTTAAATTGCACTCCATGTTATTAACATGCAGCATTGTCTCTTTCTTACTAAAATGTTTCAAAGGTTCTGGAAACTTCAGTTAGTATGTTCGAAAAGCTTTCTTTGATTGTGGTAGACAATGTAGTGCATCCTTCGGGCAAGTCATGTCTATCTGGCTGTTTTAACCACCAAACAATTAATGAATGGACACTTTTTTTTCCAATTAATTAAATACCAGGGTTTAAAATTCAGTACCTTTAAATAATATCTACCTGAAGCACCATCTCCATTCCTGCCCAGTGATGTTCAGTACAATGATGCTGCTTTCTCCTACTGTCACTTGTGCAAGTAGAGATTGTTTTGGGAGACAGGACAACTCATCAGCCCTTGCTCTCTGAGCAGGCTATTATTACTACAGGCTTTCTGCCTGATTTTTCTTTGTACAGCCATACATTCAGCCCTGGATCTGCAGAAGTCGGTATGCTAGTTTGGTTCATGTTCAAATAGGGGAATACCAATCATCTGTAACTTTAGTGGATCAGGATGGAAAGTAGCACAAGTGTTTCAAAACTCTGCTATTCCATTGGTGTGATACTGCAACACGGGGCTGATTTGCTGCACAGTATTAATTTTCCATACAAGATTGACATAACCAACAGGAGTCCTTTACTATCTTTTTTTCTAAAGAGCCCTTTCCAACCGCCCCCCCCCCCACCCATGCTGTAATCCTGATGCTTGTGAATTCTGTCAATCTAGACCATGCAGCCCAAGCTATTCGGTTCTCTTTGCACTTATTTCTAATTCACTGATTTGTCCTGTTTGAATTTTGTAGCCCTAGAGACTTGGCAAAGGACATTTTTAGCGCACACAATAAATGCTTGAGCACTCCTGTCTAATCGGACTAAGTGGTGACCTAGTTGAAGATTTCTGCCAGTGCCACTTCTGAGCTGTTTCTGCAGACGTTGACTTACATGATTTTTCTCATTCCTTTCCCCACCCTCCCACCCCACCCACCTCGGTGCCTCTTGGCCTTCAAACTGCCCACCTTAGAGCGAGAATTCGCCAGTTAGGAGACTACAGGGGGAAACCCTCCATTCCCAATGCTTTACAAACCAGTGCAAAATGAGTGTTTTAGCTGCTTAAGTGTTGAGCCACAGAATGGTGTGGTGAAAGTAAATAGATTTTAGTGAGTTTCTGCACTTGGACAGCCACAGTCATGAAACAGTTGGATCATCAATGTACAATTTGTACAGTTTTTAACAGCTGTAGTGTTGCCTTACTCCTTTTTAATCAGATCACGATAAGTTGTGAAGTAACTGTACCGCTTTTGGCACTTCTCTCTGACAACCTCTTACTTTCAGATTTTATTTTGTGCAGTTTTAAAACCATTTTTTACATTTTGACGACACTCAGACATTCATCTTGTTACAATGCCACTCTGACTGAGTTGGATCATCTAAGTAGTTAGTATCTAATGTTGCAAAATTTTCCCTTAAAGGGTAAGCAGTTTTCTAGAAAAAGAACAGTACAAAGGATCAGATGTAATTATCTACTCGCAGCAAGTTATCTCTCTTATTGAAGTAGAAATGCTGGCTGCAAGAACTTTGTCTTCTTGTGGCCATACTCTAAGAAGCAAAACAGCCGAGTTGACATTTTAAAAAGCTATTTACTTCCTTTGCCACTCAGTTTTGAAAAGACTGTGTGTGGTTTCTGTGCACGCCAAGTAATTCACATCTCTCTCTGTGCCAGTGGGCCACTTATCTCTTTGGTTTGTGGGTGCTGTGTATGACAGTTTCAGGTTGCCGTTCTCACCATTGACATGGAAAATAGTTGAAGTCAAGGGTGATAACTAAATTAAAACAAAAGTCCTCTTGAATTCACAATAGCTGATACTCCTTCCCTGCTTCAATGTTTTTCATGAAACACCTGAACTGCAGCACCAATCTCGAACCAAGCCTGAGATGCAGTTTCAAAGCTGACTGCTGTCTTTGTTTTCATATTCCAGTTTTCTTTTTGTTGTTTGGTTAGATTTTTCTCCTCCAAGCAGGTTATATGACCCAGTGCTAAGATGGTGATGTGATATCGACTTGTTTGTGGTCATTGCTTCAGAAGCTTTGGAGCCAGTGTCAGAAAGTTCATTTTAAACAGAGCACGGGTATAGCTTGTTTCTTCACCACAGAAATTCCTTGCAGCCTAGATTAAACTTTAAGTAATCGACCAACTGAGTAACATCAATGATGCACCACCCCAGGTGCCAGCAATACACCTGTCTGCCTAACCTTTCTCAAACTGGACAGTTGGCCAACCTCATGAAAATTTACACCCTTTTCATGTTTACAATTTTTGGACAATTTCAAGCCCAGCAAAATTGGAAAAGCTTTCACTTGGAAAGAGTACCTAGTCCTAATTTCTAAAATTTGTGAAGAATTTAAAATTATGGCAGTACAACAAACTTCATCTTACAACTAAAAATCACTTCTGTAGATGAAGACAGAACATAACTGAAGCATTACAATAATGGCTTCGCACTCGTGGTACCTAGCACCTATCCCATTAGGAATCTCAATGGTCTAATGAAGAAAACTGCAAGGTTTGTGAGATAGCTTGAATACTGAAATGATGACTCGGGTGCGCAAACATGTCTTTTTTAGTATTTCATTTATATATTATGGCTGTATTATGGCTGCTGAATTTTTTGGCAGTTTTGATCATAATAAATGATTTTTGAATAGTAGCAGCCTAATGGACAAATGTTGAGATGACTAAGGCTATCAATTGGATTCACCTACTTGATCTATCAATGTACACGACAGGGTGGCTGAGGGGAGGTGCAGCACAGCTCAAGCCTTACTATATGATGCTGTTTCACTTTCCACCATTGAGGAGACATTGCACAACAGGCTGTGAATTGGAGACAGAGGCCGTCAGTTATGAGGCTACAATACAATGCAAGTTCTCCGGGAAATGCAGCTCATAATGAACTGTTATGTTTCACAATACAAGGTGGGAAATTAGTCAAGAACTGATAATGAATGAGATGTGAATGAAAAGTATCAGCAGATCCATTGGGATTATCATTACAGCAATCTGAAGGCGCTTCACGGGAGCATGACAGAGCAGAATTTGACACAGAGCCACAAGATATTAGAGCAAATGACCAAACACTTCATCAAAGAGGTGGGTTTTAAGGAGCATCTATAAGGAGGAAAGAGAAGTATAGTGTTCTGGGGAGGGAATTCCAGAACTTAGAGTCTTGGCAGCTGAAGGCTGATAGTGTACTTAAAATCAAGGATGCTCAAGAAGTAGAGGAGCACAGATATTCCTGAAAGTTGTGGGTCTGTAGGACATTACAGAGATAGGCAGGGGCAAGGCCCTGAACAGATTTGAAAACAATAAGGAGAATTTTAATGTACTAAAGTTGCCATCTCCCGCAAGCTCACTTGTGATATAATTTGAGATCACTATCTATGACTTTCTAAATTGGTGTACTGGTAAATGCATTGGCTTTTTGTAAAAAAAAACTAATTTGTTAATTGTGTGTCAGTTCTGCCTATGTAGTTGTTAGTGAGCACTAACCACTATATGCATGCAGTGTAAACAAAACCTAGCAAGGCCATTCAACAGTTACTGATGCAGTCTTTCCGTGTTCAACGCAAAGGTATTTACGGCTGCCCTGTAAAAATGATTCATCTCATCTAAGATTGTGTAGAAGAGCAGGTAAGCTTCAAAGTGGTGATGAATCCATTAAAAGAGATCACATGCATGCATTTCCAATAATATCTTGTACGCCTATCGATGTGTATGTTTTAGGCCATACTCTAGTTTCAAATTGCCTCAAAATAATTAAACGCGCCCACTAGGTAAATAATAAGTGATGAAGTTCCAGACACAATTGATAAAATTGTAAAATAGACAATTAATAGCAAAGTGATTATCCAAGTGTTTAGGACTTTGAAGTTATTTTACTATCTGCTATTGGAAATGCTCTGTGAAGAGACGCCTAGAGGTTTACAGCAATACAATTAATGTTAATTTAACATCCACTTTATGATTTTACTGTCAGTAGTTTTCATATCTTGACACTCTTCTCTTAGGAAATGGTCTGAAGCAATGGAAGGATTTGCAGGTTGGTTAACAGTTTGGCAGGCAGCAACGTTAGCAGTCTTTCTGTTGCCGTAACCATCTTTACCATCCGTTAGGTTGGTTAGTTCTGTATGGCAGGAGGATTTTCTGGATTCTAACAACAACTGATGAGGGTCAGGCCATCCCTATTGGGGATGAATACCCTGCTGGGCATCAGCCCAGAATTCGGAGCCACTTCTCAAGACTGATAGGAACCGGGTTTGAGCCCTGGGCCTTCTGAGTCAACGCCTGGTGTCTTACCATTAAGCCAACACCATTAATTAAACTCAAAACTGTAAGAACCTAGGAATCTCAGGAATGAATAAGACATTAGCATTGGAAACGCTGACTAGCTATGTTGGGGGAATGTAAATGGGGTGCCCAGAAGTGGTGTTAGGATCACACCACTGACTTGGATTCAGAATCTCAAAGCCCACAATTGGTCAAACCTGAAGAAGATGCCGAAGTAGATGGGGCATTGGGATTAGAGGAGGCAGCTCGGAAATCACCAGTCACTTGGATTAAATCTGTGGATGGGCAATGGCAGATGTGGACAAATGTAAAGTACCGCACGTGGGAAGGGAAAATGGGTGACATGGTCCATAAATAGTTTTTAAATAGCTAAGGGTTAAGTTACATACGAATTTGGAACTGAAGTAGGCCACTCAGCCCCTCGAGCCATTCTATAAGGTCATGGCTGATCTGCTTGTAACCTCCCACCCACCCTCGATAACCTTTCACCCCCTTGTTAATCAAGAACCTATCTAGCTCTGCCTTAAAAATATTGAGAGAGGTAGAAGACTGAATGTTCATCAAGTTCTACACAGCAATCAAATATATGGACAAAACAGAATACAAATTCAAAGTCATGAACAGTCCTTTGGACAGAACACACCTTGAATCCTGAGCTGGATTTTGTGGAGCCGATGGTGGGGGGGGGGTCTTGTCCACCAATTGGAAAAGCGAGGGGGAACCCCTGTCAAATCCATGAAGAAAGCCCATTGGAAGCACCCTTCAGGCACTTGTCACCACCATCAGGCCTCCCCCACAGTAGTGGCCCTCAGCAGTGGAAGTTCTGCCCGCCAGGGGCTCCCAGCCAATTGGAGACTAGCTGCTGCTGCTACTCGGTGCCAGCAGGAGCGCTGGCTGTTGGTGGCACTGCACCCACCAGAGGACCAGGAATATTGTGGGACCCCCAGCCCTGAGAGGTGAGTGGGAAGGTTGGAGGCAAGAGAAGGGGGGCAGTTTTCAGCACCCGCTTCCCTCACTTCCCTAGTGCCTGATAACGAGAGACAACCCCCAGGAGGCTACAGGTAAACACGACATGATTGGCTGGGCAGCTTCCCAAGGCTGAGGGGAAGGTGTGTGTGGCTGTTAACTCCTTGAGTTAAATTGTGGTGGCCTCAGGGATAATGGCTGTCAATATTCTTGTTAGTGAGCCTAATTAACAGTCCACCGGCAGCAGCTAGGAACTCCAAGTCAACCCCCTCCAACTTAATCAGGGGAGGCGTTCCCACCACGAGGAACCTGACCCAGGCCTTCTCCTGCGTGGGCCCAGACACTTGTGGTTCCCGCTGCCTTGGGTTGCCAGCCCATTGTGTCCAAATCTAGTTACAGTGATTCCAACGGAACATTCAGGTCCTGGAAAAACTACAAAGAATCAGGAGCTCGATCTTCTGTGTCAGTGGTTTGAGTCAACAACTGTGGAGGCTTGTGCTTTTCAACCTTGAGTGGAAGTGCCCAAGAGGTGATCTCTTCCAGGTATATGGGGTAGTTAAAGGTATGAAGAAGGTGAATCCCTAGAACTACTTGAAGCCAAGTTGTGAGACGAGGAAGAGTTTGCCTTTTTGCTACCAGAGTGAGTAGCTGACCACATCCCATCGATCAGTCCCACCCAGATGTCAAAATAAGCACTGAGGCCTGGATTTTCATCCTCGAGATGGGTAGCGGAAGTCGGGGAAAATTCCCAGCTCGGCCCGCCAGCCTTGGGAGGAAGTGCCCGCAAAGATGTGATTTGTCAACGCGGGAGGAGTGGGAATGGGCTGCAGCCAAGCTAGGAAGATGTTCAAACAGGGTGAGGAGGGGGGCTGTTTAAAAGGCCCTCCTTGGTATTGTGGGACTTCATCCCAGTTAAAATAAAAACAAGCCCTCCAGTCCTCACCCTCACACCCCCTCACCCTCCACTTGCCCCCCCCCCCCCCGCCCCCCATGCCAGCTGAAGGCACTTCCATGCCTATTACCCCATTTAACACTGCATAAAACTAATGAACCCTATCGTGATGGTGGGACCTGTAAAAAAAAAAATTAAGTCATTCACTGATAACTTTCCACTTCCTTTGTTTAAAAAAAACTCCTATTTGCTACAGCCCAATATTAGTGTCAACCATCCAGACCCTTTTATAGTTTCAGTAGCTGAAACTGCAAGCACTTGAAACCTCTTTATCTTGTGTAAATAAACTTGGTGAAACTGACAGCATAGGTAAGAGAGCCAGAGCTGTCAATCAGGCAGTCTTTTCTCTGAGGCTGAAGTGTTTCAACAGGCTAATAGATTTCTGGGCTCTCAGCCAAGGTTTATTATGTATTCTTGGCTGAGAACCTAGACGTTAGAGTGCTAAACTGAGTCTGAGCCCCAGAGAAAACACTGACACTGTTATTGGGCTGTAGTAAATAGGACTTTTTTTAAAGTAAGTGGAAAGTTATCAATCAGTGACTTTTTTTAAAGCTTTATTTACACATCCTACTATCACTGGAGGGTTCATTGGTTCCATACAGTGTATAGTGGGTGAATGGACATGGAAGTGCCTTAGCTTTTTTTTAATTCATTCACGGGATGTGGGTTTCACTGGTTAGGCCAGCATTTGTTGCCCTTGAGAAGCTGGTGGTGAGCTCACTTCTTGAACAGCTGCAGTCCATGTGGTGTAGGTACACCCACAGTGCTGTTAGGAAGGGAGATTCAGGATTTTGACCCAGCAACAGTGAAGGAACGGTGATAATTTCCAAGTCAGGATGGTGAGTGACGTGGAGGAGAACTTCCAGGTGGTGGTGTTCCCATTTACCTGCTGCCCTTGTCCTTCTAGATGGTAGTGGCCGTGGGTTTGGAAGGTGCTGTCGAAGGAGCCTTGGTGAATTTCTGCAGTGCATCTTGTAGATGGTACACACTGCTGCTACTGTGCATTGGTGGTGGAGGGAGTGAATCTCTGTGGATGTGTTGCCATTCAAGCGGGCTGCTTTGTCCTGGATGGTGTCAAGCTTCTTGAGTGTTGTGGGAGCTGTGTTCATCCAGGCAAGTGGGGAATATTCCACCACATTCCTGACTTATGCCTTGTAGATGGTGGACAGGCTTTGGGGAGTCAGGAGATGAGTTACTCGTCGCAGGATTCCTAGCCTCTGACCTGCTCTTGTAGCCCCAGTATTTATATGGCTAGTCCAGTTCCATTTCTGGTCAATGGTAACCCCCAGGATGTTGATAGTGGGGGATTCAGTAATGGTAATGCCATTGAACATCAAGAGGTGATGGTTGGATTCTCTCTTGCTGGTGATAGTCATTGCCTGGCACTTGTGTGGTGCGAATGTTACTTGCCACTTGTCAGCCCAAACTTCAATATTGTCCAGGCCTTGCTGTAGTTGGACATGGGCTGCTTCAATATCTGAGGAGTCCTGAATGGTGCTGAACATTGTGCAATCATCAGTGAACATCCCCACTTCTGACCTTATGATGGAAGGAAGGTCATTGCTGAAGCAGCTGAAGATGGTTGGGCCAAGGACACTACCCTGAGGAACTCCTGCACTGATGTTCTGGAGCTGAGATAACTGGCCTCCAATAATCACGACCATCTTCTTTTTGTGCTAGGTATGACTTCAACCAGCAGAGTTTTCCCCCTGATTCCCATTGACTCCAGTTTTGCCAGGGCTCCTTGAATGCCACACTCATCAAATGCTGCCTTGATGTCAAGGGCAGTCACTCTCACCTCACCTTGGGAGTTCAGCTCTTTTGTCCATTTTTTAACCAAGGCCAAGCTTGGCATGGGCATGATTGCCTTAGGGAGTGGGAGGGGGCATAACTTGGCATGGGGGCACGAGGAGGAGCATTTGAACTTACCTTTTTAAAAGATCCCCTCTTGCAGACTATGGTCCACAACACATCTGAGGTGCCATCAACCACAACCCTTTTGAAAAACTGGCCTTGCAGGCTTATGACCTGAACCAACCCACGCCCTTAAAAGGCACTCCGGAAACTCGGAAACCCCAGGAATGAGATCAGGAATCCTGGAATCAGGTATCCAGCTGCCATTTTTAAAGAGCTCTTGAGTCAACCAGACCCGGTAAAAATCCATGCCTCAGGAGCCTGTGCATAGCTTGACAAAAAAAAATTCACTTGAGATCCAAAGCTGAGGGTGGTTTGAACCTCCTGAACGTGGTCCTGGATAGGGACTGCGGGCAGGTCATTGGCCTTGTGCCCATTTTGAGGTGAGGGCTCAAATTTAACCTGCAACCACCCAACATCATGCACAAATGCAGCGGGAAATAGAATCGTGTGCCTCCACTCATTCCAAAATTCCCAACTTTCGTCGGAATTTCTGGAGTTAAATGAGGATAAAAACAGCTGCTGTCAGTTAGGAGCTTGATGCAGGAATTGCTAACGCACCACGTCACAGTTGTTCCTGTAGGTGCTGCAACACTTTGTCACCTGTATTCAGTTGCCGTTTTACCTTTTTCACTTACTAAGTTACAACTGTCACTTACTTCAGGGTGTAAAATTTTAGCAGTGGGAGAAGATTGTCATCTTTGAATGTAGAAGCCCCCCCCGCCGCCCCCCGCCGCCCGCCGCCCGCCCGCCCGCCGCCCGCCGCCGCCCGCCGCCCGCCGCCCGCCCCCGCCGCCCGCCCGCCCGGCCGCCCGCCCGCCCGGCCTCCCCCACCCACCCCGTGTTTCATTAATAATTAATAAAGACTTGACTCAGCAGCACAAATTGTAAGTTTTGCAGTTTTTCATGCCTGTCAGTGTTTGAAGATTATATTTGCATATTGCGTACTGCTTTTGTGGTCTATTTGAAGTCTATCCACATTGAACTTAGATCATCAGGTACTATATGTATTATTTATCTTGCCTGCCCCACTTTTCACTGAAAAGTAAATGAGAAGCTTGACCATGGTGAGGTTAGAAAGTATCAAATTCCATAGGTATGGATTTTGGGATTGTGAGCAAAGTTTAAGGGAATATTGCTCAATATAATTCCGTCCTACATAGAGGACTATTGGGCTCCACTGTGTTGAAGTGGAATGTCCGGTTAATTTTCTTTTCTCTCCGCTTTTACACTGCTGAAGATAAGAACGTAAGAAATAGGAGCAGGAGTAGACTATGTGGCCCTTTGACCCTGCTCTGCCATTCAATATGATCATGGCTGATCTTCTGCCGGAATATCACTTCTCCACCCGCACCTCATATCCCCTGATTCCCCTGAGGTCTGTCTATCTCAGCCTTGAACATACTCAATGATGGAGCATCACAGCCCCCTGTGGTAGAGAATTCCAAAGGCTCACATCCCTCTGGGGGAAGAAATTGTTCCTAATTTCTGACCTAAACGATTGACTCCATATCCTGAGGCTGTGCCTCTGTGTTCCTGACTCCCCAGCTAGGGGGAAGCAGTCTTTGTGTCCACCCTGTCGAGCCCCTTCAGAATCTTGTATGTTTCAATGAGATAAGAACATAAGTAGGTGCAGAAATAGACCATTCAGCCCCTTGAGCCTGCTCCTCCACTGAAGATCATGGTTGATCTAATTGTGGTCTTAAATCCTTGTGTTCCTAGTATGAGAACATACAAGTCTCACTGATAATCAACATTTAAAAGTTTCATGCCTTATAAAAACTATTCTGCTTTTCTACCCTATTCTTACAACCAAACTGAATAACCTCACATCTGCCCACTTGCTTTACCTGCCCATATCTCCTTCCATGCTCTTTGTACCTTCATAGCTTATATTTCCACTTAGCTTTGCATCATCAGCAAGCTTAGATGCATTACTCTTAGTCTGTTTGTCGAAGTCATAGATTGTATATAGCTGAGGCCCAGCATTAATCCTTATGGCACTCCATTGTTACAACCTGCCAACTCGAAAATGCCCCATTTATCCCTAATTTCTGGTTTCCGTCCATTAATCAATCCTCCATCCATGCTAATGTATTACCCCACCTCCATGAACGTTTACATTGCAAGTTAACCTTTTATTAGGCAGCTACTGAATAGCTTTTGGAAATCCAAGTATACCACTTCTACTCTCTACCCTTTATCTACCCTACTAGTTAAATACTCAAAAAAAAACACTATTAAATTTTTCAAACATGATTTCCCTTTTGCAAACTCATATTGACTCTTAAGTGTGTTGTTAAGGCTTCCTTAGTAATAGATCCCACTATCAGCATCCTGGGATTACCATCGACCAGAAACTGAACTGGACTAGCCATATAAATATTGTGGCTACAAGAGCACTTCAGAGACTTGGAATCCTGAGGTGAGTGACTCATCTCCTGACTCCCCAAAGCCTGGTTTCCATCAACAGGGCACAAGTCAGGAGTGTGATGGAATAGTCTTCCCTTGCCTGGATGAGTGCAGCTCCAACAACACTCAAGAAGCTTGACACCATCCAGGAGAAAGCAGCCCGCTTGATTGGCATCCCATCCACAAACATTCACTCCCTCCACATTGAGGCACAGTAGCAGCAGTGTGTGTACCAATGTACAAGATGCACTGCAGGAACTCACCAAAGCTCCTTAGACAGGACCTTCCCAAACCCTCGACCACTACCATCTAGAAGGACAAGGGCAGCAGACACATGGGAACACCACCACCTGGAAGTTCCCCTCCAAGCCACTCACCATCCTGACTTGGAAATATATAGTCATTCCTTCACTGTCGCTGAGTCAAAATCCAGGCACTTTCTCCATAACAGCACTGTGGGTGGACCTACACCACATGGATTGCAGCAGTTCAAGAAGGCAGCTCACCACCACCTTCCCAAGGGCAACTAGGGATGGACAATAAATGTTGTGCAAGCCAGCGACACCCACATCCCATAAACGAATAAAAAAATGATTCCCAACATTTCCCTGGCAACCAATGTCAGACTAACTGACCTTTTAATTCCCTGGTTTTTTTTCTCTCCTTTCTTGGATATTGGTCTCGGATTTTCAAACTTCCAATCTGCTGAGACCATTCTAGAATCTAGGGAATTTTGGAAAATCTACCTCTGTAGCTACCTCTTTTAGATTACTAGGGTGTAGTGATCAGGTTCCTTAAGTCTCTCTAATACTTTTTCACTGTGGATAAATATTTGAAGTTCTTCACTCTGATCAGTCCCTTGGTTACCCTCTATTTCTGGTATGTAATTTCTCTCTTCTACTGTGAAAACAGACACAAAATATTTGTTCAGTGACTCTGCCATTTCCTCAATTCCAAGGATAATTTCACCTGTCTCTGCCTCTAAAGGGCCAATGTTTATTTTAGCTACTCTCCCTTTTATATACTTGTAAAAGCTCCAACCATCCATTTTTATATAAAAGCATAATACTGCGGATGCTGGAACTCTGAAACAAAAACAGAAAATGCTGTGAAAACTCAGCTGGTCCAACAGCATCTGTGGAGGGAAAAACAAAGTTAACGTTTCGAGTCCATATGAAGAAGAGGAGTCACATGGACTCAAAACATTAACTCTGGTTTTCTCTCTCCACAGATGCTGTTGGACCTGCTGAGTTTTTCCAGCAATTTCTGTTTTTGATCCATTGTTATATTCCTGACTCCTTTACTTTTATTTAATTTCCCTCTATTTTTCTACTTTTTGGTCACCCTTTGCTGGTTTCTACATCTCTCCCAATCCGCAGCCTCGCTGCTACTCTTTACAACATCATAAACCTCTTCCTTTAATCTGATATTATCCCTAATTTCCCCAGTTTGCCACGGAGGGATCTTCCTCACCCAGTTTTTGCCTTTTAATGTACTTTTGTGGAAAACTTTAAATCCTTTTAATGTTTCCTACTGTTATTTACCATTATGCTTTTCAGTCTATTTACCCCAATCAATCTCAGCCAGCTCTTCCCTCTGACCTTCATAATTGACTATTTTTAAGGTTTAAAGATTTCTGTCTTGGACTCTATATGTCACTCTCATATTTAATGTAGAATTCAGTTGTATTAGGACCATTTTTTTCCAGAGGACCTTTGACTGCAATTACTGATTAACCCTGCCTTGTTAAACAATACTAGATCTAAAATAAATTTGTCCCTCGCTGGGTCTTGCATTTTCTTTTCCTGGGAGGAATTCACAAAAAAATTCTGCAAACTAATCTTCTAGACTATCTTGGTCAGTTTGATGTGTTCGGTCTATACAAAAATTAAAGTTCCCCACAATCTCCAATTATTCTTTGCTTAATGCTCTGTTCAATGTTATAACTATTGTTAAGGAGCTTTATATTACTCACACCTGTGTTTTCTACCACTTTTTATTCCTAATCAATCAGCACCTATATTAATTCTACTTCCTGATTTGAGTTCAGATTCTTTATTACTATTGTCCTTATGTCATCCTTTAGTATCAGGGCTACTCATCCTTTTCCATTCTACCTGTCTTTTCAAAATGTGTATGTGGAATAATTATTTCCCAACCTTGGTCACCTTGCAACAATGGATTCTCTAATGGCGATTTATATCAAATCATTCACCTCTATTTGTGTAGCTAGTCTGTCCATCTTAATATGATTGTTTCAAGCATTCAGGTTCTTATTCTTCTTGAGCTCCCTGCCCAGAGGCAAGTCCGACCCACAGAGCTGTGATCTCCACCATGGCTAGATCAAGGAGGCAGGTCCTGAATCCATCCTAGCTGGAATGGGAATCGAACCCCATGCTGTTGGCACCGTGATCCATATCTGCCAATCAGCTAACTGCACTGCCACAGCTCTCCACTCTCTTTCTCTCTCTCTCCCCCCCGCCCCCAACCAAAAGAGTGTGAGTTGTGGTGGCAGCATACACTTTTACATGCATGTTGTAGTCTGGAGCTTTGGATAGTCATGGTCGAGACTCCAATTTCTTTCCATCACATGGCTGACCAGAAATCTCTCCCCTTTTACCATCTGCCATTGGAAGTATTTACAAGTTGAGTATCGACTAGTTTTGCCACATTATGAACCCTCCTTGGTCATCAAGTAAGTCCTGGAGTGGGACTTAAACCCAGATCTTCTGGCTCAGAGACAGGGACACCACCCACTGCACCACAAGACCACCTTGCATTCAGATAAAGAGCCTTTAATTTTATTTTTTTCCCCCTGTGCTTTATATGGGCCTTATTCGCTGATGCACTATTATTATTAAACCCCCTGAGCCATTCTGATCAGCTACTGGAGGTAAAAAAAAGATAATGAACTGGAGCATTTCCTATTCCTGGTCTGCACCAAGATCCCACTTGCATTAAATTTCCAACTTTAGCACTTTGTTTACAAAGTACCCAGTTTCCCGATCGCTTCGCCATCGGAATTTGCACTCTCAAGATTATTCCCTGTCTTGGAGGATGGATCCACAGGAGTTGGTAGCTGCCTGAACCTCACCCAGATGGCTAGACAGTAAGTGTTGATGACCTGTGGGCAATACTCCCCATTGAGTTTTTTTTTTTAATGGGATACTGAAATCGATTTTGTTCCAGGCTGAGGTGTGTCTTCTCATCACCGACAGGTTGTATTTAGATCATGTAGTAAACTGCCCGTGTGCTTAACAGAGGCATGCTCAAAACAAATCCTTAGCACTGATTAGAGAGCAGACCTAAGACCATGATGCCTCTATAGCTCAGATCTACATCAAATTGCTTTTTCAATTCTTTTTCATCTTGTTTTTTTTTAAAATCCATATTTTCCGATAGATTTTCTCCCCTCTGTCCTCTGGCACTGAAATTATCTCTTCCAAACTATTTGTACTGAAGCCCTTGAACCAGTTGCCAGAAAGTGGACAAGGCATCTCATCCCTTGCTTCCATTCTAGCTTACATTTGACTCTTCTGGTTTCTCAGATAGCGTCACAGTAAAGAAAGTGTTGGAAATTCATTTGTGTAGAGAATTAGAAAAGGCAAGCTCTTTCCTACCATTCAGTACTCTGCATAGCGATGAAGTAATACATCTCTGTGTCACAGTACTTGGAGTAATACACCTCTGTGTCACAGCACTTGGAGTAATACGTCTCTGTGTCACAGCACTTGGAGTAACACGTCTCTGTGTCACAGCACTTGGAGTAACACGTCTCTGTGTCACAGCACTTGGAGTAATACGTCTCTGTGTCACAGCACTTGGAGTAACACGTCTCTGTGTCACAGCACTTGGAGTAACACGTCTCTGTGTCACAGCACTTGGAGTAACACGTCTCTGTGTCACAGCACTTGGAGTAACACGTCTCTGTGTCACAGCACTTGGAGTAACACGTCTCTGTGTCACAGCACTTGGAGTAACACGTCTCTGTGTCACAGCACTTGGAGTAACACGTCTCTGTGTCACAGCACTTGGAGTAACACATCTCTGTATCACTGCACTTGGAGTAACACATCTCTGTATCACTGCACTTGGAGTAACACATCTCTGTATCACTGCACTTGGAGTAACACATCTCTGTATCACTGCACTTGGAGTAATACATCTCTGTATCACTGCACTTGGAGTAATACATCTCTGTATCACTGCACTTGGAGTAATACATCTCTGTATCACTGCACTTGGAGTAATACATCTCTGTATCACTGCACTTGGAGTAATACATCTCTGTATCACTGCACTTGGAGTAATACATCTCTGTATCACTGCACTTGGAGTAATACATCTCTGTATCACTGCACTTGGAGTAATACATCTCTGTATCACTGCACTTGGAGTAATACATCTCTGTATCACTGCACTTGGAGTAATACATCTCTGTATCACTGCACTTGGAGTAATACATCTCTGTATCACTGCACTTGGAGTAATACATCTCTGTATCACAGCACTTGAAGTAACACATCTCTGTGTCACTGCACTTGTCCATGCGCTTAAGTTCAACCCTTCCTGGACACCAATTTATACAGGTATATTACAACACAGATGTGCATTTTCCACTGAGTTGTTCAAGATACTTATTGACTTTTACTGAATCACTGGATAATTCTTGTACACCTTCAAACCATTGGTTCTTTCCCACGTTAGAGCAGCGATGACACATCAAAAAATAATCAATTGGCTGTAAAGCACTTTGGCACGTCCTGAGATTGTGAAAGGCACTACATAAATGCAAGTCTTTCTTTCTGGCAATTGATTCAAGAATCTCGCTGGCAGAGCCCTAGGATTAGGTGAGCTGAGTGACCTCCTAACTTGAGAAATAATGAGGTGAATAGAGGAGAGAAAAATACTTGAATGGAGGGAGAAATTAATTTGCAGTGCCACATAGACTTGCCGTGATTCACTGTGGGCCATTAGCTGCTTGCCATTCTTCAAAGATATCAAGGCCACCGGCCCCAGAAAATCAACATAAGTCTGCACAAGAACAAATTTCTCCCCCATGGAGTTTTTCTTTGGAAATATATAGAAAATAATAATTACAGTGCTTGATTTTTCTTTCCATCATATTCCTTCATATTTAATTTGTCCACATAATCTGCAGATACTCACTCACTTATAAAAATAAACCAGTTGACAAGAAATTAGCCCAATAGCTTTTTTTTCTCTCTTCGATGGTTCAAGATTGATGCTTATGAAAGTTTGTTGTTAAATTAGGAGCAGGAGGTTTAACGACAGGAAGAAGATTGCTGGAATAAAATAAACAATTAAAATTAACATTTAAATAGAGGAGCAAAAAGAAATACAGAATACTTAAATTGCTGAAAACCTCTCTGAATTATAAGAAAGAAAGAACTTGCATTAGTGTAGCATTTTGCACAACATGAGAAAGACCCAAAGCATTTTACAGCCAATCGGGTACTTCTGAAGTGCATTCGCTGTTGTAAAGAAACCAATTTAGCACACGGCAGGATCTCTCAAAGATCAATGAAATAGTGACCAGTTGAGGGATAAATGTTGGCCAGGACACCTGGAAGCAATCTCCTGTTCTTCTTTGAATAGGGCCATAGGATCTTCTACATCTCCCTGAGAGGGCAGAAAGAGACCTGGTTTGACATCTCATCCGAAAAGGTGGCACACCCAACATGCCCACATCCCTTAGTGGCACTGACGTGTCAACCTACCACTTGTGTTTCAGGAGTGAGACTTGAATGCACAACCTGCTGACTCAAGTGAACCAAGGATGACATCGAGGGGATTTCCAAACGTGTAAATTATAGAAATAATGTCCTTTTTTAAAGAAAGGAGTAAATGTCTTGTCTGGAAATTTATGAAGCATGTTGAATCAGGAAATAAATTTGTGAGCCTTGTCAGCTCAGTGCAATGCATTCAGTTTCATTCCCTAAAGGACCGAAAACCAGTTGAGAATTATGTTATTAATACATTTGGCAACAAAAACTTGAATTTACACCGCAAATTTTAATGTCATAAAACATTCCAAGGTACTTCACAGGGATATTAGGACTTGGAGCTTGACCCTGGTTAATGCTCTGTGAAGTATTGATCACAACGTCATAGGAGATATTACAGCTATTGCACGGAGCACAGCATAACCAAGGCGATCCACCGATTGGAAATATAAGCTGCACTGAATGATTAAGAAAGTTACATTCTAACTTTGTTAGAAAATAACAAGTCAGATTGTTTGCACTTGACAGGATTCAAAGTAATTTAAAAGTTAGGAACATAGTCATAAGTAGGGAATTTATGTAGAGCATTTCCATGCAGCTTACTAGATACGTGGAATAATTTACCCACTGTAACATAAATCTGATTGAGAAATAACTAGATATATTTTGTGAAGAAGGAGGAGATTGAAACTGAACGTCCAGGACCACAAGATTGAAATCCAACAAAATGTAACGGGCAAGTTGGGCTGAATGGCCTCTTGCTGTTCACAGGCTTACCCCAGTTTCTGTCTGCCACTAATTCCATAAGGGAATATTAGCATCGAGAAAAGGGGAGCAGTTTTTTTTTGTGACCAGCACCTGACCACAGCCGTTCCTCTTTTACGTCTGAGTCAGTTGTTGTAGGTTCGAGACCTATTCCGGAGCCTTGAGCACATAATTCAGGCTGATGCTGTGGTGCAGTACTAAGAGAGTGTTGCACTGTTGAAGGTGCCATCTTTCGAATATCATGCCAATCTGAGGAACATTGCTTGACATAAGGAATGCCATGGCATTATTTGAAGATGAGCTGGGGAAATCTCCCAGTGTCTTGGCTGGCATTTATTCATTAACCGATATCACCCAAACCAGTTATTCAGTCGTATATCTCACTGCTGGCTGTGGCTCCTCGCTGTGCCTTATTTCTTTGTTACAACAGTAATTACACTTCAAAAATATTTAATTGGATGTAAGGCGCTTTCAGATATCCTGTGAAGGGTAGTTTTATAAATACAAGTCTTCTCCTTCCTTTATGCCCTTCAATTCCATGACTGTGAGAATAGCTCTGCTTTCTAAAGAGGCTTAAGTCATGTCAACATGATCTGAGCTCTGCAAACAATAAATATATCATTGAATTTCCTGCAATAATTGGGTGAATTTCTGAGCTTGTTAATGTCAGGGGCTATCAATACCAGTGTACTTAATCATGGTCCCTTCATAACATAGCCAGCTGCAAATTAAAACCCTACTTCCTACATTAGTGATCCTTATGTCCTGTTGAGTAAGATAGTAAAATTGTGGTGAATTCTGAGCACTTGCTGTTTAATTCACCAGACAGTGGGTTGATACTGTCCACGAACTCATTCCTCAAGTGACCTTTACAACCAACAGAGAACGAAGATTATCATCTTCTCATTCAGGTTGGATTCAAGTCAAGAGGTGAAAGCATAATGTGCAAGCCCACTACCTACTCTGTTCAAATTGAATAATAAATTAAAGCAAAATGGCTTCAAATAGTTGTGTAAGAAATCCAGCACACCACATAGCTGTGGTTCATCCACCTAGCCTGTAAATAAATATGCATAACTTCTGCTTATTGTTGAATTAAAGGAAGTGCTCACCACAGTACACTTTTTCTAACTGCACTGTGGTTGTACACATCAAGGAAGGTGATCAAATTAAATAAATAGGAAGCACTCAGTACTTTATATTGCAGCACGTGGGCAATATAAGATGTCCTCATGTAAGTCTACTCATTTTTTTAAAAATACTTTGTCGTCTGTTTTCTTGCATAAGTTTTCAATGTACTGGCTAAGTAATAGTGTGAGACATAGTGTAACAATTGGGAATAGTATACTGGATCTCAATAGCTAAAAGGGCGATAAAACTGGAAAATTGTACATTTGAATCACATAAAAATTAGTAATGACTTAGTGTGATACAAGTCGGCTTCTTCAGAAGTGTGTGGTTTCAGACTATGTGGTTAACATAAAGACTGAATTTAAAAAGGCATCTTTACATCTTTGTGTCATTTTGATTTCCTACAGTAAATCTTGCAGCATACTATAAGGTGGACAGGGAAAATTCACTTAACTGTGCGTACATTTTAAAAGTGAAAACATTTTGTAACTTGTCTTGCTCCAAGGTCTGAATTTCTTTGGCTGGGCCCTGCTGCTGTTCATGAAGCTTCTAGCAATGCTTGTGGTTTTGCTGTTTCACCTGCCACTGGATTCTGCTGATGCTCAGCACAGGCAAGGACTTGCAGCAAATGTTTGTGTTTCAGGGGGTGCTTCTTATCAGTTTTGCTGCATCTTTTCCCTAAGCGCTATTTTCTGAAATCACAAAAAAGGGTTACTTCAAGCCTAAAACAATTTCGAGGAGGAAGAGTGGATAAATCGGGCAGTTTTATACAGCAATGAAAGCTGTTTTCTTCCAACTCTGTTGTAGATTGTGCCAAAATAAAATAAACTTTGAAATAACCAAGTTTATCATAGCATGGATCTGTGAAGGCAATCTTTTCTTTTACTGCACTTATCTTCTATGCACCTCCCACACACCCCTTCTTATTCTCATTCTCTTCAAAGATTTGTCCAAGATCTTATTTCTTATTTCTGGGACCTTGCCCAAGTTCCTGCTCTTTATTTGCCAGTTTGGACAATAGTTACGTATCAGATTATCCAGCAGTGGGGGTTATCATAGAGAAACTCAATGCTGACTGTACCTGATACTTCCACCTTCCAAAAGGGGTCACTGGACCAGCTGGAACTCTAACGGAGTCTGCTTTGCTCCCTAGCTTGAGGGCATTAAAGCCATTTGGAACAGGCCCACTGTCTCTTGCTTTAGGACTGTCTAACTCAACACCGATTTGGGCATTGGAACATTTCAGCCCTGATCTGTGTGCCTCAGTGATGTCTCATGTGACACATCGCCCGCTAAGGCATTAGGGAGTTCCAGAGGAACTGGTTGTGGTCTTAAACTTGTCTGCTGTCCATTGCTTACATAATCGGGCTCATCAAAGGGATGAAGCCACTGTTGCTTATTTTTGTTTAGCTTTGTGATGGTGAATGCTTCGCTGATACAGCTACAATAGACACAGTAACAAAAGTTAAATTAAGTTTCTCCTGCCTGTAATAGCTAAATCAAGGTTTTTATATGGTCTATTTTTAGTTGACCATTGTCATATTGTGCAGTCGATAGAATCTCACCTCTTGTGATTGGTATCCAGAACGCTTACACATTTCATTAATAACTTGGGGCAGAATCTTGCCCTTGTTGGGTGAGCTCAGTGACTGCCACCCACTATTGAGGCCGGAAGGCAATTTCACGCCGGTTAACGCTCGCCCAGCGAGAAAGGTGAGCAGCAGCGCTCAGCGCTGTCTGTGTGGGGGGGAGGGGGTGGGGGGGGGGTAAGCGGGGCGAGCACAAACTTTGCCCATGTGTGCGCGTACACACTTCAGAATCTCCCTGAGGCAACAGGGGGGATTCTGAAGCACACACTCGCGTGCATGAAATGAAGAGTCCTTCTTTTAAAAATAAAGAATTGATAAACGTCATAAAACATGCGCCCCCATGCGACTCTGCCACACGCGCAGGGACAGGTCATTAAGTAGAATTGTAAAACTTTTTATTTGCTTTTGGAAACCTCATCCCGCCCAAGGGTTCCAAAACAATGCAGAGGCCAGGGCGCTTGGCGATTTCGCCTGCCCGCCAACTGCAAGGCAATAGATTTTAGTTAATTGATTCTTTAACTCCGGCACACACCCGCTAGACCAAACTATCGCCCGACTGTACTTTGACGTTGGGACACTCGCCTGACATCGGCGCCAGTCATTTTACGCTCCAGTGGGTCAGGTACATGCCCGCCTGCCAAGCCAAACATTTCGCCCTTGATTACTTTTAAAGTTTGATCACGCCATAAACAAAAACCAGGCTTACCTTAATTGTGGCGCTGCCTAAGTGGCTTGTTTAAACTTTTATTTACTCTGATCAAATCTTATTGTTGTCATAGCAATTTTATGTCTGAGCCAAAAAAAAAACCGTTTCAGCTCAGCTGTTCTGGTGACTATCAGTGTGACCAATATCCCATATGGTGTGTTTTTTTATACCCTCTGGACGTGTCAGATATTTCCAGGGGGGAGAATTTTCCAGTCAGCGAGCGGGGGCAGGGCCTGTGTAAAATGGGGGCACACACCCGATTGGGGGGCGCCGATCGGGCTTGCTCTCACTCCTGCCCACCCCCCACACAACCCAACCACCACCCCACCACCCCCCCCCCAAAATGGGGGGAAAATTCAGTCCATGGACTATTTGCAGGGTGCTCATTCTATGCTGACCTAACCCAAATCTCCTGAAAATCAGACCCTACTTATTAAACTGTAGTACCTTCCATTTCCCGCAGCAGCCATCTACCTGGACTCTGAGGCTGCAATATTTGAGGAGTTCTGCGCAATGGAGCTGCGCTTTCCATAGGAACTGATTTGAGATTGAGCAAGCTGATTTAATGTAGGAACCACGAAGGGGGCAGACAGAGCATTTACATTCCATCAGCTGGGGCTGAATTTGTGCTGGTGTCCCAAAGGTGAAAGGATATTGCCCCACTGCACCAGCTGGTCTGGACCCCTCCAGGGAATTACATGATGTTACCAATTAGAATGGGAAATATGAAGGACATTGAAGGTAAATAAAGTTCAATAACCTCCTCTCTAATACTTAGTCCAAGCTGAAACCTATTAGTTATCTGGCAATGCAGATTCCTATTCCTTCGTTAATTTTTGTAAGGACTTTCTTGAGTATTCCGGAGCACACATCCAGCTTCACGGGCAGGATTTTCCGGTTGTCGGGCGGGTGGTCCCGAGTGCAGCCGGGAAACAGTCCGCTGCCCTCGATCGGCCCCTGACCGTGATTTCCAATCAACAGCCGTCCAGCGTGAAAGGCGCACTGAGGAGCTCGGCGCTGCCGGGTTGGGGGGGGGCAGGAGGAGGGCGAGCGCTGAAGACAGCGCATGTCCGGTAGAGCGCACACTGATAACTCCCTGAGGGCGCAGAGCTACGCCAGGGAGCTGAGGAATTGTGGACTCAAAAATAAGGAATTTAAAAAGAGAGAAACGTGTGACACATGTGACTCAGTCACATGAACAGAGACACAAAAAAATTTTTACACATCATTTTTAATATTTTTTTTGATTATTGCTGGGAACCTCATCCCGCCCATGGACGAGGTTTCATAAAAAATCAAAGGCCTCCTGGTTAACTCACCCGCCCGCCAACCCTAAGGTTGGACGGGCAGCGAAAAATAGCTTTCAGTTATTTGGTTAAGGACCTTAATAGGCCTCTTAGTTGTTGGCAGGTGCGCTGCTGATTCTCACGTGCACCCCGCCGACCGAAATATCGCGCGAGTACGCGATGACATCAGGACATTCGCCTAACATCATCGCGTGTGATTTTATGCCCGCTCGGGTCTGGCGCACTCACTCCCCTCCCCCGCGGGACATAAAATCCTGCCTAAAATTTTGTGAAGAATTGTACTTACATTGACTGCAACATATTTGAGAGAAAATATACTACAAGGGAAATATAGCTACGCACACCCTGGCAATAGTGTGTGCTTAACAACTGAGCACATGGTTTGGCAGTGAACCCAAGGCATTAGGTGGGAAGGGTAAACAAGGAGTCCTGTCTAACTAAAGGTCCTGTTAGTTGGAGTCAGTGCCCCTGCCTGAGTTTGGAAGGGTTGGATTGTTTGCGATTTATTATATGACTGGATAGGTGTCACATCAAAGACCATATAATGAGTTTGCTGTCAGATACAGTAAATAGCACATTAAAGTAGTGACTTGAGTCACAAATGCATTCGGTACAATACATACATCATTAGCTTGTGGAACAAGACATTACATTTACATCAGTACTAAACCTGTTCTTGCCAATGCTAAGTTCAGACAATAAATAATTTAGCACTGAGGAACACTAAGTTTGGAAAATTGTCTTCAGAATTTTGTAGGAGGCTTGTCCTCAGTAGTAATAAGGGCATTTTTCATTTAATTCTGTTCTAGTGGTGTCATTCAGCTCGATTGTTTTTCACAAAATTGGTACAAGGTTTCTCCTGTGCCATGTTGAAAAATATAAAGTTTCTTCTTGAACTGAAGTGTTTTATTAACTAAGAACATTTAATGAAAGCTCTTTCACAGGGTTCACTGGCTTTAAGTGGCTAGCATTGTCCATCAATGATTTGAAGTTATGTATGCTTATCAGGCACAGTATTTAATGGAGACAACAAGGGTCTCGCCTGCTTGCTGGAGAGCTGGTGAGAGCCCTGCATTGCTTCTTAAGAGTAGGCTAGCTGAATTAAGTGCCAATCAGGTACTTAACTGGGCAGTAGTGGGCCTTCCCCATGATCGAGGACAAGGGAAGATGGTGGCTGCTCCTGCTAATACACCCACCTGGGGCTCAGGATCAGCGATGCACACATTGAGTGATGGAGGGAGATGGATTAGGGGTCACGATGTGGTGGGGAGGGAGCGGGTGAGTCAGCAGCAAGAGCAGGGGTGTGGCTCTCTGCGGGTCTCCCCTGCCCAGTGCTGAGTCCCTCGATCAGGCACAGTGCCCACTGAATGAGCCATCCCCCCAACCCCCTTCACACCCTGTCTCCACCACCTCCACCCCACCCCCGTCCCAGCAAGCAACCCTGAAAAGCTTTACTTTCCGGGCTTCCCATATGGTGAGTCCCATGCATGATGGGAATTAATTGCCCACTTAAGGGCCTCAATTGGCGCAGGGAGGGAAGACCATTCACAGACCTTCCCACCACAGACTTAATCAGGACAGAAACGGGAAGGTGACAGGTTAGGCTGGGATTTAGGAAGAGTAAGAGGTGACTGGATTGAAACCTTTTAAGATCCCAAGGGTCTTGACAGGGTGGATGTGGAGAGGATGTTCCCTCTTGTGGGAGAATCTAGAACTAGGTGTCACTGTTTAAAAATAAGGAGTCGCTCATTTAAGACAGAGATGAGGAGAAATTTTTTTCTCTGAGGTAGTGAACTCTCTTCCTCAAAATGTGGTGGAAGCAGAGTCTTTGGCCAAAGTCTTCTGTTCAGCGTGTGGGCCCCGCACACCAGTGACGTTGGGTGTCCTGATGTCACCGTGCGTCATTCCGATCTTCAGTTCAGCAGGCGTGCACCAGAGTCGGCTGCCACACCCACCAACTATCAAAGGCCTGTTAAGGCCATTAATGATCTAATTAAAGTACTTTTCAGGGCTGCCCGTTCAACCTGAAGGTTGGCGGGGGGGGCAGGTGAAGAGTCCAGGCGGCCTTCGCATTTTTCATGGAACCTCATCCACGGGCGGGATGAGGTTTCATGAAGTGTTTATTAATTAAATAAAATGTGTTATGAAAATTCATAAACGTGCCCCAGCTCATGTGACAATGTCACATGAGGGGACTTGTCTGAGTCTTTCCTCATTCCAATTTTTCAGAATGAAATTAATCTCCCTGAGGCAGACCCATGCCTCAGGGAGATTTTTGCGCTCATGCTCGAGAAAGCACAGGCCCCCGACTCTCCCTTTCTCCCCTTTGAATGTTTTTAAGACTGAGCTAGCTAGATTCTTGGCTAATAAAGGGGCGAAAGGTTATTGGGGATGGGCAGGAACGTGGGGTTGAGGTTACAGTCGGATCACCTATGATCTTATTGGATGGCGCAGCAGGCTTGAGGGGCTGAGCGGCCAACGACTCCTAATTCATATGTTCGTACGCCTGATTTAATGTCCCCCTGCTGCCACATAGGAGGGCTTGCCGCCCCCCCCCTACCCAACCCTGCCCCGAGGCACTTATTTTTAAATGATATATGAATAGTCATGCGAAAAAGCTTTATTTATCTGCTGTTAGTTGAGATTTTAGTTAGTAGCTTTATTCAGTTTAATTGCAACTTGAGTAATTATCTATGGTGCAATTTTTCAGGCCCCAAAAATCTGCAGCCTTTCCAACAGACTTTCAGCATAACCACCACAGGAATCTACAGGGACCTGGGTATGTTTGGTCCTGACCTTGTGTCCCAAATTTCTGGAATGACCCCTTGTAGATCTGGAGCCTCTGACTGCCTCTCACAATGTCACAATGGCTGGGGCCAGGAGTAGGGACTTCAACGTTTGAATTCTCATGAGCTGCTCACCTTCGGGACTCGGAGTTGGGTCAGCATAGGTAGGCCTTGAAGTGGGGTCTTGGGTCACCGTTACAGCACTAGAACCTCTGACATGTTTCCTGGGTGCTGGTGTGGTGTTGGGGGGTGGGGGGTGGAATTGGGACTGGGGACTCCCTGGGGCTCTCAAGCCACACTTACTTTCTTGCCTTTACAGAGGAAAGAGCGGAGTTCCCTGGCCTGGTGAAAGTGTTGAAATCACAGGACCTCCCCTGACCTGTAAACTTTGACCTGGTCACTGGTAAAGATATAAGTTGGGCACACTTAGAGCCAAGTTGGATGGGTTATCAGTACCAAATATGCCTTAATGACTAAGCATTGCAGTAAGTTAATTAATTTGTAGGAATTGGACAATCTTAATTATTATATATTGCACAGGCAGCAGAGTTTCATTAATATTCTAGTTTAAATTTTTCAATATGTTACCTGTCAGGAGCTTAATTTTATCAAGAATAGGCTAACTGGGTAATTACCACTGATAAAACAAAGAAATTTAAAGTCTAACCTGAAATGGCAATTTTCTACATTGATGCAGAACTTAATCTAAAATGTGAAGCAATCTCCATTTTCTTCAACTGGCCAGCCTAGTTTGAATCTTGCAGTATGAGAAAGAAAGGTCAATCTTCAGACTGACCTGTCTCCTCTGGCCAAAGTGGAATTAATGCTTGCAAAAGTGCATAAAGATAAATGGCGACCAAATTAGTGTACCTTTTAAGCAGAGACTTTGGCTTCCATTGATCTGTGTGACAAATTGGAAGAATAATGAGTGAAAAATTATCTACCATTAAGTCAGCAGTAAATTAATTGGCCTTTCAGATTTTCACACGCCATATCAGAATTCATTATGAAGAGAGGCTGTTATACAAAGGTGAAATGTAGAAACAACCCATGTCCAGTATACTTAAATATATTTCTGGGGAAAAAAAACTGTTTTTCCATTCAGATGAGGTTTTGAAAATCAATGTTTAAAATTTTCTCTAGTTCATTTTATGGTCAGCTTCTATTAGTTGTGAACTAACAGTGATTCAGCCAATGACGTTCGTCTCAAAGACCTTAATTGATCACTATTGCCAGCATTTCGCTTTTTCATTTAGAGATTGAAAACCTTTCTTCCATACCTCTTGAGAATTGATTTTTTTTTAACTTGGCAAGTAACCATTTATAGTTGGGAGTTGCATTACTGCCAGGGTAAATGATTCAGCTTTTCAGAGGTCTTTCATTGTCACTCATTTTCAATGACTTCGCAACTGGACTAGAAGAAGAAACTTACCTTCAGAATCAGGTTGCAGACCAAGTGATTAGAATGACTATGTAAGATAGAAGGAAGCGATTGCAGGTGCATTTTGTAATACGCCTCCAGGGTCTGAAAGTAAAACCTGAACAAAACATTGCTGTTGAGTTGGGTTTAGGGCCGATCATTAGATATGTTGTGGAATTGAAAACTGAGTAATGCAGTTTGAAAGGAGCTGAATAGAGCTTTCGTGTTAAATCCTATTAGTATAAGAACTGCTTTGCCTTGCATGATGGAAAATAGAGGGTGGCAGGTACTGCTTGTAAATGGCTAGATAGGGTTTAAGAGGAGTATTGAGTGCAATTTTGAAATGAAGAACCCATCCCACTGTAAGTATCAAATTGTTGAAGTTACTAATATAGAACAGGAGGTAAACTTGATATTTTGTTTTCTCCAGTAGACGTTTATGCTAAGTGTTTAATGTATATTTCTGCACAAAAACAGCAGGAAATACAGCCCAGCACTGCTTCAAAGTTGACAATGTTCATCAGAGGGCATTGCTGAACGTCTAGAGAAAAAGCTGGAAAAACTTGTTTGATGACATGTAGATAATGATGAGATAGATGTTTGCAGGTTTAATCAAATATCAACTGCCAATAAATACATATGGGTGTAACTTCACTTTTTTTTTTCCCTTGAATTCTATAGTAGTTACATCAAAATAGCTGTAAGCACTTTGCTGACAAAGGATAATGGGAAGTAATGATAAATCAGTATGAAAGGTTTTTGTCATAGTGCTACTGCTTTGATGAAAAGTCATGGTCCTGAAATGTTAACTTTGTTACTTTCTCCACAGACACTGCCTGACCATTCCAGCAGTTTCTGTTTTATGTTTCAGGTTTCCAGCATCTGCAGTATTTTGTTTTGTATTACTGTATTGAGATTTAATTGTGTATTCTCATGCAGAATATTAATGCCTTCCAAATCTTGAAGAAGGGTCTCTGTACGAAATAATCTCAGCAAAGCTAGCTTAGCACTTTCCAGTAATGCCGTTAAATCTCTTTTGATCCTGCAGTAACGTTTTCCAAAGAGCAGTGTGATTCAAATGCAGGCAGAATTTTATAGATTTCAGGCATTACCAATAAGTCCTGTAAAAGTCCTGCACACTCAGACCTCCGTTCTACAGCACTAAATGTAATTCATGACTAATGATCATGCTTAGTGTCGAGACTGAAGCTCCTGTTTAAATTTTTAAAAATAATAAAAGCAAACCTTGTAGTTTTGTTTAAAATACAGAATACTTTTAACTGTACGTGTCAATACGAATTCATCAAGAAAAAGTTCATTTCTAGTCTTTGTCAGCTTTCAAGTGGTCCGACTATAATAGAGTTGTTTGTCTATAAAATCTGCAATGTATAACTGCGTAGTCTCGATTTCAGAAAATCCATTCCTAATCTATTTTAAACGTAAAAAAGTTTGAAACCACATTTAGAAAAAATTGAGAGATTCTGGAAGTAGTTAGCTACCTGATCATGCGCACTTGTAAGAAAATTCCTTCTGCATTTTCAGCAAAATAAGCTGTGAATTTTTTTTTTAAGACAAGACATATAATACTGAACAGGAAATATTTTTGTTTCCTTTGTAGTTTCCTGTTATTTTTATTTACCTGTTCATTTTACTGTGAGTTTTTTTTTAAAGCAATTTTGTTTTTCTTCATCAAAAGATCATTTTTTTCAGCTTGTAACTTTGGTCTTGAGTTGTAACATCAGTACTGGCGCAAATGTTGAAGACCATTACACAAGATGCTATTAGGGCTTATATAAAGACCATCGTGCCCTAAGGAGTAATTAGTATGGATTTATAAAGAACAATTCTGCAAGAAAATAACTAAAAAGATAGGGTAAGCACAATCCGGAAGATGTAGCATGTATTCTGAAAAGACATTTGATAAAATTTTATATGTGAGACATTTTTTTTTTTAAAAGGCTATGGCATCCTATTTGTGACCATAAGCTGAGTTCCTGGCACCATATCCTCTCTATCGGCTTGACTGCCTATTTGGACCTCTATAATATCGCCTGACTCCACCCAGCTGTAGCTGCACCCCTCATCCATACTTTTCTTACCCTCAAGCTCAGCTATTCTAATGTGCTCCTAGCCTATCTCCCTATCTTCCACGCTCTTTAAACCCAAGCTCACCCAAAACCCTACTAGGTCCCACCTGCCCATTTGCTGACCTATTTTGTCTCCTGGCTCAGCAACACTTTGATTTTAAAATTCTCCTCCTCATACTCCAATTCCTCCATGGCTTTGCCCCTCCTAATTCCTGTAACCTCCTCCAGGCCCAGAATCTACAGAGGACTCTGCAATTCTCAAACTTTGGCCCTCTGATCTCCCCACATTTTCTCGTCCCATCAGCGGTAGCTATCTTCAGCCATCCAAGTTCTGGGATTCCCTCCCTAAAACTCTTTGTCTCTTGCTCTTGCTCTCTCCTGTTCTAGGATGCACCTCAAAACCCACCCCTATGACCAAGCCTTTGCACATCAATTCTAATGATTCCTAATGTTCTTTGGCTGTGTGTCAGTATTTGTCTCATTACGCTCATTGGTGAAGCACCATCAGGCATTCACTATGTTAAAGGTGCTCTAACACTACAGCTTATTGGATGTTTCCTTCACTCCTTCTTAAAATTGATCCTTGTTCACACTATTTCATGTTTGTTTTTTCTGGGGATTGTGGAGTTAAGTATAAGTCTCGATATACAGCATTCAGAAAGAAGGGAACCTTACCAACATTGATTTGGTTTAGTTCCTCAGGTCATGAATATAAGAATATTGAATTTGTAAAATAAAATATAAACAAGAAAAAGTCACCCAGTATAATTTAAATATAGAGTTTAATATGGTTTAGGCAGGGTTAAACTTGTACTCTGTAAAATTAATTGCTTCTAATAATTTCAGTTAACTGAAAATATGCCGTTGCTTGGAGCAACTTCTTAGTAACTTGTGTCCCAGATACTGAGGTCATGTAGTTGTCAGGAAAGCAAAATCTTTCAAGTGTGTTCTGTTTACATCTGGCACTTATTTATTTCCGCTTAATATAACCTCAAGTAAATATACCCCAATCTAATGAGTCAAAGACTAGCAAAGACTACTTTAAGCAGAAAGTATTCTGTTGAACTTGACTGCAAAAACCGGTGTTATATCCAAGTCCGGAGAGCTTACAAGAATGTTCCACCCTTACCCTTAATTTAAACATCACAATCTGTTCATTATACTAATGTATATCTGAACTTCAGGATTGTTTGAGATTTTCTTGAAATCTGATTTATATTTGCTGTGACATTTACTGTTCATCTTATTTGCAAGGAACTCATGGGACAGAATTTTCCGGGTGATGTGTAGGGGGCAGGCTCCACATCAGTGTGTAAAATGACGCGCGGTGATATCGGGCGAGCGTCTGCATGTCACTGCGCACCATCGCGATATTTCGCTGGGCAGGCGCGTGATGAAGCTCAACGCGCGCCCGCCATTAATTAACGGGCTAGTTAAGGCCCTTAAATCAACAATCAACGCTGATTTTCAGGTGCCCATGCGATCTTCGGCTTGGCGCACAGGCACAACGGGCAGGCGGGTAAGAGACAGTTTAATAAAACTCATCCATGGGCGAGATAAGAGGGCTCAGTGGGGTTGTCAATCTGGTCTGTGAGTACTTATGACTGAAAGTATTTTAAACTTGCCTGTGTGATCTGCAGTAGTTCAGAACAAATTCCAGAAGCTTTCTGTGTACTTTGAACCTTCAGCTCAGCACTTTGCAGTCAGGAATCTTTAACGGGTCTGCAGCTTTCTGGAGGCCTCCCTTTGGCCTGGATATGGGTTCTGACATGTCCACTGGAGGCAGCTCCTCTGAGGAGGAAGGGAGGGCTAGAAGGGGGAGGAGGACAGGAGTGCACATTCAGCCTCCAGGGGAGCCACCTTTGGGAGTTCAGGTGCAGGCACAAGGGGTGCAGGGCCAAGAGTTAGTCCAAGGTGGAAAGAGTTGCAGACGACACCACTATCCTGCTGCCAGGGTTTACAGACAGTGAAGCAGCTACCTCAATATGACTGAGGTGCAGTGCCGAAGGAGGCTCCGACTGTCAAGGAAGACAGTCAACTATATCTGTCAGACGATTGGGCCTGAGATCCCTGCTAACTGTGTGGGTGGACACCCCATGCCAGCGGCTCTGAAGCTCACAGTTGCCCTCAACTTCTTTGCCTCTGGCTCCTTCCAGCGGTCAGTGGGTGATCTTTGCGGTGTCTCCCAATCAGCTGTCCACACTTGTGTCAAGCAGGTTACAGACACTCTGTTCAGACGTGCATTGACTTTCATCCACTTCCACTGGGACCAGGCAAGTCAGACACAGTGAGCCGGAGGCTTCGCGGCCATTGCTGGCTTCCCCCGTGTCCAGGGTGCTATAGACTGTACACATGTAGCCATCAAGGCGCCAGCAGGCGAGCCCGGTGCCTTCATCAACAGGAAGGGCTTCCACTCCATGAATGTGCAGATAGTGTGTGACCACAGGATCCTGATTCTACAAGTCTGTGCAAGGTACCCAGGCAGCTCCCACGACACCTACATCCTCAGACGCTCCCAGGTGCCGGGGATCTTCAGTGCTCCAGCCTGGCTGGATGGATGGCTGCTGGGTGACAAGTACTATCCCCTCAGAAGGTGGCTCATGACGCCTCTCCACCATCCAAGAACAGAAGCTGAGCAGCGGTACAATAGGAGCCACATCTCCACAAGGGCTGTGGTGGAGAGAACCATCGGTCTTCTCAAGATGCACTTCCGATGCCTGGACCGCTCAAGGGGCGCACTCCAGTACTCCCCAGATCGTGTCTCGGTGATAGTGGTTGCATGCTGCACTCTCCACAGTCTTGCACTGAAAAGGGGGGACGCAGTGGACGATGAAGACGTTGACGTGATGGATGTGGCTGCACACGATGAGTCCAGCACTGATTGAGGTTGAGGAAGCACGGGAATGATATGGGGCTAAACACTGACCCGGGACTACAGCCGGGTGCCCCTGCCTCCTTGGAGACTTTAATCCAATGAACCTTTAGCTCACTCCACACCCGTGGATCAGGAGGCCCAGCCTTGCCTGGCGCTTCCATACTCGGCACCTACATACTCGGTGCTACATCTGCCACTCCATCATCTGCAATTAAGGGTTTGGACGTAAACCTCAATGTCCACTCAAACACTCATGACATGTCTGTAAAACATACAAATGCAGAACAAAGGAGCCACCCTCAGCTATGGTAACACATCAGGATTTTGTTTTGATCCATCATATGATCCAACAAAATGAATCCAAAACATTTTTACAACTGCAAAAAAAAAAATTCCCTAATCTCGGGCCAACACAAAAGGCCCAGTGAGAAACCCGTGGTGTGCCTAAGGTGCCTTATGCTTTTTGGATGCTGTGTCTTGGTGCTGCCCCCTCGCTGGGAGTGGTATCTGAGCCAGCCTGCTGACCCTGCTGTCCTGTTGGCCTCGATGACCTTGGCGGCCGTCCTCTGGCCCGTGGAGCCAGTGCTGGCCCCGCCTGGGAGGGATCTGCCAGTTCCACAGCTGGCATCTCCCCAGTCGTTGCAGCCTCACCGGACGATACGGTCACTGGGAGAGGGGCAGAGGAGCTGCTGCCCCCATCCAGAGTGCCCTGAGAGGAGCCCACAGGCAGCTGCTGTGCCGACGTGAGGTTGCTTCGGACCTCCCTGCTCACTGCAGATGGATGGGCACCGAGCTTGGAAGCTTGATGCCCAGACCATCTCCCACATTGGCAATAACCAGCTGTGGCCACTGGCGCTGTGAGGGCTTGCAGGCCCCAGCATAACCTCAGGAGAAGCTGCTTGTTCTCCTGGAGGCCCCTCTCCATGAGAGTCACCACTCTCTCCATGGAGGAAGCATATGACACTCTGCCATGAGGCTCATTGCATCACTGATGCTCCACATGGACTCCTCCACCATGGAGAACAAGTGAAGCATAGTCTCATGCAACACTCCCAGATGCGCCTGCACACCCGGCTGCATTTCCTGTGTTTGCTGCATCGCAGACGACTCCAGAGACACATCAACAGGCACCGACTGAGCATGTGCCTGGTCCCCTGCAGTCCTCCGACTGCTAGCACCATGGGCACTCTCTGTCTCTGCCAGTTCCTCCAGCGATTGTGAAGTACCCTCTCCACTGTACCCCAGGACACTAGTCGATGTTGCAATGCTCACTGAGGTGCTAATATCTACGCTGGTGCCTGCCTCACAGAAATGGTGTGATGCAGGTGACAGTTCAGGGCCCTCAGGTGTGAGAGGGGGCATCTGTAATGGAGCCTGGTAGACAGGCTCTGATGATGCTGAAATGAACAACAGGGACAGTGGATCAGTTAGTGTGCACACAATGACACACTTCATCCCTTTCTCTCTGGCTCATTATGCGCTAAACCTTCTAGAACCTATGGAGACGAATATTGATGGGGTGGCAAATAGTCAGGAGGAGCCCCAAACATTAGAGGCGGATACAGACGGGCTGGTCAGATGGCCTAAGGAATGCCAAATGGAATGTTATGTGGATAAGTGTGAAGTGATGCACCCAGGCAGGAGAAACAAGGTACAGGAATGCACAAGGAATGGTAGGACTGTGGAAAGTAAAGAGGATCAGAGGGACCTTGCTGGGCATATCGACAGGCCCGTTAAGGTAGTGGGACAGGTACATAATGCATTTAAGAAGGTAAATGCCATACTTGCCTTTATTAGCCGAGGAATAGAATATAGGAACAGGGAGGCCATGTTGCAAGTGCAGAAAACGCTACCTAGGTCGCAGCTATAGTTCTGCGTGCAGTTGTGATCAGCGCTTCATGGGAGGGATGTGATTGGCGTGGAGAGAGTGCAGAGGTCGCTGACCAGGATGCACGCAGGGCTGGAGAGTTGGAGTTATGAGGAGACATAGCATAGACTGGGGATACTTCCCCTGGAGCAGAGGGGATTGATGGGTGACATTATTGAGGTTTATAACATTGTGAGGGGCATAAGTAGGTTCGACAGAAAGAAACATTTCCCCTTGCCGGAGGGATAAGTAACCTGGTGGCATTGATTTAAGGTAAGGGGCATGAGGTTGACAGGTGAGGTGATGAGGAACTTTTGCACACTGTAATGTGGGACGCACTGGCTGAAAGGGTGGTTGATGCAGAAACCCTCCTAACATGTGATAAGTATTTGGACGTGTAGTTGCGATGCCATTGGATTCAAGGCCAAGGGGATAGTGGTCAGAAATGGGATAAGACGACTTTGGAAAGTACTGGACACGCACATCTTCGAAGGGCTGAGGGACCTTTGTCTATGACCCACATCTCTGACTCTATCAGTCTGTGAATGAGCAATGTTGCAACAATAATGATTCAAACAATCATCAGTGCTATGGGTGGTGGGAAGATAGAGCGGATGTCACTGTGGATCTGAAATACCTGGCCGCTCCACCCCAGCCTCACTGACACCTGTTAATCTGGGGCCCTGGTGCCTCTCAAGCTCCAGGGCCTCCTGCTTGAAACGGCTCAATATCACCAGCTGGGCCTGGCCTCCTCCAGTGGGTGAACGCTCATACGCACAGTGTGTGCATTCTTCTCCTGCAAAACAGGGAAGACCATTCATTGTGGCTAATGGCACATGGACTCTGCACGCGCACGCTGCACCCTAACCACAGTGGCCCATCTCAGGCCTCCAGTGCCTCCTCTGCCACCTTGGACACATTCTGCATCCATCACTTTCAGAGACACACGGTCGTAGCTCCCACAGCCAGGAGGCGCAACTACATGCAGCATCATGGGCAGCAGATGGCCCACGACACCTTGAGGCTCCCCTTCCACAATCCACCGTGAATAGGACATGTGTTGGAGCTCTGAGCGTGCGCCGAGCTGCATCTCCTGTCGGTTGCCCCCAGACTACTCAAGTGCGACTAAGACCAACACTTGGTGCGGGGAGAACCCATCTTCTCATGAACCACTGAGGCTGATGTAAGCATGGGCACCATTTGCTTGTCCACCCAGCGTACAACAAATGCCTAACATGAGTCACTGCAGTCGCGACAGTAAGACTGGTGGGGGGGGGGTGCTCAAAGGCTACCTGCTGGGTTAAATGCCCAATGCCAACATGGCGCTCACCCTTCCAGAGTGCAACAAATCGTTGAAGCGCTTACAGCACTGGATCCAGGTGCGTCACACCACATCGCGGGGAGCTGGAGCTCACCACCTCCTCCCAGGCACGTTTCATCATGTTGTGGGGGGGGTGGGGATCTCTTGCTCCCATCCTGGGGCAACAGCACCTCCCACTGTGCAATCACCTTCTCGAGCAGGGCAGCAAGGCAATCGTCAGAAAAGCGGGGGGCACATTGCCCCCCCCCCCACCCCCCCCACCCTGTTGGCATACCCTGCAACCTGCCCTCCTCCTCTGGCCTTCCCTCGACATTGATCTGCTGTGCAGACCCCCTGTGGTGCCACCTGCTGCTGGCCATAGCGGACAGCCTACAGGAGGAGGCCTTTTTTTATACAGACTGCCGGGTCGCCATTGGACCCGTTGGTCTGTCCACGCCCACAACAAACTTCAGACTCCCGCTCTCTACGGGAGTCCAGAAATGTGCTGGGTGGGCCTTAATTGGCCTGCCCGCGCAAAATGGCGGCGCCTACTTCAGCACCTGCTCCGCCCGCCCACCAAGGGATCACCCATGGAGTTGTTCATGGATAGTTAGGGGCCTAGAGTGTGAACTTGATTAACCCGGTCTGTCCCTTTTTCTAAGGGTAGTGCTCGATATATTCTCTGGAAAAGTTTTTGAAATGTACAAATCACAGTGATTATTGGTAACTGTAAAGTATGAAAGTTAGCTGGAGCAAGGCAATAGTAGCAACAAGTAAGTTTCAGGGTAGAAGGAGGCGATAGGAAATTCTTTCCAGCTTTAACTGTAGCAAGTTGTTAGGCTTCCACCAGAGTCTGATGGACAAAAATCAGTCTGTTTACATATCGTATCTCAGCACCTTGTGTAACACGGCTAGAATTGCTGGTTGATGAGCTTAGAGCTGCTGTTTGATGACCAGGATATTCCAAAAGTGAGGCAGAAAACTCATGCAAATAACAAAATACTAATACAAGAGCAATATACCACGGATGCTGGAAATCTGAAAGAAAGACAGGGGGTGCAGATCAGGCAGCATCTTTGGAGGGAGGGAGAGAGTTAACATTCCAGGCTGATAACCTTTCGTCCGAATTGTTCTGAGATGTTAACTCTATTTCTCTCTCACCACTGATACCGCCTGACATGATGAGCATTTCCAGCACTTTCTGTCTTTATTAAGTAATGAAGCACCTTTTGATTGTACAGTAAGCTGTGGGTGTTCAGTAATGCAGGCGCAGATACTTCCTGCTTTCCAGCTGATAATCACTGCAGTACCAGGGGCAGAATTTTGCCCTGGGTGGGGGTGAGGGTGCTCAGTGGGGGTGGGGATCCTCGGTGGGGCGGGGGGGCGGGGGGGGTGGGGTGGGGTGGGTTGCAGTCGGGAAGCCGACAACTGCCCACGATTGGCACCGCGATTTCACGCTGGCGGGCCAATTAAGACCCCAGTGTGGAACGCGAGCGGCAGCGCTCAGCATTGCCTGTGCGGTGGGGGGGGGAGAGGGGGAAGGCGAGCGGGCCTAGTGTGAACTTCACGCATGCGCCCGACAGAGCGCTTCAATCTCCCTGAGGCACGGCGCTGCCTCAGAGAGATGAGGCGCTGTTTAAAAAAAAAAGCTAATGAAGAGAATAAAAATGTCATAAAACGTGTCCCCTCCTGCGAATCTGTCACCTGAGCAGGGGACGTGTTTTTGATTCAAGTGTGAAATTTTTATTTTATTTTTATTTGCTTTAGGAAACCTCCTCCCGCCCAAGGACGAGGTTTCCTAAAAAGTGCAAAGGCCGCTTGGTGTTTTTGCCTGCCCCTCCCACCGTTAGGTTGGATGGACAGCGTAAATCTGAAATGAATTACCCTTTTTAATGGCCTTAATAAGCCTTTCAGTCATTGGCGGGCGCAGTGCCGAACGAAATGTCGCCGGACTACGTGATGACATCGAGACGCTCGCCTGATGTGATCGCACGTCATTTTGTGCTCAGCCGGGTCCAGCACACGCCCGCCCGCCCGTCGAGCTCCATGTTCTACCCCACGTTTTGGCTATGATACAGGTCTTATCAACCCAGAGGTCATGAGTTCAAATCCCACCCTGACAAACTGTGAAATTAAATTCAATAAATCTGGCAACTTGCTGGCAGACTCTAGAAAAAACTGATGGTAAAAAGCTTTCCAATTGTGGTAAACCGATCCACCTCACCCAGTCTGATCCACACCCACCACCGGCTGTAATTGACATTTAATGGACCGATTTTTAGTTCCGGAGTTGAGACCCTGACATCGGGCGTGTTTCTGGGTCCTGACCTCCCGTTGGCGTCGAAAGCCTAAAGCAGGTTTTGAGGTGCAGGCCAATCAATAGCCAGGATGCACACTGGTCAACCAATTAAGGACGGAGGATGGGTTCTGGAGCGGGAGGGTCAGTACAATGACGACAGGCGCTGCCAGTGTAGGTAGCAGAAGAGGAGACTTTTTAAAAACTTTAAAAATAAAAAAGAGGCCGCAGCTCCATGGCGGGAGTTAAAAATGCTAGCTGAAGTTCCGGCCCCTTCCCCACCATGACACTGGGAGGCCGCCTTCACTCATTGGCTGGGATTCTGCCTCAGCGATGGCGAGTGGGGAGAATGGTGCCTGGAAAACTCCAGACAGCATTTGTGCGATGGCCTTAATGGAGTCACCGCTTGCGGACTCGTAGCCATCGCCCCGGCAAACCGGTATGTTTAAGAAGGGCCTGGAAGTGGAAAGAGGCCGGCAAATTGGCACGCTAGGATGGTGGCAGGAAATTGCAGCCCTGTCCCGCTCTGGTCCCACCTCCAAGGCAGTTTCAAGATTTGACCCAAAATGTCTTTTGGTCCAGCTAGGCATGAGCGATCAATGTTCCCCTGTAAACCTAACTTAATCCTGAGAAAAGTTTTATATATCGGACGGAGATTGATGCATTTTTTGGATATTGAAGGAATCAAGGGATATGGGAATAGTGTGGGAGGATGGAGTTAAAGTAGAAAATCGCCAACAATCTTATTGAGTTGAGAGACCCATGAAGCAATTAAGTCAGATTGTTATTATGTTACGTTCCATATCCACTTGTCCTAAACCTTTGATTGTGAATTAAAATTATTTTTAAAATATATTTGATGTTTCAACATCTGAACTGGAGGAATTTCTCAAAGGCTATATCTACTATAACAGAATTGGAGCATTAGAGAGATATCACACTAATATGATATATCAGTCTGAATTGCCTATAGAATGTGCTTCTGAAAACAAATAATCATTTTTTTCCAGCTAGATTTTACCTTCCAAGCTGCTATTGCATGTATGCTAAAAAAAAAATTGAATTCACAACAGGGAAGGTTGTTCATTTCCAAATCCAGAGTTGAGCTGCAGGCTATTGCAATGATCTTGAGTCTTTTCAATACAGGGTAATGAGACCAATCTAATGTACTTGTCAGGGGCAAGCAGCAAGATATCCGTGCTTGTCCCAACAGGCACATCAGAAATATTTTGAGACTGGTGGCAAGAAAGGTTGAAAAGAATGAAGAGGAGTTTGGCAACAAGGTAAACTGTGTTGTGCCAAAGCACTTGCTTGCAGTTACTCAAAATCAACCTTAAGATAGCAAGTGAACCTGAAAAAGTGGTCCTCTGTCTTCACTGGCTGGAAACAAGTATCCCTGAACCCACATCCCCCTTACATGAAAGTAAATGGAAGGCAAAGTCATCACCAGGTATATCCTGAAAATGATACCCATCTCCTGCTCCCTTGACCCCGTTCT
Organism: Carcharodon carcharias; assembly: GCF_017639515.1. Classification (NCBI taxonomy): domain Eukaryota; kingdom Metazoa; phylum Chordata; class Chondrichthyes; order Lamniformes; family Lamnidae; genus Carcharodon; species Carcharodon carcharias. The sequence continues at coordinate 143,355,418 of NC_054480.1, forward strand.
TACTAAATTGTTGTTCACTCAACTTACCTTATTGGGCTTCCTTGTTGCTGATATTATAAATAGATCCCTCCCTTCCGATGAGGTATAAGTTCCTTTCCTTTCTTTCAGAATCTCTTGTCAAACTGGTAATAGGCAAGGGAGTAGGAGCCATGCCATCTTTCATTTTTTTGAACATTTATTTTTCCTTCCTGATCTAAGTCATTGAGACCAAATATAACAACCCTACCAGCTGCTGTCACCAAGCCCAGCTGACTGGGAACGGACGTGAATTTATATAGCTGAGCTATCCGTTTATAAATGGACTATGCCATTAGGGTAAAAGGAAGAGATTGCATTTATTTTATATCTTGTCATGTCCATGGGACACCCCAATAACATATAACAATGGGTGGTTTATTTTGGAGGTGCAATCACTGTTATTATGTAGCTAATGCAGGTAGAAAGAAGATCAATATTAATATATTTTAGTGCATCTGATTCAGTTCACTTATTTCTATTTAATATCTCTCCAGTACAGGTCCAGGTTCATTTAGGAATGGAGTAGCTTGAGGAAGGGCAAATGGCTTGCAATGTCCCCTGCCGATATTTTTCTTGGTTTCTTCCTGACCTTTTCAGCTTTTTCCGTTTTTATTTTCGGACCTCCAGAACTTGGAATGTTTTGTTTGTATTGTTAGAATGTCTCGACTGTCTTTACAGCCAGTCACCTTACTGCAGACCCCTCCTTTCACCTCGCTCTGTTACCTGTGCAAATCCCATCTCAGTGCGATGTTGCACTTGAGTCACACGCCCGTCGTTATTAACATTGGTACCCTCCACCTACTTCCTCCACCCCTAAGAAACATATCGTCAGACAGTCTATACTTTACATTTTGTTTACCAGTACAGTTAAAAATATATTTCCTATTTGTGATCATGCGGACAATTGCAAAATCACTGACGTATTTTAGAACATAAACTGTTAGGATTTCACTAAATAGAGCGTGTGTAAAAAAAAATATACAAAGAACTATGTCAGAAGTAAACAAAGTAAAGGCATATGACTTGGTATCATGCATTGCTTTAATAATGCACAAGGGGTATTTGTATTCTCAGAACAAAACTGTCTTAGTTGAAAATATATTTGCTGTGGAAATATTGAACAGTTTCTAACAAGAAACTATAGTATTTAATTTGCTCAAGTCTGTATCATCGGAGAACAAACAACCATGTTTGTCATATTTGAGGCTTGCAGACTTCTGAAATTCAAAGGTCAATCAGCTTTTTAACATTGTGTTTGGGTAATGGGAAGTTGTAAACTTCCAAAATTTGTTTTCCTTTCTACTTTTATGGCCCAAAGCTCATCTGCAGGATGTCAAAATGTCCTCCCTTCAAATCTATTCAAGCGAAAGGTGCATGCCAGTTCTGTGTTGTTGCGTTACCATACTATTGCTCATGTTGCCCATATAGGAGCATTGTGGCGAAGGTGCAGATATTGTTTTCATACCACTATAAAGTCTGTAGGCAGAGGAGGGACGTTTTTACACACTCTGGGCTTGTATTTCAAAGTTCACTCGAAAATGGATTCCAATACACTCACCAGAGTGGAGACACTTCTTTGTAAATGTAATGGGTATAGAGGCTATGCTCATTCCCGGTCAGTAGGTTGTATATTTTTCCTAACCTATGGTATCTGTACTGCCTGGGATCAGTGGCTTGAAATTGCGGGCTAAATAATTCAAAGCATGTTTTTCAAAAGCAGGAAAAATGCATGTTCGTGACCCCCTGGATAAAGGGCTCAGAGTGATTCAGTGTAATTTCCTGAGGAACATTTGGAGATGCAGAGAAATGAATTCCTGCTTAGAAAATGCTTGCTCGATTTGTCACTACGTTTAATTCATTTCAGAAGTGACTAAGAAATCATCACTTCATTGATTTCTTACCTTTTTTTTCCATTCTCTTCGTTTCAGCCCAAATAGAAGTGATACCGTGCAAAATCTGTGGAGATAAATCTTCAGGAATCCACTATGGAGTCATCACTTGTGAAGGATGTAAAGTAAGTGAGACTAAAGCACATTTTTAATCCCTCCTAATTTATAACTGCACCTTCCCTGCCATTTCTCTGTTCTGCTTTCTTAGTCAGGAGGGAAGGACTCAGATTAGTTGGAGCCTGAAAATAAAGAGTTGCAGAACGTGACAATTTCACCTGTACCTTTGAAAAAGCTATCTAATTAGACCCATTCCCCTGCGCTTTTCCCACGTCCTTTTTCAAATGGTTCATTTCCAAATAGTTACCCACTTCCCATGTAAAAGCTACAATGGTTTCTGCTTCCGCTCAACAGCACCATCTCCCCCCCCCCCCCCCCCCCCCCACCACATGCAAAAAAAATTCTCTTAAGATCGCCTGAATTTTATGTAGCAATCTACAGTTCATGCTCTCCAGCTTGGGATCATGAGAGTAATATTGCCCAGTTTTACCCGAGCAAAGCGTCTGGTAATTTTGAACAGCTCTGAGAGAAAATCTAATAATGTTCTCTGTTCTAATGAAGGGAGGTTCCATTCTTTTGTCATTTCTCATTCCTAATATTATACTGAATCCCTTCTGGGCCTTAGAAGGCCTTAGCATCCTTTCTAAAGTAAGATGATCAACTGGGTACAGTATTAAAACTGAGCCATATCTAATGACTTGTATAGATTTTGTATTACGTTCTTAGGTTTGTATGCTATGCCTCATTAAAAACCTAGGATTCCAAACCAGCTTATCAATCTGTCCTCCAAGTCTTTGTGCTCCTCTTACATCATTGGGACATGACTGGTGTGCTTGGGATGCCAGTTGCTCCCCAAGAGGTTATCAAGATGATAAAAAAAATTAGCCAGTGGGGATACTGGCATTGTACCTGGGGGAAAGGCAAAAAATTGGTGCAGGAGGGCAATGGCCAACAACAGTTTACCACTTCAATGTGGAACCAGGAGGTGCACTTGGAGGGTGGAACTTGACAATAGTGAACATCAGCCTGCAATTTTCTGATGTTGTTGCTATGCTTCCTTAAAAACATCTTTCTTATTCATGCTCCTTTTATATGATTTTATGCGTGACATGAATTTTGTGTCATTTGAAAGACTGAAGCCCACAATCTGTGTTGACTGCTAGCTTAGTGAAGCACACTGTGCAGCCACATTTACCCTTTTATGTTTCTGAGACCAGTTGTGCATCTGACTGGATTAGGGTGAAAAGGCTCGATTAGTGCCAAGTTACAGGCAGTGTGTGACGTCGAGTTGCTTCTGCTGGGAAATAGCTACTGTTATAACCATTCCTTTTCTCAATGCAATACAAAATGTGAAAGTTGATTCTGCAGCCTAACCACAAACCGAGATTGATTCAGTTCATTTAGCTGTAGCTCGTATACTTGGAATTTGCCAAAATCATCTGATCTGCTCGATGCTATTGACCCTGATAACTGATTTAGGTTGCTGAACCACAGCCTGATGGAGGAGAACTTTTTTTCATTCATATGGATTGTGTGAAGACAGAAGTCCAAAGGGAATAGGGTTGGTTCCCCACAGCAGTATGCATTGCTCTTCAGGTGGTTATGAACTGTTTTGAAGTACTTGTCCAACTGCTAACAGGAAAATTGTGGGCTCAAAGATGCTCAGTTTTTGTGAATTTCTGTACAGTAGATAAGACTGTTCAACAGTTTACCTCTGTGAGTTGCTATCATTCAATCTTGACTTACACTGTTGTTCATTCTGGATCATGTGGAGAAAATAACTGATAACTGCATATACATTAACATGTCTTGTCAAGTTAAGTTGTGCACAAGATTTCGGACAGAGTGAGAGAGTCTCACAAAAGATGATAGTAATGGGCAATAAAAAAACGGACTTGTATTCATATAGCACCTTTCATGACCACCGGACACCATAAAGTGCTTTACAGCTAATGAAGTGCCTTTGAAGTATGGCCACCGTTGTAATATGGGAAATGCAGCAGCCAATCTGCGCACAGCAAGCTCTCTCACAAAGCAAAGAAGTAATAGCCAGGCAATCTGTTTTTGTCAGGTTGTTTGAGAGATAGATAGCAGCCAAGGCACCTTCAGTCTGTCAGCAAGCATGACCCAGACCTCCCTGTCGCTTGCCATTTCAACACTCCACCCTGCTCTCATGCCCACATGTCCGTCCTCGGCCTGCTGCAATGTTCCAGTGAAGCTCAACGCAAACTATAGGAACAGCACCTCATCTTCCAACTAGGCACTTTACAGCCTTCCGGACTGCATATTGAGTTCAACAACTTTAGATCATGAACTTTCTCCTCCATCCCCACCCACTTTCCGATCCTCCTTTTTTCCAATAGTTTATATAGATTTTTCTTTTCCCACCTATTTCCATTATTTTTAAATGTATTTCCATCCATTGTTTTATCCCTACCATTTAGCCTATTTCGATCCCTTCCCCCCACCCCACCCCCACTAGGGCTATCTGTACCTTGCTCGTCCTGCTTTCTACCCTTAATGTCACCTATTAGCACATTTCTTAGCTAATATCACCACCGTCATCACCTCTTTGTCCTTTTGTCTATGACATCTTTTGGATATCTCCACCTACCACTGGCCCTCTATCCAGCTCTACTGTCCCACCCCCCCCTTAAACAAGCTTATATTTCACCTCTCTTCTATTTTTCCTTAGTTCTGTTGAAGAGTCATACGGACTCGAAACGTTAATTGCGTTCCTCTCCGCAGATGCTGTCAGACCTGCTGAGTTTTTCCAGGTATTTTTGTTTTTGTTTTGGATTTCCAGCATCCGCAGTTTTTTGCTTTTAACTGGGAATAACTCCCCTGATCTGCTTCGAATCTATGCCATTGGATCTTTATGTCCACTTGAGAGGACAGATGGGGCCTCAGTTTAGTATCTCACCTGAAAGTCATCTGACAGTTCAGCTTTCAGTGTTTTACGCTAGCATTTCATCTTGATGTTTGTCACTATCTATTCCAAAGTCAGGCTTCCCATGTTACCATAAATCTGAGCATATCTAAAACTCTGCTGCCTACTCACAGCAAGTCATGTTCACCAAACACCCTTGTGCTCGCTGACCTATTTTGGTTCCCAATCTGGCAATGCCATGATTTTAAAATGCCCATCCCTGCTCTCAGAATTCTTTAGGGTCTTGCTTTTCCCTACCCCTGTAACCTCCTGCAACCATAACAACCCTCCAAGATCCCTGGTTAAGAATAGCCAAGCTCTCTCAGCTACAAATAATGCATGGGAACCAAGAGTTCACAGGAAGAGGAATGAAAGAAAATATATTAAAGAAAAGAATAATTCTTGCAAAAACACTGCATTATAAAGACAATGTGACAATAATATAGGTCAGAAATTTTTACAGGCCCGACCCACTCAAGCGTGAAATGACACGCGTTGACATGGGGTGAGCATCCCAATGTCAGCGCGCAGTCACGTGATAATTCAGTCTACGAGCGAGCGCCGGGGTTGGCAGCGCGCCCGCCAACAATTGGTAAGGCCTGTTAAGGCCATTAAATTATCAATTAAATTAAACTTTTTTGTTGCCCGTCCAACCTAACAGTTGGCGGGCAGGCGAAAAGGCCAAGCGGCCTTTACATTTTTTTTGGAAACCTCATCCACGGGCTATATGTATCTTGCTCGTCCTGCTTTCTACCCTTAATGTCACCTACTGGCAAATTTCTTAGCTAATATCACCACCGTCAACACCTCTTTGTCCTTTTGTCTATGACATCTTTTGGCAATCTCCACCTATCACAGGCCCTCTATCCAGCTCTACCTGTCCCACCCCCCCCCTTAAACCAGCTTATATTTCACCTCTCTTCTATTTTTCCTTAGTTCTGTTGAAGAGTCATATGGACTCGAAATGTTAACTGTTAATTTCCAAAAGCAAATAAAATAAAAACTTTAATTTTTCATTGAATAACATGTCCCTGCTCAAATGATGAACTATGGATTGCTTTCAATGCACCAAGCCCTTTTTCAATGTAAGTCACAGGGGATCAGGTCAGCTCGAGGCGGCAACAACAGGTTTTGTGATACAAACGGCTTTTGTGGGATTTCAGGATGTCTTTATCCAGCATCCATAATAGCAGAGAAACCACTTTATCTCTGAGATTTAATGCTTGCACAGCTCTATCCGAAGGATAGAACAGTTTCTCTGCCACTATGGATTCCGGGGAAAGAGCTTCCCATCCTACTGAAAATATTTACAATGCACACAATGGCCACTTTTGTGAATAAGGACAGCTGCAAATAAAGGACAGCTGATTTCATTCTGTATTGGAAGCTATTGAAACGTGGCAAGAACACTGTCACAACTGAGCTCAAGGACCTGCTCAACAAGCCCTGGACTGCGCAGGACATCCCAGATGACTGGAGGCAAGGAGTAAGCATCAAGCTGCCAAAGAAAGGGAACCTCGGTGACTGCAACAACTGGAGGGCATAACACTGCTCCCAGTAACTGACAAAGTCTTCAGCACAGTGCTGCTGAAGGGATTGAAAGCAGAAGTAGACAGTACGTTTACAGGCAGGTTTCTGGACTGGCAGATCATGCAGATCTTGCAGCTCAGGGACATCATACAGCAGAACCTATAGCATCAGAGACTACTTGTTATCAACTTTGTTTATTTTCAAGAAGGCTTTTAATAGTGTCCATGAGCAGTCACTCTGATACATTGCAAGACAGTACAGCATCCCAGAGCAGTATATTAACATCTTCAAAGCCTTATGCTGTGATTCCAGCTGCTGCATCAAGACCAGCACGGGCACCACACACTCCTTCAACAGCATCCCAGGAGTACGGCAAGGCTGCTTACTTTCCCCATTCCTTTTCCTCTTGAGAAAGGCAAAGGTGAGCACAGACTTTGGAATCCTGTGGCAGTAACACCAGTTGACCTACCTGGATTTCACAATTGACATCGCTTTGCTGGCCAACAAATTGCATGCATTCTAAGACATGACTGCCAGTCTTGAGAACTGCGTGCCAATGCTGGTCTGTGCATCAGCTGCAAGAAGTCCAAAACAGTGATGGCTGGATAGCAACAAGACCCTCCCAGCGGCATTGGGAAACAGAACATCGAGGACATTGACCACTTCCCCTAGCCAGGAAGCAGCATCTCCAGGGATGTAGAGATCGACATCCAAAGAAGAATTGGCAAAGCAGCATTGGTCTTCAGTGGCTCCATACAATCCAGGCCTCCAACACCAGTAACATGAGATTGAAGCGGCCGCTCTACATGTCCATTGTAGTACCAGCTGCAGCCTATGCCAGACATGGAAGTGAACAGCAAAGGTGTCAGGTAAGTTGGACGTCTTTCATCAGCACTGCCTACATAAGATCCTGGACATCATATGGAGACAACATCACCAATGAATAAATGCTACAGAGAACTGGTCAGAAGCACCTGCGGGACATCATGACAGAGAGACGACTGAGACTGGCAGGACATGTATTTTGCCCTCCGGACATACACCCCAGTAGAGTCGCAGTAGAATGAACAAGGTCAGATGGAAACAGAAGATGGGGCCGGCCAAAGAAGACCTGCTGAAGAACATTTAAGGAGGACCTTCAAGAGCGGGACACCACTTGGGCTGAAGTGAAAGAAATTGCAATGGACTGATGGTGGAGTCTTGCTCATTGTCCCGCACAGGACCTGAGGACCTAAGACTAAGATCCCATTCCCTAAGCGATCCACAATTTGCAGGTTTCATTTTACTTTTGAAGCACATTTCACTGTTATGTAGGTATTTAATCAATAAATGGAAAGCGGGCACATGTTATGAACTTGTGTCAATCACTGGTCCCAAGCAGTGGGATATCTGCTATTTCTTGACAGTATCTAGGTCTGAAGCTAAGAAGCAATGTAAATGCTGTGTGCTATCGCAAATTGACACCATTAGTAACTGTCTTGTAAGTTTTTTTTTAAAAACTCGTTTTCTGAAACAGGGTTTCTTCAGGAGAAGCCAGCAGAATAATGCTGCGTATTCATGTCCTCGTCAGAGGAATTGCCTGATTGATCGGACCAATCGGAATCGTTGCCAGCACTGCCGACTGCAGAAGTGTCTTACTCTTGGAATGTCACGTGACGGTAAGAGAGGAAACTGGAACTGGCTGAGTTGGCCTCTCTTTTTTGCTTAATGCTGTATTTGTTACTAACCTTTTTTTTAATGTGTACACATGTGCTTTAGGAATTATCCACAATTGGGAAATTGTAAATTGGCGTTGCTTCAAGTAGTTTGTTGATTTTTGGACCCAAAACAGACCCCAGGTCCAACAAGCTGCTCAACTGATTCTCATTGGCAACACTTACTGGCAGCACTTCAGTGAGAACCTGGCTCCATTCTGGCATTCTTACTGACTCAGGTTTTCTTGTGAGACAGCCAGATTTGGATTTAGATCGTATTGGGTTTGTACGCGTCTCTATCTGCTAGTATAAGTTCAGTACGTTGGACCCAAGCAAACAAATTCCTGGTCAAGCTATAAATTTTATTCAAGTATTGAATTCCAAGGCATAAAACCAAACACCTCAGTTTCCTGTTCATCCTCCTAGATCCAGGCTTAATGTATTCCCCAATTATCTTTTTTTATTATTAAGCCGCACTTGAAGCCTCAGCATCGTAGATTTCACCTGCAGGCAGCAGCAGGTTTTAGAAGTTTGTCCAGTTTGGCTTTTCTTCATTTCTTCAAATGAGTGAGTGATTGAGCGGACAGTAGCCCAAAGACGTCCAAATTGGTTATTTTTATCTGCAGTTTACAGAAACCCTGAGCACCGTCATTGTGTAGGCACTGCTTTTTTTGGTAGGGAGGTAATGTGTTTATCGGGGTTTGACTATTGACAGGCTGCTGATAGCAAGTTGCTGTGGAACTGGGAAATGCAATGCACTTTAGCAATAGGCACCATTCTCACCAGTTTCTTGATGCTGTATTTTATTAAGATGTAATTTGATAAAACGGTTGATTTTTAAACTCTCTGCTTTCCACTCTTCTGTATCACTGTTCAGTCCCTCTTTTAAATGTCTGCATTGGCAGAATGTTGGACAGATGTTCACTTTTAGTGTTTGTTTTAAAAATCAAATCAGCGGCTCTCACGTTTTGGCAGTTTTAAAATTATTGTCTACAGCAGAATTTAGTGAAAAGGTTACTTTTGGTATTGGGATTTTTTAGTCTATTTTCACAAATTTTAAAAAAGCAAAGCACCTAAAATGAAAGGAGGTTAATAAGCAGGTGAAAGTTGTTTTGCCAGAACAAAAGGCAATTCTTTGGCTTACCTTGGTAATCGGAAAATGTCTTTTGCTGATTTTTACCGCCAGTCAGAAGGAGACCGGTGGTCTGTTTTCCAACCTGCCAACTCTCATTCATTTTAAGCTTGAAATTCAGGCATAATGTCGGAACAGGGGGGAAGGGGTCTTTATTCTGTGCGCAGCTTACGCCACCTGAGCTGGAATGTGTGGGATTGCCAAAAGTGCAAAGAGTTTTGCTCTCACCCGGATGAACGGGAGTCATTTAATTGTAAGGGAAGTGTGTAATGTTTCATTTTATTTCCTGTTTTTTTTAATCAATAAAGATCAGGAGAAACAGCATTTTCAAAACAAGAGTAGAAATAGCGGACCAAAATAACAACAAAGATTGGCTGATTTCTTAAGAAATACTTTTCCTTTTTAAGTGAAGACATTTCTCTCATTTAAGGACCTGCAACAACTCTTGGATTAGTAATCACATGACTGTACAATTGTTAACAAGGGAAATTGGTGACCGTCAATTGCTAATAAACGCTTGGCCCAAATAGCCAAGTGGTTATGGTATTGGGTTTGTAACCCCAAGATCAAGAGTTCAAATCTCACAATGGCAAACTGTGAAACAACGTAACTTCATCTGAATAGGAACAGATGGAAACGTGTTTGTACTCGAAAGAGTTACAATTGCTAATAAGGATTTTCCCTTACTTTCCTACAGCTGTGAAGTTTGGTCGTATGTCCAAAAAGCAACGTGACAGCCTCTACGCAGAGGTACAGAAACATCAACAGCACCAGGAGCAGCTGGCAACAAAGGAAGATTCCGAGGGACTTGCACGAGTCTATACAAACAGTGTCAGTAGCGGACTGGGAGATCTGGATGACATCAGCAGCACGTTCTCAGACGGACTCCTGTTTGACTTTCCGCTGACCCCTGACGGAGGGAACAGTTTTTATAACTTTGATCTTTCAACCTCCGCCGAACCATCTCCTGATCAGTCTGCTATAGATGTGAATGATATTAAACATATTAAACAGGAGTCCATTTATGAAATCATGCTGGAGCCCAGTTTGTTCTCGTATCCCTCACCAGAAAATGGTCAGCTCGCCACAGAAATATCAATGGCAGAGATAGGTATGTATCACTACTCCTTATCAAGTCTGTATGTAGATATGTGCTAGAAATGTGGGCTGACATTCTACTTATTCTGCTCACAAGATGACAAGATTTATAACTCTGAAACACCATTTGGTCCATTCTAATTCATTCATCCTGAGAGATACTCAATTTTTTCCCATTACCTGCTGTATTGCGAAATGAATGTTTCTCTTTGAAATAGTTAAGATGTGCTCCAGTGATCCTGTCCAAATATTCTTGCTTCCCACTAATAACTTGAAACGGAAAGCTGCTGTACTATCACAAGTTAGGGAATTGAAGTTTCATAATGGGCCCTAATTTGCTGTTGAGGTGACGTTGAGCTCATGGCCTTCTCTGTTCCTTATGCGCAAAATGCGACAGCGGCTTCAGGTGGGAGGGGGAAGCAGGTGTACCAATAACCAAAAGTTGTTGTCCGCTACTCCACCAATAGCTTTGCAAAAGCAGCATTTTACTCTGTGTCACCAGTGACTTACGCTGAATGTAACGTGGTCAGATTGTAGCCCATTGTTTTGTGGCATGCGCTGTCCATTTGACTTGTTCCAGCTCATAAAGGTTTTGCCTATTGAGTCTTTGAAAGTGGTAAGGGCACAGCGAGGGAAATACGGGGACCTGGGACCTGAGTGAACAGGGGAAGCAGCAGGGGGGGCTGGATTTTACGTGCCGCTGCCAGATGTGTTTTTGGCAGCGGTGGAGGGTGGGGGGGGGGGCACGTAAAATAGAGTGGGTGCCAACACTACCACCTTATTGCTCATCCCCATAATACGGAGGGTGGATAGTAACCAAAATTGGCAGCCCGCCCACCACATTTAAATAATCAAGATAATCGATAATATGCTGCCTTAATACATCTGGCATGGGCAGCTGGGCGGGGGTGGAAAGGCTGTCTTTTTAAAAGTGCTTTTTAAAAGGTATGAGGAGGAAGGGGGTGGGGTTATATCTTCAGGGGGTGATCTTTGCGCATTGTGGGGCAGACCCCCTAAGACAGTGCCCCCTCCTGCTCTATAAAACGCACTATCCCCCATCCCTAAACTGCCTAAACCCTCTCGGCTTTAAGGCCCCGGACATCATGCTCCGGGATTGGTGGGCTGCCTTCTTCTTGGGCCTGCTTGCAGTCCCAGCAGTGCCCACTAATGCGCTCTTGGCGCTGCGGGGTCCCCTGGTGCTGCCTGCCAACCGGAGTGTCCGGCAGTTCCCCGGTGCCGAACTTCCTCCCCAGTGAGGGGGCGGAGGTCCCACTGTCAAGCGATTTAGCCCGCCCGAAGGTGCATTATGGCTGCAGGATGGGCTGGCATGGAGTGAGTCTTCTGTTGGGTGGGAGGGGGTTGCAGTGCAATGACCTGTCTGCACCTCCCCCCTGCCCTCCCCCGCTGTAATATGCTGCTTGGGGTATCTGCTCAACCAATGAAAACCATTTAAAATATAAACACATGGAGAACTGGGAAGGAGGGTGAATCCAATGTCAAAACAAGTACAGAAAGAGAAGTAAAGAGAAGAAAAATTGGATTAATGGAGAGAAAAAAACACAAAGGAAAAATAAGAAAAAATTCCTTTTTCAAATTTGACATTTTTTTAGAATCTCCCTGGAAAATTCAAAGCCTGAAGGAGTGAGACTCCACACGTAACAGTTATGTTTCAGCGCTAGATAACGAACAATTATCATGTCATTTGAAGTATACTTTGGCTATTGAAAACCTCCCCCTAAATAACCGCAGTGGGTTTCATTTGTCTGTCTTGAAATAAAAATTTTCATGACCTTCAATGGAGAACCAGGCAGCAAAATGCCATTTTGATAATGCGATTGACGAGAGTGGCGCAACTCTGACAGCAACATTTGGATTTTTGCACTTAACTACTCATTTGTTCCTTACCCGGTATAAATAGCGGTGAGTGGCATCAGCCTCATGGTTATTTTGAGAGCATATTGTGGACCATGACATCATTTTATTTGCATGTTTTCTCTTCCTTAACCCAATGTTTCTTTATTTCTCTTTTTATTTCTCTTTCTGTATCTGATTTGACAGTGAATTTCCAATCCTTGATATCTCCTTAACCAATGAGACTTCTTTTTGGTTGCCCTATTCCCCCAAGTCGCAGATACCATGTTTCTGTTTTTGTGCCATTATCAGCTTGGATTTCCAACTTTGTGGGCAAAATTCTTTTTAAGCTGGAGGGTTTAGCGGCAAGCGTAAATAACAGCAGATGCCGTATGATGCTCTGCTACATTATGTCCTGACCCTCTAGGAGAGCAATCAAAATGAGTGCCTAGAAATGCCTTTTTTTTTGGTTTTGCAAATAGGATCCATTGGATTAAATTCATGAGTATTGCTGGTTCCGAGCCAAGTGTCGCGTACCATCCTTTTAAAACCTGCATCCTCTTCTCCAGATCAGATAGCGCAGAATGTGGTGGAATCACATTCAGAAACTTGCCAGTACACAATTGAAGAGTTAAAGCAGCTTGCCTGGCAACCCTATACACAGGAGGAAATCAGGAACTTTCAAAATAAGGTACTGATCAAACCTACTTTAAGCAATAATTACTACAATTACAAAGTTAAAATCTTCATACATTAAAAGCACAAAGGCTAATTTAAAATAACATTTTCATTCACTCCACACTAATATCATGGGGCGAAAAAGATACTTTATACCGGGATGAGAATCTGTTTATAGAGACGATACAATAAGAACACATTATATTCCTAATTTTTACCTTTTATAGACATCAACAGTAATGCGAGTGTATTCTAGTGCTTATCTAGTCTTAACTATTCCTATACGCCTCTGGCTGGTCTTCCACATTCTACCCTCCCTAAACTTGAGGTCATCTAAAACTCTGCTGCCATGTCTTGTCTTGCCCCATTCCCCTATCACCCCTGTGTTCCTGTGATCTACACTCAAGCGACTTCTTGATCTTAAAACTCTCAGCCTTATTTTCAAATTCCTCCCCTCGTCCTTCCCTATCTCTGCAGCCTCCTGCAGCCCACAACCCTCTAAGATATCTGCATTCCTCTAATTCTGGCCTCGTTTGCATCCCCTTTTACAATCGTCATTGGCCCGAAGCTCTGGAATACCCTTGCTATACCTGCTTTCCTCCTTTAAGACATTCCTTATAACTTACCTCTTTGACCAAGCTTTTAGCCACTGACTTGAAGTCTCCTCATGTGGCTGGCTGTCATATTTTATAATGTACCTTGGGACGTTTTATTATGTTCAAAGGTGCTATTTAAATAAAAGTTCTTGTTGTTGCTTTCTCATTCAATTAATGGGAAAATCTGCCTCAGCCATTACACTGTGACAGTTGGGGTTGCTTAAGTGCTTTCTTTATGCTGTCACATTGCAGCACAGGCATTAAGCTCCATTACTGCAATCACTAAAGCCACGGGACTCGTCACATAAGTACAAGCGGAACTGGGCTGCACTGCACCTGATTTGTTAACATAGGCCAGGGATTTTGCCCCTATTCGGGCGGGGGGTGCGAGCGGGAGCGGCTGCGAAAGCACTGCCCGCAATCGGGCCCCAACCCGTGCTGCAGCGCTCAGTGCTGCCTGGGTTGGGGCGGGAGGAGGTCAAGCGTGCAAGTTCACACATGCGCGTGAATGTGCGCGGTGAAAGCTCCCTGAGGCACAGAGCCGGCTCAGGGAGCTTAAGATTTTTTTAAAAATGAAAAATAAATAAATTTTAAAATGTTAAAAAAAAAACATGCCCCCCCTCATGCGACTCTCACATGAACAGGGACATGTCATGACTGAAATGTTGAAATTTTTATTTAGTTTTTAACTGCTGTTGGAAACCTCATCCCGCCCGTGGATGAGGCTTCCTAAAAAAATCCAAAGGCCGCTTGGCCTTTGCGCCTGTCTGTCCCACTGTAATCCCACGTCATTTTACCCTTGTTTGTGTCAGGCATGTACCCGCCCAGCCAGTGAAAAATTCTGCCCATAGAACTAAACCACCGAGTTTTGTTGTGATGGTATCCAGATGTTGCTGTTTGCTTCTGCAGGATATCTCCTGTACGGCGGCAAAAAGCTTGATTTCTAACAATTGTATTCTAAATTATAAGAATTACCTAATTTTTTTTTAAAAAGTATAGATAAAGAAACATGTCGATCACCCAGTCAGTATTTGCTTGACAGGTATAATGTACGGCGTAAAACCTGGTGATGTCTTCTGTACAATATATTTAGTTTGACTCTGTGTTTGAACAGTCCTGTGAGGCCATGTGGCAGCAATGTGCAATCCAAGTGACAAATGCGATCCAGTACGTGGTGGAATTTGCCAAGCGGATCAGTGGATTCATGGACCTGTGTCAGAATGATCAGATCATACTCCTTAAAGCAGGTACATATCACATCCTATTCTGACAAAAATAACAAGGTACTAAGAACATAAGAAATAGGAGCAGGAGAAGTCCACTCGGCCCCTCAAGCCTGCTCCACCGTTCAATAAGATCATGGCTGATCCTCTTGTGTTTCCATTTCCACATTCCCGTCTAACCCCGATAACCTTTTTGATTCCGTTGCCTAACAAGAGTGTGTTTACCTCTGCCCTTAATTCAATTCAATGACCCCGCACCTCCACCACCTTCTGAGGCGGAGATGAGCACAGAACATTGTTTTTAGGAAATTTGGGCATTGGGACTTAGGAGGAATATTCAGCAGCAGTGTGCAACAAATGAAAATCCACAGTGGAAAACAGTAACATCAAAGCAGGAGTAAAGCTGAGGGCCTGAGTGGGACTAAGAATTCTAACCCTGTATTGTCACCTCCTGGGCCTGTTATGAATCCAAGTGGGATGACAGGCTCTCTATTGGATATCATTCAAGAGACTGTAATGAGGGGCTTCACCACTCAGCAGCATCAAGTAGACTACTTTCCAGTTTAATTTTAGCCTATGCTTGAAAATTATGAAAATGTTATTCCTGGAATATTCATTGCTATGAGTTGACAGGCAGTATGTCTGTAAATGTGCTTCCCCCAAAGTTTTAATCAATCGTAGACAAATTATCTTGTTTCAGAGAAATGAAGATAATTAAGTACAAGATACATATCTATTCCAGATGAGCCTATTACAAAGGGGGAGGGGGGTGTGGAAGGAAACTAATAACTACAGAAAGACCCTATTGTAGTATATAACACTTCTAGAGTGTTTTTTTTAATTCATTCATGGGATGTGGGCATCACTGGCTAAGCCAGTATTTATTGCTCCTTGCTCAGGGGACATTTAAGAGTCAACCACATTGCTGTGGGTCTGGAGTCACATATAGGCCAGACCAAGTAAGGATGGCAGATTTCCTTCCCTAAAGGGCATTAGTGAACCAGATGGGTTTTTACAACAAATTTAAAAAGGTTTCATGGTCATCATCAGACTTTTAATTCCAGCTTTTTATTGAATTCAGATTCCATCATCTGCTGTGGTAGGATTTGAACCCAGGTCCCCAGAGCATTACCCTGGGTCTCTGGATTACTAGTCCAGCAACAATACCACTGCGCCATTGGGTGTCTTTCAGTTTATAAAACGTCTCCATGCTTTTGAAAGGCGCTCGGGGAACCTGAGCAGGAAGAAGAACAGAAGTCGGGGAGGTGATTGAAAGGTTTAAGGAAGCTCATGAAGGTGGGAAGAGAGCAAGATAGACAGGTTTAGGATCAGAATTTTAGAGGAGGGACATAAAGGCTGAAGGTCCTACCACTGATGTTGAAGCAGAGAAAAAGGGATATGTCCAGTAGACCATAGATGCAAGAGAGGATGATCCTTTCTGGTATCTAGGGGCAAAGTAATTCAACAATATTACAAAGGTGAAGTGCACCTTGCACCTTTTTATTTTTAACAGAAGTTATTTATTTCAAGATTTGTGTGGATTTATGAATTAAAAACTGTAGGGAAATAATGGTATTTACACTGCTGTGCACAGTTCTCAGATGATCTTTACACTTTATAATTTGCGCTATGACTAGGTAGATGTTTTTAATTATCATTCTCACTGGTGATGTGTTTTTCTTAAGCTATCCCTTTGAGACTGTAATGCAAAACAACCACCAGTGAACACTCCTGTGTAATAAATTTCCTTCACTTCAGTGGCAAGTTGTAAATTTGTAGACCACATAAGTGTTCTAGAATGTAGGGAAGCACCAACACAGCAGCTATATGACTGTCTTTGGAAAATTCCTTGGATGTCCTTAAGTGCGTCTTCATAAAAACTGATAACACTCTGCATAATAACATTCAATTTTAAAATGGAAAGATCTGGCATTAGGATATGTCAGAGATAAGCTATTAGAGCTATTCAGAGCTGAAGTTATTTTTGTTACAAAATAAATTGCAGATGTGAAAAGCAAATAATAATGAAAAAAACAGACTGGATTTAACACCTGGTTTTGAAAATAGTAGACCTGTCAGTGCATGGGAGGGCCAAGCCGGGTATGTACTGTTTACAAACCAGGAACATTGGAGCTAATGTACATGATTGTGTTAATCTTAGAATTTTAGCACATTTATTTGTGCTTGCACCATTTATTTATTTGAACACCATTTCTTCCCTCATTGTTTCACATTCTCCCTTTTCAAATACTTAATCCAATTCCACTTTTAAATGTTGTTCATGTCTGCCTCAGTGACAACTTGCAGTAACGTTATGCTAAAAACATTCTGAATAGAAAAACTTTCTGTTAACTTTTATCTTTGCTCTTCTAGAAAAAACTGTGAACTTGAGCCCTCTTGTTAGTTTGCTCTTTTTTCTACTTTTCCATTGAAGGTTTCTATTAGTGGATGTTTAATATCTCCTCCCTTCAGTTGGTCCCACATTTGACTTCCTCTGTGAAAACAGAGACGAAGCTGGTCCTGTTTTACCAACAGACAGCTCATGGGATTGGGAGAAATAGTGGTTCCTCCTACCCTGCTCCCCCAAATACTACACTGTACTTTCAACAGAGAGTAAAATCAGGCTGGGTGTAAATACAGCATTTCTCTTCATTGGATGGATTGGGTTAAAATTACCCCCGAGAGTACTTACTGACTCTCTACCATTCTCCCAGTTGTCAGATTCACCCCACCTTTAACTAACCTTTTACCCCAGATACGCTTATAAATAGCCTTTTAAGTTGAAGCAAACCAACTTTTTAATGCAATTTTTTCCACTCATTTTAAAGATGCAGTTTGGAATGTCTATTTTAATGCTGCTGTCAAACTGGAAAATTCTAACCACTCATTGAAGTTTCTGTTCCAAATTAAAAAGTGTTAATTTTGTGAGATCAGAGAGAGAATTTTCTGTCTTCCTGTTCTAGGTTGCCTTGAGGTCTTGTTGGTTCGAATGTGTCGAGCATATAACCCCATGAACAACACGCTGTTTTTTGAAGGAAAGTATGGAGGCACACAGATCTTCAAATCATTGGGTAAGATTTGATACGCATATAAATAAGGTGGTATCACAAATAAATGCAACTAGCATAGAAATTTGGTGCTAAATTGGCACCTAAGCTTCCTCTATGGAAGTCAAGATGCGCACACTTAATACAAGCCAGGAGTCCGTCACCTGCCTTATTGGTATAGATACAAAAATAAGGTTAAAGCTTAGATTTGAATTTCCATTTTAGTCGTGGAGTAAGATGAATCGGAATAAGGTCAATTTCCCAGCTCTCGCCCATGAAATTCACATGCTACAAGAATGGAAAATTGAGACCATTGCACACCATGGAGAGTGAAGACCCAAATCTATCTTAAAAAGTTTCGAAATTCAGGAGGTTCTCTCAAATGTTGCTTTAAGTCATTCATTCAGATTTAGGAATCCACAAATGTAACTTACTCTTGCAGCTGTTGTGTGATGATGATGACAAATTGTATCTCCATTACCCATAATCTATTTTGCTCAAGTTTCTGCAGCTGGATTTACAGGGCTAATGCTTCCCCTTTTCCTCAGGTTGTGATGATTTGATCAACATTGTCTTTGACTTGGCAAAAAACTTGTGCTGCCTGCATTTGACGGAGGAAGAGATTGCATTGTTCACAGCTGGCATCTTATTGTCTCCAGGTATGTCAAATATGGATGTTAAAGCATTGAGCTGGAAAATGCAATGACTGTTGGCCGTATCCTGACCTTTAAGTGTTTCATTGTGTATCGTCTGGTGGTGCTGTCTGTTGGTTCAGTAATATTGAACTAAATAATGGGTTCTTTTCCACGATTCCTTGGTTGAACAGCTCCACCTGACCAGTGGAGCCAAAGTGCTTCTTGAAAGGGATGTGTAGTGGGGGCAGGGTGAGGGTGGAAGGAAGATGTAAGTTGGCTCATTTTATCACATGTGTGATCAGATGGTTTATCCAGTTGATGGCTGGACCCTGGTATGAATATCTTGGATTTCAAACACTGCACAATTTATTTTCATTGTTTTAAAATGGAAAGTGAGTACCACGCGTTGAAATGTTTGAAGGAAACAGGAGACTGAGAAATGCATGTCATGTTATTGAATCTCTTAATTGTTAGACAGTAGAAATGCCATCAGTCCAGAACTCAAATATTTTCGTTCTTCCCTCTTCTTCCTCCTTCTTACATGAAGAAATACTTTAAGACAATGTCATATCAAAAAAAATCATTAACTGATCTGATCCAGCACTGATAAAATTGAGGACAAGAGTTTCTTTGTTGTCAGTACTTTCTGATCAAGGTTGTTCCAAATTTTAACTGTTTTGTGGCTGCTGTTCCTCTTTTGCTTCATTTTTATTATTCATTCAAGGGAAGTGGGTGTCGCTGGCTAGGCCAGCATTTATTGGCCCCTTATCGAGCTCTACCTGTCCCACCCCCCTCTACCAGCTTATATTTCATCTCATTTCTATATTTCTTTAGTTCTGATGAAGGGTCATAAGGACTGGAAACGTCAACTGTGTCCCTCTCCGCAGATGCTGTCGGACCTGCTGAGTTTTTCTGGGTATTTTTGTTTATGTTGAAATATTGTCCTAACAACCATCTCAATAACGGAGCAACCCTACTGAATAACAGTAGTGTTGACTGAAATTGTAGGTCAAAGCCTCAAGTTAATGCTACAACTTTAAAGAAAGAACTTCAGTTTATAAGGTAGCTTATCACATTCCTGCAATGGCCACAACATGTTCTTTGCCCAATTGATTTTTTTGATGTGCAGTCGTGGTTGTCACGTAGGCAAACCCGGCATCCATCTTGCATACAGGAAAGTTCCCACAAACAGCCAGCAAGTTTGAAAAGCCAGTGAACCTTTTCTGCAGGTGTTGGCTGAGGGGCAATTTTGGTGGGACGTTGCGAGAATTTCACTTTCAAAAAGGAATCTTTTTCAAAGGCAGACAGGGGCTTTGTGTAATGTCGTAGCTGAAAGGTGACTATTTCTTCAACATTTGTATGGAGCTCTGAGCAACAAAAAGAAACAAACGAATGCAGAATGATGTTTAGTGACTTTTTTAAAGTGAGCTGCATGTGTTAGACCCTACGTTGGACGAGTAGCCATCAAGTTTGCCATAGAAAAAACCAGCAAGAGGCTTCATGAGCAGCCATTCCATTGGGTTGAAATTTTTCTCTCGCAAAACGGGTAGTATCAGTTTGGCTGCCTGTTACATATAACATCTGATATTTCATTCCATTAGCTGCGATGGAACTAATAACAGCCACTGAGTATAACGGGCAGCCAATCTGATATCTGATAGTTTTGCGCTGTTGACCGAGAGGAACTTCTAACCATTATCTTTCTAAACAGTTCCTTTAATAGGTGTGGAATAACGTCTCACTTTGCCTCTTTCTTTTAGACCGACCATGGTTGACAGAAGCTAGGAAAGTCAAGAAGCTACAGGATAAGATTTTTGAGGCATTGCAACACGTCATTCACAAAAATCACCTGGATGATGACAAGTTATCAAAGGTATACGGATCTGTTTCATAAAAGCAGAAATTATTACGATTAAGCACACAATCAACTATAGACAAACAACATGCATTTGTATAGCACTTCAATGTAGAAGATTGCTCGAGGTTACGTCACAGAAGCATAAGGGAGAAAATAAGGGAGCCAACAAGACCAAAAGGTATCAGGAGGTGATCAAAAACTTGGTCAAGGAGATGGATTTTAAGGAATGAAAAGTAGTCAGGGTGTGGAGAAAGTTTTGAAATCCCAGAAAGATGCCTGAAAGCCTATTGGCCAGTGGTGGAGTGAAGGGCAGAAATTGACAAGACTGCAAGCAGAGTTCAGAGACACGTTACAGTGCCAGAGGATGGTTACAGCAATGGGGGGGTCTGAAACACAAAGGTGAAAATTTAAAACCTGAGGCATTGGGGAACGTGGAGACAATATAAACGAGTGAGGGTAGATTGACAAGCAGGTTTTGGTGCAGGATGGAACACAGGGAACAAAAGTTTTGATTACCCAAGGTTTACAGAGGGGGAAAGAATGAAAGACTGGCCAGGAGAGTATTGGAATAAGGTAGACTGAGGTTACAAAGGCATGAGAGATTTGCAGAGCAGGCAATCTTACAGAGGAAGTAGATGGTCTTTGAGGTGGGGAGGATATGGAGTAGGAGGTTCAGCTCAGTATATAATGGAGTATCAAGATTGTTACTAGTTTGGTTTACCACTGTATACTCAGAAAAATGGGGGCCTGGTGGGAGAGTTTTAACAAGGACAGGCATCTTTGGCAAGGATATAGACTTCATGCAAGGGCTGGAAAATAATGACTTTGGACTTTCTTGTATTTAGTGAAAGGTCATTGCAGTTTATCCAAGCCTGCATTTCATAGAAGCGGCTAGACAACACAAAGGCAATGGATTTTTCTGATGTGGCTTGTGTTTTGTTTTGGTGAAATACTGAATGAATGATTAATTCAGCTCTTAAAGAAAGATTTATTATATGGCTATTTTTATTTCCACTCTCGTAATCCTAATCCCAAATATAATCTTCATCTGGCAGAGCAGCTCTGCATATTTCTAGATTCAGGTGCTATGTAAATGCAAGCTGTTGTAATAGAGGTGGTGGTGGTGGTACATACGCACATAAGAAACAGGAGCAGAAGTAGGCCCTTGGCCCCTTGAGCATTCAATAAGATCATGGCTGATCTGTTTGTGTTTCGAATTCCACATTCCCATCTACCCCCCCCAGTAGCCTTTGATTCCCTTGCCTAACAAGAATCTATCAACCTCGGCCTTAAAAATATTCAATGGCCCCACCTCCACCGCCTTCTGAGGCAGCGTGTTCCAAAGTTGCACAACCCTCTGAGAGAAAAAAACTTCTCCTTATCACTGAAGTAGTACTCGTAGCAAAGTTGGCACCTGGGAAAGATGGCAAGCAGGTGTTAAAAATAAAAGTTTGAGAGGCACTTTTTAGTGACCGACCCACACCCTGAGAGTGATCGGTCACCCCCACTCCAACCCACCTCCATTAAAACCGCTTTGGGGAGTTAAAATCCCCCGGCACTGCCTGTTACGTCCATGAGTTCCTTGATCATCTCTTCCTCTATGCACTTGAAAATTTATCTTAATTCATGCTGCTTACTGTCACTTTCACTTGGCATCACATAACTGACATCACAATCCTAACCGCCAACTGAAATAGCATAGCATGTCTAATCCCACACACAAAATGATTCGTTATGTACTGTATTCAACATCAGAAAATGATTTCACTGCTGAGGAACTTGCAAACATTTGTCCAGTTATTAAAAGTAAACAACTAAAATGGTTCCATGAATAATGACCACAGTGGCTATAACAATAAAATCATGGCAATTTTCAATTTTAATCAAGGAATTAGACACAATGTGCACTTAACTTTAGTCTCTGGAGCACAATCTCCATCACATTCTATTTTTAAAATGTCAGTATACGTAAAACAAGTGACATCCTGAATATTTCACAGGCTTTAATAAGTCAAACTGAGTGAATGTCTCTTGCAAAGGATCATACATGAAAACATTCAACAGGACTACAAGAGGTCCAGGCTGCTGGATTATGCACTGGTTGTTTTACAGTGAACTGGTACAATTTCATCTTGTAAATCCCATGTTTCAAATGTAATTAGTTTCAATTCACATAAACAATGAAAAATTGGTCCTAAAAGTCTTCAGTTAACACTTACATCGTGCCAAAATATGCATAAATATGTTAGCAGTGTAGGGGGATTTTAAGTCTTCCAGTCTGTCAGAAACAAGACGGTGGTTCCTCAAAAAGAGTGTGGTATGACTTGCTGCCCCCTCCCTGCCAATGGCAAATCTACACCAGCCAGGCCACCTCATGTTGCAGCAGGCCAATGTCCACAGGCTGCCCCAGGAAGGTTGTTTCCCCACCCACAGTCCCGGCAGCCTCATGCCAATGAGCCCAATGTTGGAACTGGCAGGCGGTTGGTCTGCCTACTCTGCTGATCTATTGCCCGCACACTGCTTGTGTATAAAATCCATGATATAAAAGGTGATTTTAACCTAACCCGCACATTTGGAAGCTGACAGAATCTAGTGCAATTCTGGTTTGGTATCCTGTCCGGTTTTGAAGTCAGTGTAGAGTGATATTGGGCGGGTTATAAAACCAATGTTCCACCCAATCCTGTGGGCTTCCTTCCGGAGAAGTAGGTTAAATTGACCTCATTGAAACCGCAAAAAAAGTCATGCAGACTATGCCAAATGAATACCAACTTTTCAGTTACCAACACAATCTGCATTACTGTGATGTATTTTCCAGCCTACTATCAGGTTCAGTTTAGACCACACTTGTACCTGAACCAATGTGAATTCAACACAATTTAAGAGTGAATTGTCCAATTTTACTCAGTATATACTTTTTATTTGAACATGACATCTGAGCCTAGAAATTTTTTATCACATTTCTCTGCTTATTATTTTAATAAGGGTGTTCACATCACTTTTAAAATAGTGGAATGATAGGATATAATAGAAATATATTAGAAAGTGTCAAGACTTCATATGTTAGTCTCCCAAGCATTAATTTCTAGGCCTTGAGGCCTAAAAATAAAAATTCTACTATTCCGGCATAATTTAGATATATATTCAAGAAGTTCGTCCTGTTTTCTCACATCTCAATGCAGTCTTTTCTCTTCCTCCTCAACAGCTGATCTCCAAGTTATCAATGGTGAAGTCAGTGTGCAACCTTCATGTGGATAAGCTGCAGCTATTCAAATTGCTACATCCACAAACAGTGCACAACTTTCCGCCACTCTACAAGGAAGTATTCAGCACAGAGATGCAGTATCCAGATTCCACCAACAGCTAAACTTATCAGTTCCGTGCAACACAGCATTCCCAAAGTGAAAATTAATGGGTTTAAACTCCTGTATCACCAATTGCAATAGCACTAGGATGAATGTACTGCACTTCATATGGTTTCACCGCAACAGTCAAAAGAATGTAAATACTGGATACTAAATAGTGGAAAAACCTTGTGCATGACATTTAAAAGCAGCTCCATTGTGTTCATGGACCAGAATTAATTCAAAATTGCAAGACCGACCTTCCAACGCTCTGTCTAAAATCTGTTTCTGCTGGTAAAAAGAACAGTGAATTAAAGGAGTATAGATAGTATTTTATCTGTAATGCAAACTTATATATTTTATGAAGGGTGTTTCTTTTTACTCTGAGTTTTCAGTGATTTCAGAGTTGTTCTTGTGGTTCATCATTGATGTTAGACTTATTTTCCAGGCAATGTTTGCTTCAGCGGTGCTACTACATGGTGAAGTTTTGAAGGAGTGCATCAAAATTCCTTGGAATTAAATTACAACAATGCTGAAGCCAGCAATTAAAAACTCTGAAATCTTATACATGTAAATGTGTATGTGTTTATATTACTAATATATATCTTTAGGAAATGGTCAAAATGACACCTGCATGTAATAATAATTAAAAGGTTATGGTGTCCATTAGCACTATGACCATGTTAGTGGACAGTAGTCATAGCTTTGCAATGTATTTTATTTTATCCTTAGAATAAAATCCAGTGTTTCCCATAGTAGCCATAAAATGGCCTGTTCGGCTAACTACTGGAGGAGCATATTAGATGCGTAAGCATTAGGGTTTCTATATTTTACCATTAGGGAGCCAAACTATTCCAGGCTAAGGGGAACCTGAAGAACCCTTAATAAAATGACGAAAAATGCAGTCACAATCTCTGAAAAGGTTTCTCTGTAGTCTGCTGTAAGATGGCTGTGATCTTCAAGAAATACCATCCGTCAGTCAGTAGAGCACAATAATGAAGTGACATTTAGCCTCTGATTTTGTAGGCACCCAGGAAACTAAATTAATGTAGCTGAACTACTGGTTAAAATAAAATTCATGTTAACTGCCGATCTATGCTCGACAGACATCAGTGTGCACCCTTAAAACAAAAAATGCACTTTTTCTCACTGAAAATTGACATATTATCCCCCTCGCTCAACCCAGTATATCCCAGATCAAGAATAGTTTCCAAATATTATTTACAACCATTGCTAAACCTTAAGGGAATTCATCATCCATTACCTAATTTTCCCACAAAGACAATGTATAGTGTCTAGCACACTCCTGCAAAGTTCTGGGACACCCATTCCTTCGTAACATGTAATGGGAGTGGTTGAACATTCTTGCAATGTTTGAAAGAACTGGCTTTTAGAAGTATCACGCTTGTTTTGGTGTATCTTGTAATCTATTTTTTCCATTACTGATACCCTATAAGGGAATAATATATAACAATGTACAAGCAAAATTGCTTAATTTAATTATTTATTGGTTCAATTATAGCGTGTAGCTTTACATACAGTGATGGATTTTCAGCACAAATGTGATTTTAAATTTTGATGGAGTTGCAGGGGGGGCCAGCGAAGAAAAAGAATCCATTCTAGCAGATAGGAGGTTGCAGACATAAGTTGCATGTGTGCAGATCAATAGCAGTGATGAAGATCCGTAGAAAGTGACTTGTGCACAGGAAGTGGCATCAACAGAGAAATGAAATAGAAGATGGCAAATCAGATGTCACAAACCTGATTGTTACACTGGAATCTGTCACAGATAAGGTTATGTGTAATACATACAAGGGAACCTTCCAAGTTTTTGATGTGCTCTGTAATTAAATGCACTGAGTGAGGTGATATTGAGCCTAAACAGCCCAGATTCAAGCCCTGTATGTTGGTCAACATCTGCCAGGGTAGACGAGACTTTACTGTGATCGAAAACAGTTCCCAGGACTGAGGAGGAGAAAAATCAACAAAGTCAGCTGTCGTTCCTAATCGTTATTCATTGATTGACTTCTGGAAGGTGTGTGTGTGTAGACAGTTGTAAAGCCCACTGGAATTCTCAGTCTTGATTCAAATGTGGTCATTTGAACAAAGTACTAGAAAGCTATCAGTGCCCACTGAACTAAAATATGACTCACCACCATTAAGAACATAGAGGACCGAAAGGAAGGAAGATGACCAAGCACAGAACATTGTAAGACGGATAGTGTTTCGTTTCACTGAATGGGACTTCTGAACTAGTACAGGGTTTCCAACACCTTTCCCAAACCTGTCCTCCCATACCTGGTGCAGCATCTAATCTGGAAAACTAAAACAGCACATTGGCAATAGATGCCCTGAAGGCCAGTATTGCCTTTTAAGTAGGTGCATTAAGAAAACTTCTGAAACAGCAAAGTAGAAAGTACTATTTTTTCTATGTTGGGTACATTTGAGATGTTTGGGCATATGTAAGCTAAGGATCTGCTTGCTGGATTCCAGATTTTAAGCACTTTTTGAATTTAAACTATTGAAAATTTCTTTGAAACATTTGTTAGAGGGAGAGGCTAATATGTGTTTTTTGATTTTGCTGTTCATTGACGGGTCTTATATATTCATTTCCACTTCTTCACTTGCAATGTAGGGCATCTCTTCTAGTTGGATATGGAAGAATATAATTGGCTGGTTTGTTGCACATCTGCATAATGTAGTGTTTAGCAAAAAAAAAGTATTAAAAAAATTGATCCACTGGGATTCAAAAGGTTGATCCATTCCTTACAGGATGTGTTTCAGTTCCTATGATAGAGTAGTGTCTCGCACCACTTTAAAAAAATTTAAACTTACACTGTGTGTATTATTCTTGTGAATGTTGTGAAAAGAAGAGAAATGAAACAACACCCAGCTTTATGTTTCTCTTTCAAAATGTGGAAAATGCTTTCCCTGGCACATTAAATAATGGACAATATTTGTTATATAGTTTAGAAAGTTATTTGGATTTTTTTTGGTCTGTATTGTAAAACTGTAATTCTATTTTTTTTTAAAGAATGAAATACCTATATAAATGCAAGATGAGAAGAATAGAAAGATTTTTTAAAAGTCTTGTCCACATTTCAATGACGAGCAAATTCTTATTTTAATATATTGACAATTTAAGAAAGATTGGGTAACAATTAGTGAATGGATATAGATGTATAATGTAAAGGATGTGTACATGAACCACATTAAAATTATATATTGTATGAAGAGTGGGTAAATACTAAATGTTTTGTTCATTATCTATTGATTGCATCAGAAGCAAACCATACATTTTTCTATCCATTGCAGTTCATAGTGATGTTTGTTGAGAGATAAATATTGGCCAAGATATCAAGGAGAACCCCACACCTTTACTTCAAAGTAGTACCATGGGATTCACCTGAGAGGGCAGGCAGATATTGGGTTTAATGTGTCATTCAATGCCAACACCTCCAATGGTGCAGCATTCCTTCAGTACTGCGCCGAATGTCAAGCCTCTGGAATGGGGCTTGAATCTACAACCTTCTAACTCAGATGGAAATGCTACCACTGAGCCCCATGGCTGACACATGAAACCAGTGTTTATGTTATAAGATAAAAACAAATTACTGCAGATGCTGGAAATCTGAAATAAAAACAGGAAATGCTGGAAACCTCAGCAGGTCTGGCAGCATCTGTGGGGAGAGAGAGTGACAAAGACTCGAAATATTAACTCTGTTTCTCTCTTCAGAGATGCTGTCAGATCTGCTGAGTTTTTCCAGCATTTTCTGTTTTTATATACGTTATAAGCCCACAGAATAGTAGATTAAGTGACCATTACCCATGATACACATTATGGAGCTTACAAAATCTAATTTTACTATTCAACAGAAATTGGCACATAATTACGAGTGCTATACTACAGTTTTGGTTATATCTTGTACAAGGTTGTTAAATTTATTTGGATCGTCATTGCTGAAATGCACAATTTTTAGTCCTTTGCTGTGTGAGGGCTCTAGACAGACGACTGAACTGCAACAAGACTGAGAAATATTGAAATAAGAACAAAATGGAAATCAATAATATCATAGACAAAAATACTTGACTTTTGTCACGTTAAAATCAATTTTTCACTTTGTCACATCCACAGTGGCAAAGGGTGATCTGATATTGGGTTAGAGCCTCTGCTAAATATTGTCAGTTTGAATGGTCCCTGCTACTTTCAAAAATGGAAGCTTTTTCCGATCAGCTTTACAGAATATGTTCCACTGTTTAATATATATTACAGTCAGAGAAATGTTTTTTTAATTCATTTATGGGATGTGGGCATCACTGGCTGGGCCAACATTTATTGCCCATCCTTAATTGCCCTTGCGAAGGTGGTGGTGAGCTGCAGTCCATGTGGTGTAGGTACACCCACTGTGCTATTAGACAGGGGACTTCCAAGATTTTGACCCAGCAACGGTGAAGGAACGATGATATATTTCCAAGTCAGGATGGTAAGTGGCTTGGAGGGGAACTTCCAGGTGGTGGCATTCCCATCTATCTGCTGCCCTTTCCCTTCTAGATGGTAGTGGCCATGGGTTTGGAAGGTGCTGTCTTAGGATCCTTGGTGAGTTCCTGCAGTGCATCTTGTAGATGTTACACACTGCTGCTACTGTGCATTGGTGGTGAAGGGAGTGAATGTTTGTGGATGTGGTGCCAATCAAGCGGGCTGCTTTGTCCTGGATGGTGTCAAGCTTCTTGACCGTTGTGGGAGCTGCTGTCATCCAGGCAAGCGGGGAGTATTCCACCACGCTCCTGACTTGTGCCTTGTAGATGGTGGACAGGTTTTGGGGAGTCAGGAGATGAGTTATTTGCTGCAGGATTCCTAGCCTCTGACCTGCTCTTGTAGCCACAGTATTTATCTGGCTAGTCCAGTTCAGTTTCTGCTCAATGGTAACCCCCCAGGATGTTGATAGTGGGGAATTCAGTGATGGTAATGCCATTGAATGCCAATGAGCGATTGTTAGATTCTTTCTTGTTAGAGATGGTCATTGTCTGGCATTTGTATTGCACGAACATTACTTGTCAGCCCAAGCCTCGATATTTTCCAGGTCTTGCTGCATTTGGACAGGGACTGCTTCAGTATCTGAGGAGTCACGAATGGTGCTGAACATTGTGCAATCATTAGCGAACATCCCTACTTCTGACCTTATGATGGAAAGAAGGTCATTGATGAAGCAGCTGAAGATGGTTGGGTTGGGGATACTACCCTGAGGAACTCCTGCAGTGATGTCCTGGAGCTGAGATGACTGACCTCCAACAACCACAACCACCTTCCTTTGTGCTAGGTATGATCCCAACCAGCAGAGAGTTTTCTCACTGATTCCCATTGGCCCCAATTTTGCGATGGCTCTTTGACGCCACACTCAGTTAAATGCTATCTTGATATCAAGGGTAGTCACTTTCAAAGGTTGACTTGGGAAGTAATTTTGGACATTGTTGCCAGATTAATCCACATGGTTGCCCTGCAATGGGCTTGAAAACTGACTGGAAAGAAAACAGGTGTAACTTTTACCGAATAGCCGAATCTGATGTAAACCTTATGCTCCAATCTATGCGTTAACTTATTGTGCACATCGCATACCAGTTGTTTATTGTCACAAACATTCCAATTAGTAAAGCATCATTGATGTAATCAAGAAAAGGCTACATCAAAGGGGGGAAAAGTTCAATAAGGCCTGTTTTAAGACGTGAGATTGTGAGGCACAATTACCACATGCCTGGTTTTGTGGAGGGACAGAAACTTCAATAATTGTAGTAAACAGGCCAATGCAGAACGTGCTGCTGACTGGCTGCATGTTTGACAGGGGCCCACAGCATGCCTGGCTATCCTGCACAGCTGGCCTGGACCCTCTGATAGTGGAGCTGCTGTAACTGTTTCAGGAAGTCTTCGCCGAAAGGTAAAAGACAACAAGTGGAGCCACAAGCCACAGCGAGGGTTCCAGGTATTTGGGTGCAGCACTGGATACCTTGGAGGCTGAAAATGACTGATGAAATATTTTCACAGGTCTCCTTGGAGCACACCCTGCAAAGGGAGTCTCGCCCCAAGAACCTGGCTGCAGTGCTGCAAAAAGTTCAATGACCTCACATGAGTAGTCCAGGTCAATGAATACCTAGCAGCCAACTTCTCTCACTGGTCAATCCATCACAGTCCCATCATACACTTATCAGCATTCAAGGATCAAGCCTAACATGCTGAGACTTCACCTCATCTTCACACACTTAACAATGTTGCCAGCCTCACACCCACATACCTCCAGCTATTGAGCTATGGTTGGCACATTTGCAACACACTGACATTCTTCCCTCTCTTTTGCAGCAGAAATTGGCCTATTCCAACAGGCTTTAGCACAGAATCGATTAGGATCAGGCACACCTGCAACTCCTGAGCTCTCTGGAGGAGACGATGCTCCATTTCATGGGGCCGGCTGTGACTCGTTACCTTCAGGATGATGATATCTCCCGCCTTACCCCCCTCCTCCAATCCCACCTCATCCTTATCCTGCTGTATGCCATGAAGTGCAAACTGCAGGTGTGTAATGAGGAATTTTTGCTTTCCAACTAATTCCAAACCTCCGCGTCTGTATTCAGAAAATCAAGAACTACCACCTGGCCAGCACTGCAGCCTCTTCATAAAGGGTGAGAGCTACACCAAACCTCCTATGAAGAAGCACCGTCACTTGATCTGACACTCGCAGCCAGCAATTCTTATACGCTCATGTCAAAGGGGAGGATTCCGAAGTCAGGCTCACAAGGCCGAGAACTGTTCGAGGTTGTCCTTCAATCTCCCTCGTGAAATGCAGCTGTTATCTTCCAGCCGCAGTGCAGCCACTGGAATAGAATTGTATAGGAACACTTGAACAGGGAAAAAAAAACCAAGACAGGTACAATGGAAATGCTCAAGGGTGAACATTATTGGATGTGTTGTTGGATAAAGCTATGATGGATTTTCTTTTTGATGGTGCTTTTAGTTCAGGATTTTGGCCAAAAGGAATCTGTGATGGTAAGTAGAAGATGGATGGCAAGTTGGAGACTTGTGCTACAACTGTTGTGGGGCCAATATCTCAGAGGAACCAGAGTCTGAGTATCCGTTCACCATCGGCTTTTTATCCGGAGAAAAGAGGTCAAGGGTGCCTCTTCCCTTCCTCCTCCTCTTCTTCCTCCTCCTCTTTGTACTCCTCAAATGGCATCCAACAACCTGATGGCAAGGACTGCACCCTCATGATAGCAACATCGTGGATGACACAGCAGTCCACCACAAAGCTGGCGATGTGCTCCGTGAGTACTGGAGGGATTCCCACCTCACCACCCTACCACCACCACCACCACCACCACCACCCCACCACCCCCCCAAAGTAGCCCAGGCAGCAGAATCATTGTTTCTGAAGGTTGATTGTTTGCTCCATGGTGTTCCTGATTGCTGCGTGGCTCCTATTGTAAGTGCATTGTCCATGCATGGTCAGGTGGCAGAGGGGAATTAGGAGTTGGGTGTAGAGTGGGCTTCCCAGTTTCTGGTGCCTTGTGGAGGGCCGAAGTTCAGGGGTGTGCCTGACTGTTACAGGATGAATGCATTGTGGTTGGTGCCAGGAAAGCAAGCATTCACCAAGAGGATCAACTGGGCATTGCCACACATCAGCTGGACATTAATATAGTGCTAGCTCTTGCATTTCCAGTACATCTCCCCATGTGGAGTCCATCTGTGTGCAATTGATTGCACCCTGTACCAATGGTTAATCCAACAATACCACGTGCTCTCCCCTCCTGACTCTCTCTAGTCACAGAAACACTGTCAGTGAGAAGACAATGAAGTTCCCTCTCCTATATCTCCTCTGTCACCTCACTAATGCAGCAAATGATGGTGAACTGTGAGATGCTCCTAATATCTGTTTCCACCTGGAAGGAGCCGTTAGCACATGAATTTAGGGCCACAATAATCTTGACAGCTAATGGCAGTGTCATCCTCCCCCTACTGTGTAGTTGCAGTTTGGGTTGCAGGAGGCAGCACAGTTCAATCATCACCTTCTTGGTGAAAAATAAGCACCTCAGACCCTGCTCCTGGCTGAGATAGAAGTACAAGTGCTCCCGAGATCCTTGGTAGGTAGGACCTCCTATTGTGAGCCCTTCTTCTCCTGCCTCTGCACACAGCTTCCCTTCTCTGCTGCCTGTGCTCCATGTCCAATTTGCTGGAGCCCTAAAGGGATTGCAGGTAAGCTGCCATTACTGAAACAGGCCTTCTCCTGACAGATCTCCCAACTCCTCTGACTGCCTTGGCAAGATCCAGCACCACACCCTTGTAAATGAAAAAAAAAAAGTTTACAAAACTCCTCCGGTAACACGAAACACAATCTTTCCACTGACTCTGCAGCAGCAAAAGAATGTCAAAAGCACCTCACCTGAATGTTGGATGGTTAGCCCTTTAAACAACACACATACAGCATGCCTGTGCTAGCACCCTGATAAGAAAGAAGCAATGTGCCAGGAGCATTTCAGCTGGCAATTACACAGCTTTGGACTTCCATGGCACCAGGAAGATTACTGAGCCCAATTCCACAGCCCTTCTCTTTTTCCATTCATATAATCCAATTATGTTGCACAATCCACACTAAATCAAATTGTGATGCACTGCCTCCTGTGTCAAACAACATGCCAACAGTTGCTTCATTTTATCATGTAGATGTTGTTCATTTAAATTGGGCTTCTGTTAACGGCCCTTTGAAAACAATTGTTTTGTCTTTGTGCAAAGGAAACAATGAAAGTACAGACATGAAGGAATGTCAACACAGTAGATCGGGAGAAGAAATGTTGAGAATCGGGGGCACTGGTTTAAGGTGATTGAGCCAAAGGCAACATGAGGGAAAAAACTCTGAAGAAGCGTCATACAGATGCAACATGTTAACTCTGTTTCCCCCTCCACAGATGCTGCCAGAACTGTTGAGTTTTTCCAGCATTTTCTGTTTTCATTTACAAGGAAAAACTATTTCATGCAGTGAGTGGTTAGCGTCTGGAATGCACCATCTGCGAGTGTGGTGGAGACAGATTCAATCGGGGTGTTCAGTAGGGTATTGAATGATTATCTTAAAGACAGAAAAATTTGCAGGGTTACGTGAAAAAGGTGGAGGAGTGCGTCCAGATGAACTGCTCGCGCAGAGAGCTGTCATAGGCATGACAGGCCAAATTCTGAACTTCTGTGATTGGAAAAATAGCTACTGGTTCCAAAGGCTGGCAATTTGCCTTTGTTTATATATTGCTGGGGGATGATTCCTTATCTGGTCAAAGTTGTTTGACAAATACTTTTGACAATGTGTGCAAATTTTCTACTCTGAGCAGAAATGGAGTGGCTGGTCCGCAAATGCTCAAAAAGAAAAAATAAAGATGATTTACATTTATATAGCACCTTTCACAACCTCAGCAAGTCCCAAATTGCTTTACAACTAATGAAGTACTTCTGAATTGTAATCTCTGTTGTAGGAAATCATTAAGAGGTGTAATGGAACTAGCAATAATCTTCGTTTTGGGCCGGGCTTTAGTTAAAATCATTCCAGATAGGGATGGACTGTGATCCACATCCTTATCTCAGTGATAGAAATAATTTACTAGCCTGTTGCAAAGGAACCAGGGTTCTTTCCAAAACTGGCTTCCTCCTCAACAGAACCAAGGGGTATGTCTGGAGCAGCCCTGTGACAATTTTCAATTCAACCATATTTCCAAATCTTTGAAGGGAGCTATGGATGCAAGGTTTATCATATGGACATTATCAAAAGATTCCATTTAAAAGATCCTGAGAACTATTTCAGAACCATTCATTTTTTTGGTCAAAGAATGTGTTAATCTAACACTGGTCTGCACTTCTCACTAACAAAGAAGTAAGGTTGCAAGTGTCAAACAGAAACAAAATACTGGAGATATCCAGCAGATCCCTCAAAGACCGATTAACATACTGTGTATTTCCAGCATTTACTCTTTCTGTTTCAGTAATTTTCCTTTTATATTGTGGCAAAATGTGTGGCTTATATACAGAGAGGCAAATCAGTCAGACCTCCAAGATTATCTGATGAAACCTTTCGCAATAACACACCATGGCAGTTCTGACCGGGTCATTTGCAAGATAGGGACATTATGAAAATATCTATTTCAGTAAACTGATGGACTAGTGAATAAGTATCCAGTCCGCCAAGCCACTGAGCTATAAAACGAAAGGAGTTTTGCAGCTGATTTAATTAATCTCATCCAAGGTGCAGGTCCAAGTGAGCAAGGGGGCAGAATCAAGCTCGGTTAAGATCACACCACAAATAAGTGAACCAGCCAGTTGAATGAGTTACTGCCTTTAGTAGAGAAGGGGTGGGATGAGAAAATTAGAGATGGAAAAATTAAACAAATGTCCACGTTGCCAGCTTGTCGTTTGCTGTTATTGTGTCATAACATAACATTTTGCAATTTAAACAGTTGCACAAAACTACCCTCATACAATACACAGCAAATGCTTATCCATGTAACATATTCGAGTGGTGAATGATGATAAATAAAAGGTGTGGCAGGCTCCCCATTCTTGCAACACGATGCAGTCTGTCATTTGAACTTTGCAGCCACGAGGTTACATTGAAGTTCCTCCAGTTTGAAAAGAAATAACATCATAAAGATTCAGAACTATTGTAAATCGCTAACTCCAATGGACCTAAGTTAAAACAAAATTCACCAATTATAACCTTCACAGATCAAACCCCATTTATTATATTACCCTTGTTAAATTTTTGTGCATGCATCAGATTTAGTCAGATATTTTATCTGTGGCCCTTTCTGATCCTCTGTAAACTTAGGCTATGCAAATGTATCTTCTTTTCCCCAGTTTTTTTCTTTTCAAGGTATTTCAAGAGCTAGCTAAGGCCAAGGCTACCTAAAGACTTCCATTACCTTGTCCAACTGGCCATTAGTCATGGTTGATCCTCAACAGTGGCTCCAGTTGAGGAGATCAAACTTGTGCCTGATTTTGGCCTCATCACAGTGACCACTACATGTCGGGTGCCCCTTCCTTATCCCACCTGAGACCAGTGACACAATACAGACACGAAATCAGCTCTTCCTCGCTACACTGCTCAATACCACAACAGATGGTGCAATTACCTGCTGATCTATTTGGTGGTTCATTAGATTTACTCTAACCTGCAGATTTGGCTGATTTCCTCTCATTGTCTATGAACTCAATGACCCTGATATTTACAGTTAGGTGGGGAGGAGACGTCGGCATGTGTTAGCAGCTGTTGGACTTGGAAAATCCAGGAATACTGCTGAATTTAACCACAGGATTGTATTAGGATGTTTTTATTCAATTTCCAAACCGGTAGCCAGCCAGAGAGAAAGGCTGACCACCTTAACAGTGGGAAAGTCCGTGGCAAAAGGCAGCAGGTGGAGATCTTTGAGTCTGGTCCCCAGCAATCCAGAAGGTGGGGGGAACACAGCGGGATGTTGAAGCCTCGAAGGGCAGCACGGAGGGGGAGGGAAAGAGCTCCCAGGCTAGGAGAGATCGTAGCAGGGGAGAAACTGAGTAGAGGGTGAGATTGTGGGCTTGGAGTTGAGGGAAGAAAACACAGGGGAGTTCACAGG
Source organism: Carcharodon carcharias (assembly GCF_017639515.1). Lineage (NCBI taxonomy): Eukaryota > Metazoa > Chordata > Chondrichthyes > Lamniformes > Lamnidae > Carcharodon > Carcharodon carcharias. The sequence goes on from NC_054480.1 coordinate 143,390,622, forward strand.
GTAAGAGATATCACCATGGGCAGTCAGAGGGGAGGAAAGATCGTGGAGGCTGGGAGAGATTGGGAACAAGAAACAGAGGAGACATCGTGGATTAGGAAATGGGGCAAGAGATCATAGGAAGAGATTGTGGGAAGCGAGACAGCGAGGGAGAAGAGATCACTTCACGGAGGGCGATGGGGAAGCCACAGCAGGTTTGCTTGTGGGGGTGGGCAGGTTATCGGGGGAAGCACTCTGCTTCCTCTAGGCTAACAAGCAGTGCTGGAAAATGTCCTTCTCACATCCATTCAGCTGCGTGTTTCCCGAACTCTGGGAAACCCAACCTGTAGCTGTTAAATTTAAATGTCTGTCAAACCCTGGGGACTGGTCCATTTTCCTTAAGCAGGTTGCTCTGATTCCCCAGTTAAAGCGGAAGTAGACATGTTCACAATGGGTTGGTCCAGCTTTCATATTTTTACCAATTTAACCTGGCAGGGGTGGGGGGGGGGGGTGTAAAATTCCACTCCCCCCCCCCCACCCCATGTGTCTAAACTGTGTGGACAGGCATTTAACCACCAAAAAGATATACATTATATTATTAATAAGATCTTTAAAACAATCAGTGATTTGAGTTTATTATTCCCGGCACAAGCAGCAGGTTGTCGCTTCCCAGACCAGCGGCTGTGGATTGTCTCGCTTACTCAGTTTAATTAATTACTGTTCGGACCATTAAATAGAATGACTCATAATGATAATGTACTGCAGCTTTGGAACATAAATTAGCCAATGTCGTCTTTATTCTCTTGACTACACGAGCATACCCTCTATGAGCTGATCACACAAAGACAATGATGACATTGGCACAGACCCGTTCAGCGACCAGGCCTCTCAGCTGATGAGCTTTGGAGCCACCTTGTGGATTCTAGAGATACTGCTAGAGGGGGAACCAACATGGGGATACAATTTTTAAAGTTTAAAAGGACCAAGTTAGCTGTACTGTTCATCATTATTGCGGTTTCACTGTAATCCACTAAATATGTTGTAATTCTGCTGGGGACAATAAACAAAATTGTTTCCAACTTCTTGTGCTGCTGAATATATGGAAAGTCGTTTCAAGAAATACAATAATTCCAGTGACAAGCGCTTAAAAATGTTTGCTGCACCAGCGATCTAATTAACCCCTCCACTGCTGCAGATGATTTCACTTCCTCCAGCCAGTCAGTTGCCCGAACTAAGGATGAGTATGTTTGTTGGCGTACTTTCTACCATACTTCAACAAGTTAAAACTTGCCAAAGATTGTGCCAGTGCCTTGATTACATCAAGCTTCAGTATATCTGAGCTTTCACTTAACTGAAACAGCCTGTTGGAGTTGGTTAGTTACCAATTCATCCATTTAAAGCTTGTTTTCAGTGCAAAAATCCATTGTAAGACACAGCAGGGTAAACACAACGGATTCACATTTAACCTTTTAGGGAAAAAATTGTAAAACAAATTGGTAGAAGAAAAATCTTTGGGAACAAAAGAATGGGAGAAATAGGAAGGAGAAAGTAAGCAAAATTAAAGTGTGTTGAAATCTAAATTGTGTATATAGTTCTATATACCCAATATTAGTGTAATTAGCCACAGATTAGATGGGAGCATCTTTATTACTGTAATAGTTTTATTTCAGTTGAATGGTATGTGAACTGAAAGCTTGGAAAATGTTACATTTTAGGAGTACTTTCGTACCCATTGTCCAGTCAACAGTTTGAGGATTAAAAGAGATTAGAGGTGACAATGTTGATTTTGGAATCCCTGCAGAGTGGAACCAAAAATGGTGATCTCCAAGTACAAAAATCGCCAAAAATTCACTGCATTGACTGCCCGAAATTTTGCATTAAATTTTCCTTGTGTCATGTGGCACTACCACGAAGCTAAATTTAACAGATTTACCAGCTCAAAATTGGGCACCATAAGCTGCTGTAGCCATTAGCAGCAGCAGCAGAATTTTATACCACAATCTGTAAACTCATGATCTGATGTAATCCTCACTCCTCCATTACCATCAAGCCAGATAACCAATCCTGACTCACCGAGGGGTGTAGAAGAGGCAGCTGGGAACAGCATCGGATGCACGTGAACAATAGTGTACCAACCTGCTGAAGCTACAAACAGGGCCATGTGCATGCTGAACAGTGCAAACAGAACGAAGAACCTGTATTCTCTAGAGTTTAGAAGAATGAGAGGTGATCTCATTGAAACTTACAAAATTCTTAAGGGGCTAGTAGGGAAGATGCAGAAAAGATCTTTTCTTTTGCTGGAATGGGGAAGCGAGGTCTAGAACCAGGGGACACCGTCTCAGACAAAGCTGCAAGCCATTTAGGACTGAGATGAGGAGGAATTTCTTGGAATTCTCTACCCCAAAGGGCTGTGGAAACTCAATCATTGAGCATGTTCAAGACAGAAATCGGTAGATTTCTAGACACTAATGACATCAAGGGATAGGGGGATAGTATGGGAAAATAGTATTGAGGCAGATGATCAGCCATGATCTAGTTGAATAGCAGAGTAGGCTCAAGGGGCTGAATGGTCTATTCCTGCTCCTATTTGCTATGCGATCCTACAACTGATAGATCAGGTCAAAGTTTTGCAACCAGGAATGATGGGGTATAATTAAGCAACTAACAGGTGGAAGTGGTTCAGTAAACATCTTCATTGTATGGCGCTGGTTAGAGTTCAGTAGGTCTGAACAAGGCTTCATAGTCACATGTAGGTTAACGGTAAGTCTTTATTGACTCTTAGAACTATTTACAAATATACAGCAAAGGATGTAAGCTAGGAGCTGTCTCCATGCTTGCTGGTACGCACAGCTCTGTCCAACACTAGGCTGATGCTAGTTGTGTGTCATATGATGTCTTATATCACTGTGTGGGTGTTACTGCACTCAGTCCCACATTAACCCTAAATGTGACAGACCCTTATACTATACCTCCTCCAGGTCTTTATCCAATGTATTTTCAGTGATTATAGTTTACCTTATGTATTACATTGTTATTACTATAATAGACCTACATTGTCATTACTACATTATCACTATCCCATCTCCCCCCTTCAAGTTCTTGAGCTCAAAGGTTCAGGTGGCCTCGAGGCCTTATAACCCGTCCATATCTTGTTTGCACTACTGTCAGAGGTGTGGTAGGCTCTGTCCCTGCAGGTTCTTCCTGTAGGTTTTGAGATTGTTCAGACAATGTATTCATCTTCTTATTGTTTCTTTTGCTTCTTTTGTTGTCATGTGTCATAGCAACGTCCTCTGTGATGGAGGACGAATTTTTGTGTGATGAGAATGAGATTTAGTGATACAAGTCACCTCTGCATTTCACTCTTGGCAATGAACGGCTGCAACCAGGTTCCAGCATCTTTTGTTACTTAGGCTTGCTGGCTGGGAGTTGCAGCTTTTGTTTGGTGGTTGCAGTGTTGACCTACTGTACCATCATCAGAACTGGAGGTTGAGACTCATCAGACTGCTGGCTGCTCTCTTTTGCATCCTCCACTGAAAACATCCTGGTTACCTCCTGGGTGGTTGGCTGGTCTGACCGTTGAAGGTTTACGTACCTGTAACGAGAATGGACAAACCTGCTCCACAAAGAGATAAGACAGTACAGAGCTAAGTCCCAGCCAGGATACTCTTTCTTCTTTGAGCTCTTAGGAACTTGCAGCTCTGTTTGGTTACTGACAGTGGTTGCCTTAACATCTTCTGCTGTTTTGAGGAGATTTAGGGCTACACAAGCATCTCAGCTCAAGAGAGAGGAAGGATCATTATGGACGATGTACATTAGCTCAAAGATTTGTTTGCTGCTATACATTAGGTGGTCCCAGAATCATGCCTATGACTGGAAGTTGGATTCCTCTGGGCCCATAGGTCTGTCTGTTGTTCGAAGCCAGAGGTCTTTTAGCCATTGTTCTTTGTCTGATAGGGCTGGTATGCTGGCTCCTGTGTCTAATTTAAAATTTGTTAAATAGCCATTGACTAAAATTTCCACATTCCAGAATAAGAAACCAAGATCTTTGACCTCACCCAAGAAGCATGGCTGTGTGTCTTCTGGGCTTGCAGTCTCAACCTAGTGGATGATCTTTGCTCCTTCTGTGCTTTTCAGAGCTTTTGTCTTGGACAGTTTGCCATAGCGTCCTCTCCTGTTGCACTGAAAGCATTGGGCCCAAATTGCAGGACATTAATCTTGCCTTTGGGGATGGTTTGCTCCACAGTGTTGGCTGTGTTGGCTGGTTCAGGTATTACTTTCCCTGCCCTGTAGTGTCCCTGTGCCTTTGTTGCTTAACTAGCTGAACTGTGGATTGGCTTCTGCACCATGGTTTATTTTCCCCCCTGAGAATGGTTTTGTGCCGCTCATTCAGTTCTGACTCTCCAGCTAGCTAGATTGCCTCTTCCAGGGTTAGATCTTATTTTGCTTGGATGAGGTAAGAGAGTACCTCATCCACCATTCCTACCCCTATTCTATCCCTGATTAATTAAAATTTTAAGTTTCCATATTCATAATCTCCTGCCATCCTGTACAGATGAATGAAGCGATAGGTTTTCCTGTCAATGGCTGCTGCACTCGCTTGTTAAATTTAGCCCTTTTGAGTATTTTATTGCTTATTAGATTAAACTAATAGCAAATGATTTTAGAACTTCTTCAAATTTAGCAGTCGATTCACTGTTTTGCAATAATGTCATCCACAAGTGGGCCTACTGAGTAAAGCAGTGTGTTGACCTACAGTGCTTCTGCCGTTTTGTCTAAACCCGAAGTGATGCTGTATCTTAGGAATCTTTTCCTCCAAAGACCCTGTTGTAGGGTAGCCAAGTTGTGCTATCAGGATTATATTATTATATGTTATATTATTATATTGTGTTACTAAATATTGTTATTTAAATTGAAGCATTCAAGAGGGCATTGGATGATTATTTAAATAGAAAAAATGTGCAGGGTTACAGGGAAAAGACAGGAGATTGGCACTAAATTAAAATGCTCAGAGAGCCGGTGCAGACGTGATGGGCCAAATGGCCTCCTTCTGAACCGTAACAATTCTGTGATTCTGTGATATTAATGGTAGAGTTGATCTACAGACACTTCTTGGGTGGAAACATTAAGTTTATTTACAATATACTCAGCAGCAACTATACGTGTGCTTTCACTTCCAACTCTACACTGCTGAGGTAGCGCACGCTACTCTCCTATTGGTTACTACTGATCATGTGATCTTCCTTAGCCAGTATTATTCTTAAATGTACGTTACACTAAATAAAACCATAATTACTACAGTCCCCAATTATGTGATTGACCTGGGCCTTGGATTATTCCAAATTGATGTGGAAGTGTGGAATTCTGATCCCTGGTTAAATTTTAAAAAGTGTAGGTTCTGTCTTCACAGCTTTTTGAATTTCAAGATGACATCACGCATCACTTGGAGACAAAGGAATTTCCCCACTCTGAAGGAGAGTCACACAGTCTCGAAATGTCAACTCTCCTTCTCTCTCCACAGATGCTGCCAAGCCCCCGAGTCTTTCCAGCACTTTTTGCTTATGTTTCAGATTTCCTCCGCTTGCTGGTTTTGGCGGGCTCCACTACAATGACAATTGGGCTCAGCTTGAAAATTTTTAAAAATTCAACAATGGCTGCCTGGATCAACTGCCTGCAACATTCCCTTGCTCAGCATTCTACTCTAAAGTTACCAATCTGTCTAATCCTGGCTTTTGCTTTCTCCCAGCTGAGTTTAGAAGTCACCGTTCTCCTGGATTATTTAATTAATGATTTCATCCATTTCAGACAGAGCTCAGATGCTGCGTTCGGGTGTCAATTCAGGGACCAGGTTTTAACGATGGGATTTTCCCATACTGCACTTCCGACTCTGAAAGATGGGATTCAAGTGGACACCCAATGAGAATTGTCCCCCTGCAAATGCCCGCTCTGTCCAATCACCTGCCCTGCCAGCAGGATCTCACACCAGCCCAGAAGACGTCTAGACCAATGTGGCATGCACATCTCAGGGCTTACTTGGATGGAGGCCTGGAGCAGCTTGTGGACCCCGAAGCAGATGGTGAAGTCTTGTGATGGTCGACCCTGGAACAGACGGTGGAGTCTCGTGATGGTGGACCTTAGAGCCGATGGTGGAGTCTCATGATGGGGGACCCTAGAGCAGCATGTAGACCATTGAGTGGGTGGCCCATCGAGTAACAGGTGTATGGCTGCAGCAGGTAATGGAGTGCCTTGTGGTGCAGGGTAGGGGGAAATGACGGGAGGAGGGGCACAAAGAGATGGGGTGGATATGGAGGCCAGAATAGGGCGTGGGTTGGGGGTTAGAGATTGATATTTGCGGGGTTCTAGGGTCAGGGGGAATTGAGCAGGAATGTGGGAAGGGCAATGGGGGAAAAGGGGGACTGTGTAGGTGGGGAAGGGGACTGTGAGTGGGGGGGTGGGGGTATTGCTGGTGGGGAAGGGGACTGTGAGTGGGGGGGTGGGGGTATTGCTGGTGGGAAAGGGGACTGTGAGTGGGGGGTGAGGGTATTGCTGGTGGGGAAGGGGACTGTGAGTGGGGGGTGGGGGTATTGCTGGTGGGGAAGGGGACTGTGAGTGGGGGGTGGGGGTATTGCTGGTGGGGAAGGGGACCGTGAGTGGGGGGTGGGGGTATTGCTGGTGGGGAAGGGGACTGTGAGTGGGGGGTGGGGGTATTGCTGGTGGGGAAGGGGACTGTGAGTGGGGGGTGGGGGTATTGCTGGTGGGGAAGGGGACCGTGAGTGGGGGGTGGGGGTATTGCTGGTGGGAAAGGGGACTGTGAGTGGGGGGTGGGGGTACTGCTGGTGGGGAAGGGGACTGTGAGTGGGGGGTGGGGGTATTGCTGGTGGGGAAGGGGACTGTGAGTGGGGGGTGGGGGTATTGCTGGTGGGGAAGGGGACCGTGAGTGGGGGGTGGGGGTATTGCTGGTGGGGAAGGGGACCGTGAGTGGGGGGTGGGGGTATTGCTGGTGGGGAAGGGGACTGTGAGTGGGGGGTGGGGGTATTGCTGGTGGGGAAGGGGACTGTGAGTGGGGGGTGGGGGTATTGCTGGTGGGGAAGGGGACCGTGAGTGGGGGGTGGGGGTATTGCTGGTGGGGAAGGGGACTGTGAGTGGGGGGTGGGGGTATTGCTGGTGGGGAAGGGGACTGTGAGTCGGGGGTGGGGTTCAGAGGGAGAGGTCTGTGGACTGGATTGATGAACCCTGGGGGGGGCAAAGCAATGAAATTAGTTGTTGGATAGAATTGTGACTGTTAAAAGGAGCAATGCTAAGGGGGACGGTGGATAGGCGAGGGTCCTGAGATGACAGGTGAAGGGGTGATTACGGATGTTGGGGGGACACAAAATAAAACATGGATCTTTCGCGTGGGAAGGATGAGGGTGGGCATTTCCACGGTGACTAGGGTGGGCTCTTTGGGGAGGGAAGGGACCTGGGCGGTGTCTGTGATGGGCCAAGTGTAATGGTGGGGGGTGGACTCAGAGGTAACTGTGGGGAGGTTGACTGAGACATCGGGGGTGATGGGTGGGTCAATGGTGGATGACGGCTGGAGGGTAGAAGCTATTGGAGCAAGTCTCAATGGACACGCGCATCATGGCTGCTGCAAACCTACCCGGTGCCTCAAAGTCCAGATATCGAAATGCTGGATGGGAGTTTGGTCATCGGGTGGGTGGAGTTGCAGGTCAGCTGAACTGGGCAAATGAAGGGGAACCCCAGCATGGAGTTCTGAATATGCAAAGTGCAAAGGACCAGTGTGCGTGGGAGGCTTCTCGCACATGGCTCACAAGGACCCTGACAAAGATCGATGCCTCCCTCCACTCGCATGATTCTGGGGGACATAGACCCAGCCTGAGTTGTCCCCTTGAGTATAGGACGTTTGCAAGGGCTTTAAAACTAGCAGATGCAATAAAAGCACATCACGCCTCCTTAAAGTGCATGTGTACGTATATTAACAACTGAACATCAGCAATGAATAATGAGAGTGCACCCCTGCTACTATAACGATATCAGGACTTCTTAATTTTTCATTGCCTGCCACTCCGTCCAGGCGCTCCCCCAATATCCGCAGCAGGGGTGGAGACTGCATGCTAACCACAATGCCCTGTTGTCTATGATGACTTTGGCAGGCCTCCTCTGGATCCTTGAGGCCTAGAGGCCCCGGCTTACTTTGGGTCTCCTGCTCTGGGGGCAGGTACAACCTCCACCGTCCCAGAGGCCAAAGCTGATGGGGTCACAGACAAAGGAGATTCGGAATGGCCGGCCACCTTCAAAGAGTCCTGAGTGGAGATCCCAGGGGTGTCCTCCTCCCTTTGGGTGCTGGAAGGTCCCGCTCTGACTCTGTGAGGAGAAGAGTCACCTGGATGGAGGTTGAGGTCCCTTGGCCCCCCCCACCTCTCACATAGTCGCTGCAAAAGCTCACCCATGGCTACAGTGATGGAGTGCAGGTCTGTGCCCATCCCCAGCAGAAACTGGGCATTCTGCTGGACCAGGTTTTCCATGGCGTCCACCATCTTCCCCATGGGGACCTCCGTGCGAGCATACGTCAGGACTACTTCATCAGCCAGCTGGCGGACGGACATCTCTGCCCCACGTGCCACCCTGTTGGGGGCCTCCAACATTTCTCCCTGATCTTCCCCCACCTCTCGCTGCATTTCCAGTATCTTTTCTCGGACCGCTTCCTGACGCTCGTCATTTGGCTCAGACTTCACAGAGGCCTGCTCCCCATCAGTCCTCCGAGGGCCGGTGACCTTGGCGGTGCCTGTCTGCAGACACGTGTCCATGAGGTGACCACCAGGATGTGAGACAATGCCTGGACTACATCTTGTAGCCACCGAGCTGTGTGTCTCTGGGCTGGTGGAGGCTGCAGGCAGCTGCTGTGATGGCTCAATAGGTGTATTATCATCATTGTTGTCATCCTCCTCGCTCCTCTGTGGGCTGGAGCTGGGGCTAGACTGGAGTTTGGGGCCTGGCCTAACCCTCTTCTTGCTGACACCTGTAATAGAAAGAGAAAATGAGTGACTGCATGACCTGCCTCCAACATTGCACTGAACATAACCCTTAGGTTTCTATGTGAAGACATTAAGCATGATTCCTCACTGGATAGATGGGGGAGTTCGGCCTCACCACCTCCACATTCATGGTCTCGATTCTCCCCTGCCCGCTCAGAAGCCTACCCTTCAAATGGTGTGAAATGGCAGAGATTGGGCATGCCCCCTCCTGTCTTCCCTCTCTCATGCCTGTTGTGCTTTAACTTGTCCTACGCAAGGAGAAAAGATGCTTTGAGAGCAATTGGGATGTAAGTGGCATTCACATGCTATCAATCTTCATCATCAACCCACTGGCAAATGTGTGCCATGTGCAAGGTGCAGTGCAGCTAATCCACAAGGGTTCTGCGGCAGCACCTTCCAGAGCGGCGAGCTCCTGCAGCTAGAAGGACAAGGCCAACAGAGGCATGGCATCAGCAGTGAATGCTGTTGTCCTCTATGCCAACCACCCCCTCCCTGCCAAAATTTGAGCTCTCGGTGTGGCAGGGTTAGAGACCTGCAGTCACCTCCCTACCTGAAGACTAGATGGACTGCAATGGGACAATGATGCATCACCGCAGCACGCTCTGACTCGCCTCTATGCATGGGCAGCGCAGATGGTGGCCTTGCCACTGAGGCCCATGTCAGTTTCTATTCAGTGAGATGAGTACGGGGAATAGAGGGTTCACTTACCCTGGCAGTGAGGATGCGGTCATTCATCCCTTTCCTGCATTGTAGGGTGGTCCTCCAGTGAGGGGGGGTTGGCACTCACCACCCTGGTGACTGCCTCCAATACAGGGGTGGTAAGACAGGTAAGCCTCCTCCTCCCATACCTCGGGTAAAGTACATCGTCCTTTCTCCACCCCATTCAACAGTACTTCCAGCGATCCATTGCTGAATCTGGGGTCTGTGCTCCTTGGCCTCCTGGTCCATTTTAAAGAGCGACATAACAGTAGCTCGGATATGACGGTGGGGTCACAACATCCTGCCCTGAGAAACGTTGGGGAACCCCTGGAGGCATAATCAATGAGCTCAGCATTGTGCATTTCAGCACGATTTCCCACTGGGTAAACACTCTTGTTTCTCGCCCTGACCACGGAATTCAGGCCCAGAGCGGATGATTCTGCCCTAAGTGTTTATTGACTCTTTTGACTATTTACAAATATAAAGTGTAGGGTACAAACTAGGAGATGTCTCCATGCTTGCTGGTACACATGGCTCTGTCCAACCACTAGGCTGGCCTTGGGTGTGGTACATGTGCTCTCTTACATCACTGTTTTTTTTATTCATTCACAGCTGGCAGGGCCAGCATTTATTGCCCATCCCTAATTGCCCTTGGGAAGGTGGTGGTGAGCTGCCTTCTTGAACTGCTGCAATCCATGTGGTGTAGGTACACCCACAGTGCTGGTAGGGAGGGAGCTCCAGGATTTTGACCCAGCGACAGTGAAGGAACAGCGATAATTTCCAAGTCAGGATAGTTAGTGACTTGGAGGGGAACTTCCAGCTGGTGGTGTTCCCATCTATCTGCTGCCCTTGTCATTCTAGGTGGTAGTGATCATGAGTTTGGAAGGTACTGTCAAAGGAGGCTTGGTAAATTCCTGCAGTGCATCTTGTAGATGGTACACACTGCTGCTACTGTGCATCAATAATGGAGGGAGTGAATATTAAGTGGATGTGGTGCCAATCAAGTGGGCTGCTTTGTCCTGGAAGGTGTCAAGCTTCTTGAGTATTGTGGGAGCTGCACTCAACCAGGCAAGTTGGGAGTATTCCATCACACTCCTGCCTTGTGCCTTGTAGATGGTGGACAGGCTTTGGGGAGTCAGGAGGTGAGTTACTCATCACAGGATTACTAGCCACTGACCTGTCCTTGTAGCCACAGTATTTATATGGCTAGTCCAGTTCAGTTTCTGGTTAATGGTAACTCCCAAGATGTTGATAGTGGGGGATTCAGTGATGGTAATGCCATTGAACATCGAGGGGCAATAGTTGGATTCTCTCCTATTGGAGATGGACATTTCCTGACACTTGTATGGCACGAATGTTACTTGCCACTTTTCAGCCCAAGTCTGGATATTGTCAGGTCTTGCTGCATTTGGACAAGGACTGTTTCAGTATCTGAGGAGTCGCAAATGGTGCTGAACATTGTGTTGTCATCAGTGAATATCCCCACTTCTGACTTTATTGATGGAAGGAAGGTTATTGATGAAGCAGCTGAAAATGATTGGGCCCAGGACACTACCCTGAGGAACTCCTGCAGTGATGTCCTGGAGCTGAGATGGGTGAAACCGTACTCAGTTCCATTTTCATCCTATATGTCCCTAAAGGCATCAAGGGGTATGGGGAGAGCGCGGGAGTACAACGCTGAGATAGAGGATCAGCCATGATCATATTGAATTGCAGAAGAGGCTCAAAGGGCCAAATGAATTACTCCTGCTCCTAGTTTCCATGTTTCTATGTGCCAGACTTTTGTACTACAATCTTCATCCACTGTTGCAGTGCAGCCCTGCACATGAGTGCAAAGGACAAGGTTAAAGCACTCACAATATCTTCAGCCAGAAGTGCCAAGTGGATTACCTTTTTCAGCCTCCTCCAGGGGTCCACACCATCATGATGTCAGTCTTGTTAATCCAAGTGTCATTAAGAAATCATTGAGTGCACCAGACAGTTTGCATTTCAGCAGGTCCACTCAGCTCCACACCTCATTATTGCCTTGGTCCAAACAGCAACACAAGACCTGAACTTCAGAGTTGAGGTGGAAGTGACTCTCCTCGACATCAAAGCAGCTATTCACTCAGTGTTCCACCAAGAGATTTGATGGAAAATGTCCAGTTATAGGCAAACGGCTGCATGTAGGTACAAATATGGGGGTAGGTCCTCAATACTACCTGGTTGTAAAACTGGCATTGTGGACTGGCAGCTCCTAATATAGAAGGTTGTTAGAGTATGGATTGAGAAAAAAAATCCAAACTTTCCAAATAAATATAAAAACTCCAACATGTGGATCTAAAGAGTCAACTCTTACAGGTCAGACCAGCCAAACCATCATACTCAGAAAATATGTGAAAACTGTGTCAAGGAGGAAGAGGTGGCATCACTAATCTAGCGCGGCCCAGCTTGCAGAGATCTTAGGTGAAATGAGACTTTTTAATTGCAAGCAGCCCAAAAAACTTAAGAAGATGTTCCCTAGAAAATGCAGTGCAGCAAATCAGGATGGGTCTGTACCCCCAATTCTATGACAAGTCTGCAAGTCTCCAAACAGTGAGCAGAGCCTCACAAAATGTGCCCTCACACCTTTGCCAATTTAATGTTGTGATTGATTTTTCACTCAGATCAAGGTAATGTGAGATGAATAATTTTGTTTTCATCCTTTTAATGGAAAATAAGATAAAATATGCCTGACACAAAGTTAAGCCCTGTGTAATTTCATACCCTCAAATCCAGGCACACAAGAAGGATCACAATGAATTTTCTTTGACTCACAGTTGACTGCTAAGACTCTAAGATAATAGAGCTACTAACAGGCTGTTCGGTGCCTCATGGGATTATTTCCTCTACAGCAACTAATAAACAGCACTCAGAAACGAATTCCCTTGGTACAGTAAAGCTTTTTGAGTATCTGTACTAGATGTCGCTATTGTATTTTTATAATCCCTGACCTTTCCTTCACATTAAGTCCTGAAACTAGCCTAACAATGTTAATAGGTCCATTTGAAACAAGAAAACAAGTCAATTACATACATTGTCCACACTTTGTGAATGGGTTCTGAACTGTGCATACAATAAGTATGGGCTTTTGATTTTCACCCTTGAAAGAATGTCACAATGCACACGGAGTGAGTTACTGAGGCAATTCTACGATTATACACTTCCAGTGGGTGGGTATTGCTTTGCACCAGGAGGCCATGGTTGGAAAATTTAGGTAAAGATGTCCATTTTGGAGCTGGATCTGTTGAGGGGAAATATCTATAACAACGTACACCGTTTCCAGTTCTTACATCCTATGCTGGACACCATTGAGTGGAAGGTAGAATCATCTATATGGACAACTGCACTGTTTCTCTTCTTTCCCATAAACCAGTTGCAGTCATGTTAAAGTTTCAAGCTCAGATTATCTTGCCAGACAGAAGTGAGCAATGAAAGGTCCACATTTTGTAGCTGACTGTAGAAGTTCATTTATTTATAAAGTCCTCGACTTCTTAGCAAATTTTCAAAATTTTCCATGACTTGTCGTACATGGAAAATGACAGAATGCTATCAAAAATTGCCTGCAATTGTGCACCATGGAGAAATAACCTGCGGTTTCATGCCCATGACTCTACAGTGGGTTCCCAATCTCAGCCAGGCCGATCTAAACGTTATCCATGCCCAGCAGGAAGAAGGTGTAACTCAGGGAGTAGGTCAACCCAAGTCGGGAGTGCGCAGTTCCTGGTCACTGGAGGTCAATTATTATTTGTATAGGCTCAAGCAGGTCATCAATCCAACTCTCTCAGCTGTAAATTTTGAATGATACAGTGGTAGCCAATTTGGGAGAGCAAAACATACGTGTAGGGAGACGAGGGAGCGTTTACAAAGAGTTATGCAGCAACACTGTCTGCTACCGTTACTATTTGTTCCTTAATTTTATACTCCTGCAGTAAAGCCCATTTTAGGCCACTTTCCATGCTGTTTGATCCCATGGTGTTGGCCTCCACTAAGAAGCACTCTCCATCAATTGCAAGGATGTAGAAAATATCACTCTATGCTCAGCTTAGTGTTCCTGCTTTCCAAATAGCCATTTCAGTCTATTGCAGTGAAGCACTTCTCTATTGTACTGCACCATTTCTAGTGACTTGAGTAAAACCTAGCAAAACTCCCCCACTGAGGGAATCAGGATTGAACAGAAGCCACAGAAAGGATTTAAACTCAGGGCTTCTGAGTGGAGCTTTAGTAATCTGCTGCTGCAGCTTTCAGCACGACTGGACAAATTATTTCTAAGAGAAAATGGCCTTTAAGTGGAGCAATCTATAATTGAAAACTGCCCACACAGCTGAAAATGAGTTCCACAGGATGTGTTATTGTAACATTTGATTAACCCTTTGAATGGTGAATATTTTAGAATAAGCACATTTTTACCTGCAAGATCTGCAAGCAATTGTTTATCTAAACTTTAATGTTAAAAGGTAAAATGACCCAGAGACCCAAATAACTTTAACATAAATTGTACATTTTCCTCCTTTTTAAATTTGCTTTTCTCTTCATGCTGAACAACCTTGGTTATATTTGACCCCCAAAGTTAGCTTCCTATCACATGTCCGTACTGTCACTAAGACTGTCTGATTATTGCAACATGCTCCTGGTTGTCCTTCTCTAGGTTCTACCAATCACAAACTTGAGGTCAGTCAAAACTCTGGTGCCCACGTCCTAACTCACACCAAGTCCTGCTCATCCACCTCCCTGGTGCTCGCTGATCTCCATTGGTTCCTGGTCAAGCAATGCCTCGATTTTAAGTTCTCATCCTTATTTTCAAACCCCTCCAGATCCTGGCTCCTCCATATCTCCGTAATCCTTCTCAGTCCTACAATCCCCCTGGATCTCTGCGCTCTGCTAACTCTAGCCTCTTGAATATTCCTAGGGCAGAAATTTTCGCTCGGCGAGCACACACCCAACCCGCCTGAGCTTGAGATGACCCGCGTTGATGTCAGTCGAACGTGCCGATGTCAACGCGCGGTCGCGTGCTAGCTCGGTCGGTGGGCACACGCCAGAGTCGGCATGTGCCCGCCGACAATTAAAAGGCCTGTTAAGGCCACTATATAATCAATTAACTGAAATTTTTCGCTGCCCGTTCAACCTAACGGTTGGCGGACAGGTGAAAAGGCCAAGTTGCCTTAGCATTTTTTGGAAACCTCATCCTTAGGCGGGATGAGGTTTCCATAGAAACACAGAAAATAGGAGTAGGCCATTCGGCCCTTCGAGCCTGCTCCGCCATTCATTATGATCATGGCTGATCATCCAACTCAATAGGCTGCTTCAGCTTTCTCCCCATATCCTTTGATCCCTTTCGCCCCAAGGACTATATCTAACTCTTTCTTGAAAACATACAATGTTTTGGCCTCTACTACTTTCTGTGGTAGAGAATTCCACAGGCTCACCTCTCTCTGGATGAAGAAATTTCTCCTCACCTCAGTCCTAAATGGTCTATCCCATATCCTCAGACTGTGATCCCTGGTTCTGGACTCCCCCACCATCAAGAACATCCCTCCTGCATCTACCCTGTCTAGTCCTGATAGAATTTTATAGGTTTCTATGAGATTCCCCCTCATTCTTCTGAACTCCAGCGAATATAATCCTAACCGACTCAATCTCTCCTCATATGTCAGTTCCTCCATCCCAGGAATCAATCTGGTAAACCTTTGCTGCACTCCTTCCAAAGCAAGAACATCCTTCCTCAGATAAGGAGACCAAAATTGCACACAATATTCCAGGTGTGGTCTCACCAAGGCCCTGTACAATTGTGACAAGGCATCCCTGTTCCTGTACTCGAATCCTCTGGCTTTGAAGGCCAACATACCATGTGCCTTCTTTACCGCCTGCTGTACCTGCATGCTTACCTTCAGCGACTGGTGTACAAGGACACCCAGGTCTCGTTGCACATTCATCCCTCTCAATTTATAGCCATTCAGATAATAATCTGCCTTCCTGTTTTTGCTACCAAAGTGGATAACCTCACATTTATCCACATTATACTGCATCTGCTATGCGTTTACCCACTCACTCAGCTTGTCCAAAAGTTTGCTCAGCTTGCTTCCAAAAGCAAATAAAAATAAAATAAAAGTTTTAAAATTGAATCAATAACATGTCCCTGCTCATGTGACAGAGTCCTGACCACCTGCCTCCACTGAACCCGGCAGCCAAAGACAAAATTCTGACCCTAATTTTAGTTGTTCCACCACTGGTGGCCATGCCTTAAGCTGTCTGGGCCCTAACCTCTGGAATTGCCTCCCTACACTTCTCTGCCTCTCAACGTCTCTTTAAGGCGCTCTTAAAATCCTACCTCTTTGACCATGCAATTGGTTGTTTGGCTCCGACAATCTTTTTCATGTGGTTCAGTATTAAATTTTATTCCATAATGCTCCAGTAAAGTGCCTTGGGACTGGTGTTATGTAAATGGCACTATGTACATTCAAGTTATTGTGGTTGTCATTAGATCAGCTTCTTGTCCAGTTAAAAAGGCAAACAGGAAATGTTTCTCCCAAGCTTTCTCTATTGTTTCACTCGAGTTAATAGCTATGAGCAAGGTTTCCAATTTTGCTTCTCTCTCCAGAATCACAAAATTGAATCAGAATTTTAAAGCACAATCCGTGACATTCGGCCCATCGCTCCTGCGCTGGTTCTGTGAAGAGCTATCCACGTCTCAGTGCCGTTTTTGTTATTTATCCACTTCACGTTTAGATGGTATTGTGAGTTCTGCTTCCACTTCTTGTTATGGTAAGGCGTTCCATGTTCTCAAAACTTCCATGTAAAAAATGTTTTTCCTAAACTCTCCCTTTATTCTTTTAGTGATCATTTTAAATTCATGCTCTTATAGTTTTGAACATTTAGAGATAAGGCAGTGGATTTTACAGGGTTCCTCAGTTCCTGCACCTCCACTGAAAGGTTGGTTGGGGGGGAATCTGCCCACGTTCTCAACAGCTACTGTGCAGCAATTTAAAATTGGGAGCAGCCTTAATTTCTTTAAGGCAGGAATACCGCCCTTTTTTAGGGAGGAACTCCCACCTTAGAGAGCTGCCAACCAATTGGATAGCCGGCAGCTTTATAGTCCCAGCAGTGCTAGCCCAGAGAAGTGGGCACTGCTGGAGCTACTGGTAGTCTCACCTCACCGAGCAGGCCAAATGTCCGGGTCAGAGATCTCAGCGAGGGAGATGAGGGGAATGAGAGGCCAGGTTCAAGAGGCCAGAGTGGGAGGCTTAAAGGGGGGGATGGGGTGTGGGTGAGCTGGGGCAGGACTATCAAGGGAACCCTCTAAGGAGGTTCCCCATCCTCCCTTGCCCGACACCAGGACTCACAGCTAAAGCTGCTGGGCTTCCTGCATGGAGTGGGCCTTCCCCTCGCACAGGTAAAGTACTGACAGAGGCCTTGCTCCAATCCCATGTCCTCATAAAATTTCAGAAAAGTTGGGGCGGGTGTGTAGGTGGCAAGAAAGTCACCTGCTGGATTTTGTGTGTCCCCATACCTTCAATTCCGCTGTTGGGACAGCATAGAATCCAGCCCATAGGAACAAGAATAGGCTATTCAGCCCCTTGAGCCTGCTCCGTCATCCAATAAGATCATGGCCGACCTGTATCCTAACTCCGTTATCTAACTTGGCTCCTTTGCTTCAATACCCTTGGCCTGCAAAAACCCATCAACCTCAGATTTAAAATGATTTAGCAGCTACAGCTTTTTGTGGGAGAGTTTGTTTGTGTGAAGATGTGCTTCCTAACTTCTCTCCTGAATGACCTAGCTCTGAGTTTAAGTGTATGGCCCCTTGTCCTCGGTTCCCCCACCAGTGGAAAAAGTTTCTCTTTGTCCACCTTATCAATTCCTTTCAAAATCCTAAAATCCTCATTCAAATCACCCCTTGATCTGTATTGCAGGGAATATAAACATAGATTATGTAATTTTTCCTCATAATTTAATCCATGGAGCTTTAGCATTCTGAGATTCTGCGCTACACTCCTTCCAAGGTGAGATGTTCAGCTCCGTACACAGCGCTACAAATTTGGTCTGACCAGGGCTTTCCATAATTGTAGCAAAACCATCTCCCCTTTATATTCCAAATATCTAGTTATAGGTTCATATTCCATTACCATTTCTGACTATCTTTTTATACCTGACCACAACAAGTTATTGATCTGTGTACATGTACCCTAAGTCCCTATGGAGCTCCATTGTTCCTACCTCTTCACTATTTTCAGTGAAATCGCAGATGATTCGAAACTCCAGTTATGTTGACGTTGTCAGCCATTCCCTCTGGCAGAATAGCAAATGCCGTAGAACGATGCCAGCAAATAATACTCGGATCCATATTTTTTGGCCCAAAATGGATGGCCTCACACTTATCTATGCTGAAATCCATCTGCCGGTTTGGCCTACTCACTTAATCTACCAACGTCTCTCTGTAATGTTGCTGCCATCTGCACTACTTACCAAACCAACAACCTTTGTGTTATCAGCAAACTTGGATGCATGGCTCTCGAATGTGTTATCTAAGTCATTAATAATTACTGTATAGTGAAAATTTGAGACCCTAGTACAAATCCTAGTGGGTCACTTCCTTCTAATTTGAGTACCTTACCCATTATCCCTCCGCTGTCTCCAACTGCCGAACGACTCTCCTAACCAGGTGTTAAGGCATGGTAGATGATATGTGCCAGGCAGCCAAATTGATGAGGGAAACATGGTCGCACTCTCACAACGGTTTTGCAATTTGTGTTTATTACGAGATGTATGCACTGAATTCAGAAGTAATAAGTCCACCAAGACTTTTAGAGATTTTAAAAATTAAATTAAAATATTTATTAACAAAATAAAAGATTTCAAGCACATACCTAAGACTACAATTACTATTATAATAACTCCTAAAATTCCTAATTAACCTGACCCCCAGTTACACTCCCTTTAAGGCAACAGTCCATAAATAGATTTTTTTTATTTAAAGTAAACTCAGCAAGTTAACACAACACCCTGGATAGTGGAATTCCAAATGGCTTTCCCCCAAATTCAGCTCTGTTGTATAGAGACTTAATCAAAAATGCTGGAGGATTCATTAAGAATGTTTCACACTCTCCTATTAGATCTTACATGGCCTTCTGACACATAACATTTCATTCTCCTTTATATTTGTTTCCCTCTTTTTAATATGTAGATTCTATTGTTCCATATGTCATTGAAACTGTATCTTCCTCATAATGTAAAAGCTTTCATGTTATCACTATGGGCAGGTTTTACTGGTCGGCGAGCGGGGGCGGGGCATGCTCGCCAATGCGTAAAATGATGCAGGGATACGTCAGGCCTGCGTCCTTATGTCACCCCGCGTCATTTAGATTTTCAGTTCGGCCTATTAAGCCCATTAAAAGACTAATTAACATGATTGATAGACCTGCCCGTCCAACCTTAAGGCACGATGAGGTTTCATGAGAGTATTTAAATTTTTATTAAATATTTAAATAAAAGCTATGGACATGTCCTGTATCATGTGAAAGTGTGACATGAGGGTACATGACAGGGAAATTTTTTAATCACCTTTACTGAAAGTTTTAAATCAGAGCCGATCTCCCTGAGGCAGCACTTTGCCTCAGGGGTATCTATGTGCTCTTTCGTGGGAGCTTACTGAATACCTTTTGGAAGATCATATAAACCACATCAGCTCTTCACTAATTTCCCTTGTTCCAAGAAAACAAGCTCCAGTTTCTCTAGTCAATATACATAATTAAAGCCTTCCATATCTGGTAACATTTGTGGGGAAAAGCTATGTCTTTACTCATCCATAATCTAGCTAACAGCAGCTCTGAGTTGCACCATTCAGAGTACGGAAAAGCACAGACGTGAATCTAGGGCCAACTGATCCATGGTGGAGTATGTTGATGCAACAACTATTTCTGGTGCAGTACTTTGTCATGTACGGTAATTCACTCTCAATTCATGATAAAACATGGGCAAATTTTGTTATATTTTTGAAATTTGGAGCTGAAATCCTACTACAGTTTGCAACAGTTAATGCAGCATTGCAAAATAAGAAAAATTTGGTCATTTCCCTCAGTGTGCACAGTTATATTGTCAAGAAAACAAGAAATTGTAATATTTTTCTTCTGTTAATAACCTTGTCATATTTCTTATGCACTGGAAGACAGGCTGTTGGTGCAAATATGGTAATTGGATTAAGAGCTAGGGTGACTGCAAGTGTCTAAAGCCAACAGTAAGAAGTGATTTTGATATTTTCATGAACCAAGAGGAACTTCAGTCAGGGTTTTACATAAAGCAATAACAGGAGTGTTTTTGAATTGAGTTGTTTTAGTTCAAAGGGGGATATATGCAGGTTGTAAAAGGTGTAAGTAAGGTAAAGATAGAGTACGTTTGTTTTTACAAGTCTAAGAGCTAGGGTAATGAAATGAGTTTAATCAGTTCTGGGAAGAAAGCATTTCTGAAGAGACTGGTTGAGACAATAGAGAGATCAAAGGGAAGGAATACATTTAAGAACATACTGAAGCCTAGGTGGGGGTAGCTGCTTAGATATCCCAGAAGACAATGGGATAGCACGCCAGAACTCCCAGAAGGCAGAGTGAACAAGGCCAGACCAGGAAAACCAGGTGCTGTCAGCCTCAGAGGAAAAAAGGCAGTATGTGGTAAAATTACTGGAATTCTATAGATTTTGAAATCTATAAGGATAGTTGCTGAAAAGAAAAGGGGACGGTTAGCTCTGATGTTATTAAATTAAGATCTTGTGGAACTGTTTTAAAGTTATGTTTAGTGCGTGAAACCATTCTCGTGTTTAAGTGTAATTGTGCTTTTTTTCTCTATTTTCTTTTAATGAACATTTACTCAACTATAAAATCATCACAAGTAGTTGGGGACATCACTTCCTGATTTCAGAACCTCTCTTCACACTATACAAATTGCAAAACCCGTTTTTGCGGCTGTCTCAAGGTTCCCTCTGGGATTTGGGCAGCTCAGCATTTACCATCAGTCATGTCATAACAATATCTTCATCATATATTATTCCATCACAGAATGAAGCAATTATTTTATTTAATCTCACATATAATACATTATTACAAGAAAAAAGTCTGGCCAACAGCTTTAGCTGAGAAACTTCCCATATCCTATCTACATTTTGCACTGATGCTGATCTTTATTCAGTAAAATGTATATCATTTCAAATTTAGATGTACAATATTGGAAATTATTTCTGGGAAGTGCACAAGTTTAATGCTGGCAAGCAAATTAGGATTATTAAAATCTGGTGTTGTATGCAGGTTATCTTAGTGGTGTTGAGGAAAGCCCTGCATTTGTTACCTACATTTAAACTAAAAGTAATCCTTTATTATGTTGTACATAGAAAACATCACATATTATATAACAGATTTAATGTAAATATTCAATAGAGATACATTATAAATTTTTTTGGAATGACTTAAATTTTAGTCACTTGATGATGATCCCTACTGCGTGATTCCTAAATCTTAATTCGCATAAACCTATCAGGTTAGTCCATGAAAATGCATCTAACGTTGTGATAAAAGGATTAATCTCTAGAACAGCCCTATTCCAGATTGTTAGTGTTAGCACTGTAGAGGCTGCTCACCAACTGCATGCATATCTCATTGAGTTGGGGAATGAACCAGTGTTTGGTAAATGACATTTAATTTAGAAAAGTGTATTGTTATACCGGTGGGCAGGTCAAATGCTAAATATATGTATATATTCTACAAGGATTGATGGTGAAAGAAGTAGATCTGGATGTTATAGTGCATCATTCCCTAAACGTTCAGGACCTTGTCTCCCCCCATGCAAGTAACCAAACTTCGAAAAGTACTTCATTGGTTGTTCAGCACTTTGGGGTGTTCTGAGGTTATGAAAAATGCTATATATGTACAAATATTGCTTTATTTCCATAACTACTCTAAATCTCTTAATATTGTGATGACACTGTTTCCCAGATGCTTTCCCACTGAAATTTTCCTAGGACTAGATCCAGCACTGATCCCTTCCTTGTTGAACTGGAAACAAACTGATCAAGAAAGTTCTCCTATATACTTTTCAGAAATTCCTCTTCCTTGTCTTTTACAGCTTTTTTCCCGGCCAGGCAATGGCAGAAATTTGCCAGGCAATGAGACTATACTTGGCCTTATGGCCGGTACTGTAACTAATCAGATCTGTTCAGGGTCTGATAAATTACATGGGTTGTGTAACCCTAATGCCATATCAGAATAAATGGGAAAGATTAGTCATATTAGAATGCAGTTATGACTTAGACTTGGAGTCTTTCCCACATCTAGTGATGCCTGAGGCAGACAAAGCATGTGATTATGTCTGTTTCCATAGCTTGTTTTTCCTGGAACAGGTCACTCGCCTGTCATCAGAGGCTATGGCTTGAGGAGCGCCACTACACATCAAGCACGGCTGACCAGGAGAATGTCTCACCATAGGCATGCTGAGAGTTTACAGATTGATAATCTACCACTTGGCCACATTATGAGCACACCTTCAATCGCCATCAAGTCCTGAAGTGGGACTTGAAGCTAGAGCTTCTGGCTCTGAGGCAGGGACACTATCCACTACGCCACAAAACCTCCATGTGGTTATGAGCCTTCTATAATTGCAGTCAGATTTCCTTTTTAATTGATCATAATTTATTTTCATATGGTTCAATGTCATTTTCATAATTTCATTTCCCTACAATTAAAACTAATCTTTGTGGTCAGGGCCAAAACCAGGGTAATCTTTAAGGGAGACTTTCTTTGAGTTGGGGAAGCTAATACTTTTATTTTCATGAAAGATTGGACAGTGGTTAAAGTGCATTCCAGAATACCATAGGCTAACCATGTAGATTATCGGTCAATAGGTGTAGATTCAGAGATCTATTGCACACTGTTGGGAATTTATTTTCAATATTGGTTAGAGAACAGGTAGACAATAATTACAAATATGTTTCCCACTTTGAACCACCATATGTAAGTAAAACCAATTAGACTTTTATTACATTATGAGTGCTTGGTTTGGATACCAAAGAAAATGCAAATGAAGCAAAGATGAAGCAAACCAAACCAAACCAAACTTCCCTTGTGGAGTTAAAGCCACCTTAAGGTATGTGACTTGCTGGGTCCTTAAGTGATGAGAAGGAAAAAGAACGATTGGGCAAAATAACCAGGGGCTATTACTTTTTCTCTCATTGGCTTCAACCCAAAGTTGGATTTTGTCACAGCGTTTGCATTTTTCTCTGTGAATCATAGAAATATACAACACAGGGTTTTCATAGTGTCATGTTATCACCTAACACGCAAAAAGGCGCATGGTTGGCAACCGCGTGGGAACGTTTTTCTGGCCGATACACGATGGGCCGCCATTTTTCTGTGAGAAAGAAGCCATTCGGCCCGTTGCGCCTGTGCTGGCTCTTTGACAGCTGTGCAAATTTGTCCCACCCTCCTGCCATCTCCCTGGAACCCTGCCAATGTCTCCCCTTCAAGTAATTATCCAGTTTCCTTTTAAGCATCTTCAAAACAGAAGAGGAAAAATAATTTATATATCAGAAAAATGTCACCAATCGAAAATGTTCACCCTCCTCAATTTAATGCGTGGGAATATAGTTGTATCCCACTGTGATCTGTGCTTTGGCACGTATGAAATGTACACATATAGGGACGTTGGAATTCTGAACTAGGGAAGGAAAGTTCTGGAAATATTCAGCAGAGCTGCGACCGTAGACATCATCAAAACATTGGCTCTTCTTCTTCTTCTTCTTCTTCTTCTTCGACTCCCTGACCAACCGCCCCGCCCCCAGCCCCGAGCCCCGCCCCCAACCTCCGGCTGAAACGCATGCGCGGGAAGGCCGCCTGCCGCGCAGCATTCTGGGGGTTGTCGTTCCAGCGGTGAAATAAACCATATTTCACCCCTCTCCTAAGATTCACTCGGTTCTGCTGAAGGGTCAGGAGGACTTCGGGACGTCAGCTCTTTTCTTCTCCGCCGATGCTGCCGGACCTGCTGAGTTTTTCCAGGTGAGTCTGTTTTTTGTTATGAAATGAAATGAAACGAACCAAGCGGCGCGTCCCGACAGGCTGCGCGCGGTGCGCATGCGCATGCGCGGCGCCCCGAGGGTTGGGGGGCGGGGGGTGTCTCTGGAGCTTGCGGCCCGCCGGAAGGAAATTGGCCACCTGGGCTCCGCTCACTTTGAACGGCTAACGGTTTGTGAGGTGAGTAAATAAATAAAACCCCCGCCCGCGCGCGCTGGGTGTTTTAACTGCTGCGTCTGAATTTTACACACACGCACAAAAAAAAAATACCCAGTCACGTTTATCTTTGTGCGTTGGACTTGAATGTAAAAGATGTAATGATGATGGAAACCCTCTTCCTCCCCTCACGTTTCCATGTCAAAGCTCTGCCCAGGTTACTGCGGAGAGCGTCGGGCGTTTTCTGCTCTTACTCCATCTGCAATGGCTGTGCAAGGGTTGGGAGTGGGGTTGCTGAGTGGAGTGGACACCCAGTGTGTGTGTGTGTGTGTGTGTGTGTGGGGTGGGGTGTGGAGTAGGTGGGGGTGGGTTGTGGGGGGTGGGGTGGGTGGGGGTGGGTTGTGGGTGGGTGGGTGGGGGTGGGTTGTGGGGGGTGGGGTGGGTGGGTGGGGGTGGGTTGTGGGGGGTGGGGTGGGTGGGGGTGGGTTGTGGGGGGGGTGGGGGTGGGTTGTGGGGGTGGGGTGGGGTGGTTTGTGGGGGGTGGGGTGGGTGTGTGGGTGGGGTGGTTTCTGGGGGGTGGGGTGGGTGTGTGGGTGGGGTGGTGGGTGGGGGGTGGGTGTGTGGGTGGGGTGGTTTGTGGGGGGTGGGGGGTGGGTGTGTGGGTGGGGTGGTTTGTGGGGGGTGGGGGTGGGTGGGGGTGGGTTGTGGGGGGGGTGGGGGTGGGTTGTGGGGGTGGGGTGGGGTGGTTTGTGGGGGGTGGGGGGTGGGTGTGTGGGTGGGGTGGTTTCTGGGGGGTGGGGTGGGTGTGTGGGGGGTGGGTGTGTGGGTGGGGTGGTTTGTGGGGGGGTGGGGGGTGGGTGTGTGGGTGGGGTGGTTTGTGGGGGGTGGGGGTGGGGGGTGGGTGTGTGGGTGGGGTGGTTTGTGGGGGGTGGGTGTGTGGGTGGGGTGGTTTGTGGGGGGTGGGGGTGGGGTGTGTGTGGGTGGGGTGGTTTGTGGGGGGTGGGGGTGGGGGGGTGGGTGTGTGGGTGGGGTGGTTTGGGGGGGTGGGTGTGTGGGTGGGGTGGTTTGTGGGGGTGGGGGGGTGGGTGTGTGGGTGGGGTGGTTTGTGGGGGGTGGGGGGTGGGTGTGTGGGTGGGGTGGTTTGTGGGGGTGGGGGGGTGGGTGTGTGGGTGGGGTGGTTTGTGGGGGTGGGGGGGTGGGTGTGTGGGTGGGGTGGTTTGTGGGGGTGGGGGGGTGGGTGTGTGGGTGGGGTGGTTTGTGGGGGTGGGGGGGTGGGTGTGTGGGTGGGGTGGTTTGTGGGGGGTGGGGGGTGGGTGTGTGGGTGGGGTGGTTTGTGGGGGGTGGGGGGTGGGTGTGTGGGTGGGGTGGTTTGTGGGGGGTGGGTGTGTGGGTGGGGTGGTTTGTGGGGGGTGGGGGGTGGGTGTGTGGGTGGGGTGGTTTGTGGGGGGTGGGGTGGTTTGTGGGGGGTGGGTGGGGTGGTTTGTGGGGGGTGGGTGGGGGTGGGTTGTGGGGGGTGGGGTGGTTTGTGGGGGGTGGGTGGGGGTGGGTTGTGGGGGGTGGGGTGGGTGTGTGGGTGGGGTGTGTGTGTGTGTGTGTATGGGTGGGTTGTGGGGGGTGGGGTGGGGGGAGCAGTAAGGGTGGCGGGGCTTATTTCCATCTTTTATGCTCCCCCCACGCCCACTAGAGCTATACCTTGAGTGCCCTACCATCCATTCTTAATTAGCACATTCGTTTAGATAATATCACCAACTTTAACACCTGTGTTCTTTTGTCTGTGACATCTTTTGATTATCTGCTCCTATCACTGCTTGATTGTCCCTACAACCACAACCCCCCCTCCACTTCTCTCTCTTTCCCCCCCGCCCCCCCACCCTTAAACCAGCTTATATTTCACCCCTTCCTTGGATTCACCTAGTTCCGTTGAAGGGTCATGAGGACTCGAAACGTCAACTCTTTTCTTCTCCGCCGATGCTGCCAGACCTGCTGAGTTTTTCCAGGTAATTCTGTTTTTGTTTTGGATTTCCAGCATCTGCAGTTTTTTGTTTTTATCAAGGGTGGCGGGGGATTGTCCTTTTAAAAAGCAGACTGGTTCGCCAGTGTCTCGCCTCTTGGGGAAAGAAGCTTGTATGCGACTCCCGACCTCTATAACCTGGTTCGCTCTTAACTGCCCTCTGACAGCCGCTCAGTCGCATTTAAGAAAGTGGCTCACCGTCACCTCGAGGGCCGTTAGTGATGGGCAATAAATGCTGTCCTTGATAGGGATGCCCACGCATGAACACAAGAGCAGGGTGGTAGAGCATCTGGCCTGTCGAGTCTGATCTGCCATTCAATGCAATCATGGCTGATTGGGCTTCAGCTCTACTATCCCGCCTGCTCCCCCCCATACTTTATTTTCTGATAGAATTATTTTATGAATATCTTGAATCAATGATGGACCATCCACACCCTCTAAAGTAGAGAATTCCATGTTCTATGAGTTAATTTTTTTTTAAAAATGATCATTGGCAGACATGAATTAGGAGCAGCTGTAGGCCAAGTGGCCCCTTGAGCCAGCTCTGCCATTCAGTAAGAGCATAGCTGAACTTCAACATTAACTCCACTTATGGGACTTGACCCAAGATTTTTAGATATTGTTAATGAGCGACAGCACCATGCCTTTGTTAGCTCTATGCCTTTAAACTTGACTGTTCCACCTGACATTTGTGCGCATCCAAAACTGTTGCTTGTATCTCATTCATCTATTAGACCTGTGCTTGCTGACCTTCACTGGTTCCCTGTCAGACAACACCTGAGTTTCAAAATTCTCATCCTTGTTTTTAAATCTCTCCATGGTCTTGCTTCTCTAGCACCAAAAAGCCTTCAAAATCTCTCTGCTCTTTCAGTCCTGGCCTCTTCATTATTAATTTTAATCAATCTATCATTTGCCTTTGTTTCAGTAGCCTTGGAAAGCTAAGCTCTGGAATTATTTCCCTCTCCATCTGTCCTCTTATAATTTTCTCCTTAAAACTACCTCTTTGATCAAGCTTTTGATCATTTGCCCTGATTTTTTCTTCTTTGACTTGATGTTAAAAATGTTTGGAGTCATAGAGGTCTACAGCACAGTAAAAGGCCCTTTGGCTCATCAAGTCTGCACCGGTCAAACAAGTACCCAACTATTCTAATCCCATTTTTCAGCACTAGGCCCTTGGCCTTGTATGTCGTGGCATTGCAAGTGCACATCCAAATACTACTTAAATGTTGTGAGGGTTTCTGCCTCTACCACCCTTTCAGGTATAGAGTTCCAGATTCTCACCACCCTCTGAGTGAAAAAATCTTCCTCACATCCCCTCTAAACCTCCTGCCCCTTACTTTAAATCTATACCCCCTGGTTATTGATCCCTCGACCAAGGAGAAAAGTTTCTTCCTGTCTACACTATCTATGCCCCTCATAATTTTATACACCTCAATCTCCTCTGCTCCAGGGAAAATAACCCCCATCTATCCAATCTCTCCTCATAACTGAAACTCTCCAGCCTAGGCAACATCCTGGTAAATCTCCTCTGCACACTCTCTAGTGTAGTCACATCCTTCCTATGATGCGGATTGCTGAACTGCATGCAATACTCTAGCTGTGGCCTAATCAGCGTTTTATACAGTTCCAGCATAACTTCCCAGCTCTTATATTCTATGCCTCAGCTAATAAAGGCAAGTATCCCATATGCCTTCTTAACCACCTTATTTACCAGCCCCTATTCTATTGCTATTACTCTTGTTAAGCACTTTGGGGAATTTTTACTGTGTTAAATGCCTTCTATAAATGTAAGTTGTTGATGGACACTTGAGCATTGTTGTCATTCGTTAGCCCCTAGTGGCACATAGTTTGGATAATAGCAGTCGCTGAAGACTACCACCAACAACTTGCATTTATATAGCGACTTTATTGTAAAAATGCCTCCAGTTGCTTCATAGCAGCATTATTGAGCAAGATTTGACACAATTTAAGTTCACATCCTGTACTATGAGGATCAAACTGAAATAAATTCATGATATTGTGTGTATGTGGGCCCTGTAGCATCCAGTGTTGGCTAGATCCTACCTCCAGTTATACCTGGATCTCTTCAGAAGACTGAATCACAGAATCTCTCAGTGCAGAAGAGGTCCTTCGGCCCATTGAGTCTGCACCGACACATGAGAAACACCTGACCTACCTACGTAATCCCATTTATCAGCACTTGGCCCATAGCCTTGAATGTTATTACGTGCCAAGTGAATCCGCTAAGCTCTTTTGTTGAACGTTCCTGTTGTTAGGAAATAGAAATAGCTTAAGTTATACTTGTAGGTGTGGGTGTTAGGAATGAGTTTTAGCTTTAAAGTTTTAAGTTTAATTTGTATTTCAGTATCTGTGTTAAGAAAGGTCAAATGATGTTTTAGTTTCACTTTAAAAGGCTGCTTGCGTTTCTAATGAGATGCTTATGACCTCTGTAAAGTAAAAATAAACGCACTTGTTGGAGGAACAGTGCTATTGCCTAGCAACAGGGGGGCCAAATAGGTAGGTTCCTCCCACACATGTTTGTTTTGTTAAGTAAAGGTCTGTAATTCTTTGCTATGGGCATGTGAAGCAGTGATGTACTGTTTCGGCTGAGTTGGTGAGAGAGTGCATGGAAGACAGCTTGAGTGCATGTGGTGACTCAGGGAAGAGGAACGTCAGAAGGAGAGTTCAAAACCCTGGAGTTGAACCCTTGTGGAAGGTGTCTGAGTGAAAAAGTCAGTTTGGGAGAAGATTCCAAGGTGAGGTCCTGGAGAATGGAGATTGGAAACCCTCATGTAAAGGACACGGTTCAGTGAGACCGGTTGGCTCACAGTGTGACAAGCGCCTGGGGGGAGTTGAGAGATCTGTAGCATCTGTTTGAGGTGGCATCTGTCACTTAGTTTGAGTGAGGTGTGTCTGACCACAGGGTGCCATAAGTTTACGTGGACTATGTACTTATTGTGAATATTAGAGTATAAGATAGCTTTTGTAACTTGTGTTATCCTTACAGGTCTGTATACATCTGTAGATGTATAGTTGTGGGTGAAGGAATATTGTAATATATTTCATTTCTTGTTGAATAAATGTTTTATTCTTTTGTTAAAAGTTCATCAGCTGACTCCTGTGCCTCTGTTTAGTAGCTACTCTCCATGTATCTAAACAAACAAAAATATAAGTTAGGATTTTCAAGCTGGGTTTCATGCTGCGATCAGGTTTGTCCAGGGATAACCTCAGCTATGGATCATAACACTGTTTCAAACTGTAAATCCAGAGCCCCACTTTAGTTGGTTACTTTCTTGTCTTGGCATGGTACTGCTCACGAGTGAAAGATTGTCAGCTACAAATTTTCTATTTTCTCAAAACAAACAGACCTAATTTTTTTTTGCTGTCCCCTGGGGAATTGATATCTATTTGCTAACCGATTAAAATAGGCTAACATTGGTAGTGAGCAAACTACCTTTTTAGGATCACATTCTAGTTCCTTCAATGTTTTATACAACTTTACTCAGTCATTTTATGTTTAAAGTCCTATTCAAAGCATTCCAGGAGGCCTTTCAGGACTCCATTTCAAAGATTAAAATGCTGGCATTTTATGATGAGAAGCCCTGTTTCTATGATCTGGGTGCTCTCAAATGCAAATGACAGTTTTTTGTAAGCTATGAACCTGCATCTCTTATAGGTAAAATGAATGAGAGCATGCTATGGGACTAATATACCAACAGCATGTGGCACTGGGGAAATGTGGTATGTCTACTCCGAAAGCTGTTAAAATCAGATGGTTTCATTTAGATTAGAGCTACCTGGGTGATTTGCTTACAAGTTAGGCAGTTGCATAGAAGGGGAAAGTTGCTAAATGCATAACCTGTTTCTGAATGGGTGTATGAAATCTTAGCTGCCCCTGAGTGAATCTCTGGAAAGAGGTGTAGGACTAAGTTTGTGTGAAGACTGTAGGGCTGATGCTCAGTTATGTTTCAATAATTGAGTACTGTAGATAAATTGCACAGTGCTTTTACTGGTCATCTGTGTACTTTTGACACCCACTCTGGGGGAAAAAAATTGCCTTGCTTTTACAGGATTTTAAAAAAATACTCTGGTCTGATTGTGTAAATTTTAAACCGGCAATGCTCACTCATCTCCTTCACGGACAATTAACAGGGCCAAGTTAATCTATAGGTTAAATAACCTACTTGTAATTTGCAGAAACTGGCTTCTATCTCTCTTTTGAAGTGTATTACAGAAGGGCAACTTCCCTCTTGATTCTAGTTATTTTTGAAGTTTACTTAGCCTTCGTATCTATGATAAGCCTTTTAAAACATTATCTCAGTCTTACCATCCTTCCCCTAAAGACCTGTCCATTTCCAAATGAACAGTACCGACCACTCCTTCAATTTCAGGTTTAATGCATCTTACTTTCAATGTTTCAATCGCCTATGTTCTGGTAAGTTCAGCTGGATAGTCTGCTAAGAAATCATCAAAAGAAAAACCAATCCTGTGCAACAATGTTCATTGATCAGTTAATGTTTTTTTACCTGTGTTTTTCTGCAGTGGCAACAGCTGTAAGAAATTGACTATCTCAGTACTCTCTCACTCTACAACATCTGTGGACTTGATTGTTAGACTCTCTGGAATCCCATCACATCCATATTTTGCATTTGGCTTCTGCATAGGTTGAGAGTATAGAACACTAACAGCCAACTCCAAAATAGTAATTTGTCAGTTTGGCTGTTGTACACACAAAAGGTCCATCAGAATCCTGAAAGTATAACAGTTTTTATTATGGGTGGTGTTGTGCAAAGTAAACATAAAGACACCACCACACATGATTCCCTAAATCCATGAGCAATATTCACAGATCAGCGACAAGCTTTTCTTTCATTACGTGAAGTTTGTTATTTGCAACCTGTTTGGGATGTAGTGATTGTGCTGCCATCATACTATACGTTCTGCATCTACAGTAGTGCTATTAATTATTAATGTTTTATTTACTGACCTTTCCCTGTTGCTTCAACACTTTGATTCAGGGTAAAGTATAAAGGGCATAAAGCTTGTTGGGATAGATTGCAACTGTGGGTGATAAATGTTTAAATTCAATTTAAATATTTATATTTCGTTGGCTATTAAGGCTACAGCACCAGGAGATAGCAGGACAAGTAGTTGTTTAAAAAAAATCACCAGCTTTATCTTTTTTAAAACAAGAACTGATATCTGATAACTTAAAATATACCCAGCACTAACAGATGACAGACAGAGAACCATGTAGCAAAGTCTGGATAAATAGCTGCAATATGATACAGAATAAGAGGATGCATTAACATTGGGATGTGTTCACTGATCCATTAAGATTAACCACAGACCAATACTTGTTGGTCTTTGGCTAGGAGACCAACTTCAAGTTTAAAGCTCTGCATCTGCCCAGATGGATGGCAATGTCAGCAGCTTGCATTTATATAGTACTATTTACAGAGGAAAAACATCTCAAGGCACTTCAGAGGCAAAATCAGACCAAAATGGACACTGAGCCAAAGAAGATACAGATCTGGATTTTGTAGTCCAGTGTTTGGTACCATAACTGTAAAATTGACAGCAATTCTGGTGTTTTTATATGCACGTTAAATGTGGAAATCTGGAAGTTACTTTGTGATTACCCCTTTCTCCACAGGGGGTGCTATTAACATCCACACAGATGGAATTCTTTAGGAATCACTTGAACTAGTGTGAACTTCCACTCAGTCTCACTTTAAAAACTTGATAAAGTTATGCCTTATGGAATGAGGTGTATCTGGATTTTTCATGGCATACTAAATTCATAATTACTGCTGAACAACTTCACTGTTCCTGAAAAAACTAATTTTGTGTATGCAGAATGTCAAATTTCTCTATTATGATTAAAAAAATTGTTAAAACACCCTGGATTTTTTTTAAAATTTGTTCGATAATTCAGCTTTGACATTAATTTCACATGTATGGCCCCAATCTCCGTTTTCCTTTCTGTGAAATGGTTAAAAATGGAAAGATAATTAATGCATTTTATTTCCTGGTTTGCTATCCAGCCTGTGAGACTGCTTCATTTTTTATCTAGGCTGTTTAACCTGCTTGATGACATCATTGTCAGATGCCAGAGGTCATCTTGTGCGGATGCCAGAATGAACGTAATGTTGGGAAAGATTAAATCACGCTCGATATTTGTGGGTAGCTTTCTTCACTCTCAGTGGTGAATGCAATCACTTTGTGGCTGACTGCAAAATCTGAGCCATGAGGGGAGGTGGCCAAAGGTTTGGTCACAGTGCTATGTTGTAAGAAGTGAGGTGGGGAAATGGCAAGGTTTATGGAGGACCAAAGGAGGTTACAGTGATAAGGGAGCAAAGCCATAAAGGGATTTAAATACAATAGGGTGCTGTGAATTGGTGATACAAATGATAAAGCCATTTAAGTTTTTAAAAATGTGCTTCAGATCATAAAATTGTACTAATTACTCCTTTACAATATCTGGAGAAAATTGTATCTACAGCGTAAAATTTGTTTACTGGTATTTTGATAAATCTAAAACTTGAAAATGAGTTTCCTGGATGGGGGTTGTTTGCTGACAGAAATAGCTTTTCATTTTGTATCATAGTGTATATGTATAATTGTTATTTTAAATGCTCCTGTCAATCAAGCACCATTAGTCAGGATACCTTAGAACTGATAAAGGCAATGGCTCCTGTAGGGAACCTAATGTTACCGTGCCAACGAACAACACAAAGTTGACATCCCAGGATTTTGCCGGAACCTGTGGCTATTAAAGCATAAGAGGTGATAATTAAAATTTAAAACTTTTTAAATAAGGTATTGAACTGTTAGGCTAGTATTACCAGCCAAGATGGGGAAAGGGTGTCATTACCAACACCCCTTGAAATGTTGCAAAGTGATCCATCAGGGAATCCAAGCTGGTCTCATGATTAAGAGACTGCATGTTGTGGTTTCCTAAGATGGTTTTAAACGTTCAACAATGTAAATACTTAGCTGCTGGTACAGGGAGGTGGACTGTGGAGACTTTTGATCTCTTTCTCACTGGCCCACCCATTTCCCTAGCCTTTTTTTGGTGGGGGGTGATTCCTTTTTAATTCTATTCTTTATGTACTTAAAAGTCGTAATTTTGTTTTAACTTGAGTTTTGATAGTGAAGTGTAAACTCTGCCATTGGGATGACCATTATGGATCTAGACATGAAGTGAAAATCTGGGCCAATTTGCAGCGTATGTTCTGAGGATTTGTCAGATGACTGCGTTATCCTGCTCCCTCTTGAGTTCCAAATATTAGTCAAAAACTTAAATTTTAGTTTGGTACTCATATTTTGGAAATTAAAGTAACAGAGGTTGCTTGAGTTATCTGCGCAAAGCTGTTCTGCAATTTGAAGTGGAAATGTTGAAATAAATTGAACTGCTTTCACTGTTGTGCTTATTTGGCCCTCTCTATCACAGTTTGGTATTGCAGCAGAATAGAGCTAATATAAGATTTATTGGGCTGTAGTGAAAGTGATTCTCATCACTTAAAGATTTTTCTTTAGAAATTTATGGGTCATGACTTTAGAACTTTCTTCTGTCATTAATGTCATTATCATGCAGTTTTAGGTAAACGTACCCCTATGGTTGAATTGTTAATGTGTAGACATTTAATTGTAAAAGTTACAATACAGTGTGCAAAATTCTAGTATAGCAGCTTGTAACATCATTTAAAAACTGCCTTTTATGTAGTGTGGATTTGATCTTGCTGTGGATTGTGACCAATACTCCAAACTAAAGGCATTTTTGACATGGTATTTGGCATTGTCTTGCTAACTACTGTCGTCCATCTTTGAGATGAAACTTTAAACCTTCTGCACTGACAGAGGTGCCATCTTTCAAATAAGAAAAACTGAGGCCCAGTCTGCCCTTTTGGCTGAACGTAAAATATCCCATGGCAGTATTTCAAAGAGCAGGGAATTTATCCCTATGTTTTGGCTAAGCTTTGTGTCTCAATCAACATCACAGAAACAGATCATGTCAAGTTGCAGTTGTGGGGACTTGCTGTGTACAAATTGATGCATTTCCTACATTACAAAAATGACTGCACTTCAAAATTGCTTCATTGGCTGAAAGCACTTTGAGATGTCCTATGGTCATGAAAAGTGCCATATAAATGCTCTGGAAAAGTAGCATGAAAGGAGAACAGATGGTTATCTGACTGAATTACATGCCTGTAGATACCCCTCTGATTGTAGCAAGTTGCAAAAAGCACATATACTTGATTTAAATTAATTTTGCAATTACTTAAAAATACTTAGATGAAAAATTATCCACTTTTAAGCATATGTATCGTGTCAACGTTTGTATTTCACTGAGTGTTCTTCCTCATTTGGGTTTCTGTCTACGTGAGCACTGTCTGCACTTGACATGTATAATGCAGGAGTAATCATTGTGTTGGAAATTTGGCAAGAAATAATTTAATTGTTGTGAATAGTACTTGCCAATTTACTTTGAATATTGGCGTGCTTCTGCCATATTGTTTGCCAGTTTGCTGATCTTGTATTCCTCGTGCACAGAAGCACCTTGAGACATATTTGAAATCCGAGAGCTTCCTTTTAAGATTCATTTTTCAATAACTATTGTGAATATAGCAAATATATTATGTATGAATAAATAGACTTATGCTTTGAAAAGTATTAACTGATTCAACTTTATGAAGTAAATAACATTTAAGCAAATATTTCCATTTTAATCAGGAAGAAATATCACCAGATTCCTCATGCAATGTTATGATCTTATTTACAAAATAAGTCATAAGACATAAGAGCAACAGTAGGCGATTTGACCTGTCAAGTCTGCTCCATCATTCAATAAGATCATGGCTGATCTGAGAGTGGCCTTTACTCCACTTTTCAGCCTGCTTTCCCCACCACTGCATAACCCTTGACTCCCTTTTTGAGCAGAAGTC
Organism: Carcharodon carcharias; assembly: GCF_017639515.1. Classification (NCBI taxonomy): domain Eukaryota; kingdom Metazoa; phylum Chordata; class Chondrichthyes; order Lamniformes; family Lamnidae; genus Carcharodon; species Carcharodon carcharias. The sequence continues at coordinate 143,425,504 of NC_054480.1, forward strand.
TGTCCAACTCAGCCTTGAATATTTTCAATGATTCAGCCTTCACTGTGGAAGAGAATTCCAAAGAGTAACAACTCTGAGAGAAGAAATTCCTCCTCATCTTAGTCTTAAATGGGAGACCCATTATTTTGAAACTCTACCCCTAGTTCTGGATTCCTCCAGGAGGGGAAACACCCTTTCAGCATCTACCCTGTCAAGCCCCTGCAGAATGTTATATGTTTCAATAAACCTTTGAGATTGCTGTCTCCATTTCATCCATTAGGGGTCAGACTGAAATAACATTAGAACTACTTGGTTTCTCCACTTTTTCCACCTCCCAGATGGCCTAACTTAAATCAGGAGCTTTTTCATGTCTAAGCCCTTTAGCATGATATGTTATAACACCAACTCATTGTCATTGAGCTACCATTGTAAATATATATTTAAAAATTTTGTGAATTTGTATATTCAGATAATTTGAAAATAAAACCTAATTTGTTTTACTTATATTTTCCAACTATTGTTTTCTGTTCTTCAGAACTGTCAAAGCAGTAGCTAAGACCAACTGAAGACCATGACTGGTAGGTTCTGTTGACTTTCTAACACCTGATATGATAAATAATAAAAATCTTCTTGAAACACTTGCACAGCATAGATTAATAACTTTGTGATGGCCCTCAGATGGAAGGTTTCTAATTGTGTTGAGTTATAGAGAGGACTAACCAAACAGATGTCATAATGATCTGTCTGTTAGAATGATGGAACAATAACATCCTTCCTCATGCACTCGGATCTTTTTGCCAAAAGCAGCCTGGGCACAGCCATTTGTCTGACCTCTTCACTGAGTGGTTCGAAGATGCACGAGTGTTAGGAAGAACGAAGAAATAGCTGGGGGAAGTATCTGGTTTTTAATTTTAAAAAGCATAGTTCAAAGAGGAGCAAGCTTTTTCTTTCTTTTCCTCCTTCCCCCTCACTGCATTTATTACCCTGGATACAACACATTGTCTTGCTAGGCCACATCAGGGGGCAACCGAGAGTGAGCCACATTGGTGTGGAACTGGAATCACACCATAAACTAGACAGAAGATTGTCAGGTTTTTTCTATAAAGGATATCAACAAGCCAGTGAGTTTTTACAATGATCTGATAGCTTCATGGTCACTTATTTTAAAGGCACCATTTTATTATCTAAATACAAATTTTCAATCTTCCAAGATGGAATTTGAACTCCATGTATTTGATAGAAGTAATTAAAATCATTTAAGGGATGCGAACGATCAGATTAAAGGAGTTTCCAGTGGTTGAAGAATCTAGAAATAGGAGGCATGGATAGTGGATATAAGAAATGTAAGAGATTTAGGAGATACAGCAGAAGAAAGTTTTTTTTAACACTGAAAATTAGGACACTGGATTGAGTGTCCTAATTTTCTGCAAGGGTCCGTGCCAATATTTAAGAATGTTTGATAAGTGGTTGAAGGCAAAGGTGTATAGAAACAGGATGGGAATGTGGGATTAAGTGTATTGCTCTTATGGAAGATTAACACTCTTATGAACTGATCTATTTTCATGTTGTAATTTCTATGTAGTTCTGAGATCATGCTGTTTAGTTTGAAGCTGTGTCTGTGCTGGCAAAGTTTATACGTGAAATCTGATATTGATGAGCATTCACTATACTCCTAGCTTGCCAACTGCCTGCCAAAATCAGCTGCAAAGTCCAGATAGGGGGTATTAACCAGAAGCATCCTTTGCTTTGCAATCCATACTGAAGAGTATTCAAGGGAACTTTCACAAATAAATAATTGCCATGGTTCAAAGGTCTTTGGGTTCTACCTGAACTACCTGAAATATGTTTATACCTGTGGAACAGGTAATTCTGATAGGGATCGCCTTCCAATGGTAGACTGAATCTCACTGCCAATGACAGTTGTATGTAGAACTCATTTAGAGGTGAATCATTCTCTCTGAAGTGGTGGCTGTGTGTGAGCCAGGAAGTATATATTTTGCCTGATGGAGATGCACTCTTGAGCTTCCTGAAAGCAGACATTTTAAAATTAACACAATGCTACTAAGCTAGGAATTCCTAGAACACACGCTATCTTACAGGGAACAATGTGAATGGCCTGCACTATACCTTCCAGATTGCTGTGCAGCTGTACATGTGCACAGTTCAGCAGGAGCATTACTGCTGAGTATTTGCTGCACTTTCCTGTCACTTTTTTCAGATCTCTAGCATCTGCAGTATTTTGCTTTTGCTCGTGTTTGCTCCTGTTTTCTGTGACACAGAGCATGGTCTAATGCTTGATGATAAATAACAAAAGAAGGTAAATGCACCTGTAACTGTCATGTTATAAAATTTTTTTTTAGAAAAAGCAAACAATTTCCCCCCACTTCCAAAGTTTATTCCTTTGAAGCCTTGTTTCTATCAAAATTTTGAAGAAGAGATCCCACCAGATCACTGTCATCTTGTAAAGCGAATCTACCATTTGTGGATCTGTAAGTTGAGCTATTTTGTTTTCAAACTATATATTTTTCTAGGGTGGCATGTGTAATCAGTGAATATACTCTTTGCTAGGTAGGCTGCTTTTCATATATGCTTCCTATCTACAGTCATTCTCAATAGCAGAGTTTATTAATTATTCTTAGCTTCAACCTTGCTAATTAGATGTTTCTAGCAATAAAACAGAGGGGAGGGTAAAGAAAAGTGTTTATTATTTTATCAGCTCTTTTTTTGGTTGATGTGTCTCCTGATTGGGGTCCAGACCATTTGTGTGTGACAACCCATGGGATTCCTTGCTTGCCTCCACCAGACTCATTTTTAGTACCAGGGAGTAGTTCCTTGCAGAGGGGGAGATAAGAATTGGCATATAAACTTGCATTTCTTTAGTGCCTTTTAAAGCAGTAAAGTGTCCTAAGGTGCTTCACAGGAGCATTACTAAACAAAGCTTGTCAACAAACCACATAAGATAATGGGAGAGATGACCAAGGCTTGGACAAAGTGGCAGGTTTTGATAAACTTCTTAAAAGTAGCAAGGTAGAGAGCTTTAGGAAAGGAATAAGACCATGAGACATAGGAGCAGAAATTAGGCCATTCGGCCCATCAAGTTTGCTCTGCCATTCAATCATGGCTGATAAGTTTCTCAACCCCATTTTCCTGCCTTCTCCCCGTAACCTTTGATCCCCTTACCAATCAAGAACCTATCTATCTCGGTCTTAAATACACTCAATGACCTGGCCTCCACAGCCTTCTGTGGCAATGAATTCCATAGATTCACCACTCTCTGGCTAAAGAAGTTTCTCCTCATCTCTGTTTTAAAAGGTCTTCCCTTTACTCTGAGGCTCCCTTGGGTCCTAGTCTCTCTTACTAATGGAAACATCTTCCCCATGTCCACTCTATCCAGGCCTTTCAGTATTCTGTAAGTTTAAATCAGATCCCCCCCCCCCCCCCCAATCCTTCTAAACTCCATTGAGTATAGACTCAGAGTCCTCAAACGTTCCTCATATGTTAAGCTTTTCATTCCTGGGATCATCCTTGTGTACCTCCTCTGGACCCTTTCCAGGGCCAGCACATCCTGCCTGAGATACGGGGCCCAAAATTGCTCACCAAATTCTAAATGTGGTCTGACCAGAACCTTTATAAAGTCTCAGCAGCACATCCCTGCTTTTATATTCTAGTCCTCTTGAAATAAATGCCAACATTGCATTTGCCTTCCTAACTACCTACTCAACCTGCAAGTTAACCTTAAGAGAATCCTGGACTAGGACTCCCAAATCCCTTTGCACTCCAGATTTCTGAATTCTCTCCCCATTTAGAAAATAGTCTATGCCTCTTCTTCCTACAAATGTGCATGACCTCACACTTCCCCACATTGTATTCCATCTGCTACTTCTTTGCCCATTCTCCTAACCTGTTCAGATCCTTCTGCAGTTCCTCAATACTACCTGTCCCTCCACTTATCTTTGTATCATCTGCAAACTTAGCCAGGATGCCCTCAGTTCCTTCATCTAGTCATTAATGTATAAAATGAAAAGTTGTGGTCCCAACATTGACCCCTGCGGAACTCCACCAGTCACCAGCTGCCATCCTGAGAAGGACTCCCTTATCCCCACTCTCTGCCTCCTGCCAGACAGCCAATCTTCTATCCATGCTAGTACCTTGCCTCTAACACCATGGGCTCTTATCTTACTGAGCAGCCTCCTGGAGCATGGGGCCTAGACAGCTGAAAGCACAGCCACCAATGGTGGAACAACTAAAATAGAGGATGTGCAAGAGGCCTGAATTGGCAGAATGCAAAAAGCTTAGAAAATTGTAGGGCTGGAAGAGGTTACAGCGATGGGCAGAGGTGAGGCCATGCGTAGATTTTAAAACAAGGATGAGAATTTTCAGTATTGTAACACAATTAATTTTGAGCCTAAAAGACCATTTCAGGTACCCTCCCTCCCCAGAGAGTTATCTTTACTGATGATATGAATTCATTTGAGAACACCTCTTAAAAACCCCACCTGGGTGCTGATTAGTGGATACCTGAGCTATGTAAATGGCTGTGAGGGCTAATGTTATGGAAGTTTATCAAATTTATTGGAGCCTCAATTGTCTTTTTCTGTTTTATTGGATAAATATCTGTTTAGAGAATGGATTGAAAGTTTTGTCTGTGGTTGGTTGTTCACTTTTGGATATATGGAAGGTAAACTTTTGAAAGACCTGTGCCATTCTTCCCCTTTCCAAACTTTTTAAAGAAAAGGGAAATGATTGTTGTTCAAAACACACCATTCCATTTTTATGGAAGAAAATATTAACATTTGAGTTTTGCACTTTGGTAAAACATCAATTTTGATCTTGGTGTGGAGATGCTAGAGAATGGATTCCCTCCCCTGCTCTGGTAATGTTGTTGACAGGAATTGATCCTGTCCAACCTTATATGAAACAGGATTGGGAAAGTGTAATTCTAATTGGATGAAATTTGCATGCCCATTATAGCATGATTTTTGAGGTCTGACACCTGCAGAGTAACTGTTCAGACTGTTCGAATTTGCACACTTTCTTCCCTTTCTACTATGAATTGTCCCTGGGTGCATGAAGATCCTTTCCTGCCCTCATTAAAGTCACTGGAGTGGTTTGCGCAAAGACAACCTCAGAGGGAATAAAGTATTTTTTAGTATTGCTGAAAGGAGAGACATGCTGTTGAAGCTTTTTAACTTGTGCTCATCAGGACAGATTTGCAAGAATACCAATTGTAAAGGGAACAACAATTTATGCTGCATGGGAGGAGAGTGGACTCTAATTGGTAGAGGAGAATTGCCATGGAGAATGCCCCAGGAAATGGTTGTTCCAAGCTTTTGTTTAGTTGTAAAAGGCACAATGTGTGGACCTGCTCTTTCTATCTGCAAAGGACAGGGCCTTGTGTGTGCATGTATAAAGCTTCTAGCACACGTAAGTGAGCCACACTTGTGAGCCCAACTGGTGATCTTAAATTGGTTGTCAGTGTAATTCCTAGCACTTAACAAACCTGATTCTGCTGTACAGTCGTGGAATCACATCTAATCTTGGTCATTTATGTTTTGAAAACGTGGGCTGGTTGGGTAAGTCAGTACTTTGCATGTTGCGAACAGTGGGAAGGACATGCTGTTTGATATGATCCACCTGCCGTTGGGATGTACAGCCTGCATACCAAGCATCACACCAGCACTGAAATTTATATACCACGTTACTCAATTGTGTGATGGGCAGAACATCTTTTTGGCTTGATGGTAGCATCCTGTTAGTCTAGAATACCACTTTTGTTGCCACTGCATACTAGCAGCGTGAAATGGCTAGCTTCACCTTATGCTCAAATTTTTGAGACACCTTGTTGTTCCGGGGTAATCTTAGAGACTGGGCACCTTTCAGGACCAAAAGTGGTGGCCTTAAGTCCTTTTCTGAGGTTGCGCAATATACAGCGAGCAATGATCTGATCAGTGTAGCCACTATCTCACAGGATGGCCCTATTTAAGCATCAAACTTGCACGGTGAGCAAATGGCTCGGGTCCTATTTATGATGTTGCCAATGAGGCCAATCTTAGGATGTGGAATGAAGGAATCCCAAAGTGTATATTGACCAGTGAAGGTAGGCTTGCGGTAGACAGTAGTAGAGAACCCATCGGCAAATTTCTCAACTAGCACAGCAAGGAAAGGGAGCTTGTTTGACAGCTCCATTTCAAAGGCTAATTTGTGCTCAGCATGGAGCCCATCAAGGCGGGTAAGGAAATTCCTATATGCAACCCAGTTTGAATATGATATAATGTGGCCAGTTAAATTCTGGTTGACAGCATGTAAGTAGTGTGCAATGACGTGGGATGTGTAGTAGCATGCAGTTGAGTATGAACCAGTTTAATGTATGGTGAGCGAGGCCAAATGGGAGCACAGTATTCTGCAAGTGAATGGCATAGTGTAAGAGCAGATTAATATAAAGTGGAGGTGTTTGCTTCCTAGGCAAAGCCTGCAAGTTTGGTTATTAGGTTATTTTCAGTTTTGACTTTCTCAACCATTTTCACTAGATTTTTTTTTTGTATGTTTATAAAACACATTGATTACTGATCACAGTGATATCCTAACTGAGCTTTTCTTTGTGTTCAGTTTACAGCATTACCCTAGCAGTGAATTTAATAGGCTGCTTAGCTTGGCTGATAGCAGGAGGTGGCGCTATCAACTTTGGCCTGGCAATACTTTGGCTAGTTCTTTTCAGCCCCTGTTCATACGTCTGCTGGCTTCGTCCAATTTATAAAGCATTTAGGTAAATACTTGTGATGAAAGAAATAAAAGATGTTGAGCAACCTTAAGCAGACCCTTTTCAAGCTTGTAATTGTTGCATTTATTTTTCTCCAACAGATCTGATAGCTCTTTTAATTTCATGGCGTTTTTCTTCGTTTTTGCTGCCCAAGTTGTTTTGGCAGCTTTACAAGCAATTGGATTCAAAGGATGGGGAGCCTGGTGAGTCCTACCACTATGGAGGAAGCATAATTAGAAACCTTTCCCAATTTATATAGCACTTTGCTTTACCCTTTTCCACCTGGGCCCTTTGGTATTGTATGGTCTGGTCCAATGTGTACCACTTGAGCTATGTTAATGCAGTACTTCATACCTATCACAAGATGGCAACAAATATTTTGTTTATCCTTAACAATAATTTTTAATAAAGCTTTCACCTAGTTTGTTGTGAAGTCTTCACTTCAGCCTTCACCTGTCTAAAGGCTGAAAATAACTATTGTTTGATCTGTTTACATGGAGTAATATTATAGTCAGAAAAGAATGTTTAAAGATCACCAAATATAAAGCTGTATGAAGAAATGGATAATGACACGTGTAAACAGATTAGCAAAATATCTACGAGAAGTCATTTAAAAAGGATTGTAAGGTATTTAAAGAATTATAGAAAATTAACTAAACTAATATATAATCAAAGCCACCAAGACATACTGATACTAGATGGTACTGCAGTAAAGTCTGTCACAGGATACTGTAGAAACATACTGAAGGACAAAGGAATATTGATGTTTATTTAAAAATAATTAAATGACATAATATTTAAATTAGTGTCAGCCTGGGCTCACTGAATCAGCAAGTTGCATTTTCAAGCTCTACACCAGGGACTTGAGTGCATAATTTAAGCTGACATTTCAATGCAGAACTGTTTTGGAGGTGCGTCTTTCAGATCAGACAAACTGAGGGCCTGTCTGAGATGTTAGTCCCATGTGCTATCCAAGGCAGAGCAGGGAGCTGTACTGTTGTCCTTGTCAATATTCATCCCTCTGCGGACCACTATAACATGATCTGGTTATATAATTGCTGTTTGTTTGACCTTTTGTGTAAATTAGTTGTTGCCTTTTCACATGTTACAACAGTGACTATGCTTCAAAAGTACTTCATTGGCTGTGAAGTGATCTGGGATTCTTGAGCTGAAAGTCTGAATGCAAAGTCATTTATTCAATTAACTATTAGGAAGCAAAATCTCTTTCTCTGAAGTTTATTTAAGATTTTCCTTCCGTTTCTGGCATTAACAATTAAAAAAAAAATCTTGAAAGAAGTGGGTTTTTAAATCGGCAGTGAATACTGGACCAACATTAAAAATCATTATGTATAACATGTTAACCATATTACTTGTTTTTTTTATTTCAGTGGATGGATAGCTGCCATAGGTTTCTTCTCAGTTAATGTTGGTGCTGGAGTGGTAATGCTGTTCCCTGCGATCATGTTCACAGCAGTTGCAATCCTGAGTGCACTTGTTATTTTCCGTGTAAGTTTAGCTCCCTCTCCCCTTCTCTGAAAATGTTCTTTCAAGTGCGTTTTTCTATTTGAATCACAAGTGGCCTTCAGTGATAGGTATCTAGAGGTGCCACCAGGATAATACAGCCCACACTATGAACAGATTATTCAGTAAACTGATGAGCAGCTCAATATACTACTTGCAGGTGCTGTAAGCATTCTGCAGTACATTCCTAGAGATGATGATCGATTCTATTGAGTTGCAAAGTTAATCGCTTAGAAGAAATATTTGATTATGAACCTGGACATCTCTCTGCAAGTAGACTGGGATTCATCCAAGATGAATATTGAATTGCACTCTTCAAGTTCCTTTTCAAGAAAATGGGTTGCAACGTTGAGAACTTGGGCAAAACAAGTTTCAGGACATGGAATTAGGAGCAGGAGTAGGCCACTCAGCCCTTGGAGCCTGCACCACCATTCAGTAAGATCATGGCTGATCTGATTGTAGCCTCACTCCACATTCTTGCCTACCCCCAAAATCTTTCATCCCCTTGCTTATCAAGAATCTATCTACCTCTGCCTTAAAATATTCAAAGATTCTGCTTCCACCACCTTTAGAGGTAGAGAATTCCAAGGACCCTGAAACCTCTGAGAGAAAAAAATATTCACCTTATTTTTAAACAGTGGCCCCTAGTACTAAATTCTCCCACAAGAGGAAACATTTCTCCACATTGACCCTGCCAAGACTCCTCAAGATCTTAAATGTTTCAATCAAGTTGCCTCTTACTCTTCTAAACTCCAGTGGATACAAGTCTAGCCTGTCTAACCTTTCCTCATAAGGCAACCTGCCCAATCCAAGTGTTAGTTTAGTAAACATTCTCTGAACTGCTTTCAATGCATTTACACCCTTCCTTTAAATAAGGATACCAATACTGAGCATTGTACTCCAGACGTGGTCCCACCAATGCCCTGTAAAATTGAAGCATAACCTCTTACTTTTGTATTCAATTACCCTTGCAGTAAATGATAACATTCTATTAGCTTTCCTTATTACTTGCTTTACCTACATACTAACCTGTTGAGATTCATGCACTAGGGCATCTAGATTTCTCTGCAGATCAGAGCTTGGTATTATGTTGCCATTTAGATAATATGCTGCTTTTTTTAATTTTCCTGCCAAAAATGGACAATTTCACACCTTCCCATATTAAGCTCCATTTGCCAGGTCTTATAGCCTATCTATATCCCTCTGTAGCCTCTTTATGTCCTCCTTCACAACTTACTATCCTACCTATCTTTATATCATCAAATTTAGCAACCATACCTTTGGTCCCTTCATCCAAGTCATTTATATAAATTGTAAAAAAGTTGAGGCCTCAGCACTGATCTCTGTTGCACACCACTCGTGTTTTTGCCAACCAGCAAAAGACCCATTGATGCCTACTGTGTCCTGTTAACTAACCAATCTTCTATCCATGCCAATATGTTATCCCCCCTACGCCATGAGCTTTTATTTTTCACAGTAAGCTTTGATGTGGCTTCTGTAAATCTAAATGCAGCACATCCACCAGTTCCCTTTTATCAACAGCATATGTTACTTCTTCAAAGAACTCCAATAAATTGGTTAAACATGATTTCTCTTTCACAAAACCTATTGACTCTGCCTGATTACCTTGATTTTTTTCAAGGGCCCTGCTATAACATATTTAATAACTTTTTCCCAATGACAGTTGTTAAGCTAACTGGCCTGTAGTTTCCTGTTTCTGTCTCACTCTCTTGAATAAAAGAGTTACATTCACTATCTTCCAATCGAATGGAACCTTCCCCAAATCGAGGGAATTTTGGAAAGTTAAAATCAACGCATCAACTATCTCACTAGCCACTTCTTTTAAGACCCTATGATGAAGTCCTTCAGGACCAGGCACTTGTAAGCCTGCAGTTCCAACAATTTTCTCAGTACCACTTCCCTGGTGATTTATAATTTTCCTGAGTTCCTAACTCCCTTCCATTTCCTGATTTATAGCTATTTCTGGGATGTTATTGTATCCTGTATAGTGAAGACCAATGCAAAGTACAGGTTCAATTCATCTGCCATTTCCTTATTTTCCATTACTAATTCCCAAACTCACTTTCTATAGGACCAACACTCACTTTAAGTTTTCTTTTTTAAATATCTACAGAAACTTTTACTATCTGTCTTTATATTTCTAGCTAGCTTTCCCTTGTACTCTAATTTTTCCTTCCTTATCAATCTTATCATTCTTTGCTGTTCTTAATATTCTGTCCAACCTCCTGACCTGCCACCCATTTTTGTGCTATTATGTGCTTTTTCTTTTAAGTTTGATACTACCTTAATTTTTTTTTTGTTAACTACAGATGGTGGCTCCTCCCCTTGGAATTTTTTTTCTCATTGGAATGTACCTATTCTGCGTATTCTAAAATATCCCCTTAAATGTCTGCCACTGCAAACTATTGACCTTCTCTTAACCTGATTTTCCAGTTCACTTTTAGCTCATAATTATGCCCTCATAATTGCTCTTGTTTAAGTTTAAAATAGTCTTGGACCCACTCTTCTCGCCCTCAGTCAGATTGTAATATTCGATCATATTTTGATCTCTGCTACCTAGGGGTGCCTTCACTGAGGTTATTAATTAATACTATCTCTTTGCACAATACCAGGTCTAGTATAGCCTGCTCTCTGGTGCCAGAACTTGCTGTTCTAAGAAACTATCCCAAAAACATTCTATGAATTCTTCATCTAGGCTATCTTTGCCCATCTGATTTTCCAGTCTAAATGCAGATTAAAATCCCCCATGATTTGTGCCTTAACTTTTTGACGAGCTCACGTTATTTCTTCCTTTATAACCTGTCCTACTGTATGGTTACTCTTAGGGGGCTTGTATACCACTCCCACAAGTGACTACTTGCCTTTACCATTTCTCATCTCTACCGAACCTGTTTCTACATCCTAGTTTCCTGAACTCAGGTCATCCTTCTCTATTATGCTAGTACCATCATTAATTAACAGCCACCTCTCCACCTTTTCCTAGCTTTGTGGGCTTCTTAAATGTCATATACCCTTCAATATTCAGGTTCCAATCTATGTCATCCTGCAGCCATGTCTCTGTAATGGCTATCAGATCGTTCTTATTTATTTCTATTTGCGCTTTCAGTTCATCTGTTTAGTTTTGAATGCTGCGTGCACTTGTACACAGAGCCTTTAGTTTTGCTCTTTTATCATTTTTGTAACCCTTAGCCTTATCTACTGATTTACTCTTAGATTTGTACTCCCTATGTTCTCTGTCTCTTTCTATCACTGTCTGTTTATCATTCCACACATTAATGCCTTTCTCAACTCTTTGATTTACCACAGCTTCCCAATTTCCTTACCCGCTTAGTTAATTTAAACCCCCTCTACTTCCCTAGTTATGCAGTTTGCTAGAACACTGGTCCCAGCACAATTCTGGTGCGTTCCGTCCCAACGGTACAGCCCCCACTTTCCCCAAGAACCGGAACCCATTTATCCCACACCAGTCTTTCAGCCACATATTCATCTCTCTCTCATTTTATGTAACCTTTGCCAAGTTACACATGGCTCAGCTAATAATCTAGAGATTATTATCTTTGAGGTTCTGCTTTTTAATTGAATGTCTAGCTCCTCATACTCTGAATGTAGAACCTCTTTCTGAGTTCTACCTATGTCATTGGTACCTACATGGAGTATGACAACTGGATACTGCCCCTCCCACAGCAAGTTCCCCTCCAGCCCTGAGCAGATGTCCTGAATCCTGGCACTGGATGGGCAACACATTCGCCTTGACTCTCGCTCTTTGCTGCAGAGAGCATTGTCAATCCTCCTCACTATACTGTCCCCTACTACCATTGCATTCCTTTGTGCTTCTCCAACTTGAGTGGCTTCCTGTACCATGGTGCCATGGTCAGTTGCTCATCCACCCTGCAGCCCCCACTCTCATCCAAACAAGCTCAGAGAGCCTCAGACCTATTGGACAATTGCAAAGGCTGGGGCTCCTGTACTCCTGCCCCCTGAGTTCGCTTATCTACCTCACTCGCAGTCATACCCACCTGTCCCTGACCACTGACCAAATCAGAAGATGTTACCCTAAGTGGTGTGACTGCCTCCTGGTACAAAGCATCCAAGTAACTTTCCCCCTCCCTGATGTGTAACCATGTACACAGCTGAGCCATCAGCTCAATGATTCTGAACTAAAACTCCTCAAGCTGCAAACACTTAACTGCAGATGCATTTGCCCTGGATCACATTGGCACTCAGGAGCTCCCACGTGCTGCAGCCTTGACACATCACCTGTCCTGCCATCACTAATGTGTTTTAATTATTTATATTATTCATTATTTTCCTTTTTTATACATTTTATTAACTTTACCACCAGCTTGTATACTATTAAACTTAAACTTAGACCTCATCCACTTACCAGATACTCACCAAACAAATAAGGTGCTTTTTAATGTTTAAGTCCCTTGCCCTTTTTTTGTATCCTCTCATCTCGAAGGCAAATGTATTTCCATTATCAATGTTCATTGCCTAGTAGAGGGACTACACCACCATGATGCAGTTTTACCAAGTTTACCAAGAATCTTCTCCAGTGTGATGTATTGTAGAGTCAGTAAACACCTCTATTTAAGTTAAACTGTTTGGTATTTATACTTGTCTTCATGAAGTTGTCAATTTTAGTTTGGGTACTTGCCACTATCATGTGTTCCTAGGTTGGCACAGTATGGCTAAGTATAGCGTAAAGCCCCCTCTACTTTGCTAAGAAATGTGCTGCAACCCTAACCTCAGAACACTTTTACTTTTTACATAACATTCACTGAATAATCCCTGTTGAGGTTTGCCAATGTATGCAAGTTGTGTTCAGGGCTTATGCTGAATTGGAAGATGGTGGAGACTGCCCAAACTCAATAGAGTAGTGGCAAAAATAAGCACCACTATTGAGTAGAAGAGAATGGGTTTCCGTCTGCTTCATTTTGTTGAATTTCAAGTCACAGTCATGGAGAAGCTTTGAATGATGACCGAATTACCTCATGAACAGGTAGTTACTTCAATTGTTTCTGTTCAGTATTGGAAATTTGTTTGTAGGTGGTTCGCTTAACATCTCTATTCCAGTAGTGCGTGATGCACACAAAAGTGGAGAGATAGAAAATATAATTTATTTTTCTTTTAAAAGAGAGCACTTTTCACCAATGCATTTGACTTGGGACCCCTAGAGCCAACTAACAGGATATGTCATTGGCCTGAGACTAATCAAAGCCTGTAATCTAAAAGATTGGGAACATTATTCTATTTTATCCATCCCTTACTCCCTCCCCGTTTCTCCTGCTTTCCTTCCTACTATTCATTCTGCCTTTTGCTTTTCCTCCTTCAATCTTCTACCTTCTTTCTCTTTCCTCTGTTTAATCATCCATTTCCAACCTTGCTTCAGACTATCTGTTAAAATCGTTCGTGCTTTTATTAACCGCCAGGAAAATTCCAATTCTCTCCTGGCTGGCCTCTTATCTTTCATCCTCCATATAATTCAGCACATCCAAAACTCTGCTGCCCATGTTTCAATGCAACGTGTCATAGCTTGGTATAGTGGATAGGTTTCAGCCTTTGACTCCCTGCAGAGCTCTTGATCTGAAGTATTGGATGATTTTTAGTTTTGTCAATTTTCAAGACAGTAAGTAGAATTCTTCATGTAAGAGGTGGTGTTGATTCAATGAATATTTGACCTCACATTAAACATGATTGCATATTAAACGTGATTGGTAGAAACCTTGTAGAGTTTGCAAATCTTTTCAGACATTGTAAAATATGAAAAGCTAAGGACAGGTTTAGAAAACAGATTTAAAATGTGTTTTATATTTACTATTATAATTTAATCTAACAGGTGCACAGAATCTATCGGGGTGGTGGTGGAAGCTTTCAGAAGGCCCAAGAAGAATGGAGTGCTGGCACGTGGCAAAATCCCCCACCAAAGCAATTAGCATTTCAGACTGTTGCTGGTAATACTCTACCACAATATCCCACAGTTCCAAGATACCCTTGTGGTGATGAGTGGTCTTAGGATGTGAACTTTCAAAAAAAAAGTACTTAGTTTTTGTGATGCAAATTTACATTAAATCACAAATCAACATTTCTTAATAGAAAATGTAAATGCCTGGTATGCTACGTACTGAAAAGGTTAAGCATCTTTAATTGGAACTATACTACAAAGGCCTCAAATCATGAGTAGTAGCAGCGGAAAGGGATTTTTTGCCTAATTTTCTTGTATTATGTGTACATCATATTTGCTTCTCGGACTAAGGTTTGTGATCAGTGCTAACTGCTGTGGAATCGGACTTCAAAAAGACCTCGGATTGGATGTGAATGCTTCCAAAATTTAGTTTGTGACTTTTAAAAGTTGAAGTATATTGTGCTATTTTCATTCTGATCATGATCTAGAGTTAGACTACTTTTCCCCACTCTTCAGAATCTCACCAAAATGTAGAGCAGTTGACCTGTACCAGTCAAATGCAGCAGTGTCATGGAAAATGCTGAAAATACTCAGGATCAGGAAGCAACTGGGAAGAGAAACAGTTAATGTTTCAAGTTGATGATCTACTGTCTGATGAAAGATCATCAGCCTGAAGTGCTAACTCTCTCCACAAGTGCTGCCTCATCAATTGAGTATTTCCCGCATTTTGTTTTCATTTCAGGTTTTCAGCATTGCAGTATCTTGCTTTTCATATTTGATGTCATTTCCCCAAAATCTACTGCATATTGTTTAAACTTTGATTAGATCACAATTTCTTCAGTTTGTGTTCTCCCCAACCTCTTCTTTCCCCCCCCCCCCCCCCCCCCCCCCCCCCCACTTTAAAGACATAAGGTTTATGGGCCATACATGGTCTGCTTTGCCGTTTGCTATCAAAAAGAAAGGTAAAAGCTATCCTTGCTGAATCCATTATTCAACTTGTTGCCCAGGAATAATTTTGGAACACAGTGTTCTGAACTGTCAATGGGACTTCTCCCGTTTAATCACTGCTAGACATCTGTGTTCTTTACTGCAATAGAACTTTATTTGCAAATTACCTCATTAATTGGTAAAGTTCCTGTGCATTGATTTTAATATGTGCAAGTTCCACAAAAAAGGTTGCTGCCATTGCTTGAACGACATAACAGAATTATACAAGTTTACATTAGTTAAGCAAACCTAGCCTGAATATGCTTATGTTCAGGAGAGGTGCCATGAGAGGCAACATGCATTTAGCCAGGATTATGAATCAATTTAATTTTTAAAGTAAGGGGCATGGTGGTAAAAACTAGGCTAACTTAGTCTGTAGTTTTTTGGGGGATGGAAGTGGTTAATAAACTTTGGTTCATACTCAACTTTTCATCAAATCAAAACTATCTTTGGAAAAAAATGTTTTGGATATTGAAGATAATGGCAACAATTATTTGAAAATTGAAATTACGTATGTGGCTAACAGTGTTGGGAGAGAGACACTGTTGCAAATATGGTGGCTCCGTGAAGCATTGCATCACCAATTATGGAGCTGCTTTTGTGGTATAAATCATTAGCGTTACCGTTTGTATAAGTTCTAAGACAACGCTGTTTACCAAGCCTTTATTTCTGTGAAGTTTACTTCCCAGTTTTATTTTTCTTCAATGCAATAGTTACTCGATGTATATTTGGCCTTAAAACGTGATTTAGGTAACAGCATCTGAAACTGAGAAACTGTTAGTGCATTTGAAAAATGCAGGTTTTGCCTGTGTTTGGAAAATCTCTCTATCTCCTTAAATATTTATAATGGCAGACGTACTAAATGACAGGTGACTTGATACTGGTTGATAGATCAATATAAACTACAGACATCTGAAAAATCTTGAAATGTTACCATTAATTTTCATTGTTTGATGTTCTAGATATTACCCAATGTAAAAACTCACCCTATAACCCTCAAATTCTACTTAAGTTAAAGACTGCTGTTTTCATCAGTTAATTGGTGTGAAAATTTTTCATAATACCTAATTCCAACATAAATTGTTTAAGTAATACTAAACCCTAATTCCATGTGTGAAACTTTTCTTGGCCTCAAAAGCAAAAACATTCCAGGATATTATTCAATGCTGTAATGTTGACTTGGAAGTGTGATCTGAAATTTGGTGATTGTCATTCAAAAAGAACATGAAGAGCCAGTTAAACTTTACATGCATTCCAAATAACTGCATAAATCAGAAACAAAATAAATTTTCTTCACTTAATTGTGAAAATATTTTAAATTAAGATATGTTTATTGCTTATCAGAAAATTATATTGAGCCTTAGAGTTCTGAAATTAGCTTGAATAATTTTTGAAGCTTTTCCATCCTTTCTTTGGCTGCTTATTCCTGTCAACCTTTTGTGAAGGATTACCTTCATAAAATCAATGGGTTGTTTTGAGGGTATTTAGTAGGCAATATGAAGAAACTGTGTTCCCAAAATGTCACTGGCTTCTCTGGCATTGACATCAGTGCTATTTCAACAGCAGGCATGCTTCCTATGGAGGAAGATTATCCTTGCCAGTTAATCCAACTGGTCACATCTACTGTAGTTATATAAAGGAATAAAAAGGAGTTAATGGACCAATATGATGGCAGCTACCATTTCTAAGCTGTTTCTCTCGCACATCTTTAGAGATCTACTTCTTTTCGACACTATATAAAAGAAGGATGTATATTCTGTTTGCTTTCTTTGCAACTAGAAAACAATTTAGGGACCAACAAGATACTCAACAGTGATCATTCATATATTTTGAACTTTTTATTTAAATGTGTTGTAACCATTTTCCCAAGTGCATTTACCTATAGTGTCATTATGTTGTTGCTACCAAAGCCTGATAGGTGCAAGTGCCTTATAAGTGTTTCTAACTAGAAATATGTTGCAAAATGAATAGTTTTCAACACCGGGGACAGTGTGGTTTGGGAATAAGTTAGTGTCGCCTTGAACAACTTTATTTCCAGTTTTTAACTGAAATACCTCCCAAGTACAGGGTATAATTGGAACTTCTGTGTATTAAGCAGTGGGGGTCACTAAGACTCTTGAAAATTAGAGAAGAATTTGCCTCTGAATTGTTGTTTTTCCAATTTATTTCTGTGGGGGGGGGACGGACGTGGAGAGAAGGTTTAAAAGAGGAACATTTTTAAAATATATGCCCAAATAAATGTCATTATGTTGTAAGCTAGCTGTTCAAGCAATTGGACTTAAATGTTTACTTAGTCAACACAAACATATTTGTACCCTTGGACTGCTTTGATATATTGATGTAAACTTGCAGAGACTCTTAATGTTTGTGAACAGCTGGTTAATTGCAGAATTTGTTAGCTGAAGTGCCAGAAAATGACTGATGCATGAATAAGTGTTATTCATTAGGAATCTGAGAATTCAGCAAATTACACGTTTTCCCTTGGTTTATCAAAAATATTCTGTTTAAATATTAATTACTGTAGATGCATAATATCACAGGCTTGCCTTCTATGTTTAAATTCTTGCATGAACATCTGACATAGCTTTCATGGAAACAACTTTAATTGGGAATTAAAGGAGAAATGTATTTTGCCAATTGTCACATAAGCCGAGGTGTTAAAATTGGAAGTAGCTGTAAAATTACTGGAGCTTGAATTTGTATTGTGTTTTGGCCTTGCTTGCCAAAGTCAGCTAGTGAGTAGATGTTTTACGTAAAATCTTGTCTGCTGTGACGCTGAGTAGTGGGGGAGAGAGAGAGAGAGAGCTGTGGGCGTACATTAATTTCATGGAGAAGGTATTTATCAGCTAAATAGTACATTGTCAAGGCTGCTTGTTTGAAATCTTAAAATGCAGCAACTAAGGAGAATTGAAGGTCATCCAAATGTTTGCAGGCATCTCTCAACATTTTGGATTGTGTGGCAAATCAGTGCAATACCTCGCGTCTTTAACCTGCGCAAAACGCTTCCTTTCAATTAGTTGAAGTGTTATGATATTTATGAAAGATCTTACTCATTTTGTTGCTGTAAGCAACATGGACATTTTTTTCAGAAATTTTAATTGCATTTTTGAAAATTTTTAAAGACTGAGAATGATGACAAAAGTTTATTACAATATGACAAAATAATAGTTCTGGCTCCTTGTTTCTTACAGAAACCTTCATTTTGAAATAAAATATATGCATCCATGTAAATTGGCAAACCTAATTCTTTAGCAGTAGGTTATAATAACCCAAAAGCTAACCTCTTAATCCATTGGGAATGTATAGAATAACCATAACTTAATTTTGGAATATTCAGATTGTAATTGATTTGAAGTGGGTCATCAAATACAAGCAGATGTGAGGAAGAGCTGTGAACTAAATTTCTTACTATTTTTATTAGCAATATGCACAGTGCTATTTCATAAAGGGAAATGTAAAAAATGTCTTTGGTCAAGTATGCTAATGTAGGTTTCAATAATTGCCTTGCTGAATCGGCAGAGGTCTGGTTAGATAATGGGATCTAGACTTGAAGCTTGCTGTTTAACTTTGGCTGTTTAGTTTATTTAGGGTATGATAGGATATATAACACTCAACATTCCATATTAAAGTAGAGCGCAATATGCATTAAGGGCATGCTTTTGGTTGAACTTTATTTATCAATTTTAAGTAACTACAGTAGTACCTTCAAAATTAAAATTAAGTAGTTGACTGGAGTTGTTTCTGACTTAGCATTTGAAGTCTCTACCTTTTTTAATTAGTGGCCTGAACAGAGTGCACAAAAGTTTTAAGTTTTTGGTCTTTTTGCTTTATGTCTGAAAATAGAAATGTTCACCTCCAGGTTTTCTATATGCAAGTTGACACATTTCGTTTTGTAATTCCCTATAGTCTGTTGTAATAATTTTCAACATTTTTTTCTGTGGAAAACATTTATTCTAAAGGTGTTGATTTCTGAAAAAATCCAATATTTTGATTCTCAAGACACTTAAAATGAGTACTAAATTATATGTTTGTAGATCTGAGATTGGTTACATCTGTTGCAATCAGATGAAATGTTCATATGTAGTGTGTATAATCAGGCTCTTATGGAAAAAAATGAGCTGAGTGATCTTTCTACAGAGATTTGTTATACAATAGTTACTATGTTTCATATCTGGTGTTGCTTTGGAAATACTTACAGGTATGTGTGTGTGTGTGTGTTGTTTACACAAACTTGCTCACTTTTAATGCTCGCCAACTGCTATCCAAGCAGATACTTATTTTCAAATGGAAGAAAGTGCGCTAAGCTGTGACTTCTTCAGCTTTTAGCACACTGCTCCTGGTCTCTTAGTACTTCAAGCGCTATTCAAACTGTTCAATATTATGATTTTTTTTATCATGGTGCTGCTTTTTGCCACTGAATTGTGCAAGCCAGGACCCGTTGTGAGCAAGCCTTAAAAATCCTATTATATTTTTGAAATAGCAAACATTGGGATTCCCTGCTCAATTAAAAGAAGTGATGCTCAATGTTCAGGGCTGCAAAAGTTTAATGACTGAACAACATGAAAACACTTTGCATCAGCATGCTTTTTAGCTTTTTGTAAGTCGAAGGAAGGAAATAAATCATTTTGACCAACCTATGTTGCAAAAATGCACTTTGTTAGCTGATTGAAAGACTACATCGCGCAACTAACAAGCATTTTAAGAAGCGGTGTGGGAATTAGATTAAAAACAATAAGCATTTTAATATATGTTGCATGGTTAAGGCCCATGCATGATGTACAGTGCAAAGTCTTTTAGGGTATGTACTTTGGTTCTACATTTAGCTAAAAAGTTTTTCTTGTATTAAATTCAAACTAATTTGGCATACCATACCTAATATTTGGAACTGTTTTTACGTGTGAAGAGTAAAATGATTATGATCTAGACTTTAAAGCATTCATCCTAGAAAAATGTATCCATAAAATTTTCATTCGTATGTAAATATGTATGAAACTTCATCATTGAAGTTATATATTACGCTAATCCTTTTCTTACGATTTACCATGCAACTTTGCTATTTTCTGCTTTT
Organism: Carcharodon carcharias; assembly: GCF_017639515.1. Classification (NCBI taxonomy): domain Eukaryota; kingdom Metazoa; phylum Chordata; class Chondrichthyes; order Lamniformes; family Lamnidae; genus Carcharodon; species Carcharodon carcharias. Next base: position 143,445,742 of record NC_054480.1, read on the forward strand.
ATATTTAAGACAGTGATGCACATTTATTCATGAACATCTTAGTACAGATTAGAGAGGAAAATGTGCTGAATAAGTCCAATTTTCAACCAATTTCTGTTCGAATGATACAACCATTCTAAGTAAGTTGCTAATATCTTGACTGGGTATCAGATGTCTTGGTTGTGGCTCAATGTTTGAAATTGTTTTCAGTTCGATTTCTACTGATAGACTCACTTTACATAAACAACAGGGATTGTTGTCAATTTCTCAGTCTTCAGAATGTTATTACTTGTAAAATATGCAGCTTTATTTGAAGTTAACACATGTAAATGAAATATGTATCCTGTGCTTTAGGTCCTTTTTCATCCACAACTAGTCAGTCATGACTGGATCAGTAATTTCATTCACTTGTAAAGATAAATACTTATATTTAAAATCAAGATCTTTAAAGCAAACACTGGCTCTAACTCACTACTTTTAATGCACCAGACATTCCTTCAGTGTTTGATTTTCATGCCAAATAATTGTGTAATTTCATCCACATGTTCTGAGTTAGATATTTAGAAAGGGGGTTTGTTAAATCTACGAAGTTTGAGAAAGTAATTTAAATAAAACTTTCCATTGACTTTTGGCATTTATTTGTATTAGGACTGTAATACACTTTATCTTTTCAAAAAAAACTTAATTGATCATTCCCTTTAAGGACTCAACAGATTTTTATTTTATGGTTTTAGCTGCAACTTTTACATAAGTACTAGGTGCAAAACAAAACTAAAGATGTTGAATTTTGATTCCTTCCCTTTGGCCATCTTAGACAGTTATTGCAGTAACTTGTTTAAACTCTGATTATCAGATTTAAAAGCAAAACTATGGAAGATATTTATCTTTGGAAAAACCAATTGAAATACTGTTTGGATTTTATATATCTTATTAATATATACATCTTGTGTACTTCTGATTTTAATGCACTTTCTGTTAAATGTTTCACATTCAGAGTGCAGTAATAGATTGAATAGTAACAAAAAATTCACCATCTCACAACAATCTTCAGCGGCAACTTTCATCTAGCCTCAGGCATTGCCACTTGGGAGCTTGATGTTGGGGAATGGGCTGTCTGGCTCTTTACTCCTTCCTCTTCCTTCATTATTTCTGTGTAACAGCTTTCTTGCCTTAATTTCACTGTGGGGGAATGTTAGACAAAAGGTGGTACAACAAATTGATAGGATAGCTTTGAATGGTCTAGATACTTTTGGAGTTGATGGATTATTCTCAAAGCAGGTTAATATGAATGCTTTACTACCAAAGTACTTAATTTAGTGTGCAGCTGCACAGAAGACAATTGATTGCTGTCAGTATATTCCAGATGGTTGATGGTCATTACCAATGACCATCAGTGGCCTTTTTAAAAATTCTTTATTTAAGTAATCTTGTCACCTGATTGTTGGAACTAAAAATAGATTAAATTTCCTTGGAGAGATTCTATTTTTCCTGTAACTGACAGTTTTATTCATTTGAATATATTTCAAAAAGTTCCTGTTATGGACATTACCTGTTTCAAGATTTTAATCTGTTGTGCATGAAATGTTAAATATAAAAAGTATTCTTTCCCATTTAAGGGAAAATATATTGTTTTATTTAAGAAAAAGCTAGTTATAGGCAAGACTGACAGTACTTTGTGGTCAGAATAATGCATATTTTATTGTAAAATTGTAAGCCTATAATCGCTAATAAACTGCCTTTGCTAACCAATATGAACTATTGTATTCAATCTATAATTTTAGCATGCACCCACTTGTGATGGTCATCAAATTGAACCAGCTGGAAGCTGATAGAAAGCTCTTAAAACACAGCTGCTGATTCTGGTTGTAGAGGTATATGTATCTGTTGCTGACATCATCCATTTCTGCCTCTACTACCACTTATTTGCTAATGAAACCTCATCTATGATTTTGCTACCGTCAGACTCCACGATTCCTATGCTGTCCACAATTTTGAGCTCTTGAAATAGGCAAATGTTCCAAAGTACTTCACAGGCATACAATCAGACAAAAATTGACACTGATCTCAAGGAGAAAGGACTGGTGACCAAAAGCATTTTTTTTTTTAAAAGAGGGTCTTGAAGGAGAAGAGAGAGACAGGTTTCGGGAGGTAATTCCAGAATTTAGGGCCTAGATGGCTGATGACTTGGCCATTAATGGTGTGATGAAAGATATTTGGAATGCAGAAGAGACCAGAGGTAAATGAATTTGGAGTTCTTGGAGCGTTGTAAGAGTAAAGGAGGCCTTTGAGGGATTTGAACATAAAGTTTTAAAATCAAGGTGATGGACAGGATGCCAGTACAGGTTATAGTGTGATGAGCAAGCAGGACTTAGTATGAATTAGAATACAAGCATCCGAGGCTTGTGGAGCTAGAAAAGCAGTGCAATAGTTGAGTCTAGAGGAAGTAAAAACATGGGTTTAATCGTGGATGAGCTAAAGCAGGGCCAGAGATGGGTGAAGGTGGAAGGAAGTGGTCTGTCATGGAGTGAATATGGGGTCGGAAGTTAAGCTTGGTTATATAGGACTAAGGTTGTGAACAGTCTGATTCAGCATGAGATGAAGGGAGTGGGATGGAATTGATATTCCAGTGGTTGAAGGGTAGTAATGTATTCCATGCGTAGAAGGAAGCATATTTCATGCTTTTCTGAAAGTTTTGCCATAATTTCAGTTTTTAAAAATTTTTTTTTACAAATAATCCCAATACTAGTACTTTCCAATGTTTAGAATAGTGAACCGATGGCAAAATATTCATATTCTATGATGTGCTGTTTTATAGGGAGCTGTTGTAAGTCAGGTATTGAGAAAAATCATTGGAGCAAAGAGGAAGCTAGTGTCCATGGTTACCCAAAGGATGCTGTGTTGTTGACTGATATCTTTACTGGCCACCATCTTCAGAGCCTATGTTTATATTTGCAACTTTGACTTTCATTTCCCAAATCCACTGCTTTTGAATGCCTCCACTGTTCACTTCAGTTTTTATGTCATGCATATATACTGCTGTTGTGCGTGGCTACAATCCGCTCTTTAACAATTCAGCAGCTGGCGTAAATTTTTCAACTAAATCCTGCTTCAGAAATTGTGCGCGCATTTGGTAACCGTAACCAGCGTTCGGTCATGGTGGTGTTTAATGTTCAGCATTGACTGACTGAAGTGCGAGAAATGTGTTTAGTGACTGTAATCGTACAGGATGGGTAACCGCTCAGACATATGTTATCGTAGTGATGACATCAACTCAATTTCCGAGATGGGAGCATCTGTGATTTCGATTTGTGAAGGAATGGGGCATTGTTACATTGGGGGAGCGGCAGAATGCAGCCATTGCACACCCTCGTCTCTGGTGCTGCCTTTGAAACTTCGACTTACCTCTAAAGAATATTTACCACTGTGGGGAGAGAGGGTGGATAGAGGAAGCATTAACTGCGCAAAATAATTTTTACGAAAGCGTAGCTGGTTTTCAAATTGATAATACGACGAGGAAACTTTAAAGGAAGTGTCTTTTTGAGGCTGAAGCATTTATGCACCACAACCAAGAGGTGGGGGGGGGGGGGGAAGAGAATCATAACTTGCATGAAAATTACAAGGATATACATTGTCTGCTTTCACACTTGCACGAGAGCGGTGGAAGTCTCTGCAAGTCTGAAAGCGCTTTTTGGAAAAAATGGCTGTGATACAGCAAGGCGGTCTACCTGCTGTGTGGGGGTTGTTGGGGGGGGGGGCGGATGATAGAGTGGGGGGTGATGATGGGGGGGGGGGTGATGATAGAGTGGGGGGTGGGGGGGTGTGATGGGGTGGGGGGGTGATGATGGGGGGGGTGATAGAGTGGGGGGTGGGGGGGTGTGATGGGGTGGGGGGGTGATGATGGGGGGGGTGATGATAGAGTGGGGGGTGGGGGGGTGTGATGGGGTGGGGGGGTGATGATGGGGGGGTGATGATAGAGTGGGGGGTGGGGGGGTGTGATGATGGGGTGGGGGGGTATGATGGGGGGGGTGATGATAGAGTGGGGGGTGGAGGGGTGTGATGATGGGGTGGGGGGGTGATGATAGAGTGGGGGGGTGTGATGGGGTGGGGGGGTGATGATGGGGGGGTGATGATAGAGTGGGGGGTGGGGGGGTGTGATGATGGGGTGGGGGGGTATGATGGGGGGGTAATGATAGAGTGGGGGGGTGTGATGGGGTGGGGGGGTGATGATAGAGTGGGGGTGGGGGGTGATGGAGTGGGGGGGTGATGATGATAGAGTGGGGGTGGGGGGGTGATGATGGGGTGGGGGGGGTGATGATGGGGTGGGGGTGATGATAGAGTGGGGGGTGGGGCGGTGATGATGATAGAGTGAGGGTGGGGGGGGTGATGATGGGGTGGGGGGTGTGATGATAGAGTGGGGGGTGGGGGGGTGATGATGATAGAGTGGGGGGTGGGGCGGTGATGATGATAGAGTGAGGGTGGGGGGGGGGTGATGATAGAGTGGGGGTGTGATGATAGAGTGGGGGTGGGGGGGTGATGATAGGGTGGGAGTGGGGGGGTGATGATAGGGTGGGGGGTGATGATAGGGTGGGGGGTGGGGGGTGATGATAGAGGGGGGGTGATGATGGGGTGGGGGGTGATGATGGGGGTGGGGGGTGATGATGGGGTGGGGGGGTGATGATGGGGTGGGTGGGGGGTGATGATAGGGTGGGAGTGGGGGGGTGATGATAGGGTGGGAGTGGGGGGGTGATGATAGAGTGGGAGTGGGGGGGTGATGATAGAGTGGGGGGTGGGGGGGGTGATGATAGAGTGGGGGGTGGGGGGGTGATGATGGGGTGGGGGGGGTGATGATAGAGTGGTGGGTGGGGGGGGTGATGATAGAGTGGGGGTGGGGTGGGGGGGGTGATGATAGAGTGGGGGTGGGGTGGGGGGGGGGGTGATGATAGCGTGGGGGGGTGATGATGGGGTGGGGGGGTGATGATAGAGTGGGTGGGGGGGTGATGATAGAGTGGGTGGGGGGGGTGATGATAGAGTGGGGGTGGGTGGGGGGGGTGATAGAGTGGGTGGGGGGGGTGATGATAGAGTGGGGGTGGGGGGTGGGGGGGGTGATGATAGAGTGGGGGTGGGGGGTGGGGAGGGTGATGATAGCGTGGGGGTGGGGGGTGGGGGGGGTGATGATAGAGTGGGGGTGGGGGGGTGGGGGGGGTGATGATAGTGAGGGTGGGGGGGGGTGATGATAGAGTGAGGGTGGGGGGTGGGGGGGGTGATGATAGAGTGGGGGTGGGGGGGGGGTGATGATAGAGTGGGGGGGGTGATGATAGAGTGGGGGGGGGTGATGATAGAGTGGGGGGGGGTGATGATAGAGTGGGGGGGGTGATGATAGAGTGGGGGGGGGGTGATGATAGAGTGGGGGTGGGGGGGGGTGATGATAGAGTGGGGGTGGGGGGGGTGATGATAGAGTGGGGGGGTGATGATAGAGTGGGGGGGGGTGATGATAGAGTGGGGGTGGGGGGTGATGATAGAGTGGGGGTGGGGGGGTGATGATAGAGTGGGGGGGGGTGATGATAGAGTGGGGGGGGTGATGATAGAGTGGGGGGGGTGATGATAGAGTGGGGGGGGTGATGATAGAGTGGGGGGGGGTGATGATAGAGTGGGGGGGGTGATGATAGAGTGGGGGTGGGGGGGTGATGATAGAGTGGGGGTGGGGGTGATGATAGAGTGGGGGTGGGTGGGGGGGTTGATGATAGAGTGGGGGGGGGTGATGATAGAGTGGGGGTGGGTGGGGGGGTTGATGTTAGAGTGGGGGGGGGTGATGATAGAGTGGGGGTGGGGGGGGTGATGATAGAGTGGGGGGGGTGATGATAGAGTGGGGGGGGTGATGATAGAGTGGGGGGGGGGTGATGATAGAGTGGGGGGGGGGTGATGATAGAGTGGGGTGGGGGGTGATGATAGAGTGGGGGGTGGGGGGGGTGATGATAGAGTGGGGGGGGGGGTGATGATAGAGTGGGGGGGGGTGATGATAGAGTGGGGTGGGGAGGGGTGATGATAGAGTGGGGGGGGGGTGATGATAGAGTGGGGGGTGGGGGGGGGGTGATGATAGAGTGGGGGTGGGGGTGATGATAGAGTGGGGGTGGGGGTGATGATAGAGTGGGGGGGGGTGATGATAGAGTGGGTGGGGGGGGGTGATGATAGAGTGGGGAGGGGGTGATGATAGAGTGGGGGGGGTGATGATAGAGTGGGGGGGGGTGATGATAGAGTGGGGGGTGGGGGGTGTGATGATAAGAGTGGGGGGTGGGGGGGTTGATGATAGAGTGGGGTGGGGGGGGTGATGATAGAGTGGGGTGGGGGGGGGGGTGATGATAGAGTGGGGTGGGGGGGGTGATGATATGATGATAGAGTGGGGGGGGGTGATGATAGAGGGGGGTGGTGATGATAGAGTGGGGGGTGGGGGGGGGGGTGATGATAGAGTGGGGGGGGTGATGATAGAGTGGGGGGGGGGGTGATGATAGAGTGGGGGGGGGTGATGATAGGTGGGTGGGGGGGGTGGGTTGATGATAGAGTGGGGGGGGGTGATGATAGAAGTGGGGGGGGTGATGATAGAGTGGGGTGGGGGGGGTGATGATAGAGTGGGGGGGGGTGATGATAGAGTGGGGTGGGGAGGGGTTGATGATAGAGTGGGGGGGGTGATGATAGAGTGGGGGGTGGGGGGGGGGTGATGATAGAGTGGGGGTGGGGGTGATGATAGAGTGGGGGTGGGGTGATGATAGAGTGGGGGGGGGTGATGATAGAGTGGGTGGGGGGGGGGTGATGATAGAGTGGGGAGGGGGTGATGATAGAGTGGGGGGGGTGATGATAGAGTGGGGGGGTGATGATAAGAGTGGGGGGTGGGGGGGTGTGATGATAAGAGTGGGGGGTGGGGGGGTGATGATAGAGTGGGGTGGGGGGGGTGATGATAGAGTGGGGTGGGGGGGGTGATGATAGAGTGGGGTGGGGGGGGTGATGATAGAGTGGGGGGGGCTGATGATAGAGTGGGGGGGGTGATGATAGAGTGGGGGGGGTGATGATAGAGTGGGGGTGGGGGGGGGGGGTTGATGATAGAGTGGGGGGGTTGATGATAGAGTGGGGGGGTTGATGATAGAGTGGGGGGGTTGATGATAGAGTGGGGGGGTTGATGATAGATGATGATAGAGTGGGGGTGGGGGGGGGCTGATGATAGAGTGGTGGGGGGGGGTGATGATAGAGTGGGGGTGGGGGGGTGATGATAGAGTGGGGGTGGGGGGGGGCTGATGATAGAGGGGTGGGGGGGGTGATGATAGAGTGGGGGTGGGGGGGGGGTGATGATGATAGAGTGGGGGTGGGGGGGTGCTGATGATAGAGTCGGTGGGTGGGGGGGGTGATGATATGAGTGGGGGGGGGGGTGATGATAGAGTGATGATAGAGTGGGGTGGGGGGGGGTGATGATAGAGTGGGGGGGGTGATGATAGAGTGGGGGGTGGGGGTGATGATAGAGTGGGGGTGGATAGAGTGGGGGGGCTGATGATAGATGATGAGTGGGGGTGATGATAGAGTGGGGGGCTGTGATGATAGAGTGGGGGTGGGGGGGGGGTGATGATAGAGTGGGGGTGGGGTGGGGGGGGTGATGATAGAGTGCTGATGGGTGGGGGGTGGGTGATGATAGAGTGGGGGGGGTGGATAGAGTGGGGGTGGGGTGGGGGGGGGTGATGATAGAGTGGGGTGGGGTGGGGGGGGTGATGATAGAGTGGGGGTGGGGTGGGGGGGGTGATGATAGAGTGGGGGTGGGTGGGGGGGTGATGATAGAGTGGGGGTGGGGTGGGGGGGGGTGATGATAGAGTGGGGGTGGGTGGGGGGGGGTGATGATAGAGTGGGGGGGGATGGGGGGGTGATGATGATAGGTGGGGTGGGTGGTGGGGGGGGTGATGATAGAGTGGGGGGGTGATGATAGAGTGGGGGGGGGTGGGGGGGGTGATGATAGAGTGGTGGGGGGGTGATGATGATAGAGTGGGGGTGGGTGGGGGGGGTGTGATGATAGAGTGGGGGGGGGTGGGTGGGGGGGGTGATGATAGAGTGGGGGGGGGTGATGATGATAGAGTGGGGGTGGGGTGGGGGGGGGTGATGATAGAGTGGGGGGGTGGGGTGGGGGGGGGGGTGAGTGATGATAGAGTGGGGGTGGGGTGGGGGGGGTGATGATAGAGTGGGGGTGGGGGTGGGGGGGGGTGATGATAGAGTGGGGGTGGGGCGGGGGGGGGGATGATGATAGAGTGGGGGTGGGGGTGGGGGGGTGATGATGATAGAGTGGGGGTGGGTGGGGGGGGGTGATGATAGAGTGGGGGTGGGGCGGGGGGGGGTGATGATAGAGTGGGGGTGGGGTGGGGGGGGGATGATGATAGAGTGGGGGTGGGGTGGGGGGGCTGATGATGATAGAGTGGGGGTGGGGTGGGGGGGGGTGATGATAGAGTGGGGGTGGGGTGGGGGGGGTGATGATAGAGTGGGGGTGGGGTGGGGGGGCTGATGATGATAGAGTGGGGGTGGGGTGGGGGGGGGTGATGATAGAGTGGGGGTGGGGTGGGGGGGGGTGATGATAGAGTGGGGGTGGGGTGGGGGGGGGTGATGATAGAGTGGGGGTGGGGTGGGGGGGGGATGATGATAGAGTGGGGGTGGGGTGGGGGGGTGATGATGATAGAGTGGGGGTGGGGTGGGGGGGTGATGATAGAGTGGGGGTGGGGTGGGGGGGGGTGATGATAGAGTGGGGGTGGGGGTGGGGGGGGGGGGTGATGATAGAGTGGGGGTGGGGTGGGGGGGCTGATGATGATAGAGTGGGGGTGGGGTGGGGGGGGGTGATGATAGAGTGGGGGTGGGGTGGGGGGGGGTGATGATAGAGTGGGGGTGGGGTGGGGGGGCTGATGATGATAGAGTGGGGGTGGGGTGGGGGGGTGATGATGATAGAGTGGGGGTGGGGTGGGGGGGGGGTGATGATAGAGTGGGGGTGGGGTGGGGGGGCTGATGATGATAGAGTGGGGGTGGGGTGGGGGGGTGATGATGATAGAGTGGGGGTGGGGTGGGGGGGGTGATGATAGAGTGGGGGTGGGGTGGGGGGGGTGATGATAGAGTGGGGGTGGGGTGGGGGGGGGTGATGATAGAGTGGGGGTGGGGTGGGGGGGGGTGATGATAGAGTGGGGGTGGGGGTGGGGGGGGGTGATGATAGAGTGGGGGTGGGGTGGGGGGTGATGATGATAGAGTGGGGGTGGGGTGGGGGGGGTGATGATAGAGTGGGGGTGGGGTGGGGGGGGATGATGATAGAGTGGGGGTGGGGTGGGGGGGGGTGATGATAGAGTGGGGGTGGGGTGGGGGGGGGTGATGATAGAGTGGGGGTGGGGCGGGGGGGGGGTGATGATAGAGTGGGCTATGACTCCAATCAATTAGAAGCACAAAGCTACGAGTCACAATCATTGCCGGAAGTGAAAACGAGTGGGGCCCCCCCATCCACCCCCACCCCCACCCCCCACCCCCATTCATTGCGTAAAGGGAGAAGTTTGGCTTTTTTAAAAATTATTTCACAAGACCCCCCCCCCCCCCCCCCGCCCCCCGACACACACACACACACACACACACACACAGAGTTTCCCCTGGAAAACTCAGCCGGAAATTAAAACGGGGCTGGTTCCATGAGAAGACCTGACGTCAGAGGCTGCCTCGATTGCGTGTTTTTACGCCACATTTTATATTTAAAACCTAACTTTCCAAGGATACTGTTCAGAAATTGTGTCCTTCCCCCACCCCCTCTTTTTTTTTTTTTAAAAACAAAAAAGAAAGTAATCTCTCCGCCTCTGCCTCTGCGGCGCTGACATGAAGCCTCCGCCCGGCAACTACTTTCCCCTCAACTTTCCTCTGCCCGGTCAGTCGAGCTTGATCATTTCCCCACCCCCGGGGGAGGGGGAGGGGGAAGGGGGAGGGGGCGGGGAAAAAAAAAACAACCAGGCTGGATTGACGGGCCGGGCGGCCAATCGGAAGCGCCGTCGCCGCTAGCAACGTTCCAAATCGCCGGTCGTCCGCGGGAGCCGACCAATCGGCGCGGAGAACCTCCCGGCAGCCAGCACGTTCGGTGGAGGCTGGCGGCCGGCCGGTCGTGCGCAGGCGCGAAGGAGTTGCCCTGGTGCTGGATTGGAAATAGGCTTTTAAAAAAAAAAAGAGCCCCAGCGGCGATATAGAGAGATAGATATTAAAAATACCACAGGCAAGGAGCAGAGAAATGAGGGAAGAAGCCGCTGCAACCCCCACCTAGGAAAAGGTACCGAGTGTTCCTCACCTCCGAGCAGAGAGCGGTAAAAAGAGAGCGGCTGTGTGTGTGTGTGTGTGTGTGTGTTTTTTTTAAATGGATCTCCGGGGGTTTGTGTATTCCTCTCCTAAGAATCACTTAGGGTTAGGCTCGGTTGTGTCTGGCTAGGCCTCCGTGGACTCTGCCGCTTTTAAAAATGGACTAAACCCTGTTCCTCCTGCCTCCACTGTGTTCTCCCTGCTTCAGAAAAAGCTTTCAGCTTGCTGCTTTTTGATGTGACTAGAAACCCTGACGTCCATGGCAGATGTAACACTCTAGAAGACTGCAAGAAGAGACTTTTCTTATATATTTAAACCGAATTTAATAGATTTCGCAAGTTGCTTTGAAGTCCAGTCCAAGAGTAGTACAGTACGGTGTGTGTGTGTGTGTATATATATATATGTGTGTGTATGTATGTGTTTGTGTGTGTGGATGTATGTGTGTATATTTTATATATGTATGTATGTGTGTATATTTTATATATATGTGTGTATATTTTTATATATATATATATGTGTGTGTGTGTATATATATGTGTGTATGTATGTGTTTGTGTGTGTGGATGTATGTGTGTATATTTTATATATATATGTATGTATGTGTGTATATTTTATATATATGTGTGTATATTTTTATATATATATATATATGTGTGTGTGTGTGTATATATATATGTGTGTATGTATGTGTTTGTGTGTGTGGATGTATGTGTGTATATTTTATATATATATGTATGTATGTGTGTATATTTTATATATATGTATGTGTGTATATTTTTATATGTGTGTGTGTGTGTGTGTATGTATATATATATATATATATATATTTAATTCATTAGACGTGGGAGTTTTGCACATCCAATTGCACAAGGTTCGAGGACTGTGTTTTGGGTGGTGGCTGTTTTTATTGGGTCAGGTTGTGAGGATGTAACATTACCATGAAACCACCAGATGAATGAATTAGCTGCTTGATGCAGTTAAAGAGACGAGTTAGTGCTTGGGAAATTTTAAGTCTGGACCTGTTAAATATTTATTGTTTACCATTCATGCACCAGGGATGGAACAGCACGTATGTGAGAGATTGAATTGAGTCCTTGTGGACCAGAGGATGAAATACTCAACATTTTAGGACTTCTCATATTTGTCTGTATTCGTTTCCAATTTCCTTTCCACCGCCCCTCCGCAAGTTATTTCCAATCAAAAGCACATGATCCATTCACTAACAGAGAAATAATTATGATTCCTTATAGGCAGTGGCTAATTACCCACTCCCTTCCTTAGTACAGTGGCATGAAACCTTAATGGCTAATTTCATATTTAACCCAATACATTTAGAAGGCAGATCAAAGTATGAGGTATGAAGTACACTTTAGGTTCAAAGTTACTGGTATTTAACGCGTTAAGAGCATATGTGAATTGTTATGATCTCCATAGAGACCGATTACTTTTAAAAAGAAATCTGAACTTCCAGTTAATAGCTGAAAAAGATGACATGACAAGATTTCACTTTTTTAGATTTTAACTGCAACAAAACACTAAACACACTATTGACTAAACACCATCTTTGTCGGCAACTTTTATGTTAAACCACAAAACCGAACATTCCCCTTTTTCTTTTAGCACAACTGAAAACCCATTTCACAGATATACTTTACTGTGCTTTAAGTAGACATTCAATTCTCTTGGAACCAGTCCAATGTGATTCTTGGCACCTGAGTGAGTTCAGTCATTTCAATCTGAGTGCGAGCTTCTACCTGCATTCCTGCGAGCCACAGCATCTTGCTACCTATAGCTCCTCTCCTGGATCCTGGCAAGCTAACCTTATCTGAGAGTTCTCGGGTATATTTTCGACCCTTCCCCCTTCTCAAAGCCCATCTGCATGACAGCGTGAACCACATGGGCCTTGTATCCAGGTAAAAATGCTGATTAGCTATCCTTGAGACCCAGGAGTAAATGGGCAGTTTAAAGTACAACTGATTACAACCTGACATTCTCAGCACTTTCCTGTGACTTTGGAAGGTTGCAATCTATCTGCTGTTAGCATACAGGCTGCTGTCATCCTCTTCAAGTGTAAACAGTTTGCACCTTCTTCCCAGTAAAACAATCTGGGCCCACTTTAATCTCTAACAATCAAATTTACCCAGGCTTGCATTCAGGCAGACTTCAGAACAGGTCATATGAGTCCTTTTTACCTTAAAGATACAGTTACTAAATATAACCTCAAAAACTTCACAATTGTAGCAGAATGTAAATCAAATTAATTTTATAATTTGCCAGGGCTTCTATTCTGCAATAGGTAAACAACCTAATGGGAGCTATGACTCCATACACATCAGCAGGTTATTTTCCCCCCAATCTTATCTAGTTCTGTGACATTTTACTATACAGCTCAAATTAAGTTCAGTGGAGGATGGTCTTGGAAAAACTGCCTACCCACATAAGGACTATTGTTGTCATTGTTCAAGAATTAACATTAATCGCCTTCCAGAATTTCTCACAGAAAGACCTTTTTTGAATTTTTAAAATTGTTTGCGGATGGCAATTACCAGAGCAGACCTGTGTTTGGGCACTCATTTGGCTACTATCTAGATATGTTCAGTGATGTGCAATAGTTATGGCCCAAACATGGCAATAGTGAGTAAAAAGTTACATTATATTTGCCTGACTAGCAACTTCATTTATTTAAATGCACTCAAATTGCATTACTTAATTTTTTTTAAGGTTAATGCATGTTTTGGAACCCAAATTGAATTACAGCTGTAGAGAAGGGCTGGTGCTATATCCTATGAAGCTATTTTTAATGCTACACATGTAAGGGAAGATATTTGATACAAATGTATCCTATTATGTATGTAAATTAAAGTGAGAGGGTGAAGGAAGGAGAATATTACCAAATACTATATAACTCTAGTAAGTATGTTTTACAATTGCCTTTGCTGCTCTGAAAAACTGAAATATTGTACTTCCATTTTAAAACATCAGTTTTCAGTATTGTAGTGAACTACTGAATTTCAGTTGAAACACAGCTTAAGTGTGATTTACCTTTGGGAATTTTTCTCAGCAAATGGAACCGTTGGTTTATGGGATCCTGGGCACTTTCAGTTACTATTATGCCCAAATGGTGATTGATATTTCAGTTGAACTTCATATAGAAAGGATCAAGCCATGTGTATGGATTTGAACAATATTTACATTGTTTTTTCTGCTGCATGACCTTAGCATATTTAATGAATATTGTTCATAATGTATCTAAGCTGCAGAGTATCACCACATCTCTAGTTTGGCTCTAGGAACTGGTTGTAGGGAGTCAAATAGACTTTGAAGCCAACAGTAGTCCTTTGTGTATTATATAAAAGTAGGTTCTACCTCTTTGAGGCCTTACCATTTTATGAATTTATCTCAGATGGGTGTCCTTTCCTTTGACCTTTTCTTCATCATCTTCTGTACAATTCTTAACTAGGTTGCTTGGTGATTCAGAAGTGTTGCAAGTAGACTGCTGTTCTCTTCCAACATCCCCCACTAAATGTGTACCTTGGTACATTTGGAGTACATTTCAACATAGGGCTATATCTTGGAACAGATAGTCCAAACTCTGCCATGTTTGTTTGAATGCTAATGCAAAATTATGCTATGGCATGAATTTGGTTCGTAGTAACTTGAAATTTCTCACCTTTGATATGATGTGAATTGATATACTTTAAGAACGTTTTTATGTATATTTCTTGTACATGGGCTTGTCATTCTATGTTTAAAAAAAAACTGCCTCTTAGTGAATAGAAAACGGCCCAGTGTCTTCATGCATTGAAACCAGAAAATGAGGCTTGGCACTTTTGTATAGAGCAGAAAGTAAAGCAGAAGAATGGTCACAGACAACTATTTAGTTGTATGGAGATGAAACCCAAGAAGCTGTTATGCCTTTTTAATAAAGTAAATTTGTTGATTTACTTTTTGAGAAAGAATGAAGGCCTCTAAATCACTTTTTTTCATTTGTTCTTGAGATTTGAGGATCACCGGCAAGGCCAGCATTTATTGCCTGCCCCTAATTGCCCTTGAGAGAGTGGTGGTGAGCCATCTTGGACTGCTGCTGTCTATGTGGTACTGTTAGGAAGGAAGTTCCAGGATTTTGACCGAATGACGGTGAAGAAATAGTGTGAGACTTGGGGGCTAGCTTAGTGGTGGTGATATACCCAAGCATCTGCTGCTTATGTCCTGCTAGGTGGTAAACGTCACAGGTTTATAAGGTGTAGTCGAAGGAGCCTTGGCAAGTTGCTGCAGCGCATCGTACATATGATGCACAGTGCTGCTACTGTGTGTATGTTTTTCTTTTAATGTATATCTCCACGGTATTTCATCAAGCTTGTTTTTAATGGGTGGCATAAATATGCAAAAACCGTTTGGAAATATCTTACATGCCCCTTGACTCATTGAGTATATGTGTTTTATGGCATGGTCTGGAATAATGTAGACCAAAAGGTCCATGGCTAGATTTGTGATATGTGCTGAATTAGTTGATCTTATCCAGATAGTAGTGGAAAACCAAAAAAAGTTCCATGATCTTGGGCTTGGGGGAAAAAAGTCAACCAAGAATCCTGCATCTGTTTGCCGAGTGCCTCCTCCTGAAATGTGCTTGTGCCTAGACATTAATTGAGGGTAATATGCTCACTTTGGTTGATTAATCTGTCATTGGCATTGTTGAAGTTCATTTGGTGTTGGATTGAAGCTTGCGCCAATAGATTCATATTTTCTCTCGGTAGAAATCGGGTAAAAACTGGAGCGTTATGTAAAAGCATGCACATGTTCAAGAATTCTGATGTTTTGAAACTACAACTGGGCTAAATGTTACTGGGAGAAATGTAAATTTGAAATTTTAAGTTAAGAATTTTATACTTCCAAGAAAGTTTGCGTGCAGCTAAAATATTGAAAGAATAAAGTGCTTTGTGTTTCTTTATAACCAGCTCTTTACACGTGTAGGAGTGTACCACAAAGTTCTGCAGAAAAAAAAATTTCCTGAACAAAACAATTTTCTACTGTATGAGTTCTGTTCAGTACAGAAACACCCAGAGATTTTTTTTTGAGTAGCACAATTTACGACCTATACAAAGATCGATTGTGGGTCATGCCAATCATTTCCTATTACTTACAACATACAAAGAAAGTTAAAAGTACCTATTGTGTACTCCAAGTAAATAAGTAGTATTAGTTTTTTTTGGTCTGCTTAATTTGGGACCTTAATTTTCATTTGAGATGCAATTACCATTCCTTTTAATGTGCCCACGTCCTTTGAACACCGCCCAGCAACCGATTCACCATACAGGTGATCTTTGAATACACAGTCGTCATCCATTTGATGAATGTGGCTAGGCCAGAGCAGATGTTGTAGGCTTAGCAATGAGTGTATGCTAATAGCATTAGCATGCTCCATGCCCTCTGAGTTGGCAACTTTATTCTGCCGAGAGATGCTGAGGGTACGCCTAAGGCAGCATTTGTTCAGTCTTTTCCCCTGCCTACTGTAGTCCAGTTCTCACCCTATAGAGAAGTGCATTGAGGACCTCTTAACCATCTAATTCCAAGGAGAACAATTCTAATGCATTCAGTCTCTTCCTCGTGTGTGGTAACATCCTGGTAAACCTCATGGACCCCTTCAAAGACCTTTATACAATCCCTGAAGCGTGGTGCTCACAATTGTCCACAGTTGAGTGATTTATCAAGTTCAAACAAGATCTCTTTTATTTTTATATTCCGTTCCAATGTTTTTAAACCAAAGTAAGCCATGTGCTTTGTTAAACACCTTGTCAACTTGCTTTGTCACCTTTTATGGATTGATGTACATGGCCACCAATGTCTCTCTGCTCATCTGTACTTTTCAAAAACGTGCAGTTTATGGTATATGATCTCTCTATATTGGTCCTCCCAAAGTGTATCATTTCATACTTCTGCACATGGGATTTCATCTGCCATGCTTCTGACCATTTCATCATCCTGCCTGTCATCCCGAAGCCTATCACTATTAATTTGCCAAGTTTTGTATCTGCAAACTTTATAATGCACCCTTTACCAGTGTCTAAGTTGTTCAGAAAAATTACAAAGAGGAATGGACCTAAAACTGATCTTTTGGTTGGTGGGGGTGGGGGAGATAAACCACTGTAAGACATCTCCCAATTTGCAAAGCATATTTCCACCACTCTCTGCTTCCTGTGACTGAGTCAATTTTGTGTCTATACCACCACTTTCCCCTTAATTCCTTGGGCTTCCAGCTTCATAATGAGTTTCCTGTGTGGCATTTGGACTCTTGCAAGGCATTTGTCAATGTATACATCTACTGCACCACTTTGTGTTGCCTCATCAAAGAATTCAATAAAGTTAGTTAGACAGGATTTGCCTATGAACAAATCTATGCCTGCTCTCCTTGATTAACCCATGCCTTTCCAAATGAAAATTTTATTTTGTCCCTGATAATTTTCTGTAACTTCCCCACCACAAATGCATGGCTGACTGGACTGTAGCTTCTGGCTTTACCTCTCTCCACTTTGAATAGTAGTATAACATTAGTGCCAGAATCTTAACGGCATAAAAGGAGGCCATTTGGCCCAGCATGTCTGCACCAGCTCTCCAAATGACCTAGTGCCATTGCCCTGCTTTTTCCCCATACCCTTGCAGATTGTTTCATTCAAATAATCATCTAATGTCCTCTTGAATGTCTCGACTGAACCTGCCTCCACCACACTTCCAGAGAGTGCATTCCAGACCCGAACCACTCATTGTGTGAAAAGGTTTTTTTTATCAGTCACACTTGCTTCTTTTGCAAATCACTTTAAATCTGTGCCATCTTGTTCTTGATCCTTTTGAGTGGGAACAGCTTCTCCCTATCCATTCTGTCCAGTCCCCTCATGATTTTGAACATCTCTATCAAATCTCCTCTCAGCTAGCTTCTCTCCAAGGAGAACAGTCCCAACCTCTCCAATCTATCCTCATAGCTGAAGTTACTCTTCCCTGGAACCATTCTTGTAAACCTCTTCTGCACTCTCTCCAATATGTTCACATCCTTCCTATAATATGGTGCCCAGAACAGTGCACAATATTCCAGCTGAGGTCTAATGTGTGTCTTATATAAATTCAGCGTGACCTCCCTGCTCTTGTACTCTGTGCCCCTATTAATAAAACCCAGGATACTAAATGCTTTATTAACTGCTCTCTCCACCTGCCCAGCCATCTTCAATGATCTATGTAAATATACACCCAAGTCTTTCTACTCCTGGACCCCCTTCAAAATTTCACCCCTTATTTTATATTGTCTGCCCATGTTCTTCCTACCAAAATGCATCACCTCATGCATTGGAGGGTCGTTACTCCTGTGGCAAATACTGATTAAAATTTTGTGCTATTTCTACCTTTTGCTCTTGCAACAACCTAGGATGCACTCCACTAGACCAGTTTAGATAGTCAGTGTGACATATATTTTAATATGTTAAGAAGAAAATGAGCCATTTCATAAATAACCTTTCTCTGTTCTAGTATCAAAATAATTCTGAACTAAAGATGAGGCTTGTAAAACAGACATGCTACTTGAATTACTATTACTGCACGTTAGAAAGAACACTTGAGCAAGTTTACATTTTATAAAAGAATCTATATTCTTATTTTTAATTTTTAAATTGCATATTTGTGCAATTCAGGTTTCCCTTTCAATCACCATTTTATAGATGCTGCACTATTACTTCAGCAGTTTGCTTTATAAAATAAGCCTGTGTTAAGTGGAATTTTGCCATTGTGACTATGAAGGATGTTCATTTGTAACAGAAATGCCATGCCTCGTGAGCGAGGAGGACTGTGCCTGTTGTCTTATTTGTACTGAAAGGTAAGGAAGTTAATTTTTATTAAGGAATATCATGAATGTACTTGGTGGCTATCTCCTAAAGCTTTTGTAATGCAGCTTTCTGTTCTCTAGAGTGGTCTTTCAGCTGCTCAGTTTAAATTCTGTAAATGGGCCTTTAGGCTGAAAAATGTGGGCTAATACACCTCTGATAGAATGTTGAATTAGTCGCAAATTGGAAGAATATTTATAGCTGTGTGGCTGAATATTCTATTTTTTCAATTCACAACCTGAATTTCTGAGCAAAAGAGTTATAATGCTTTCAATAATTTATTTAAAACATTTAATTTGTTCTGAAATTTTGACCTCTGGTTAACCGATGTTAGCATGTTTTGAGTAGAAGACATTTGTAGACCAAAACTTCACCACTGAGCTCTAGACCCTAGAATACAAATCTCATCTTTGAGAATAATGAGCCTGAGGCAAAATGATGGGTCGTTAGATGGTTATTTTATTTTAGAGTGAGAGGCAATTAGACTTTGATTTTGTTACCGTATTACTTATACAAGTAAGAAATAACAGTTCATTTCTGAGGACAGAAGCAGCAGTTGTAAAAGATTTCCTAACAGTTCAGATGATTCGAGTTTGAGCACCTTGTGTTGGAGAAAAAAAACAATTCAGCCCTATACGTTACACTACTTGTAATTTGTCACCAGCTATCATTAATATTTAAATTGAATGGATCTGCACATTGCATTTCCTTTATTTTCTCCTCTCACTACTGTGAGGACTTGCTATTAAAACTCAGCTTAACTTTGTTATAGACTTCTAAACCGTATTTATTTCTATTCGATTCCCTCCTTTGTCTAAACAGCTGAGTTTTATTTTCAGATCTTCCTTCCCCCTCTTGTCCCACCCCCCGAACCCCACTATCGAATTTCGTTTGGCCCCCTTATACTATTTATTCTCTTCCGTATACCCTGCCCTTCACATTTGGAATGGGGCAGTAGGGTGCAATTAGCCGGCTTTTGGTGGCTCAATTGAGATTTGAACTGTATGGACAATTGTCCCATTTGTAATTGGAACTTTCAGAGTTAATCTGAACTGTAGCTTCTTTTATCACAATGCCATTATGTAGTGAACAGGATCGATTATCGATTGACAACCTGTACAAATTTACAAGACCAAAGGAGTCCGTTGCAAAGTTATACATTGCTTATGGACCATAATATGCTAATTTTCTTTCTAAAGGCAATCAACTGCATACTGACAACTTTTAATCTGGCGACTGTTTTGTTTACTACATGTCTTACACCTCAAGCCCAGCTAATGAAATGAAGGCCTTCTTTTTGGTAGTACAGATCCTCACGGACAGTTTCAGATCAAAGCCCTCCCCTAATGGATACAAAACTGTTATGACATATTTCTTACATGAAGTTTCTGGGGATAGCTGGTTTAGGAAATGGAAAAACACTGCAGATCTGTCAACATCTGTAAGTTGCCCACCCTCCATCAGTCCTCCTGAACATTCAACATCCGTTTTCAGATGCTGATAGATCTGCTGTCTTTCTAGGTTTTGAAAATGTTATTAACAAATGAAACACAGGTACAGTAGAAACGCTGTTCTGAATTGGAACTAAATAGGGAGCCCCTTGCAGCTGACGTGTTCTGTACATGCCTTAGAAGTGTTTGGTACTGATGCTGAGTGTTTGAAGTGATAAAATGTTCAGTGCTAAAATCACTCATCTTGATAAGTGGCAAATAAATAATGTTCAATGCTATCTTTGGTGTTTGTAATAATAATTGCCTGCAAAAAACTAATTTCTGGTTTGCCAGGCGTTTTTGGAACCTTTCAATTTTGATCTGGGTTAGAAACACTTAGCTGTGACTGGAATTTGCAGTTTACCACCTGTTGGCCACAGTGATATCTAGCCAAAAACTTGCCAAATGCAGTCTATCAGAACAACTTGTGAAATTTTCTGCTGTCACTGAATTATTCATAAATGTAGATAAGGCTTGTCTTTGACTTTTTTAAAAAAATGGAACATTGTTTAAAGTGATTTAAGTAATAGTGATTAAAATTGCTGTAGGGTTTTATCAAGCAATTTGCAGGACCGAACAGCTTTAAAGTTGATAAATTGCGCTGCATTTTAATGAAGAGCTATTAAGACTTTTGAAATATTTAACAATTTTTAACTGACTAAAATTGAAATCTAACATTATATGGTAACTCCAGTGCAGAATTCCTTACATTCAGTGGCCCATGTGATGCTTTAACATATAAATTCACTGTGTTGCTGAGTCATAGAAATTGGGAAGGTTCAGAAGCAAAGTAGTGCGGATGCTGGAAATTTGAAATAACTGAAAATGCTGGAAATACACAGCATCCGTGGAGAGAGGAACTGAGGTAACATTTAAGGTGAATCGGAGATGCACATTCACTTCCTAATCATTAAGTTAGTGATCTCTGCAGCGGCAATAGTAGGCCGATTTAAAGCTGAGCGTGGCATCTCTGTAGTGGGTAGGGGAAACATCCCGCAATGGCTGTGTGGGAACTCCTGCTGGATGGAAGGCGTAACTTAGATGGCGGGTGAGGAGACACCGGATTTAGCAATTGGCGTGCCCATGGCCTGTTGACGCCCACTGCCCAGAGGCATACATACTCCTGGATGGGACACTGTTTCCAGCAGAGAAGGGAAGAAAATATTGAATACATTCAACTGGAAAGCTTTTATGCATTGTCAAATTCATAAACCTAATTAGCAAGAAAAATAGCAAAAGCCCTACAGCTTAAATCAAACTTTCGTGAAAATAGTTCATTATTAAAAGGCTGATAGGCAGCAAATACATGGAAATTATCCAGGAAATGGTTCTGATTATTTTCTGAGAGTGAACCTTAAACATGAGATTATCATCGTGAAATCATCCAATATCAGTTTGTAAAAGTGATGTTATCAGTCTTTCTTTGTTCTGTACCAGGGTTATCAATGTATCCCATACCCTTGATATAAATGTATTTTATGTTTGTAATGCCATTGTTGTTGATCGGTTGATAAATAATGTGCTGTGATAATCTCAAATTTGGTTTCCATTGCATTTTAGTGCATTATGTAAAGCATTAATTGCATGGAGTAGATTTGTGAAAGTGTTACTGTTTTTTTTTGTATCTTCATTTGCTCAGCAGTACAATTTGGCAAAATGTATTGTTCTTTCCTTAACCCTCCTTAAACCATGCACATTTTCTGTCTGAAAGGGTTTAAGAGCAATTGACAGGCCTGGTCCATTACCTTTCTTTATTTTACTGATCATATTTATATAATGCAATTGGTCCTGTGATTTTTATTTTCCTAATCTCTCCCTGTGGGACATATTTTGGCTTCACGTTTCTTGGCTTGATTGAGATCAGCTATTCGTATTGTGTGGGGAAATCCTTTAGCATAGAATCATACAGCACAAAAAGCTTAAAAACAAAAAAACTGCGGATGCTGGAAATCCAAAACAAAAACAGAATTACCTGGAAAAACTCAGCAGGTCTGGCAGCATCGGCGGAGAAGAAAAGAGTTGACGTTTCGAGTCCTCATGACCCTTCGACAGAACTTGAGTTCGAGTCCAGGAAAGAGCTGAAATATAAGCTGGTTTAAGGTGTGTGTGTGGGGGCGGAGAGATAGAGAGACAGAGAGGTGGAGGGGGTTGGTGTGGTTGTAGCGACAAACAAGCAGTGATAGAAGCAGATCATCAAAAGATGTCAACAACAATAGTACAATAGAACACATAGGTGTTAAAGTTAAAGTTGGTGATATTATCTAAACGAATGTGCTAATTAAGAATTCTTAATTAGCACATTCGTTTAGATAATATCACCAACTTTAACTTTAACACCTATGTGTTCTATTGTACTATTGTTGTTGACATCTTTTGATGATCTGCTTCTATCACTGCTTGTTTGTCGCTACAACCACACCAACCCCCTCCACCTCTCTGTCTCTCTATCTCTCCGCCCCCCACACACACACCTTAAACCAGCTTATATTTCAGCTCTTTCCTGGACTCGAACTCAAGTTCTGTCGAAGGGTCATGAGGACTCGAAACGTCAACTCTTTTCTTCTCCGCCGATGCTGCCAGACCTGCTGAGTTTTTCCAGGTAATTCTGTTTTTGTTTAGCACAAAAAGCTTATTGTGCGTCTTCCTTTGGTAAAGCAATTAGCAGCATTATTTCATATTTTGGGAAAGTATGGGCTAATAATGAAAGTTAGCATGGATATGTGAAAGGCAAATGCTATTTGACTAACTTGATTGATGCCTCTGATGAAGTAACTGAGAGGGTTGATGAGGGTAGTGTGGTTAATGCAGAAGTTGACTTTCTAAAGGTGTTTCACAAAGTACCACATAATAGACATGCAAGAAGAAGTAATTGCTTAAAAGGGATAGTGGCACATCGATACAAAATTGTCCAGGGGACAGAAAGCAGAGAGTAGTGGTGGACAATTGTTTTTTTCAGACTGGAGGGAAGTATATAGTAGTGTTCCCCCAGAGGTCAGTATTAGGATCACTGCTTTTTCTGATATACAATAATGAAATTATGCCATGTGCACCCAGGTTAAAGTTTGTAGATGTCTTAAAACTTGGAAACAGTAAAAACAAAATGAGTATAGTAACGGACATCAGGAGGACAGAGACTGGTAAAATGGGCAGACAGAAGGCAGATGAAATTTTAATATAGAAGTAAATTTTAAAGGTGGTGCAGGAATTGTGGAACCTGCAGATGTATGTTTGAAGATGGTTGGATAAGTTGAGAAGACTGTTATAAGTCTCTTTTGTATTAACCATACTATCCCCATCAACCCTCTCCATTACTTCACCAGAGGCATCAATCAAGTTAGTCAATCAGGATTTACCTTTTGCAAATCCATGCTAACTTTCATTATTAGCCCATACTTTTCCAAAACGTGAAATAATTCTGCTTTATATTATTGTCTCTATAAGTTTCCCCACTACCAGGTTGACTGACCTATAGTTGCCAGGTTTATCCCCCTCTCCTTTTTTAAATGGGCATAAACATTTGCAAACTTCCAATCCTGTGACACCAGCTTGTAACCAAGGAGGACAGGAAGATTGTGACCAGAGGCCTCACAATTTCCATCCTTGCTTCCTTCAGTAACGTAATGCATTTCATCTGAAATAAGTGACTTTTCTACTCTTTGGACTGCCATTCTTTTAAGTACATCCTCTATTTATTTTTATCCTATCCTTTATCACTGCTGCCTCCTCCTTTACTGTTGCATTGGCACATTCTCTTTACTGAAGACAAATGCACACTATTCATTTAGTATCTTGTATGTGCCCTCTACCTCTGCAAGAAGGTTTGGTCCCCATTCGACTCCACTAAATATTTGCGTTTACAAAAGAACTTTGGATTCCTGCTTTTATATTGGCCACTAATCCATTCTTATAGTCTCTTTGCCCCTTTTATACCCAGTTTTAGATCTTCAATGTATTATTTTTAATACTGACCTGTAATGCCATTAAACTGCCAAGCTTTAAAACAAGCTTTTGTTCCCACTGTTGAGATTGGATTGCTTGCCTGAGTTAATACTAATATTTTAGTACAAAGTTGCTGATAACCAGTGTTTTGTACCATATTGCAGTTTGATTCCTTATACTTACTGGCAGTGCTAGAAAGTACAAGCTATTTCAGAGGTTTAAATGAACTGAATTGAGTGATCCTCATGTCACTTATGTCAGTGGGGTGACAAATATAAGGCTGCAGTTATATTGTAGCTGCTGATTTCAGACCAGTATCTGTGGTGTGTAGTGCTCATGTGTGCTCTTGCATGGTCCTGGATACTTATTGATAATATTGGATCATGGGCAGAGTATTAATTATCCCCCATGATAATAACAATGGAAAATAAGTTTCCAAATTTCCCAAATGAAGTGATGTCCAGTCTGGGCTCTTCAGCTCCTGATTGGAGTTACTGCATAAACTTAAAACCTGTGACAAATGGCCTTATGCTGGGTATGCACAAAATGTGTATCTAAGCTTTTGGGCTGCATAGGTGCCTGCCATGGAGTTTCAGGTGCCACAGAGATTTTAAATCTATGTTGCAATTAATTTGCACTATTTTTAGGTTCTAGACATATCTTGGTGTTCTGATTTATTACTTCTTTGTCAAAGTGGAAACACCATTTAAAATCACTTTCCAAACCTCCAGGCCCACACTATTGAATTAGCATAAACCTACAAACAAGATAATATAAATCCAAATAGGATCGAGTCACCTCAGTGGCTGGATTGCGAATATTCAGAAGCTGCCTGCGGGTCTCAGTGCAGTTTAGACAGCTCCAGTGCATGAATGAAACATTACACTGGTACCGTAATAGGTGGGGCAGGGGCATTGTAGATGCTTGCTTGCTTTCTTTGAAGATTCATTTTAATTTTCTGAAAATCTTGTAGAATCCATACTATTGATAATGTCATGCTGTTGAAGCCAAGCAATTTCCTATTGTTTTCAGTGTATATATGCATGCGCAATGAGTTCAAATAGGATTCGTAACTCACCCATATACTTCTCCCTTGAAATTGTAAAGTAACATATAACAAGATACCATTTTGTTTGGGGGAGCCAGGATTGTGCTGTCCCTGGCATCAGAGCTGTAACTTTTACATTCACCAATATTGAGAGAGGTCAGTTGCCTTGCTGTATTGGTTCAAAACAGTTGCACTGTACCCTTGTGTCCACTTGGACTGTCCTTAACATTTCTGTGTTTGTTAAAATTGCTGTCTGTTCAGATGGTCCTCATTGTTTGTGGCAGAAATGATGAGGATGATTTTTGAAAATGCTGAATAATGAATCATTTTCAGGTGCACTGTTTTCTTGATGTGTGTACTGTACCTGAGTTTTCTTGTGGCCTTGACAGTGAACAAGAGTTTTCACTTTACAGTTCTACAGATAAAGTGACCTACAGCAGTTGTTTAGAAATCAGTTGTACAATATTCGGACCAAGGGCATCTATAATATATTTAAATATTATGAACAGGTCATTGTAGATTAGCATTTATATTGTTAACACCTGAATCCATAAAACAATCTTTTGTTTCAGTGTAATTAACAAATGAGTCTTCATGGGAAAGGCAACCTGGCTCCTAAGCAAACATTGTGGACATTACATTTTTTGGGGAGCTTTCTGATTGGTTTTCTCTCTCTCCTCTCTCCTTTCTACTTTCTACTTTTCTTCTTTTTCCCCCTTTTTCTCTCTCTCCTCCTGTCTCTAGCTTTTTCACTCTCCTTTTTCACTCTCACTCTCCTCCCTATCTTGCGTGTGCTGCACCCACTCTCCCACCCCAGAAGTTGTGAATGGAATTGAATGCTTGAATTATCGGCAAGTGTTTCACTTTGATGGCATGCAGGGCAGCAGATGATAGTTGGTCTGAAGATGTGTGACCCTAAGGAGCTCCTGCCATTCTGTCTGCATGACTGACATCTGACAACCACTGTCATCTTCCTTTACATCAAGTATACTTGAGTGGGAGGGTTTTCCTTTTGCAGCCTAATAACTTCTTCTATTTTTCCTGATACTGTACTCATAGAATTATAAAATGACTGCCTTCTGTGTTGCATCATTCAGTCCAGTGTGTCTGTGCCAGCTCTTTGGGAAAGCTATCCAATTATTTTTTTCTCCATAGCCCTATAAATTTTCCCCCTTGAAATATTTATTAAATTTCCTTTTGAAAGTTATTGAGCCTACTTCCACCACCCTTTCAGGCAATGCGCTCCACGTTGTAGCACTCTGCATTAAAAAAATTTCCCCTCATCATTCCCCTGCTTTTGTCAGTTATCTTGAATCTGTGTCCTCCAACCCTTCTGCCATTAGAGATGGTTTCTCCTCTTAACCCTTCACAATTTTGAACACCTCTATTAAATCTCCCTTTCATCTTTTGCATAATGTGGACAACTCCAGCTTCTGTAATATCTCTGTGTAACTGAGTGGCTTGCCCATTTCAGAAGGCATTTAAGAGTCAACCGCATTGCTGTGGGTTTGGAGTCACATGTAGACTGTGTAAGGATGGCAGATTGCTTACCCTGAAGGTCGTTATTAACCCAGCTGGGTTTTATTGACAATCCTAATCATTATTAATGAAAGTAGCATTTTATTCCAGATTTATTAATGAATTAAGGTCAAATTCCCTGAGCTGCTGTGGTGGGATTTGTACTCGCCTCCAGTACATTAGTCCTGGCCTCCAGATTATTAGTCTAGTAACATTACCACATTAGTCCAACATTGTGAAGATGCTGTGTAATTCTAAATGATGTATTGACCTGGGAGCTTCACCCGCATTTGCTCATCACCAGTGTCAGGCATAATTTGGATGCAAACTAACTGGGTGAAAGTGAGTTAAGTACATAACTACAATATGCCAAGTCTTCTCAATTGATCCATTTAAGCAATCTCTGCTCACAAATCTGGCCAACGTCCACAATTCTCAAATGTGAGTATTCCCCTATTGCAGTTGTTCAGTCACACTTAACCTTCAGGTGCAGCAGGAAAGAAAATCATTCCTCTGGTGTTCTAGTGCAATTTTTTGAGTATTTAAATAAAAAAAAATCTCACTGAAATCCCTCTCTTCTGTCATCTTTGATTTTTTATGGAATAAATATAGCTCACATTGGAAAAGCTTAAGATAAAAACAAAAAACTGCGGATGCTGGAAATCCAAAACAAAAACAGAATTACCTGGAAAAACTCAGCAGCATCAGCGGAGAAGAAAAGAGTTGACGTTTCGAGTCCTCATGACCCTTCAACAGAACTGAATGAATATTAGGAGAGAGGTGAAATATAAGCTGATTTAAGGTGGGGGGAGAGAAGTTGGGGGGGTGTGGTTGTAGGGACAAGCAAGCAGTGATAGGAGCAGATAATCAAAAGATATCACAGACAGAAGAACAAAGAGGTGTTGAAGGTGGTGATATTATCTAAACAAATGTGCTAATTAAGAATGGATGGCAGGACACTCTAGGTACAGCTCTAGTGGGGGTGGGGTGGATAGACTAACAGGGCATAAAAGATATAGATTTAAAAATAATGGAAATAGGTGGGAAAAGAAAAATCTATATAAATTATTGGAAAAAACAAAAGGGAGGGGGAAGAAACGGAAAGGGGGTGGGGATGGAGGAGGGAGTTCAAGATCTAAAGTTGTTGAATTCAATATTCAGTCCAGAAGGCTGTAAAGTGCCTAGTCGGAAGATGAGGTGCTGTTCCTCCAGTTTGCATTGGGCTTCACTGGAACAATGCAGCAAGCCAAGGACAGACATGTGAGCAAGAGAGCAGGGTGGAGTGTTAAAATGACAAGCGACAGGGAGATTTGGGTTATTCTTGCGGACAGACCACAGTTGTTCTGCAAAGCGGTCACCCAGTTTACGTTTGGTCTCTCCAATGTAGAGGAGACTGCATTGGGAGCAACGAATGCAGCAGACTAAGTTAGGGGAAATGCAAGTGAAATACTGCTTCACTTGAAAGGAGTGTTTGGGCCCTTGGACGGTGAGGAGAGAGGAAGTGAAGGGGCAGGTGTTGCATCTTTTGCATGGGCATGGGGAGGTACAATAGGTGGGGGTTGAGGAGTAGGGGGTGATGGAGGAGTGGACCAGGGTGTCCCGGAGGGAATGATCCCTACGGTATGCCGCCAGGGTGGGGTGAAGGGAAGATGTGTTTGGTGGTGGCATCATGCTGGAGTTGGTGGAAATGGCGGAGGATGATCCTTTGAATGCAGAGGCTGGTGGGGTGATAATTGAGGACCAGGGGGACCCTATCATGTTTCTGGGAGGGAGGAGAAGGCGTGAGGGCGGATGCGCGGGAGATGGGCCGGACACGGTTGAGGGCCCTGTCAACGACTGTGGGTGGAAAACCTCGGTTAAGGAAGAAGGTGGACATGTCAGAGGAACTGTTTTTGAAGGTAGCATCATCAGAACAGATGCGACGGAGGCGAAGGAACTGAGAGAATGGAATGGAGTCCTTACAGGAAACGGGGTGTGAGGAGCTGTAGTCGAGGTAGCTGTGGGAGTCGGTAGGCTTGTCATGGATATTGGTGGACAGTCTTTCACCAGAAATTGAGACAGGTCACGGAAGGGAAGGGGAGTGTCAGAGATGGACCATGTGAAAATGATGGAGGAGTGGAGATTGGAAGCAAAATTAATAAATTTTTCCATGTCCTGACGAGAGCATGAAGCAACGCCGAAGTAATCATCGATGTACCGGAGAAAGAGTTGTGGGAGGGGGCCAGAGTAGGACTGGAACAAGGAATGTTCCACATACCCAATAAAGGGACAGGAATAGCTGGGGCCCATGCGGGTACCCATAGCCACACCTTTAATTTGGAGGAAGTGAGAGGAGTTAAAGGAGAAATTGTTCAGTGTGAGAACAAGTTCAGCCAGACGGAGGAGAGTACTGGTGGATGGGGATTGTTCGGGCCTCTGTTCAAGGAAGAAGCTAAGGGCCCACAGACCATCCTGGTGGGGGATGGAGGTGTAGAGGGATTGGACGTCCATGGTGAAGAGGATGCGGTTGGGGCCAGGGAACTGGAAATTGTTGATGTGACGTAAGGTGTCAGAGGAATCACGGATGTAGGTGGGAAGGGACTGGACAAGGGGAGAGAGAAGGGAGTCAAGATAACGAGAAATGAGTTCCGTGGGGCAGGAACAGGCTGAGACGATCGGTCTACCGGGACAGTTCTGTTTCTGGATTTTGGGTAGGAGGTAGAAGCGGGCCGTCCGAGGTTGGGCGACTATCAGGTTGGAAGCTGTGGGAGGAAGATCTCCAGAGGAGATGAGATCAGTGACAGTCCTGGAAACAATGGCTTGATGTTCAGTGGTGGGGTCATGGTTCAGGGAGAGGTAAGCTTCCCTGATTTCAGGATTCTGAATCTGATGTATGAATTTCGGTTCAATGAGTTGAAACTTACATTTTCATAGTTAGAAGAAATATATAAGTTGGTGCTTTCCTTGAGCTCTGGTGGTGTCTGCTGAGTTTTGCCCATTTTGCGTTTGACTGTATTTTAATGACATTGGCAATTTGACATTGGACACATTTTTGGATTTACGTTCTGAGTTGCACAGAGGAAACTCGGCCTGTGAGTTTTTAAATCTTATTCCTCATCAGTGCACTTTACACTCCAGTTTTTATCCAGCAGTAATTATTGTGTTAAATATCCAAGACATAAAACAAACTTTGCTGAAGACATTCTCAGCTCCATTCCTCATTAGAGTCTGCAAACTTCAATCATCTGTGGTGCAATTACAACTGGTCTGTGCAGAAGATATTGGTTGACATGCACAGCAAACTATTGCACAGTTTAGAAGACTTTAATGATTCAAGAATTGGGAATGAGCAAAACCATGCACATACTGAAGTATTTGGGTGAGGGGAGAATATATCATCCTTTCTAACCTTATATGCTCCTGCATCTTCTATTTTGTCACAAAGGACCAAAATTAGTGACTGATGGAGGCAACCACTTAAGCAGCAGGAATATTTCCTTCCTACCCAATTAGATACAGTTTTATTGCTTTAGCTTGTGAAGCTGCCTCGACCAAGGGAGGAGACCATTCCTCCTGTAAAGTTACAACATAGTGTGAATCAGTGAAGTCATAGGCTGATTTTTAAAAAAAATCTCTATGTTGTCTAGATCATTGGCATGCTTGGATTATTAATAGCTAATTTTATGTACAGTTTGACAAAAATATGGGCTAATGCTCAGTAAGTCTATCCTGTGCATAGCTGAACAATACAGATCAGAGAAGTTAAAAACAGAAAATGCTGGAAAAACTCAGCAGACCTGGCAGCATCTGTGTAGAGAGAAACAGATCAATGTTTCAAGTCCGTATGACTCGAGGTAGAAATGTGATAGATTTTATACTGCTTAAGAGGGGATGGAGCAGGTGGAGCAAAATCAAAGGTCAGGGATAAGTGGGAGCTCAGGAGAGATTTGATAAAGATGTCATGGACACAAGTCAAAGGGAATGTTAATGGTAATGTTAAAGACTAAAGAATGTGCTGCTAGTGGCATAAAGGTAAGATAGCAGAATGTTAATAGCAGAACAAGGGTCAATGCTTTGCAAAAGCAAAACATAAGAACAAGTGACAGATGGATCTGTGGAGGTTAGGGAAAAATGGATTAAAAAGGGGGTCAAGATGGAGGAGAGAGTTCGTGGTCTTAAGTTGGTGAACTCAATGTTAAGTCCAGAAGGCTGTAAAGTGCCTAATCGGAACCTGAGGTGCTGTTCCTCCAGTTTTCGTTAGGTTTCACTGAAACGTTGCAGCAGGCCAAGGATGGACATGTGGCCATGAGAGCAGGATGGTGAGTTGAAACGGCAAGCGACAGGAAGGTCTGGGTCATGCTTGCAGACTGAGTGAAGGTGTTCTGCAAAGCAGTCACCCAGTCTGCATTTAGTCTGCACAATGTAGAGGAGATTGCATTGGGAGCGGTGAGTATAGTAGACCAAATTGAAAGAGGTGCAAGTGAAGCACTGCTTCATCTGAAAGGAGTGTTTGGGACCTTGGATGGTGAGGAGTAATGGGGCAGGTGTTGCACCACCTGTGATTGCCTAGGAAGGTGCCGTGGAAAGGGGATGAGGATTTGGGGACGATGGAGGAGTGGACCAGGGTATCTCGGAGGGATCGGTCCCTATGGAATGCTGATAGGTGGGGTATGGGGAAGATGTGTTTGGTGGTGGCATCACGCTGGAGTTAGCGGAAGTGGCGGAGATGATCTTTTGAATGCGGAGGCCGGTGGAGTCAAAAGTGAGGACAAGGGGGAAGCCCCAGCCCCATCACCAGTTGTGCTAGATTAACCGATCTCAGCCATTATGGTCACTGAGCAACTATAATTTACCTTAATTAGTCTAGCTTGGAGGAAGAGAGGCAAGAAAGATGCATGTCAAGGTTCTGACTTGACTGCAACACTTCCGGCATGGTTGTGTAGGTGCAAATATTGGGTTGGCACAGGATCAATCTCTGCTGTTCTGCCACCCTAACAGCACTCAGTACCAAAGATTACATGCGAATAATAGTGCCTGGATAATACACTGGAAGGTGACCAGCATCTATTGAAATGAACACCAACAAGGGCAAAAAACAAAGCTGTGATTCTGCACCAAGTGAGGAGAAAAAGAAACTCAAAGTGGGGTTACAAAATCAACCCCTTTAACACAGGGAGAATAAAAATGAAAAAAAATGATATTTTTTCTTTTCTTGCCTTACTACTTGAAAACATATTTGATTGAACTGGCTTAGTTAAATCGAAACTGATAACTGCTGAAGAAACCTGATGCACAATGTAATATTTTGATTTTTACCCCGTTCTCAATATAACTGCACATACTTCAATTACCTTAGCACCCCACAATAAATCCAGCACTGTTCTCGATTAGCAACTACTGTGCCTCAGTGAACGTATCTTTTGATCTGTTGGATGTATGGTGCATAATTGTCCGAATACCATCACCGAGTACTGTAGATGTGGTTTTTGTGTATGTGATAGATACAAACATCATAATGACATAATACATGCAATGAGAAAAGGTTATTTGGCTCATTAAGACTTCTAATGAACTGCTGTATCATAGATTCTGGTCTTGCTAAGTAACTTCTTCAGAGAAGATCTTTATAAATGTCCCTGATCTCAAAAATTATTAGAGCAAAAGCTAGGATTTATCCATTTCCATTCTCCAATCTTGAATTTTATCTAGAAAGTTCCGTTGTGAGTTCACTCCCAACTGCAAAGCAACATTTGTGTCCCATGCAGTATTTTGTCTCATGTTTATGGTTATTTTTGCCACAGATAGTCTAGATATTTTCTTAAAGTAATGATTCACGGTGGGCTGGTATTCTAAAGGATTTTGTAGCCATACTTTGCCCAACTGTAAGACCTGGGAGACTTCAGTGTTGAAGGGTGTTATGACTCATGTTGTTTCTGTCCATGCTTAATAATGTTCAGCAAAGTTGCTAGGTAATGATTGTGTGATAATTCTTTATCAGTTTGTTAATTCCATAAACCTTTGCACTCTTTTTAAAAGTCCTTTAATTCTGTATTAAGTATTTTCTAAAATCCCAAATCCATGCTATAGCGATCATCCATTAATTTAGTTTCATCTCAAAGCACTGCAGTAGGTTTATCAGGAATAACTATTACATCTGCTCCTTAGGGGCTCTGTTCTTTAGATGAATATTAGTTGTACCCCATTTAGTAGATGATCCCCTTTTCTCTCTCTTTCCCCCCCCCCCCCCACCCTAATTCAGGTGTTGTAAGTACTTCATAGTTTCAAGGCAATGTATCTTGCTCTTCCCCTTAAATGCTAGGGTAAGGTTTAATTTTAATTCTTATAGAATAAGTATTTTTTGGGCAGTGCAGACCCAATATTTGAATGGTGGTCTACTGTGGCATAAATTTCTATGATTTTATGAACTTAAAGGCCCTAAATCCTGTTTCCATTGGCATAATATCAGAATAGTACCTGAAAAGGGAATATATATTCCTGGATCTTTTAATATTTTGGTTAAGTTCACCAAAAAGAATTAGGTATAAAAGGTTTTAAAAGCCAAAAGTGTTTATTTGAAAATGAAACCTAGCAAGTCAAATGAAATTCTCAAGGTTTATGCATGGTTTGAAAATTGTCAATATTAATGGTTTCGATGCTCAAATAAATATTAAACAGGTAAGACCAATATAGAATTCTCTTTGCAAAGGTTAACATAGTGTGATGTTCAGTTGATAAGTGATAACTGAACTTCATGTCTATCGGTTGAACGTAAGTACAGTATGAAGGCAGGTTTACATTGGCAGGTTTACCATCTTTTGATAACTAGAATGGGTTATACATTTGCAGTTTGACATAGGGTACCCATAGGGTTTTGGATGCACATTGATAACCAATTCATTCCCATGTTCATTTTTATATATTTAATACATTCAATTCTTGAATATTTAAAGTGGCCTTCTGATTCTATATTGTTTCACATGTCATTGGGCTTATTTTGCAGTATTGTCTGCATGTAGAATTTGGTATTGTAGTTTAATTGTTTGCAAAAAGTACTGAGAATTATTTTTCATATGGCATCTATTTTAACTTTTGTTTTCATTTAACAAAGTCAGAAAATTTTACCAAATCGATCTTGGATCACAGGGGGGGAAAAAAAGTACAGTCGCATTCCCACTTTTACAATCCCATAGAGACTTATAACTTTTTAAAAGAAATTCTAACTTCCAGTTAAGCTGAATGATTGATACAAGATTTCACGTTTTAAGGCATTTACTGTAACAAACAGGCTAAAAGCACTATTGACTTAACACTATCTTTAGCAACTTATACTTTAAACTATAGAACAGAACTTTTAACAACCCAAAAAAAAAACACTATCAGGCATACGTTATCTTTAAATAGACATTCAATTCTTCTAGAATTAGTCCAAAATAATTGTTGGCTCCTGAGGGTTTACTTCTGTTCTTTTCCTTTCTCAGCCTGGTAACTTCTAATTTCAGAAATGTCCTTCATTGTGACATTTCCTTCACAGAGATCCTCTGTCCACTGCCAGCTAGGTGAAACCTCCAGCTTTGTTTTAACTCCTCACAAATTTGGTCTTCTCAATACAAGTATTCTGGCATGGTGAATCATAGATCAGCTAGAGGCTGAAAGTCTCTCCTTCTCCAAGACCCTGGCAGATTAACCCACTTATCTGTGATATTCAGTGATATTTCAGGAATACTTCTAACCTGGCTCCCTCAGTACCCTTCCCACCACAAAGCCCATCACCACCATGTCAATATGCATCACATGGGCCTTGTCTCCAGGTAGAGATGCTGATTAGTTATCCTTGAGACCCCAACTCTCTATTATCTTGGAAGTAAATGGACAATTTAAAGCACAACTGTTTACAATCCAACATTCTCAACACTTTTCTGGGACTTTGGAGACTCTCAGTCACTCCAATGTTAGCACAGACAGGCTGCTGCCTTTGTCTGCAAGTGTAAATGCCTTGCACCTTTCTCCAGTAAAACCATTTGGACCCCCTTTAATCTCTAACAATCAAACCACCCAGGCTTCCAGTCAGTTAGACCTCAGAACAGGTCAAATGGTCATCTCCATTTTACCTTAAATTGAGGACAATCCCAAAACATAATATTTTAAACCTCATAATAGTCCCGAAACATAATAAGCTTATAAACCTCATAATTGTAACACTACCAGAGAGGTGGGAAATGAAAACAATAACATGAACTTCTTCAGTACTAGCGTGATTTTGAATGCTGATGATGAAATGCTATCTGAATTTTAAATACGTATTTTGGGTACAGTGTATGAACCCAAAACATTTCTTGTTTTTCCCCCACCAATATAGATTTGACATGGTGTGTTTGCAACTTTATTATACATTTTTAAAAAATTTTGTATTTGTCAGTTTTCCTAAATATTTTACAATTGCTTTACATATGCCTATGTATAGCAATTTTATGTTCTTGAACTTGTATCATTTATAAAATATTTCCTCACACCCTGCCCAATGATGTCTCTTCCTTCCCTCACCCCTCAAAATAC
The DNA here is from genome assembly GCF_017639515.1 of Carcharodon carcharias. Classification (NCBI taxonomy): domain Eukaryota; kingdom Metazoa; phylum Chordata; class Chondrichthyes; order Lamniformes; family Lamnidae; genus Carcharodon; species Carcharodon carcharias. The sequence continues at coordinate 143,480,439 of NC_054480.1, forward strand.
AACGCTACCTGGTCCCTGTGATATCTGAGTAGAGCCTAAGCTGGTACTTATCAATAGTCCTAATGACATGTTTTCCAGGCGTTGGTATGGGGAGCTTTGCTCTGGTAAGCATTGAACTTGAGTTTTGTTCTGCTGCTTGGTAAATTGAAATTTTATTCAAACTAAAAGTTTAAGATTAAAGCCTTGTATTTATTAAATGTTAAATTTCAAATGCAATTCATTCTGTAGATTAATTACATTTTTGTACAAGGGATTGGTATCTGACCACATCATTTGCTTTGTGTAAGTTAGCACTATTGGTGTGCAGTCTACTACCTCTCCACTGTTTGGAATTGGGGGATAAAGGCTGGAGATCAACAACATTTGTGTATTGATCTCCAAAAATGTCCCAAAGAAGCCACCTCTTAAAGTTCAATGTTTAATAGTAAAATATTCCTTGGGCACTGAAGCTTTAAGGGAGGGAGTCTTTGGACTGTAAGGGGGAAATCTGTCTTCAGGCCATTTTTTTCAAATGAGCCTACACATCCTGTCTGGGCTGTAAACCACAGCAGGAAATGACATAAGAAACCTACACTGCAGGGATAGTTCAGGCGGAAATGTGCTCAGGCAAGATTTCTCAAGGCTAATTATTTGAATATGCAGAAAGGCCTTTAATATTTCTGATCAAACTGGGCAGTAGCAGATATGAAACTAAAAGTAGGATTCACTTAGAGTTACAATTGTTCAATTCTACACAATTTTTTCATTGCATTGAAATAAATAGCTTGCTTGTGTGTAATTCCAACCATTTTAAAGTTTTTCTGCTAAAACTTTTTTTTTCTTATGCATAGTGATTTTGTTTCAGCCTTATCCTCCACAGAGGTTGAGCTTCCAAGTGTTTCCTGTTACCTTATGAATTGCTGTTGTTTCTTGGCATGCTGTTACTACTAATGACAGATTTGCCCAAATTTTCCACATTGTGTTTATGCTAAAGGGATCAGTGCTTTACTTACCCTTTTTTATACTTTTCATAACTTAGATCTTAAAAACCTGCCATTTAATAATTATTATTCCAGCATCCTCCTTATAGTGTGACATAAACACATGCTAACAGCAGAAAATCCAGCAAGAATATGCCCCCCTTAAGATGTTTGGGTAATAGTCTTGCTGTAAATGCAAGAGAGCACCCACCTAACTCTATCTTCCTACAGAATTTAGAAAATGCCAATGTCATGGGTTGTGCTCTCTTAACTGCCTATAATCAGTATGTTTTATATGGAACGACATGTGCCTTTTCTTACCCTTGGATTGTGTATTCCAATTAAATAATTCAGGAGCAAGCTTTTGTGCATTTTAAATAAAGAAGATTATTTATTCCCTCTCATTTATCCCAAATTAATGCAATGGCTCACATTTGCACAAAAATATTGTCAAAGTGCACAATCTTTCTGTATCCAGATTACGTTAATTCAGTCTCAATTTCCCATGTGACGGGCCTGTGGTTTCTTGAATGGATTTGGTGATTTTAAAGTTGAAGTGAGGGTCTTGTAAAGTGAAGGGTTTGTAGCAGGTTGAGGTTTCTTGTATTCGAATATATAGCTCTCAGGTGAACTTTGAAACTAGAGCAGGTTAAGTACTTTAGCTGCTTGCTGATTTGCTAGTTTGAGTCTGGAACTTAAACAGGTAGTGTGGAAACTCCATGGTCTTTAGGTGTTGGGCCATCCTTAAGCAATGTGATGTGTGAATTCCACAAATGGCTGTGAGGGGCCCTCAACTATAAGACCATAAGACATAGGAGCAGAAATTAAGCCATTCGGCCGATCGAGTCTACTCCACCATTCAATCATGGCTGATAAGTTTTTCAACCCCATTCTCCCGCCTTCTCCCCATAACCTTTGATCCCCTAACCAATCAAGAGCCTATCTATCTCGGTCTTAAATACACTCAATGACCTGGCCTCCACAGCCTTCTGTGGTAATGAATTCCATAGATTCACCACTCTCTGGCTAAAGAAGTTTCTCCTCATCTCCGGGACACCCTGGTCCACTCCTCCATCACCCCCTACTCCTCAACCCCCACCTACGGCACCTCCCCATGCATACGCAAAAGATGCAACATCTGCCCCTTCACTTCCTCTCTCCGCACCATCCAAGGGCCCAAACACTCCTTTCAAGTGAAGCAGTATTTCACTTGCATTTCCCCAAACTTAGTCTACTGCATTCGTTGCTCCCAATGCGGTCTCCTCTACATTGGAGAGACCAAACGCAGACTGGGCGACCGCTTTGCAGAACACCTTCGGTCTGTCCGCAACAATGACCCAGAACTCCCTGTCGCTTGCCATTTTAACACTCCACCCTGCTCTCTTGCCCACATGTCTGTCCTTGGCTTGCTGCATTGTTCCAGTGAAGCTCAACGCAAACTAGAGGAACAACACCTCATCTTCCGACTAGGCATTTTACAGCCTTCCGGACTGAATATTGAATTCAACAACTTTAGATCTTGAACTCCCTCCTCCATCCCCACCACCTTTCCGTTTCTTCCCCCTCCCTTTTGTTTTTTTCCAATAATTTATATAGGTTTTTCTTTTCCCACCTATTTCCATTATTTTAACTCTATACCTTTTATGCCATTTTACCCCACCCCCACTAGAGCTGTACCTTGCGTGTCCTGCCATCCATTCTTAATTAGCACATACTTTTAGATAATATTACCACCTTCAACACCTCTTTGTTCTTTTGTCTGTGACATCTTTTGATTATCTGCTCCTTTCACTGCTTGATTGTCCCTACAACCATCCTCCCCCACTTCTCTCCCCCCCACCCCACCTTAAACCAGCTTATATTTCACCCCTCTCCTGTTTTTACTTAGTTCTGTTGAAGGGTCATGAGGACTCGAAACGTCAGCTTTGTTCTTCTCCGCTGATGCTGTCAGACCTGCTGAGTTTTTCCAGGTAATTCTGTTTTTATTTTGGATTTCCAGCATCCGCAGTTTTTTGTTTTTTATCTCCTCATCTCTGTTCTAAAAGGTCTTCCCTTTACTCTGAGGCTGTGCCCTCGGGTCCTAGTCTCTCCTACTAATTGAAACATCTTCCCCACGTCCACTCTATCCATGCCTTTCAGTATTCTGTAAGTTTCAATCAGATCCCCCCTCATCCTTCTAAACTCCATCGAGTATAGACCCAGAGTCCTCAAACATTCCTCATATGTTAAGCCTTTCATTCCTGGGATCATTCTCGTGAACCTCCTCTGGAACCTCTCCAGGGCCAGCACATCCTTCCTGAGATCCGGGGCCCAAAATTGCTCACAATATTCTAAATGTGGTCTGTCCAGAGCCTTATAAAGCCTCAGCAGCACATCCCTGCTTTTATATTCCAGTCCTCTCGAAATAAGTGCCAACATTGCATTTGCCTTCCTAACTACCGACTCAACCTGCAAGTTAACCTTAAGGGAATCCTGGACTAGGACTCCCAAGTCCCTTTGCACTCCAGATTTCTGAATTTTCTCCCCGCCTCCTCAATACTACCTGTGCCTCCACCTATCTTTGTATCACCTGCAAACTTAGCCAGGATGCCCTCAGTTCCTTCATCTAGATCATTAATGTATAAAGTGAAAAGTTGTGGTCCCAACACTGACCCCTGCGGAACTCCACAAGTCACCGGCCACCATCCTGAGAAGGACCCCCTTATCCCCACTCTCTGCCTCCTGCCAGACAGCCAATCTTCTATCCATGCTAGTACCTTGCCTCTAACACCATGGGTTCTTATCTTACTGAGCAGCCTCCTGTGTGGCACCTTGTCAAAGGCCTTCTGGAAGTCCAAGTAGATAACATCCATTGGCTCTCCTTTGTCTAACCTACTCGTTACCTCCTCAAAGAATTCAGACAGATTTGTCAGGCATGACCTCCCCTTGATGAAACCATGCTGACTTTGCCCGATTTTACCATGCACTTCCAAGTATTCTGAAATCTCATCCTTAATAATGGACTCTAAAATCTTACCAAAGACCAAGGTCATGCTAATCAGCCTGTAATTTCCCGTCTTTTGCCTCACCCCCTTCTTAAACAGGGGGGTTACATTAGCAATTTTCCAGTCCTCTGGGACCCTCCCTGACTCCAGTGATTCCTGAAAGGTCACCACTAATGCCTCCACTATCTGTTCAGCTATCTCCTTCAGAACTCTGGAGTGTAACCCATCTGGTCCAGGTGATTTATCCACCTTCAGACCTTTCAGTTTTCCTAGCACCTTCTCCTTGGTAATGGCCACCATACTCACCTCTGCCCCCCGACTCTCTTGATCTTTGGGGATGTCGCTCGTGTCTTCCACTGTAAAGACTGATGCAAAGTACCTATTCAGTTCCTCCGCCATTTCTTTGTTCCCCACTACGACTTCTCCAGCCTCATTTTCCAGCAGCCCAATGTCCACTTTTGCCTCTCTCTTACCCTTTATATATCTAAAATAAACTCTTGCAATCTTCTGTTATATTACTGGCTAGTTTACCCTCATATCTAATCTTCTCCCTCCTTATTTCTTTTTTAGTTGTCCTCTGTTGGTCTTTGTAGGCTTCCCAAACCCCTGGTTTCCCACTGCTCTTCGCTGCATTGTATGCTTTCTCTTTAGCTTTTATGCTGTCCCTGACTTCACTTGTCAGCCATGGTTGCCTCGTCCTCCCTTTAGTATGCTTCTTCTTCCTAGGGGTGAATTTTTGCTGTGTCTCCCAGATTACTCCCAGAAACTCCTGCCATTGCTGTTCCACTGTCTTTCCTGCTAGGCTCATCTCCCAGTCAATTCTGGCCAGCTCCTCCCTCATGCCTCTGTAGTTGCCTTTATTCAACTGTAATACCGTTACATCTGATTCCAGCTTTTTCCTCTCAAATTGCAGGGTAAATTCTATCATATTATGGTCACTTCTGCCAAAGGGTTCCTTCACCTTAGCTCCCTTATCAAATCTGCCTCATTACACATGACTAAATCTAGAATTACCTGTTCCCTAGTGGGCTCCACCACAAGCTGCTCCAAAAAGCCATCTCGTAGACATTCCACAAATTCCTTTTCTTGGGATCCACTACCAACCTGATTTTCCCAGTCTACCTGCATATTGAAATCCCCCATGATCACTGTAACCTTGCCTTTCTTACACGCCTTTTCTATCTCCTGGTGTATCTTGTGCCCCACATCCTGACTACTGTTTGGAGGCCTGTACATAACTCCCATTATGGTTTTTTTACCTTTGCCATTCCTCAACTCTACCCACACAGGTTCTACATCATCTGACCCTACATCATTTCTGCTATCGATTTAATTTCATTTCTTACTAACAAAGCAACCCCACCCCCTCTGCCAACCTGCCTATCTTTAGCTCCCAGTCCTGATCCCCTTGTAGCCATGTCTCCGTAATGCCCACCCCATCATACCTGCCAATTTCAATCTGCGCCACAAGCTCATTTACCTTATTTTGTATACTGCGTGCATTCAGATACAACACCTTCAGTCCTTTATTTTTCATCCCCTTTCTCATTGCCATCCCTTTAGCTGATATGCTTGAAGTTAGATTCCTAGCACTTTCCAAACACTATCCTATTTTGTGTTCAGGAGACTTTAATAGCCTCTCCTGTGCTCTCCTTTCTTTTCAGTTTTTTCATAATTTTCCATGAAGTTGAATCCACCCCCCACACACTAACCTGCTGCTTTGTTTCCCATTAGTCATACTTCTTGGAGTTTTAGCAGCCCCCCCCCCCACCACTTTCTAGTTTAAAGTCCTGTTGACCACCTTATTTACCCTTTCGCTTGAATATTGGTCCGAGATCGGTTCAGGTGGAGACCGTCTCCAACTGTACAGACCCCTCTTGTTCCAATACTGACACCAGTGCCCCTCGAAATGGGACCCCTCTTTCCTGCACCACTCCTTTAGCCACGTGTTTACTTCCCTTATTCTCGCGTCCCTATGCCAATTTGCACGTGTCTCGGGTAGTAATCCGGAGATTATAACTCTTGAGGACCTGTTCTTTAATTTAGTTCCTAGTTCCTGATAATCCCCAAACAGGTCCTCTTTCCTAGTCTTACCTATGTTATTTGTCCTGATGTGGACCACACCAACTGAATCCTCCCCCTCCCTCTCCAATATGCTTTCAAGCCGGTCAGAGATGTCCCTCACTCTGGCACCGGGCAGGCAACATACCATGCGGGACTCTCGATCCTGCTTACAAAGGAAGCTGTCAATTCCCCTAATTATAGAATCCCCTACAACTACCACTTGTCTTTTTGCTCCCCGTTCTTGAATGGCCTCCTGTGCCACGGTGCCGTGGTCAGCTGGCTCATCCTCCCTACAGCCCTGTTCCTCATCCACACAGGGAGCAAGTACCTCGTACCTGTTGGACAAGTTCAAGAGCTGAGGCTCCTTTGTTCCTCTACCTGCCTCACTTGCAGTCACACCCTGCTGACCCTGACCACTGACCGAACTTGAGATACTTAATCCACCAGGTGTGACTGTCCAGGTAACTCTCCACCTCCCGGATGTGCCACAGCATCCAGAGCTCAGACTCCAGCTCAGCAATTCTGAGCCGGAGTTCCTCCAGCAACCAACACTTGCTGCAGATGTGGTCACTGCGGCTCGCAATGGGATCTGCCTGCTCCCACATCATACAGCTACAGCAGATCACCTGCCCAACCATCTCTACTTAGTTAATTAATTTATTAATTAGCTTTGCAGTGTTTTTTTTTCAAATTTGGTGCAGATTTCCTACCAACCAATCAGGTCACAGCTTTCCTGTGATGTCACTTTTTCAGTTTTTGGCTTCAGTTACTCTGTGCCCCAAAGTCACCGTTCCGATGCTCCTCCCTCCGAGTCTGCCACCTAGAGACAAGGCCGTGAATCCCCGAGTTAAGCTAGATTTATACTCACCGCTCCAGTGCTCCTCCCTCCTAGTCTGCTCCCTTGGAGACAAGGCCGTGAATCCCTGAAATAATATATCTATCTTTAAGTTGGTATTTGCCAGAGACTCGATACTGTCTGTAGTTGAAATGGCAAAAATCACATGATTTCCAGAAGCCACCTTAACAGCTTGTTTGTGTGCAATTTTTAAAAATTATTGACTGAAAGTTCATAACATGTGCTTGGCATGACACCAGGCTGAGTTTGTTTCCCCTTTATTGGCTGCTGGGCCCATAATTCTTTTCCAACACTCCTTTTTCTCTAGCCTCAAAAAATCATCTAAAAGAACACTATTTAAGTGTAAAAGATCAGTGACCATTTGGCTAGTTTGCAGCTCACAGCTGGCATAAGAGTAATACAGGAGTTCAAATTCTGTAGATCATCGAACTGTCTTGTACATGGTACACACTTTGTTTACATCCTAGCTTCCCATGTCATTTTTAAATAACCTTTTTATAATGTAAAATTCTGATCTGTGTAATATTGGTAAATGGTTTTCCATTCTTCAGGAAGAGAAAGGATTTCCTTCATCACAATGGCTTTGGGCAGAGGGTTCACACCAGCAACATTATCTCCTCTGATTTCTCCACAGATGCTGTCAAACCTGTATTTTCTGTGTTGATTTCCAGTTTTCAGCAACTGCAGTTTTTAGCTTTTTGTCCCTATGTCACTGTTTACTTGTTGTAATCATAGGTCACCTGACAAGCAATTCTGATTCTCCAGGCCTTGTACATATATATCCAAAGTACATGACTAGTCCAGAGGTATCTCTGTTTATGCATGCATTTTTGTATGTGTAAACAATCTGGACTTGGGAATTGAAGGTGCAGTGTTGAAATGTTGTTGGTGGCAAATTGTGACAGGAATTCTGAAAGACTAGAAACGTATAGGTTAGCATGGTGAACAGGTAGATGTCAACTACATCTTGACACTAAGGGAAAGAAAATACATAAATTCTTTATATAATTTTAGGGGGTTTTACAGACATTTGTTGAGGAAATCAATTGAAGTATGTACATGGTGGTTGATGTATTCTGTTATGAACCCTGGCCAACTGGACTGAAATGATGGCCTTGGTTCTCTAAATTCCAATGTGATAACTGTAACCTTTTATAATAACACTGAGTGAATCTATGCTGCACCTTTTCCATTGCTTTTATATCTTTCCAATAGTAGGCTACCCAAGATTGAGCACAATACTCCAAATAACTACTTGTCCAAGCTCAACATTTCTATTCTATACCTCTAGATATAAAACTACTCAGTACATTTGCTATATTACAATGTATAAACTGTTGTGTTTAGATTGCTGTGAGACTATAGTAAGCACTCAAATGCCCCCAGTTCTGGACTTCACATGGCAATGCCATGGGGACCTTCTAGTGGTTCCACTGTAACAATATTCTCATTGCCTGGTTTTTTATGGAATTGGATTGAATTTTTCAAAAAAAAACCCTCCTTGTTTTAAAACTCTCCAGTTTTCTCTGTGGTAATTTTAAGTTGTTCAAATCTTAATGCAGCTGTGGATTTAGTGGGTATTACAAGCACTTGAGTGGTTGGTAACTGAATTTATGAAAGCAATTTGTTATAAAACTTACAAGGGGATCATTGGAGCACAGATGTAGCAGATTATTTGCTTTAGGGTCTGGGAAAGTTCTGCAAGATTTTTATAAATCTGCAGCATTCCATGAAACATTACAGGTCTTTAGTAATGGCAGCTGTGTTCAGGTTTAAATACTTTTAAATGTGACTACTTTGTTTAAAAAAAACAAATTAATGATGTTTCAACAATGGAGGTAGTATCTAGCATTACGCTGCCCAATTTGCAGGTTTGTAGGAAAAGAAGGTTAACTGTACATGTGGCTGCTGGCTAAATGTTTTGCAGCTATTTATGCCATTACTGAGCTTACAATGTATTATTTGTTAAGTAACCAATTAACTATTATGACCCTTTGGTAAGCAGTAGAAAAATAGTTTGCCTGGATTCATTGGTATCAGTACATAATGTCTAAGCCGGAAGTCTAATAAATTCTGAATAGAACCTTCACTTTGCGTGTGTGTTTCCATTGGCTAATGAAAAAGTCATATTGTGAGTGATCCTGTCTGCTCTATATTAGGGAGACCAAATGCATATTGGCAGACTGCTATGTGGAACATCTCCGTTCAATCCACAAGTATAACCCTGAGCTTCCAGTCACCTGTCATTTTAATTCTCCACTTTGCTCTCATGTTGACCTTTCTGTCCTTGGTCTCTTGCAGAGTTTTTTTTAACAATTACTTCTTTTGTTACGATCCCAGCTGATAATACTGGGCAAGTCAGATCCCAGAGTGAAACCTGGCTTGATAGATTCTAACCTTTTTTTAAGAAACCGTGGAGGTAAGTTACTGAATAAATTCGCAGGAGTCTGCTTAGGAACTTTTAACACACGGAATAAAGCACTTATTAAACAAGAGAAATGAACAATATTGCACCAGACAAAAAAATTGGAAAGATCTTGATACAAATGCAAGAAAATGATTAAAATATTCATTATTCCTTCACCCTAGCTATCTCTTTACAGAATTCAGAAAGATAAAACAATTCACCATACCTGTCTTATACTCTAATATTCAGGGTAAGTATGCAGTACATGTGAACCAACTGGCGAACCGTGGACAGGCACACCACACTCAAAAGTAAATGACAGATGTGACCAAAGCAGATCCTATGGATTTCTCAACAACCCACCCAGAAGCTTGTCACACCATGAGCCAACCGGTCTCTCAGAAACAGTTTTACTCATGAAGGTTTCCAATCTCCACATTTGAAACTTACCTGGGAATTCTCTCACCCTCTGAGATTTTTTTCTCTTGGATCTCGGCGTACACTCAAGCTTCACCTTCCATGCACATTTTCAGATCATCGGCCATGTCAAGCAGGACACCACTGCTCCAAAGGGTACCTTTGCCCTTATGGCCCGCAGCACAGAGTCACCCACCTTCAGCTGCTGTCTTGGATCTTCAGGCTTCTCTCGAGCCCACTTTGCTTTAAGTCTGCTTGCGCTCTCTTTAATTTGGAGCCTGTAGCCCTGCTCCTTTTTCTCAACTTTACATAATAAGATCTGTTGCTCTGTCCTTGTCCTTTACCTGGGACCTTTTTTTAGGACCTGTTTCTGCCCCACTCCCTGGTTTGGGATTATCTTTGTTTGGCGCCTTCTCTCTGTCGTCCCCCCATGTCCTGCTCCCTGGGATACCACTCTAATGGCGTGCCTCACCGGGTCACCTGACCTGCTGTTTAGTGCTGTTTCATTTTTCTCTTTTTCTTCACGCATGTGGGCAGGGCCGGTTCCCAGCCTAAAGGCACAAAAGTAGATAAACTGTACGGGTGTGGCCGTTTCCTGACCAGCACGTGTGCAGAAGTCCCGAGGCCTAATGGGACTGGAATTCCTGAACTCTGGATTTAAACTTCAGGTCAGTTTTTCCCCTTTTTTTGTTTCATAGTAATTGGGATGTGAGCATTGATGGCAAGGCCAGCATTTGTTGTCCTAACCTAATTGCTGAACCAGTGTAGTCCATGTGGTGTAGGCACACCTACAAATGACATTAGGGAGAGAGTTCCAGGATTTTGATCCACCAACAGTGAAAGGATGTTGTGTGAATTGAAGGTGAACTTTCAGGTGGTGATGTTCCCATGTTGGCCCTTGTTCTTTAGAGTTTGTGTGTTTGGGCTATTTGCTTAGCCTTGGCGAGTTGGCACAGTGCATCTTGCAGATGGTACACACTGCTCCAATGGTGAAGGGAGGGAATGTTTATGGTGGTGGTTGGGGTGCTAATCAAGCCTTAGGTGGTGTTGAGCTTCTTGAGTAGTTGAGCTATACTCAACCAGGCTTGTGGAGAGTATTCCTAACTTGTGCATTGTAGATGGTGCACAAGCTCTGGAGTCATTTGCCCCTGACTTGTTCTTGTATCTACAGTATTTGTATGGCTGACCAGAAACTGAACTGGACCAATAGTCAAGGCCCCTCCCACCAGAATATTGGTGGGGACTTCAGTAGGAATACCATTGAATGTCAAGGGGAGATGGTTATATTCTCTAGTTGAAGATGGCGATTGCCTGCGCATTTGTGCAGCACAAATGTTACTTGCCACTTATGATCTTAAGCTTTAATGTTGTCCAGGTCTTGCAGCATGTTTGACTTGCAAATGGTATTGAACATTGTGCAATCATCAGCAAACATCCCCACCTATGACCTTTTGATGGAGTGAAGGACATTGCTGCTGGGATTCCTCAGGGTGGTGTCAGTTGCTTCAATATCCTGTGGCTAGGATGAATGGCCTTCAACGACCACCACTTTGTGCTAGGTATGGTTCCAACCAATGGAGAATTTTCTCCCCTGTTTTTCATTTCAATTTTGTCAGGGCACCTGATGCCACACTCAGTCAAGTGTGCCTCGATGACAAGGGTAGTCACTTGGCACTTCATCCCTTGAATGCGGCATAGTCCCTCTTTGAAACAAGGTTATAATGTGGCCTGGATAATACAGTCTGGAGCTGTGTGGCTCTTGCGGAACTTAACATTGATGAGCAGGGTCTTGCTGAGTAAATGCTGCTTGATAGCACCGTTGATGATACCTTTCATCACTTTGCTTATCATCAAGAGTAGACTGATGATGATGCAAGGGAACGGATGGTATTTGGCCAGATACCTGGGCAATTTTCCACATTATTGGGTAAATGCCAATGTTGTAGCTGTACTGGAATAGCTTGGCTAGAGGCCCGGCTAGCTCTGGAGAATGTCTTCAGTACTACAGCCAGGATATTGTTAGGGCCAAGAGCCTTTGCTGTATACAATGCCTTCAGCTGTTTCTTGATATCATGTGAAGTGAATCGAATTGTCTGAAGACTGGCAACTGCATCTATGATGGTGGGGATATCTCTCTGTGGGAAGAGAAACAGGTCAATGACCTTTCATCGGAACAAGGAAAAGTTTGAATGCAATAAGGTTTTAAAGCAAGTGAAACTGGGGAGTGTTATAAAAAGAAAAAAAAGGAAGGTCTGTGATGTGGGTGGGGGGAGACATTTGAGATTAAATGACAAGGGTTGGTGATGCAAGGCTGAAGGGAGTGGGGCAAATAAAGATATAAAAGATGTCACGAGGAGATGTGAATAGTAAAAGGATGAACAGCTGAAGGTAAAGTAAAAGGAAAACAAGACTGCAAAAGCAAAACAGGGAAACAAATGGGGGCAAAGGTTACAGTCTGAAACTGTTGAACTATGTTGAGTCCAAGAGGCTGTATAATGCCTATTCAAAAGATGAGGTGCAGTTCTTCAATTTTGCATGGAGCTTCATTTTTCGGTTGAGGTGGCAGGCAGAGTGTTTTATTGAGCAGCCAGTTAATTTTGTTTAAAGAACGCAATGAACTGATAATTGTGCATATCCTGCGGTGTCGTACACTACAGGAGTCTGAGACCATGTATAATACCACCTATCTCCTCAAATATTTTGTCATGTTAGTTTACGCTTCTAAAGTATGTAAAAGATGTAAGTCATTTGAATAAAAGAAACAACCCCACAGAATGATTCCTTTTTAATTTGTGTCTAATTATAAAAAGCTGGATAATTCCTGAAAAGGGTTTTTCTTCTTTGGGTACGCGGGAACAAAATAAATCTACATCAGTAATTTTGCTGAGCTTAAGTTATTTTGTTCTGTACCGAGGGCAGCTCAGGAGTAGTGGTGAGTTGTGTATGTTTATAATACCACAGTTAAATGTTTCTGACCTCAAGTGCTAAATGAAACCAGAAGGACTTGATGCTCAACCGTTTTCTCTGGTTAAGAAACAAGTTTCAGTTACTTTACCTGGTCATACATGTTTAAGGGAGTACTGGTAGATTAAGAATGAAAAGGGTTTTATTCTAGATGCCTTGTAAGCCCACAAAGTTGAAGTTTAACTTATTCCTATGTTTCCAGCCTTTGAGCAAGCTCTATATGTAAGAGGTTCTCTTGAGACTAGTTAGTTGCGCCCCGTCAGCATTGCATAATTACCAGGTAATTTTTTTGTTCACAGCATTCGTATTCCTCACTTTGAGAGAAATGCACCACGGCTCGGGGGCCACAGGCAACTCCTTAGAAAAACTGCAATTTTCATTTTCTGGCCTTTGACATGAACGGACAACAAACCTCAAATGCAGCCATGTATTTCTGATAGGTTTCATACTGCATGTGAGGCCTGCTGCTGATTTGGTGGGGGGTGGGGGGGGTCTCAAAAATGGCATGCTTCACCTGCAATGAAAAGGCTATCAATTTAGACTATTACAGCACAGAAGGGAGTTGTGTTGCCCATTGAATCGGTGCTGGCTCTTTAGAAGAATAATTTAGTTAATCTCACTCCCCTGCTATTTCCCAATATCTCCGCAGTTTTTCTCCAATTTATCCAATTCCCTTTTGAAAGTTACTACTGAATCTGTTTCCACCATACTTTTGGGCAGTGCATTCCAAATACTAACCATTCATTGTGTAAAAATATTCTTCTTCGTATCACCTCTGATTCTTTGGCAGCCACATTGCATCTGTGCTCTCTGATTATCAGCATTTCAACCACTGGAAACAGTGCCTGTTTATTTACTCGATCAAAATCCTTCGTGATTTTAAACACCTCTATCAAATCTCTCCTTAACCTCCTCTGCTCTGAGGTGAAAAATCCTAGCTTTTGCAATCAATCCATGTAACTACATGTATTATGTTTCATGTCTGGAAGCATTCTAGTAATTCCTCATTGTACCCTTCCAAACCCTTCACGCCCTTCCAAAAATGTACACTCAGAATTGGGCACAACACTCCAGCTGGGGCAAAGTCTACATGTTGAACTCTGGCCAAAAAAAATATATTGAACAGCTTGGGGGTTTCTCGCAGATTAGACTGTTAAAATCTAGTGTGCTGTTCTGATTTTATCTTTTTTTGTCATGTCCCTCTTTAAAAACTGTGGCACGTTCTTTGTAGAGAAAGCTGCATGTTACCTACTGTGCCTTTATGTAAATGTTTCGCTCACTGCTTTATTGTCTGATTCAGATTCGCTCTGTTTGTTTCCTTCCTACCCACAGGAGCCCTCCACAATACCCCATCCCACCTGGTCTGTGCCCCTGTGACCCCCCCCAAACAATTTCTTCGTGCATGAACACGTTGAGGATTTTAAATCCAATCTGCAACTCTGCCATTGTAGTTTGGGCTGATCTCTCTCAACAAGGTAACTGTTGAACTGTGTTAGTTGCCCTTGGGGGCAGCAGTAGGATGCTATAAACCTCCATTCTCATGGATTATATGGGTTGGCGAAGGGCAGAATAAATTAACATGGATTCCTGCTTCCAATGCTGGCAAGTCACTTCTGCTGGTGTGTGTGTGCTCGATGTGGATGGGATTCAGTTTATCATACCTCCATTAATCTATAGGGGTTTACTGGCATTTGTTGCGTAAGCTTGTCCCAGAAGATTGTCAAGTTAATTGAAGTATGAAAAGGTAGAACCATGTGCTCACATGTCATTGCTTTCAGACAGGAGAAAAAAGTTGGAGTTGAGGAGAGAAAAGATAATCACTTTAAGTTTCTAGAAATTGACTTATCAATCCCGGCTGTGTTGATTATATGTGACTGATAGCTGGCAGTAACGGACCTAATGTAAACATACTGAATATCTTTCAAACATTGGAACCACATCTCCTTTCAATGAAATTCAGCTTTTAATTTTCTGTAGCTTCCTCATCTTGCTGACCCTTGCAACATTTCCCCTTTTTTAAAAGTTGCATTGTGTGACCTGTTGGTGCCTCCCAATATGTCATAGAACTGTACACTTTAAGACCTTATTTGTTTAATCTTAAATTATATACATTAAAAAAAACTACACAAAAATAGCCAACTTGGGACTCTGGCCCTGTTACAGTACGCTGATCAGTCGTTGGTGAGTGAGGGCAGTTAGCAATATGTCAGCTTTGTATCATGATGAACTTAGAAATCTTTTGGAATCCTTTTTAAAATACTTCATTAAATGTAATAACATGTTGCTCTCTTCTGGACTTTGTAAAATGATTCTTCAGTCATGACCCTCCAGAAGAAATTGAGAATCCTGATTCCACCCATCAAAAGTTCTACATTTTATCTGTGAGAAGAATGACATAGGAAATATCAACAAAATATTTTGTAACTACTTCATATTTCCTGTACTCAAGTGATCAGTTCCTTCTCGGGCGCTTTGACAGTGTTGGCTTGACCTGATGGACGCATTCATTACCTTTTCTGGTCCCCTGCAAGGAAGTATTGTGTTTTATTTATTGTTCCATTTTTATGAAAGTTGAAGGTGATGTAACTGAGTTTCAGTGATGCATTTGCAGTTTGTTTTTAACGTTAAATATTATATATTTACATTAAATGTTACAGCTTACGCAAGCAGTAGTAGTGGTCTGCCTAAGAGTAGGTCCT
This sequence comes from Carcharodon carcharias, assembly GCF_017639515.1. Lineage (NCBI taxonomy): Eukaryota > Metazoa > Chordata > Chondrichthyes > Lamniformes > Lamnidae > Carcharodon > Carcharodon carcharias. The sequence goes on from NC_054480.1 coordinate 143,495,789, forward strand.
CTGCTCATTTCTCCATGGTCTTGCACTTTCTCTTCAGTTGCTCGTTGGAACCTCCCATTTTACAATTTTAAGTTGTCTAACATCATTACTCTCTTTCTTCCTTTTGGTATACATCCCTCTAATCTTCCTTCACTCGCCTCCTTCAAGTTTTCATGCCTAAAGAATGTGGCCTTGTTTGACCTTTCTTGATACTCACAAACAACCTTTCCTCTTCCACCATCCTGAGAACAACTACTTCATTGTTCTTGTGTTCTCCTCCGACTGAACCAGTCCATCCTCCTCCAGACCCACATATCACAGACTTTGGATGTCTACTTTCCTCATGGCCCACGCTTCAGTCCTGGGCACTCCAAATCACACTCTGATAATTATTTTCTGATCTATGCTCATTCCTATGCTAAGCATTTCTTTCTTTGGAGAATATGTTCTTTGCCATTGCCGTTCTAGCTCTGTTTCTTTATGGGAGTAGCCCACTTCAGACAAGATACTTCCCATGTACTTAAATTGTGAGACCTGACCCAGCTGTTGACCATTTATCTTGACCTCTGCTTTCCCACCATTATATCTTCCAGTCTTTATAACTTTTAATTTCCATTTGGTAAACTTTTAACACTTCTGTTTTTCTATCTTTCCTTCTATCCATTAGTATCTGTAGATCATATACTGTTCTAGCCACTAGGGCCTGTTGTCTGCACATCTCACTGTCTTCACCGATTGACCTCCTCCTTTGACATTTTCTGTACTTTATCTAGTACGTCTTTATCAGAATCAAAAAATTGAAATCCTTAGCCTAGGTCGGATAGAGAAAAGGTGCAAGGCTGTGAGGGGCCAAGTTTTGTGAAGCAGTTGAGAAAAAGTTAGAGGTTAGCACCAGTTCAGGAAGCAATTTCTATGAGCAGCGGGATGGATTGAAAAGTGCCTTCTTAGAAAGTGCTAAAGAAAACATTGGTGTGGTTAAAGGGAAAAGAATTAGAATCCATGGGTCTCAGAAGAAATGGTAAAGAAAATGAATGAGAGAATAAAGTGGAAGAACAAAAAACTAATGAAGGTAAACTAATGTGTAAAAAACTAAACAATGAGCTAAGAGAGGCTAGGCAGGTAAGACGGTGTTAGTGAGGAAAGCAGTGCAAGGAATTGGAAGAACGGACGCTGAGAAAATAAAGTAATCGGCTGGAAGGAGAGGTATGCATTACAAAGATGAAGTGATATTAGAGAGATGGTACACTGCTTATAGAACCTGAGAAAGTAAAGAATAGGTGGAATGAATACACCGATGACAAGCCAACAGAGCTAGAACCAGAGAAAGATGATGATGATTTAGGACCTGATCTTCTGGAGTGTGAAATATTTAAAGCTATAAAAGAACTGAAGGCAGGAAAAGTAAAAGGATATAATGAAATCCCCACAGAAATGATAAAAGGACTTGGGAGAGAAGGCAACAAAATTGGTTAACTTGTAAAAGGAAATATACACTAAGGGAGAGTAGTCAGAAGACGTTTCTTTGAGGAGTTTAGTGGACCCATTTGAGAAAGGGGCAAATACCATGAAATGTGAAGAGCGTCCCACCATAACTTTGATTACACATTGATCCAAGATAATGTTAAAGACCCTAGCAGATGGATCGGAAGCCAATGCGAGACATTACATCGACTTGAGATCAGTTTGGCTTTTGAAAGTCAGTGGTTTATTTCATTCATGGAAGATAACAAAAGGATTCCAGCATGGAACTGTTGACTGGTACTCAACTAGGTTAGACTGTATTTGTCAATCTTGTCTAAACTTTTGTAAAAAGACTTGTATGTATATAATGTCATTCACTACCTCAAGGTGTCCCAAAACACACTACGACCATTGGAGCACTTTCAGAATGGAGTTGCTGTTGTATGTAGGAAATAGCAATGTGATAATGACCAGATAATCTGTTTTACTGTTTGTTATTGAGGGATAAGTATTGGCCAGGGCTACACTGCTCCTTTTTGAAATAGTATCATGGGACCTTTTATGTCCACCTGAGATGGAGCCTCTGTTTAATGTAATCAAGTAGACGGCACTGCTGATGATCCAATGTTTTTGAAGTATTCAGCAAAGGATCTCTGACCGGCACCTCACATTTGATGTAGTACTTGTAACAGGTGCCGAATCTAAAAAGTCAAGTCAGAATTGTCCTCATGTTTGATCAGGCAAATAAATGCGCAAGTACTATTGGCATCCAGTAATTTAGGGACTGAAATTTGATGTTCGTAGGCACTTGGTGGTCTCATAGAGAAGCAGTGGTGACTTTTAGCTAGGTTAGTTATACAGGTAGAACCATGTTTTCTAAAACTAACAACAATGGCAAAACATTGATTTTTTTTTCGTGAAGCATCTATTATTCAATCATTTTGTATTGGGTCTGAAAGTCCGAGCATGTAGTTAGCACTATGTTTTGCTGCTGTCCAGTTGTAGTGTGGTGTGAGAAAAGTCTTTTTAAATAAGTTTTTGCAATCTCAGTTCAGTTCCTACCAGGCATGGTTGTACAGCATAAAACATTCACTCCCTCCACCACCAGTGCAAAGTGGCTGCAGTATGCACCATCTACAAGATGTACTGCAGAAACTTGCCAAGGCTCCTTCGACAGAATCTTCCAAACCCATGAGCTCTACCATCTAGAAGGACAAGGGCAACAAATGGATGGGAACACTTGCAAGTTTCCCCCGCAAGCCATGCACCATCCTGACTTGGAACTATATTGCCGTTCATTCACTATCGCTGGATCAAAATCCCAGAACTTCCTTCCGAACAGCACTATGGGTGTGTCTAGAGTGCAAGCTGAAAATGAGCAAAACAGATTGGCTAGTGAGATGGAAGTTTTCTAGAACCTGCAGCCTGTATGAAGATTAAATTGTACTTTTCACTTTCAACTTTATTGTAAAATATATTTCAGTGCTGTTTATGATCTTCTGATTATTAGTTCCATTATGACATTTGCTTACCTTGATGCAGTATTTCAATTAGTTGGGGAAAGTAGAATCAATATGTAATGAAAACATTTAGAAAAACCCAACTGTTTGTCCAGAAGTTAGAACACATACCTGAAAGCAACGTTTCTTTTTGACTGTCTTGGGGAGGAGAGCACATCATTGTTCATTCAAAACATGAATGAAAAGGAGAGATTAAAACTCTGAAATCTGCTATGTCAATATGAACAATAGGTAAATGAGGAATAAAATCTCCAGGCAACCTCAGGTGTATTACAAGAAGCATTGGCAATACTTTCTCATGATTGTTAATTGCTGTTCAAATTGCACTGCACATATTGATGCATAATGCATAGGGCTTATTGATCAGAGCTAATCATAGCATGAGTGACTTCCTATTGAGAAGAATTTTCCATGTAAGAAAAGAAGTGTGAATCACAGTTGATACTATATTTTATGTTTTGCTCCAATGCTGGTATTCTCAAGGCTATTGCTGCCTTACCAGAGTGTGTGGTTGCTTTTTAACTATTTGTCTTATAGCTACTGTTCCTGTAGTTATATGTTATTTAGAATTTTAGTAAGTTAACTAGCTACTAAGCAGCTTTACACTAGAGGCTTTTCCAATTTGTCATATGTGTAGCTTGCCCACCTTCCTCTTAACCAATTTTTCATAAGGGTTGAAGTACAATGATCCAGTTTGAAAATACTTAGATAACCTTCCAGCGGGCGACCTCACATTTTCTTTATAGCACCAAACTGACTTTCAGGAATGTTTAGGGCTGCCTTTTTATGTGGGAAAGCTGAAGGGTCAGTATAACAGCTATGCCCACAGTCAACTACATTTTCCCAACTCTCCCTTTTTTCATTGTGAAAAAGTAGAGCAGCCCTAGACCCTCAGCCTTAATTCTGGTCCTTTAAGGTAGGGCCTTTCCTTACCAGCCATTTAACTGCCCCACATGGCTTTGTGTATAGTAAGCATTGATGCGTTGAGAAAGATTTGATGCCATCTTCCACTTAAAGAACAGATTCTCCTGCACCCTACAAGAGTATCATTTGTTATGTCTAAAGGCATCATAGAATTCAATTGTAAATTTTCTTTGTTAAGGCACTGCCAATTGGAAAAGATTTTTCTACTTTGTCCTTCTCAAGGTTTCAAAAGTCTAAACTGGATACCTGGGAAAACACAATGCAAAGATGGGAAAAGATTTTGGTAAAGAAATCCCTGAGCAGATGAATGCTGAACACCATTCATTTAATGGAAAGCTTGTAATCAGTCTGATTAAATTCACCCAGATAGATATCAAAGATGGTGGGTTATGCTGGAGGTAAAAAGAAGAAATGTATGCCCTGGCCTAACTGATTTGGGACTGCAGGGAAATTCTAAAAATCTGAAGAGAAGTGTCTTTTGCTCTTAATTTACCAAAAAAAAGCATTTTTCCTTACTGGCTGATCACTGACCAGGATCCATATGTTGGGCTAGGTTGTTCTCATTATTGACCCTACAAAGCATTCTTTGAAACTAAAATGCCTGCTGATTCCAACTTCCATTTCTGTAATCATTTTGGCGAATGTATTATTTCTGGTCAGTGGTCTGATCTGAGCTATGGCCTTGGCCTACCCAGGTATAATTCACAAAACCTTCCCTTAAACTGATAGCCGAGAGGAATAAATATCAGCCAGGACACTTGGAGAACTCCACTGCTCTAATTTGATAGTGCTGTGAAATTTTTTCTGTCCACCTGTAATAATGTTACTGGTTTGCATAATTTAACTGCTCAAATTCACTGTTAAGAGATGCATTTTCTTGTTTTTGCTGAAAGTTGCATATATGTTTTCATGGTTTGCAGGGATAAAAACTCATTAGAATAATGCACTAAAATGTTAAACAAAAACAGAATTACCTGGAAAAACTCAGCAGGTCTGGCAGCATCGGCGGAGAAGAAAAGAGTTGGCGTTTCGAGTCCTCATGACCCTTCAACAGAACTTGAGTTCGAGTCCAGGAAAGAGCTCTTTCCTGGACTCGAACTCAAGTTCTGTCGAAGGGTCATGAGGACTCGAAACGTCAACTCTTTTCTTCTCCGCCAATGCTGCCAGACCTGCTGAGTTTTTCCAGGTAATTCTGTTTTTGTTTTGGATTTCCAGCATCCGCAGTTGTTTTGTTTTTTATCACTAAAATGTTATATTAGGGTCATGAGTGTTTCCAGAATTAGCTTCATTTTAGTTTTCTGCAATTTATTTGAAGAACCCAAAAATTATTAGCAAAGCAATTACAAGTTGTAACTCGTAACTTAAGGAAAATTTTTTTCACCCAGAGGGTGGTTGGAGTCTAGAACAAACTTCCTGAAAGGGTGGTGGTGGCAGGTTCGATTGAGGTATTCAAAAGTGACTTGGATTGCTTCCTGAAAAGAAAGAATGTGTTGGGTTACGGGGATAAGGCAGGAGAGTGGGACTAGGTGGAATGCTCTTTGAGAGCCAGTGCAGACTCAATGGGCTGAATGGCCTCCTCCTGCACTGTAAAGATATTGTCATATCGGAAAATTGACTAACGTTTAATATTAACTGGGAAGAAGTGATTTCCAATTTTGTTTTCAAAGTAAAAAAACTGTCACAAATAAGTTGTTCGTCTTTGTTTGCACACGGGTGGCAGTGGCATATTTTCTGAATAATATATTGACTGTGTAGTCATGTTAGAATACAAAAGCCTGGAATCACTCGGCATGTCAGACAGCACTTGAAACATTAACCTGATATTTCACTTTCCACAGATGATGATGCCTGACCTGTTGATTGTTTCCAGCACTTTTACTTCAGATTTCTAGCATCTGTCATATTTTGCTTTTCGCAAAGCTACATATATTTGTAGAGTGAATTCACTTGATTGGTTCTCAAGACAGCACAGCAACTATCCCACTTTTTCTAAAGAGTTTTATAGTTAAATCACTTTCTTATTTTGCTGGGGAGGGCAGAATAAGACTAAATGCTTCTGAGAAGTATTTTGTTCTACAACTCCTATGTGCCCTATTTAAACAAATATGCTATTTAAAACTTCCACATACATTCAACCTTCACACGCAAATAAAATTTATTGCTTTTATCTCAGCAGAGAAATCTCCAAGTGACAATCTGTTTAAAAAAAGCTTGTACCATGCTGCAAAGCTGACAATTTGATGATACCTCTTCCTCCTCCCGTACCACCCCTTCCATTTTTCGTAAGGATTTTAGATCTCTATCTTTTGTGATGCTTCTGTATTCTGTACATGTTAAACTTTTAATTTTTGTTTATATTACTCTTCACTGGGAAAGAACATTGTAGGCAGTTGCAGGAAACATTGTAACAGAAGTCCTGTTTGAAATATTAGATTTTTGGTGAAGTTTTATTTTGACTAGCTAGGCAGCAGTGGGAACTAAATCAGTGGCAAGTGGAAATCATCACGGGTTGGGGGGGCCTCAATTTTGGGGCAAACAGCTGAACTTTACTGCATATTTAATTCTAATGCACAAGGAAGAAAATAGTGCTCTTGTTTGTAAATTAGTATCAGATGTTGATTCTTTCCAGTAATTGGTATTCACATATCCATTTACACTGTCATATGGCCAATGTGAAACCTCTAAATGCATTAAGCGAGCTTGTTCATTGACGTTATCCATGGGACAAGGCAGTTCTAACCTGCAGAGAGATGAAGGACAGTCCCAGTTAGATGCACACCTCTGACTGCTGGATTAAACAGGGATTTGAGTCAAAGGAGCATTCAAAAACACAGGTGCTGAGAAATATTCAACAATGACTTGTACGACTGGTGTGAAGATGTTGAAACCATCTTGGACTAAATTTGCTTCAGCATTAGGGACAAAGATGTCCATCTTTGGAATTTTGTAATCAGCTCTGATACCGACCAAAAACTATTATATGTAAGCATGCAACCAAAATGTCTTTGATCAGTTTTTGAACATTTTTTCTCACCTATCATCCGTGACATCTGAACCAATCTGCCTTAGGATAAATGTAAATTTTAATTATGTTCAATGTCAACCTTAATGCACAACTTTATGAAGTAATCCTTGTTGCTAATACTCCACCCTGCACTTAGACAGTGAAGGCTTTTAACTGAGATTTCTTTGTACACCCACCCACTGAGATTCAATGAAGGAATTCCGTGCTTCCATTTCAAGGATGCTGCTTCTCACAATACATGCCATCTTCAACTATGGCATGCATCTAGAAAGCACTGGCCTTGACAGTAGCATCAGTATAAGCCAGAATTGCTTTAACATAACCTGTGGTGACAGGTACTTGAAGGAAAGCCAACTTGTGAATTTAATCTACTAATGATTCAAAGTTCTTTGTGCTGAAAAAAAAATTGATTATCCAATAGTTGAATTAATCAACACAGCAAAGTGGGAATTTAGTGCCAAAAATTAATTTAGATCATTTGAATTGGCAGCTTTGGATTATGAGAATTAGATTGTACCCTGAGAGCATTGGAGCATTAATCCTCAGTGCTGTGGAATAGAAACAAATAAAGGTTGAATCCCATCTGCATTCTAATCCATGCCAAGTAAGGCATTCAGCAGCACTTATGACATTTTTTTCACAAGGAAAATAGGGAAAGAAAAGTTTTACATGTTGGTTCCCAGTATCTTATGGTAGCCAATTAATAGATGGGAGGAATTGGTGCTGATCTTAGAGCAGATCCTTCCTACCTATTTTGGTAGCAAAGTCAGGTCGACCATTGGAAAACACATGAGCTGTCATGTCTTAAGGTTTTAAACTGCAAGCATTCGCAAAATTTAAAAATGCCACTTCTTAAATTTCAGAACATGCTGTACATTGCAGAATCAGCATTGATAGAGTTAAGGTTTTCAGGTTGATGACTTGAAATGTTAACCCTGTTCCACTCCATTGATGTTACCTGACCGACTGAGTATTTCCAGCATTTTCTGTTTTTATTTCGGATTTCCAGCATCCGCAGTACTTTGCCTTTGTATCAGCATTGATCAACTTAACTTCATCCCTCAATTATTGCAAACTCTCCTACAATAATCCTGTTTAACAAGAAACAGAAAAGATTTGTTTAGTCCTCTCATTCATTATCATTGAGACGTTGTTTTTGCTTTCATCATAAAATGTGCTCATTGATTTATCTTGTTTCATAGGTCTACACCAAAGAAGGAAGGTGGAGAAATTTGGCTGTTCCATCTCTGTTTTCGATTTGACTTGAGGATGTGTTGTCTCTTAAAAAATGTACAAAAGAAGACAAAAATGGAAGATTTGTCAAGACCTTTGGTGGTGCTAAACTTGTAGTAGCCCATTGTTTTAACCGTGATGATATTCTAAAATTCCAAGTTTTGGCATTGTTGGTTTGCATGGCAAAGTAACCGTGGAGAAGCCAGGCTATCACAAACTTATGGATTTTGATAAGAGAGGGGGTAGGGGTGACACGGAAGAAACAAGAAGAATGTCAAAATCCGGTGGGCGGGGAACCAACTGTGGCCGGAGTACGGGGACCAGCTCTGGAGTCTTAATGGTGGGCCCCAACTTTCGGGTGGGGAAGAAGATTGGATGTGGAAATTTTGGAGAGCTTCGTCTAGGTAAGAATCATCAGAATTGCTGATTCTCTCTTATTTTTAGAAACGAGTGAATTTTTTTTGTATGATTGACTCTTAGAAACTGAATGTCTAACTGTAGCCTTACAAAGAACTCATACTTAGTCTGTTTACTAAAGTTGTACTTGTACATCCAGAATATACGTAAACCTTTCCAGTTCTGATGTTCTCTTTTACTGAGCGCAGTGTACATATTTTCATTTGCTGTCTTAGTTTTGTGTAGGTTTTGCCAAGACTGTTGTACCCTAGTAAACATGGGGATTAATTCATATGAGTGCTGAATTTGAATTGTAAATTCAGTCAAAGCCATGTTTTGTGTTTAATTTCCCTGATGCTTCTGGTTTTCACTTCAGTACCCTTGAATCACTATACTGGACACTTCCTGAAGTATCAATGACATGCACTTTCATTTTCACTATATTTATCTATTGTTTGTACCACTTTTTTCCTAATATTTCTTGAATTGTAACTTTTAATTAAGTACATTCTGCCTTGCATTCCCTTTCTGAAATCACCTTTCTTGGTGACTTAATCAAGAGTAGATCTATTCTTTTCTACTAATCAAGTCAGCTTGAATGTTAAGTCCTTCAAATGACTTTGAACAGTCGTTAGCTATTTGACCTGTATGATTCTTCTTGACCTCTTTTCAAACCAAAGGAGTCCCAAATTCTCTAATTTTTCCACATATCAAAAGTGCCTTGCTGCTGTTATGCTAAATCTCTTCTGCAAATTCACATCTATGCAACACGTTTCTAACCGCCGTATGGATCACTTAATATTGTTTCTGAGAAAGCATTGGTACACAATTTTATGAATTAAGTCTCACACATTTACTAATATTTGAAGCCAGTTGCAAATACCTCTTGAACATGCAGTTAGAGAGAAGTATTATCCCTTCTGGCATAGTTACCAGTTAAAAGATGGGTCTTTTTCTCCTTTGCTCTTTGTTTGTCCCTTTTAAAATCCATTGTGGGAAAACTGTTCAAAGTATTTACTTGCCAAAGTTGCTACAGTTGTCCTCTCAAAATAGTATCGAGCAATTCACTATTTCTTATGAAATTTGAATTAGATTAAGGAGGTCTACTTAGCTTTAGGCTTTTGAGTTTTGTATAATGTAAGTACCATATGTGAAGTAATTAAATACAGTTTGCTCTACAGAAAGGGACACTGTTTTCATGAGCCTTTTATTTGGAATATTCTTTTGAGAGAAGGGCAGTTAAGCCTGAACCCCTAAATCTTTTGCACATGGATGAAATTAATTAATTATAAGAAAACTGTAACTTGGCCTAAGATCAAAAATTAGATGATATGGGAAGTACTTTGAATTGCTTGATGAAATATATAAAAATAGATGTTTAACTTTCTTAGAAATATTTAATTATGTCGATTTTTAAAAAAAATTCAACACAAAAGGGCATGAAGTACTTAAATGGATTTGTGTCCACAGACTTCACCTGTGGGATTTGCTAACTTCAATTTTGTCACTGATTTGTAAAGTGCAATCATGCAACTATTGTTCTACTTATACCCAAATTGTAAGAAACACAAATAGATGTGCAGTTGTAGGTCATTCCAAATTTAGATACCATATATGAAGGGAGGTGAATAGTACTGGTGTAGACAAACATTAAAGCATAATTATTTGTGTTTTTTATGCATACTTTTATCAGTAGGCCTAATAAAGCTCCTACAGATCTGTGCAATGGTTACACTATGTTGAAGATACCTTAACTGAATATGCCAAATTTGCTATGATTTTCAGAGCTGCGTTCCTCTCCTTTCTGCATTCACTCAGTTAATCTAATGTCTGCCAGTACCTTTCTAAAATATTAACATACTGACCAGTACAAAAGGCATTTTTAGATATTCGGGTTACTTTTCTTTTCCCCAAGTAATTCTAAAATTTGGCCTTGAAGGCCTGCCTGACTCTTACAGATGAGTCCAAAGTCAAACTCTGAAATGGCCTCAATATATCAGTTTAAGTATTTTAGTTAAATATCTAACTAAGACCCCATGTTTAAATTCAGCATCTTTGTACTCACATATACAATGTAGCTAAATATCAGAAGCCCTACTGAGTTAGCTACCTTCAGTGAAAGTGACTGTTCATGCTCTAATGTACATCATTTCTGTTGGATACTAAAATTTGCACCTTTCTATTTTAGTGCTTTCAATATTTAGTGTGTTGAAAGGGTAGAGAGGAACTACATTGTTGAAACCTGAATAAGTAATCAAATACTGTATCATATCAATTCAGAATAATTATCAGGCCAATTAAAATTTCAATGCATTATTTGTCATCAAGGGAGATCTTTCAAAATTTGGCTTCTAACTCAAATGTATCCTTTCAACATTGAATTCAATGGCCTCATCACCTAAAATGAGTGGAAAGGGTAACATTTGACTAAAGTTACTGTGCTTCTGCTGGAACTAAAATTGGCATGAAATTTCTCTAATTTTTTTTTTCTTATCCAGTGCTTTGAATAAGCAATATAAATAAGGCTCAGAAGTTGATGCTTTAAACTAATTTGTTAAGCAAGTTTGAATTAATAGTAAATTGTACATAAAAAACAGAGAAGGCCATTTAACCTCTTGAGCCTGTTTTCTCCCATTCAGTGAGGTCATGGCTCACCTGTGGCCTAACTCCATATACTGCCTTTGCTCCTTATCCCTTAACTTCTTTGAGTAATAGGAAACTATTATCAGATTTAAAATTGACAATTGCTCTAGCATCAGTTGTCATTTGTGGATGAGGTCCAAACTTCTGCCACTTTTACATGAAGTGTTTTTTCCTAGTTTGACTCCATCCAATTTTTAGATTATGACCCCTAGTCCTAGACTCCTCAACCAGTGGAAATTATTCCCCCCCCCCGCCCCCACCAACTATCATATCTGTTTCCCTTTAATATTGTGAAAAAATTGATCAAATCATTTCTTAACTTCTACATTCCGAGGAATACAACCCTAGTTGTGTAATCTCTCCTCGTAATTTAACCCTTGGATGCCCAGGTGTCATTCTGGTAAACCTATGCCGCACCCCCTCCAGTATATCTTCCCTAAGGTGTGATGTCTAGAACTGCTCACAATATTCCTGCTTGGTAGGCCCTATTTGTATAGGTCTATCTATAGACTTCAATCTCCTTGTATTCTATCCCTCCAGATACAAAGGCTAAAATTCCATTAGCCTTTTGATTATTTTCTGTATCTGTTCATAGCATTTTAGTGATCTGTTTACCTGGACATCAAGTCTTTTTTTTATTCATCTATGGGATGTGGATAGGCCAGCATTTATTTCCCATCCCTAATAGCCCTTGAGAAGATGGTGGTGAGTTGGCTTCTTGAACCACTGCAGTGCCTTGGGAGGGAGTTCCAGGATTTTGACCTGGTGATAGTGAAGGAGTAGAGATATATTTCCAAGTCAGGATGGTGAGTGGCTTGGAGGGGAACTTCCAGTTGGTGGTGTTCCCATGTATCTGCTGCCCTTGTCCTTCTAGATGGTAGCAGTTTGGAAGGTGCTGCCTAAGGTTCCTTGGTAAGTTTCTGCAGTGCACCTTGTAGATGGAACACTGTTTACCTGGACATCCATGTCTCTTTGGACTCCACTGTTTCTATCTTTTCGCCAATTAGGAAGAATCCCATTCTGTTGTCCTTCAGTCTGAAATGGATGACCTTGCATTTGCCTCCATTGAAATCAATTTGCCACAGTTTTGCCCATTCACTTAATGTATTAATATCTCTTTGTAATTTTATGCTTCCATCTTCATTGCTACAATATTGTCTATCTTTTGTGCCATTAGCAAGTTTGGGCATGTGACTTTCTATCGACATTGAACAATTGAGGGCCCAATACAGATCCTTGTGGGACACTACTGGTCATGTTTTGCCAATTAAAGTACCTGCCTATGATCCCAACTCTGTCTCCTGCCGCTTAACTAATTTGCTGACTGGTTCAATAATTCCAGGGGCTTCAACTTTAGCTAACACTCTCATGAGGTGCTTTATTGAATGCCTCTTGGATTCCATGGCTACCCCCTTGTTCACTCTGTAGTCATCTCTTCAAAAAAAAAGTTTATACTCCTAAGAGGAAAGGGCTATATTTGCCAAAAAAGCCATGGCCAACTAAAGAGATAAAAGACAGCAGAGGTATACAAAAATGTATAAATAGAAAAGATCCTGAAAATGGTTTATTGGGCAGGTGCTACACTTAACAAATCCATGTTACTTGTCTCCAAACAGCTGAAAATTTTCAACGTATTCAATCGCACTATCCTTAGTTATAGCCTCTCGCAATTTCCTGGCAACCGATTTTAGATTAACTGGACAATAATTCTCTTGTTTCCCTCTGCCACCTTTCTTAAATAGTGTAATTTTCAAAGAAGTGGTTCCTCAGTCAAGAAAACTTTGGAAGGTTATACACTGGGACCCTGCTTTATACACTGGGACCTTTGCTGTTATTTGTAACTTTCCCATCTCCAGGATCTTTTCTGTTTTTACATTTTTGTATACCTCTGCTGTCTTTTATCTCTTTAGTTGCCCATGGCTTTTTTTTTTGGCAAATATAGCCCTTTCCTCTTAGGGGTATAAACTGGCTCTGTGTCAGAGTAAGTTATTTTATTGGACAGGACCACTGATCTGTTGTTTTACCAATGAACCGATTTGTCTGGTTTACTGCAGGCTGCCTCTGTCTCATCCATAGAAGTCAACCTTCGTTGAATCTAAAATCTTAGCTGTTATGTGTTATTACACATTATGATCGCTATTAGCTAATTGTTCATACACCAATCAGCTGTTAACTAAATCATTACAGAATCGAGCATGACATACTCCCTTGTTAGGTTCTAGGTCATGTTGCTCCAGCAAACTGTTCCAGACATGCACAACAAATTCCCTACCTTGACATATGCTAGTCTCTTTACCCCAGTCTCTATGAAAATCACTCTGCCTTTGCTACCTGCTGGTTTAAACATTTGCATTGATACAATCTGCAACTTCAAAGCTGCTACAAGAGAGTCTATACACAACTCCTACTACATGCTTAAATCCTTTTCTATTTTTTAATTCTGTAAGTATACACTGCATGCTTACCTTATTATATCACTTGACTTTGAAGCGATTTTTTTCCTCAACCAACAAGGCTACTTCAGCCCCTCAACCATATTACCAACCTTTCCTATAGACCTTACAAGCCTGGTATATTTAGTTCCCCGTCTTGACCATTTAAAATGTGTCTCAGTAATGGCTACTGTGTTATATCCTCCAAATTGAATTTGCACCTTCAATTAATTCAGTTTGTGCCTTATGCCCCTGTGCTCCTCCTGCTTAATGTTTTACAGACAAATTTATTTCTCTCTCCTGGTTTAATTTCTTTATATCATTTAGCTTTCCTATTACATGCAGCACCTAAAGCACAATTTGCTCTACTTTCTTTCCTTTTTGTTTGTTTTCAGACTATTATCCTCCTGCCTTTTTCACTTGAACCCTCCCCAATTCCCCACAATTTACTGGTTTAAAACCTCTTGACTACCCTGTTTATTCTTTCTGCTAGGACCGACCGAGTTCAGGTGGAGTCCATCTCAATGATACAGTACCTTCCTGTTCCAGTACTTCTGCCAGTGTCCCACACTGCTCTTTATAACCACGTATTCACCTCTATAACCTTGAACTAGACCTAATAACCTGTGTCTAAACTTACCAATGTTGTTTGTTGTTGATGAATGACAACTGGATTGTCCCCCTTCTGTTCTTCAGCCATGAGAAGACGTCCTGAACTTGTGACACTGGGCAGGCAGCACAATCTTCGGAACTTCCAGTCATGGCTGCAGAGAACTGTATCTATCCCCTTGACTATGCTGCCTCCTACCATTACCATTCTTTTCTACTCCCGCCCAACTTGACTAGCCTCCTGTACTGTGGTGCTGTGGTCAGTTTGCTCATCCACCCTGCAGACTTTGATTTCCTCATTTTGAGATGGAAGAGCAGTCAGCTTTTTTATCCACAGTACAAAGATCAAGTCAAATGAGAAGACATTTTTATCATCCTCGTATGTATGTAATTCCGTCTGGAAATATAAATGCAATAAACAGTAAAGTAAAATAATACTTCCTGATTGCAGAAGACCTTGCATAGAGTAAAATTGCTGTGTGTGGAAATTACTATAGTTGCAGAGAATATTCTTCTGTTCAGTGTGCTTTGTTCAACATAAGCTGTCAACTACTTACTTACTTTCTTGTTTCGTATATGAGCTGTACATCAGCTCCTTGGAGATTTAAATAAGTTGCTGAGTTTTGAGAAATGGTAACAAGATTTGAGCAAGATAGCCTATCTATGCAATTTCTCTCAAGAATGCACCGATTTATTTCTAAATCTAGTAACTCTGGATCCTGTTTACTGACAGGAATTATTATAGCCTCCTTTTTGAATCTTGCCAGATACTCCTGTCATTCTTAAGTTGAAACCATGAGCCCTGGTTAGTGAATTTTGTACACAAATAATTATCTAAATCCACATTCCACAAAGCCTTTATAATAAATCTTAGTTCAAATCACCACTCTTTTCAAAGGTATTTAGCCTCCCCTCATACTCCTGTCCTTTTAATTCTAGAATTAGCCTTTAAATTATCCTTTGCACTCCTTCCAATAACTCGTTATTCTTTTTCAAATAGGGCTTTAGTCATGGCTGCAGATGTAATCTCACGAAGGCCAGATATAATTTTAGAACAGCCTCTCTTGACTCATAAGGAAAGAGAGAATTTATAAAACACTTTATAAGCCAGTGGTGTATTTTTGAAATACTGTCGCTGTTATGGTTTCAGAAACATAGTTTTCTAAACACTGCATTCAATTTGTTGGCTAATGGGTAAATGTTGGCCAAGACACTGGGAAATGCTCTCCCACTCTTTGAAATAAGTGTTTTGGGAAGAAGACCAAACTGATGAAACATTAATGGACTCATCACCAGTATTTATTCTTATACATACCGGAGTTTTTGCTTTGGGTGCAGTTGCAATTTGGGTGTAGATTGCGCTCAAAATTGAGCTTGTCTTGAGAAGTATTTTTTTTGCCAAGTTTCTGGCCAAACTTGTTTGCATTTTGCCAAAAGTAAAATCTGCCACGAAACAGTGCACTTGAGCATTGTTTCAGAACATAATTATATAAAATTTTTCATTTTTTTTTTAAATGTGGTAATTTGGTGTAGTTTTATTAATACAAATGAAAATAGGTTTTATCACCAAAATAAGCATTTTAATCAGTATGTTTAGTTCGCCACCTGAGTAACTTGGCTTTAAATAACTGAAATTGACTTTGGAAAACTATACAGAGCCATTTACTAGTTATATTGGTGTACAGCAGCTAAATTTTAAACGCTTTTGCCTGGAATTTGCTGTCAGTGGCAAAGTGACGGTACATGCCACTGACCTCAAGGAAAGCTGCCCACAAAGATGTAACAAGCTCTGTAGCATAGGTTTCGTCTTTACTGACATCAATTTCATTCTAGGACCACCTAAATGGGACCTCTGAAGTCTAGTGATAATGACTTTAAATAGGCTAAGCAGCCAGTTACCTTAAAGAATTCTCACATTCAGCAATCCAAGAAGCAGCAAGCTTTTTTTTTATCATTCATTTTTATAATTTCACCGAAATTGAAATGAAGGTTGGTCCATACACATGGATTTAATGCAGAAGCTGCAATATAAACAAACATTCATGGAATTGTGAAATTAACATTCCACAAATTTAAATTTAACTTTTCAGGGCCAGAGGGACCGTTCAATAGTAATTCTGACTTAACACACTGTTTAAAAACTCAGTTACACATACACCACAGTGCAAGTTTTAAGTAAGAATAATAATGTTAAAAAGTGGATGTTTACGTTAATTCAGTGATTTGCTATAAGATTTCCACCTGAGTATTTCAATAGCACACCCTGTGGAGAGCGGGGAATTGATGCCAGTAACTTGCAGATTCCTGGCTTTAACTGCACATGTGTTGACGACAAAGGTTACTGTCAGTTTCGCAGAGTGATGACTTTGAATGCTGACAGTTTCATTGTGATTATCACCTTAAAATCCAGACCATTGTTTGTTTAAAAGCTTTCAAAACATGTCCGTTGTTATCCTTGTGCATTTTTTTTTAAAAAAGCTTCAAATAAAGACTCCTTGAACAGCCTCAAACAGGCGCAATTAGTGGAAATTTGCAAATGGTGGTGAATTAGATCTCGGAGTGCGACCAGTTTTGTGGGCAATGTTTTTATTAAACTGGTGCAAACAATTGTGGAAACTCAGTTTGTGCGAAATGTAATTTGTGTTTAAAATTACTCGATCTTTTTTGCTGGTTAGCTTGATTTTGGTTGAATTGCATTTACTAGTTATACCTAACTCAAACCCCTGCCCATGATTAATATTATAAAATGACATCCATAAATTAGGTATTTTTGTTTTCCTACAAGTAAAGCATTATTACAAAGGAATTTGCATGTCAACCTGAATTAACAGCAATACTGCATTACTGTTGAATCATCTCCTACAATTTTTTTTTAACTCATTGCTCTTTTCACGTATTTTACTCAGGAAAGAATTTGTACACAAATGAATATGTGGCCATCAAACTGGTAAGTTGTATTTATGTTCCATAAATACCTGGGTATGCTACAAATATAGCTCTCTTAACGTGTGTGAATAGCAGCAATAATGCTGAATCCCTGAACCGGTGGTTTCAGAAGTGAATGTTAGTACTATTTTGATTTCAACAAAAAGCCTAGAAATTGAACAATAGTTAAAATTACACACCAAACAATGACAAGTGTTTGAATGAGAGGAAAGGCTGAAAATCTGCTGGGCCAATGTGTACACATTAACACACAGTAAAGTGAAATCAGCGATTACTACAGATAAGATAGCATGAATTGATAATTTGTATGTTCCAGTGCCAAAAAAAATTAAACTTTCCCTCCGATTTCACTTTTTTTTTTAAAAAAAGAACAATTTGACTAGAAATGCTTGTAGGGTCATAATGCAATTCCAAATTTGGATGGCGCTGGTGAGCCACATTTAGATGACAATATAAAACTGAAAGTACAAGTGCTTTGTAAAACACTCTAGGATCATTCTTGATTATAAAGTACAATTTTATCATGCTTTAGAACATTATACCCCTCACATTCATCATGGAACGAAATGTGGCATTATTCTGCCCAGCAGTAAAACTGTATTCTATGCAGTGCAGGTAATCAAATTGTGTTAACTGTTTTTCCGGGGTATTTGCAAGTGTATTTCAGTACTTAAAATAGATGAAAATATAATGGATTGGTTCTGGTAGCGGACTAGCAATCTAGTGATCATGAGTTCAAGTCAACCTGTGACATGTTGTGAGTTGAAGTAATTAAATCTGGTAATTAGTTAGTTGGTGCCAAGAAAATAAACTCTTTTATAAACCTACCCAGTTGTACTTGAGGGAAGGGAATGTAAGCACTTATGGAACTGCTAAGCGTTGCTTTCCATCTGCAGTAGTTCAGGGCAGTTAAGACAATATGATAATTGCACTCCACATCCCAAAACATTTTTTAATCGATAGTCTACAGTTTTTGAGTGTCCTTCCCAAAAAAATTGATAGAACTATAGAATGACCTTCTGTGCTGTAATCTGTTGAGTTGGTGTTGGTCCTCTGCAAGAGCAGCTTATTCCCTACAGGTGCTTATCCAATTCCCTTTGGAAAACCACAATTGAATCTCCTTCCACCACTTTTTTTTTGGCAGTGAATTCCAGATCATAAACCCTCGCTGCATTTTTTTTTAAATGATTCTTTTGCCTGTTTTGCCAAATCAAAGTCCCTTGGTTCTAGATCCTCCTGCTAATGGGAACCGTTTCTATCTATTCTATCTCGACCCCTCATGATTTTGAACGCCTCTATCAAATATGCCCTCAACCTCTCCTCTAGGAAAAACAGCCCCAACTTCTCCAGTCTGTTGATCTAACTGAAGTTCCTCATTCCTGGAATCTTTATTGCAAATCTTTTCTGCATGCTCTTTAAAGCTTTCACATCCTTCCTAATGTATGGTGCCAGAATTGGACACAATACTCCAGTTGAGGTTGAACCAGTGTTATATAAAGGTTAATAACTTCCTTGCTTTTGCCTCTATTTACAAAAGCTCAGGATCCCATATGCCTTTTTAATGACTTTCTCAGCCTGCCCAGCCACTTTTTAATGATTTGTATGTACATATACTTCCAGCTCTCTCTACATCATCCTTACACCTTCATTTAGAATTATATCCTTTAGTTTATATTGCTGCTCCTTGTTCTTCCTACCAAAATGCATTTCTCTGTATTAATGGCATCTGCCATATGACTTCCCATCATACCAGTTTGTCTATGTTCTCTTGAAATCTATCACTATTCTTCTCACAGTTCACTATACTTGCAAGTTTTGTATCATCTGCAAATGTTGAAATTTTGCCCTGTACTCCAAAGTGTAATCCATTAATATAGATTAGAAATTGTTTCTAATACTGATCTCTGAGGTACACCACTGTATACCCTTTGTCCAATCCGAAAAACGACTGTTCGCCACTACTCTCCTGTCATTCAGCCAACTTCGTATCCATGTTGCCACTGTCCCTTTTATCCCATGGGCTTCCAACAAACCTGTTATGTGGGCTATTATCAAATGTCCTTTGAAAGTTCATGTACACTATTTCAATCTCATCAAACCTGTGTGTTACCTCATCAAAAAAACTGTTATTTAGACACGATTTGGCTTGGTGATAGTTAATTTTGCCCGGATTATCATTTCTAAAAGCTCTCCCCCCCCCCACCCACCCACCCACCCACCCACAACAGAGGCTGAAGTGACTTGTCAGTAGCTGCTGGGTTTTATCCCCTCTTTCATTTTTTTGGACAAGGGTGTAATATTTGCAATTCTGCAGCCCTCTGCAATCACCCACATATATCTAAGGAGGATTGGAAGGTTGTAGCCAGTCCCTCCACAATTTCCACCTTTACTTGCTTCAGCATCCTCTTATGCATCCCATCCAGCCCTGGTGAATTACCAACTTTTAAGTACAGCTAAACTTCCTTGTACTTCCACCCATCTATTTTTAGCCCATCTCATATCTCAACTACCTCTTACACAATGACTTTGGTAGCATCATTTCCTTGGTAAAGACAGATGCAAAGTGTTCACTTAGCAACTTAACCATGCCCTCAGCTTCCATGCTTAGGTCTCCCATTTGGTCCTTAATCAGTCCCACCCCTCCTCCGACTGACTTTTACTATTTTTTTGCTAATAGAATACTTTTGGACTCCCTTTTATGTTAGCTGCCAGTCTCTTCTCATGCTCTTTCTTTGACCCTCTTATTTGCTTTTTCATTTCCTCTCTGAGCTGTCTATATTCAACCTGGTCCTTTCTTGTATAACAACCTGACATCTGTCATATGCCCCCTTTTATCTGCTTCATTTTACTCTCTCATTTTTGTCATTGAGGGAGCTCTGGCTTTGGTGGCCTATCTCTCCCCCTCATGGTGATGTACCTCAACTGTACCTGAACCATCTCCTTTTAAAGGCAGCACATTGTTTTAATGCAATTTTGCATGCCAATATTTGATTCAAATTTACCTAGAATAGATAATCTCTGAACCCATTGAAATCAGCCTCTCACAATTAAATATTTTTACTCTAGATTGCTTCTTGCCATTTTCCACAGCAGATCTCAACCTCATGATCACTGCTCTTTAAATGTCCCTTTACTGACACTTGATCCCTTCATTAACCGGAACCAAATCCTCCAATGCCTCCTTCTTCGTCTGGTTGGAAATGTACTGCTCAAAATTCTCCTGGCCACATTTCAGAAAGTCTTTCCCTTCTTCCATTTACACCATTACTATCCCTGTCTTTATTAGGATGGTTGAAGCCCCATTTTCATTATTCAATAGTTCTTGCAATTCTCTGTAACTTCCCTGAAAATCTGCTCCCCTATATATTTCCTACTACTTGGTGGTCCTAAGTTAGTAGCTCCTAAGCACACTTAACATTGTAATATGAATTTCATTGTTTACTGTACGCATTAAAACAAAAAGGCTTATTATTGAATGGTGTCATGCTCACCCAAAAACAATGGAATTCAGGTCGGGTGATCTTTTTTCCCCTGCCAATACACATGGGACTACATGACCTCCAAGCTAATCATTATCTCTCTCTGTCTATAAGAATAACATTCATAATTATACATTTCAACTTGAGTAAATTCTCAGCAGCAGAGTGGTTGTGGTACTTTAGAGTACCAGCATGCAGATGTAGGGGTTTGGCGTTTTGCCTCACTATGTTTTAGATCTCAGCTCACTGATATAAGGAGAAGGAACTCTGAGGGCAGATGATGCAGCTGCTGAGTGCCTTCTGGTGGTCAGTGTGTACATTTCTATTTGGTGTAGCCATAATATTAAAGTATTGTATCCCTTTTTATCACTTGATTTAAATTTTGAAAGGGGAGCTTGTTTTTGACCAGTCTTGCATTAGGTGTTGGGACTTGATTTTCAAATTTGGCTTGAAGCCTTACTTCAGGATCCAAACTTTTTCTTAAACTCCAACTTTTGTGTGTATGTTTAATAACTTCATTGGCTCAATCAAAGCTAATTGTCAAAATGCCAGTGACTAGTACTTCATAATTGGTTTTCTAATAAATTGTTTTCTATACATGATTAGTGAAGCATATAAAAGTGGCCACTAATGTTTTGTTTGTGACTTAGACTGCATCTCCTAACTTTGATTGCTGTTCTTGTGACTTACATTATTAACAACAAAATGATGGGATCGTTTAGCTCTGTGTAAATGTTAGCTACTGGCAGAGTTTGTTACTGGAGGTAACAATGGTAAATTTGAAAACTGAAAAACATACATCTGATTAACATTCAGTTAGCAAATAAATACAGAAAAATTATTTTCAATATTTGCATGCATTTATCACTAATGCATTTGGAAGTAACAAAGCAGTGCTGTATCAAATTAGTATAAATTGCAAGATTGTTATTTTTAGCATGTGACTGGAGGAATAGAGAGAACTTTTTGAAAGTGGAGCTGATGATAAATATGTTTATAGGAGCATAAATGGTTTGACTCATCTTCTTTTGGCAGTAATGATTTGTTAAACAGCTACTTGAATTGCCAGCTTTGTTTCTATCTGATGGAGGGAGGTAAGCTGGCTAAAGAGGTTGGGATAGATTCACTCTCTGGAGCCATTACATTAATGTTAAAAGGTTTATGGACAATTAGGGTTGGCAAATTCCTATATTAATTGAATTAAACATGAAGTGATTTATAGCCATGAGTGTACTGGATACAAAATGGTAGAGATCCTTTAACACTTTGTTCAGCTAATTGCTTCTGACCTACAAGTCACTCTATAGTTAAGAATTTCCCTAAAACCTCCATGTTCATGGTGTAAGGCATTTTCTGTAGATGACTAATTATCCCAAGACCTGAAATCTGCAAATCTTTTATATTGCATTCACTGGACTAGCATGTCCTGGATTAACAATGACCTCTAACTGTAATCCCTAATTGCAGCTTTGGCCACAGGTAGTCATATGGGATGTCCACTGTATTCTTTTGAAAAATGAAAATACCACACCATCCTGTATGTATAGATTGTAAACCATTATGTATGGATTGAATAATACATAGGCATAGGAAGCTATGAGCACAATGGCACTTAGGACAATGAAAATATAATCCGTTTTATGTGGATTAAAATATTCCTTTCAGAACAGTTTGTCTTAAGTTTTAAGTTTGCAGAATAGGTTTACAAGAATAGTTTCAGGGGTGTGAAACTTCAGTTATGAAGATAAGTTGGGACTGTTCTCCTTGGAGAGGAGAAGGCTAAGAGGTGATTTGATAGAGGTGTTCAAAATCATGAAGGAACTGGACAGAGTAGTTGGGGATAAACTGTTCCCACTCGTGAAAGGATTGAGAATGAGAGGGCACAGATTTAAAATGATTCTCAAAAAAAGCGAATGCAGTGTGAGAAAAAACTTTTTCACACAACGAATGGTTGGGTCTGAAAAGCACTGCCTCGAAGTGTGGTGGAGGCAGGTTCCATCGAGGCATTCGAGAGGGCATTAGATGATTATTTCTATTCAAATAATGTGCAGTGTTACAGGGAAAAAGCAGGAGAATGGCACTAAGTTATAATGCTCATTCGGAGAGCTGGTGCAGACACAATGGGCCAAATAGCCATCTCCTGCACTGCAACAATTCTGTGACTCTGTAACTGAAAGCCTTTCAAGGACCTTTGCAATGTATCGCTCTATGTAAGTGATACAAGTTTTCAATACACCAGAGAGTTCAGGTCTCCAGTCAGAGCTAATGCCTGTTGGAGTGTTCCTCAGCTGTTCATTCCATAACCACCTGAAGTTAGACCTGTTGTGAGACTTCTGATTAATAGCATACTGGTAGGGCATGGTGTATGTTTTGCTAATTAACAGGTTCTCTTACTGCTAATACTTTGGCTATGTAAAATTTTAATTAGCACTTAGAACAAAAATGCTGTACTCTTGATGTCAAATCAGTTGGCTTTGCCTATTGCCATAGACAATTAATTTCTGGCATTTACTTGCATTTTAGAAAAAAACAGTTTCTATCTCATTGGAAGATATAAAAGAAACTTCATTGTTCCATCACAAGTCATAGCTGATTGAAGTTTGATATCAGCCAATTTTGACCTGCTAAGGAAATTCAAGCATTTTAATTATCCTTCACCATTTGAATGAACTGTGAAAACTGTTAAATTTAACAAATTCTAAAGGTACCAATATTATTTTACATGTTTCCTAGGAACCTATAAAATCCAGGGCTCCGCAACTTCATTTAGAGTACAGATTCTACAAACAGCTCGGCAATGCAGGTAGGAAATGAGTTTCGTAATTGATGAGGTGGTTGTTTGGAAATGCCTGTCTTTTGTATAGTAGTAATTTGCAAAATTAGTATCTTGAATAGTTTTGTTAAAATTTTGATTTTGAATATTTGGTTTTGTCCAAGGGTTTGTATTAACTTTTTTTTTTGGGAAGGAAAACTTACAAACCCAGAGTAACTCCCCTCGAGTCGAAAGCTAGGCACTGGAATTTGTGGTGGGAACAGTAGGCGATGACTCCTGTCTTCTCAGTATTTAGTTGGATGAAAAGGCAGTGTGATAAATCGGAGGCAGAGGAGGGGTTGTCTTCCTTTTAACTTTCCATGAGCAAAGCCCAAAGACCTGATTAATAGAAAATTACAATTGCTTTCAGTTTGAAAAATACCCATCTGTATGTTAAATTACTTGAAAGTTGTGAAGGAATGATGAATCAGATGGATATCAATCTCAATATTGGCTGTTAACAAAACTTTATAATAAATCAACCTAAAAGATTAGTCGAGCTGATGTTTCATTAAAAAGGATTCCCTTTCTCTCTTCCATGTTTCATATCTCTACTGGATAAACTGGCTTCTGGCGGAATGTGGTCCCACAAGTTGCAGGAATCCTTCATTTGAGCTTACAATAGTGAATGTCAAGCAGCTGTTAACCATGAGAGGCATCACAGTGTGCCAACCCCACCACCCCCTGCCAGCTGCCCCCCCCCACCCCGGCCCACCCCCAGTTAGAGCCTGCCTTGATCATAAGACATAAGACATTAGGAGCAGAAATTAGGCCAATCGACCCATCGAATCTGCTCCGCCATTCAATCATGGCTGATAAGTTTCTCAACACCATTCTCCCGCCTTCTCCCCATAACCTTTGATCCCCTTACCAATCAAGAACCTATCTATCTCGGTCTTAAATACACTCAATGACCTGGCCTCCACAGCCTTCTGTGGCAATGAATTCCATAGATTCTCCACTCTCTGGCTAAAGAAGTTTCTCTTCATCTCTGTTCTAAAAGGTCTTCCCTTTACTCTGAGGCTGTGCCCTTGGGTCCTAGTCTCTCCTACTAATGGAAACATCTTCCCCACGTCCACTCTATCCAGGCCTTTCAGTATTCTGTAAGTTTCAATCAGATCTCCCCTCATCCTTCTAAACTCCATCGAGTATAGACCCAGAGTCCTCAAACGTTCCTCGTATGTTAAGCCTTTCATTCCTGGGATCATTCTCGTGAACCTCCTCTGGACCCTCTCCAGGGCCAGCACATCTTGCCTGAGATCCGGGGTCCAAAATTGCTCACAATATTATAAAAGTGGTCTGACCAGAGCCTTATAAAGCCTCAGCAGCACATCCCTGCTTTTATATTCCAGTCCTCCCCAAATAAATGCCAACATTGCATTTGCCTTCCTAACTATCGACTCAACCTGCAAGTTAACCTTAAGGGAATCCTGGACTAGGACTCACAAGTCCCTTTGCACTCCAGATTTCTGAATTCTCTCCCCAATTAGAAAATAGTCCATGCCTCTATTCTTCCTACCAAAGTGCATGACCTCACACTTCCCCACGTTGTATTCCATCTGCCACCTCTTTGCCCATTCTCCTAACCTGTCCAAATCCTTCTGCAGCCTCCCCACCTCCTCAATACTACCTGTCCCTCCACCTATCTTTGTATCATCTGCAAACTTAGCCAGGATGCCCTCAGTTCCTTCATCTAGATCATTAATGTATAAAGTGAAAAGTTGTGGTCCCAACACTGACCCCTGCGGAACTCCACTAGTCACCGGCCGCCATCCTGAGAAGGACTCCCTTATCCCCACACTCTGCCCCCTGCCAGACAGCCAATCTTCTATCCATGCTAGTACCTTGCCTCTAACACCATGGGTTCTTATCTTACTGAGCAGCCTCCTGTGCTGCACATTGTCAAAGGCCTTCTGGAAATCCAAGTAGATAACATCCATTGGCTCTCCTTTGTCTAACCTACTTGTTACCTCCTCAAAGAATTCAGACAGATTTGTCAGGCATGACCTCCCCTTGATGAAACCATGCTGACTTTGCCCGATTTTACCATGCACTTCCAAGTATTCTGAAATCTCATCCTTAATAATGGACTCTAAAATCTTACCGACGACCGAGGTCAGGTTAATCGGCCTGTAATTTCCCGTCTTTTGCCTCACTCCCTTCTTAAACAGGGGATTACATTAGCGATTTTCCAGTCCTCTGGGACCCTCCCTGACTACAGTGATTCCTG
Source organism: Carcharodon carcharias (assembly GCF_017639515.1). NCBI lineage: Eukaryota > Metazoa > Chordata > Chondrichthyes > Lamniformes > Lamnidae > Carcharodon > Carcharodon carcharias. The sequence goes on from NC_054480.1 coordinate 143,521,478, forward strand.
AAAGGTCACCACTAACGCCTCCACTATCTGTTCAGCTATCTCCTTCAGAACTCTGGGGTGTATCATATGTTACATCAATGAGCACATAGGTTTGTAGAACTGCATGTAAGTTAATAAGATATACCATTATGGATAAGTGAATCTTCTGTGATGGTTGAGTTTTTACAAGAAATATTACAAATTCAAATTCTTCTTCAGCAAATTCATTTGTTGAATTATGCTGGTAAATAGGTCTGTCCCTTGCTGACTCTGTTTAGAAAGCTGCTTTTATAATTCAGGCTTGGTTAGCTTTAATCAAAGATTAACAAAATGCAGCAGCATAATCCTTTTGAAAGGTTTACAGATTTTAAAAAATGCCAGGTGTTTTGACAGTTTCTGACCTTTTGTTTATTAGCTCCTTAAAAATAACTAGCTTTACTTGGTATTTCCAGCACAGAAATAGTTCATGTGGCCCCGTAAGATCATGTCATTGTTTATGCTCCACACGAGCTTCCACCCAGTCTTCATGCAACTGTATCAACATATCCTTCTATTCCTTTCACCCTCATGTTTATCTAACTCCTCCTTAAATGCACCTATGCTGTTTGCCTCAATTACTCGTCATAGTGAGTTCTACATTCTAACCTTTCTCTCTTGGTAAAGAGTTTCTCCTGTATTGGATTTATTACTGACTCTTTTATTATGGCCCTACTTCTGGTCTCGACTTGAAGTGAGAGCATCTTCTCTAGGTCTACCCTATTAAACCCTTCCATAATCTTAAAGGCCTCTATCAGGTCACTTTTTCTCCAGTAAATCTCTTAACAAGGCCAGATTCCGCTACTGATCTAGCAGGTAACAACAACTTGGATTATAAGAAATGATAAGCTTTGGGGTGCAAGTCTTGATAAAATGTATTAAAAATGTTTCTTATTTGATGAATTATTTCAGCTGGTTGGATTTTAGGAGATGGTAGGAATAGTGAATTACACACATATCTGTAATGCCCCACATTATACTGCACTTTTGGGGTTAGTGTTTTGCTGCTGTTTTTCCTCATAATTCCAAAAATACAGTGTAGCTTTGTTAGTGCTAACCAGACTGCAACCATATTAATCTTAGTGCATTTTTTCAACTGCTGGCTGTACTGCCTCCTAATGTATCACTGATGTCTTTCTTTTTGGTTTCTGTCTCATGATGCAAAGAATGCAGAACATTCCTAACCATTCCCTGATATCTCTAACCTTGTTATCTGTTGGTGACCTCATAAAAATCGAGGGACCAGTATGTAGTGAATAAGTATATTCTTTCTGAATGTTCCTTCCAGTCTGTGGCATATTGAAGCTAATTATAGTTTCCTTGCTATCCCTGGTTGAGATCAGTTAACTTAGTACAAACTAGCCTAGTACCCCTGTATGGCTGAGTGGCACTCAGCGCAGTAACTCTCAGAATTATGAGGAGGGCTCCAAAATGGAATACTGCTCCTTATCCGCTCCCTGCCCACCCCCACCCCCACCACCTGACAAACATCTAAACTCAAGCTGAAAAACTGTCTCAATGTATTCTAAAATCTTTAAATTTTAAGTGGATGCACAAAGCATGACAAAAGGCTGGTTCATATTGTTTACCATTTTTGAAATGGTAAGTAGTTGGGAAGCTAAAATTACTGTAATTGCAAATTGTTAAGTTTATTTGGTTATGACAAGGTGCTAATTTCTATAAATACTTTCTAAAGTGCTGCATGCACAATTTTTATACTTCCATTTCTGTGGAAGTTGCTGATGGCTTTTTTTCCCTCCCTTTTTTCACCGTCCTCAGTATTCTGTGAAATATCAATGGTGCAATAGCATTCAGCTGTGAAAATATATCCAGTAGGTCAGAATTCTCAATTCTCAGGAGAAAAATGGATTTAGCTTTTCATATGCATAAAGCACTAGGACATAAGCAATAGACATGGGCTATGTGGCTTATCAAGCCTGCTCTGCCATTTAGTAAGATAATGACTGTAGTTCTACATTAGCTCAACTTTCCTGCCTTATCCCCATTTTCTTGCTTCCCTGTCGATCTCTGTCTTGAATATACTTATCAACTGAGCGTCAACTGAACAGCCCTCCAGGATAGAGAATTCCAAAGATTCACAACCCATTGAATGAAAAAAATTATCCTCATCTCACTAATGTCCGGTCCCCTTTCCTGAGACTATATACCTTTGGTCTAGACTCTTCAGCCAGAAGAAACATCTACTGTGTCAAGCTCTCTCAAAATTGTTTCTGTTTTAACGTGATCACCTCTCATTCTTCTAAACTCCAGAGAGTGTAGGCCTATTCTACTTGACGCCTCCTCATAAAACAGCCCTCCCATTCCAGGAATCGATCTTGTGAACCATTGCTGAACCCCTGTACTTAACCTCATCATCTTTTCTGCTTACAGTTACTAAGTGGGAATGTAAGCAATTAACTTGAACGGAAAAGTTTTGAGGCTTTTTTTTCCAGACCAGACCTGCTCTCGGTAGATGAGCTCTGCCAAGACCTATAAAAGACATAAATGGGTCAATCCCTGGGGACGGTCATGAAACTTCCCAAACACATCTGCTTGATTAAGAATATGGGTGGAATATCCAAAAAGGAGAGCTTGAAAATAGGCCAAGATCCAGAGGCAACCCAACTTGGCTACATTTTCTGTTTCTTAACTGGACGACCACCCTAATGGTGCTAGGCTCAACCTGGAAGGTGTTGTCCTTAACTTTATTGTACCTACATTTTGTTTAGTCAAATCAGAAAGAAAAGTAAATATCAAAAAGCCTCCCAGAAACTGGAGCCCACTATCTTGATGCCTCTGCATTAGATATTGTGAGCTGTTCATTATACTCTTGAAATCATGCGCATTCTTGGTAGTGTTGCTTTTTTTTGGTCTACTGTTGTGATGTTAATTTTATGAAGTGGAGCTTATCATAGCTGTTCATCATCAATCAATTCTTCTTTTTAAAACAGAGGGAATTCCTCAGGTTTACTACTTTGGCCCTTGTGGAAAGTACAATGCCATGGTACTAGAATTGCTGGGACCTAGCTTGGAGGATTTATTTGATCTTTGCGATCGAACGTTTTCCATTAAAACCGTATTAATGATAGCTATACAGTTGGTAAGTGTGACTAACCAAATGATTGGTATTTGTTGTATCGGTTTCTGTTTATAGAAGCATAAGTGAATAAATGACAACCCAATATTGTACATTTTGCTAATTTATGATATAGTGTGGCAGATATGAAAGCAGTAAATTCAGATGCTCTTAGTGGCCCCTATCCATACTCTTATCAGTTTTTTACAAGATATTGAAGATGGGGTCTTATGGGATATGTTTTCATGTACAATTGCCCACATATAGATTTTGTTTTCCTAAGATATGCTTTTCTTCCAAGCATCCTATAACTAGCATTTCTAAATGCTTTTTGCTTTCTGTCCATAAGAATTCCTCAACCTGATTGGCTGTTCAGCCCTTGTTGACTTCATTGTTCCCAGATGTTAGAGATCCCCTGGAGCTGGTGCCAGGATGAAATTGGTATCATAATGGGAGAAATCAACAAGGTAGCGCTCGCTAGATCTTTGTGGACAGCTTTCTTCAAGTGAGCGCTTTCCTTTTGCCGCTGACCACAAAATCCAGTTCACTTTATTTTGTATTGCTTGATGATAAGGTCTGTAGCTGATATTAGCTGAGTATCGTTTTGGCATCTGAATTAGCAGGTCCCCATGGAAATATTCTTTTTTTTAAATACCTTGATGATAGGATCTGAAATGTGTGATTTATAATAACTCTCTCGATTTTAGTGTGGCATGGAGATAAATATTTTATATTTAAATTACTGGCCTTACAATAAACCTTTTCCTTTATTTACCTGATTAGCTATATTTGAAAAAGAAAATCTAAATCCCTGAATGCAAAATATAGAAAAGCTTGTAAGAATACTGTTTATGCTTGAACCAACAGTTAATTCTTATATAACCTGCTAATATTTTGCCTCAAAGTTGCATTCTATTCTAAACCCAATCACTGTTTGCCTCGCGGGTGAAAACTTGTGCAACATGTACATCAGAACTTCCCCTTAACTATTTTCCTTGCTGCTCTTGAGAAATATGTAATCAATGCATATTGCGAGCTCAACTTTTAAGGTGAGCAACGCTGCCACCAATTGCTATTCTCTGTGCCCAAGTAGCTGGATTCCAAGGTGTAAGCAATATAGTCTATAAAATACAGAAGTATCTTATTACTTCAAATTCATAAATGAGGTAGAACTTCTCTGAAGTGCAGTCTGAGACTATAGTTAAAGCACTGCTTGTCCACATACATGTTCATAAGTCTCCCTGTTTCAAATTGCTTAAGCTTGTATTTGTGGAAACTGGGTAGTGCAATTGTTTAGTCAGTGGACTTTCAGCTGTCTGTTCAAATCTAGCCCTGAATGATGAGAGGATTTTCCTTCTGTTGGCTGCAAGGTCTCATTGTGAAGTGAGTTTGGGTGGTTTTAATCTGATTCCCAGTGGACATGAGCCTAGAACACAAAGCTGACAATTGTCAATCTCGCCAGCGTCACAAGATAACTGGTGTGAAAGATGAAAAATCTCTCGTATTAATGCAGTAGAGGGTGCTCTTAAAATGGGGTTGAGACATTTTAATGGAGCTGAGCAAAGTAAGTTGTACCTTGTTTCTCAAAAGTATGAGGGAGAACCCGAGATTGATATTAAAAAGTGTATGAGCTATAAAGAGACTTCAAGACTGAGGATTGGAGCATGGAGAACAAAAGTTGTAAGGGAGACGATTTTTAGTTTTAATCTTAACCATTACTTTAAAGCTGTTCTAATTTACTGTAGCGATGGAATCAGTTGTGAACTTGAAGCTGCTGCACAATTTTAATTTAACCTTACTGTTGAAATAACTGCCTAACCCACATTATTACCTTGTCTTTCCAGATTACAAGGATGGAATTTGTACACAGCAAAAGTTTAATATACAGAGATGTTAAACCAGAGAATTTCTTAGTGGGTCGACCAGGGAGCAAACGACAACATACCATTCACATCATAGACTTTGGCCTTGCCAAGGAATACATTGATCCAGAGACCAAAAAGCACATCCCATACCGAGAGCACAAGAGCTTAACTGGGACAGCACGATATATGAGCATAAACACACACCTAGGCAAAGGTAATTTCTTGCTGGTATGATTTGAAAGGGAAATACTGATTTTTGAAGAAGCTTCTTTCTGTGAGCCTGTTGAGAAGTGATGACATTTGCCAGATTGAAACTGGGAGTGGAACAGTTGTACTGCATGTTCTACAACACAGCTTCAGAATTCAAGATATTAGCATCATTGCTAACTTCAGTGATTGCCTTACCATGTCTTTGTTGATTATCTTTATAGCGTCTTGACTGTTCCACTCTGAATGCATTTAGCATGAATTAAACAAAACATTCTGGATAATATTTATTAGGAATCACTCAGGATCAAGAATCTGTGTAAGCTAGCTAATATAGTCTCTGTTTCTCCAATATGACACAACTCTGTTCTACAATAATTTTGGATGTGTCTGATAACTACATAAGGGATTACAACAGACTCAACGTTTTAAGATGTGAGATATGGGTAAGCAGTAAACTTGAAGGGAGAAAAATGAGAATCAATCCCATGGGTGAAGCCTCTCCCACTGTTGCACTCAAACACATAGACCAGAAATCAGGTTCAATTTCCATTGTATGCTGAGTTAGCTTACCTCTGCCAGGCCAGCAGTTGCTACATTATAGATAGTCTCAACGGCCTAGGCTTCTGATTAGGAAAATCAGCTCAGGTTCCTATTCCTGTTTGCTATCTAGTTGCTTTTGCTGTAACCTCTGTGTCGAGCTTAAATCAGGCTTGGCTGTCTTCCTCTAGATGTTCCAATATCCTGCTGGCCTCTGGCTGGTATAAATACAGTGACCACTTGCACAAGACACAGGGAAACATGTACTAGCAATAATTAACATTTTATGGAAAGATAATTTGGTCAAGGGATAGACAGAGAGATTGTAACTTAAAGGATTTTTTTTAACGTTAATAAATATGCAATAAAACTGATACATGATTTGCAAATTTTTGTTCATTTTACCTAATCTCTCTTTCAACAAAAGCCCAGTGTTTACACCTGATTATTGACAAGAAAGGGTCAATTGATTAACACATATTATTCACACAAATTGATTATTCAGCTCATCAGTCTATGGTTAGAATTGGTGAGGGAAAGTAACAGTGCCGCTTTAACAGCTTTGCCATATACAGCCATGTTGATCAGCTGATCCTGCTGATTTTGCTGTGTGTAAGGCCTTGTTCGAAAAGGTCTTCACCTTTCCATTAACATCAGACTTTGCATCTTCACCCATTCTCACCAAAAAAAAGTTATGTCTTGTCATTTGTATTCTCAAACACCGTGTAATTCTTACCTAGTCTCAAAAATAGTTGTGTTGGAACTAGTTGCACCAGCTGCAGTTGTGTTCTGGTGGAATCCGTTTTGTTGATCTTCAGCAATTATTTAATTTTTATTTTTAATAAACCTGGTCTATGCCACATGGTTTGAGGGTTATTTTATCTAGTATTACTCAGGAGGGCTTGTGTTACTTAGTGAGAAAATTACAGTAGCACTGGTTATAAGGGTTTGATTTTTCATACTGCTAATATTACCAGAAATTGATGTGTAAGGTCACATGCTGGTTGATGGAAGACTCATTTAAGAGAGTGTCCTTTCCTCAAATCAACTGAAGTTGGTGTACAATATTTTCAACTGTCTATGATTTCAGTAGGAAAATAATTTTGTGCACAATGGAATCAGAAGTCCAGTGAGATGTTGATTTTCAATAAGTTTGTAACTGATTTGTCCCTCTCTGCCTCTTGTCATACCCCAGCAAAAACACGATTATGTAAAGCTTTCTGAAAAATGCAACATCACTCACTCAGACAAATGATTAAATTACACACGTTATAAAATTTGACAACTTGGATGTTAACTTTGCTGATGTGAGTTTATTTACTCTGTTATTTTCTTTATAGAACAAAGTCGAAGGGATGACCTCGAAGCATTAGGCCACATGTTTATGTACTTCCTGCGTGGTAGTTTGCCTTGGCAAGGTTTGAAGGTGAGTGAAACTCCAGTCTGTCAGATTTAGTCCATCCATGTAAGTAAATGATTTTTCTATAATATGTCCCATTACATTTACTAAATTCAGTAGTAGGATTTATAAATGGGCAGTATGAAAATGTTGCCTTAATTTGCAGTCAATTTCTGTTTTATATCCTTTTAAACTTGTATAATTTATCATGCTATGCTGCAGAGTGCTTGACTACATCATTATAAAACTGAAGGGATTAAGCTCAGCAAGCTAGCAATTTTGGCTTAAGTTCCAGGGAAGAGAAATCAAATATTAATACGATATTCCTTTTTGATTATCCCATTTCTGAATAGCTGAATTTATTTGTGCCACAGCACATCCTGCACATCCGTCAGTCAGCGGCTATAATGTTTACCAAGTGCACATGCCCAACCATTCCTGACACCTTTCCGGTTGGCAGTAGGCGTTAGTATTTCTAAATTGCTTTTTCCCTTTGGGCCCCAGTATGTTAGGCTAGTACAGCTAAGATGATAGGTAGGTGAACTTCTTTCAAAATAGTGCTCTTAAGTTGCTCACTAAGAACTCCACAGGGCTGAGTTATCTTCCAGTTTCTTTCTCTTTCTGATGAAATGGCTAGTTCCTATTCAGTATCAGCCCGGCAGAACAGATGGAAATCTATTTTGAAACTTTGCTTTGGGTGAGTTCCAAGCATTAGACACGATTTGCCATCAGCTATTCTAATATCACAGCTTTATTTTAATTGTCCTCCCTCCCAGTTTTTTTTTGCTATGTTGTATTTAATTTGGACTCCTATCAATCTCTTATCAATTTGAACTTTGTCACCCAGAATTAAATATAACTTTTTTCTCAAACTAGAAACCAGTGTAGACTGTTAGGATCCCAGCTGATGTTACTACTGGACAGGTCAGATCCCTGGGTGCAGCCTGGCTTGATAGATCCTAACTTTTATTTTTTGTTTAGAAACGTGGAGGGCGGCTACTGAGAGTCACAGGAGTCTGCTGATGAACGTTTTAATCTTTTGTTAAAAGTTTATTAAACAAAGAAGAGAAACTATATTACACTGTTCCTTCACCCACAACCATACCTTTACAGATACATACAGATTCATAAGGATAATACAGTTTAGTATACAATTCATGTAAACCAATAGGCAACCTATGGTTGGATACACCACACTCCAAGATCAAATGACAGATGCCGCCCAAAACAGATGCTGTGGATTTCTCATCAATTACGCCAGACACTCGTCACGCTGAGAGTCAACTGGCCTCACAGAAACTCTGTCTTTCACACAAGGGTTTCAAATCTCCATGCTCGAAGAACTTACCTGGGAATCTTCTCCCAAATGATGCTTCCTCTAGGACGTCTTCAACAAAGATCCACCTCCAAGGTTTCGATCTCTCTTTCCGATGTTTTTCTCCCCTGGATCGCCATGTGTATTCAAGCTTTCCCTTCCACGCACTATCTCAGGAACTCAACCGTGCCAACAGAACACCGCTGCTTCACAGGCCCGTAGAAGGAGTCACCAACCTTTGGCTGTCGCAAGCCCACTTCATTCCAAGTCTGCTCCCTACAGCTCTGTCTTTTAACTTGGAGCCTTTTCCTCTGCTCCTCACTCTTAACCAGACCTTTTTTCAGATTTCTGTTCTTTTCCTTTGATTAGCAGGTCTTCCTGGGACCCCCTTTCTGGTCTGACTCCTTGGTTTTGGGACCTTTCTTCTTTGTTATGAGAATTTTCTGTCTTCGCCCTGTGGCTTCCACATACCAACTGAACTAAAATTGCTTTCTGTTTCTCCCAGTCTCTATAGATCTCCTGTTGCTAGACAACAGAACAATTTTTCTACTTTGTTTTTTTAAAACTTCCCTAAACTACTGATTCCCCCACCCCCCTTGGTATCACAGCTCTGTATTTTGAAATAAATTATGCCTGTTCTTTATTCTGTCATTTTGATAGTTACTAAGATTTCCTTCCAGGTTCAGTCATTTGTGGCACAGCATTTAGGAGTATGAGTAGGCCATTTGGCCCTTCAAGCCTGCTCCAGCATTCGATAAGACTATGGCTGATCTGTTTGTGGTCTCAACTCCACTTTCTTGGCTGCCCTGCATAATCCTTGACTCCCTTGTCTATCAAAAAACCTGTCTCGCTTGGCCTTGAATAAATTCAATGACCTAGCTTCCACTGCTTTTTGGGGAAGAGAATTTAACATACTTATATCCCTCTGAGAGAAAGCTTTCCTCAATTCTGTCTGAAAAGGAGGACCTCTTATTTTTAAACTCTGTCCCCTAGTTCTAGTTCTCCCATGAGAGGAAACATCCTCTCTACATCTATCCTATCAAGTCCCCTTAGGATCTTTTATGTTTCATCAAGATACTTCTCGTTCTTCTAAAACCCAATGGGCATAGTCCTAACCTGTTCAACCTTTCTTCATAAGATAAGCCCTTCATCCCAGGAATGCGTCAAGTGAACCTTTTCTGAACTCCTTCTATTCATTTGTTGGCAAACTCTCTTTTTCAATAATTGAAACTCCCTATTTCTGAATTTAAAACCTGTTCCATCGTTTTCACCCTTCTTATTTAGTTCATTTCTGTTGCTGTCAGGAATGTATTTACACTGTTCAGTAGTTCACTAAATTCCTTTTCATGCTATTCTGAAATTAGTTACATTATTCCTTAATTCTTTTTGTTATACTGAATTAATTTACCATCCTCAGTTATTTTTAATTTGTCCACATTTTTAAAAGAACATATTGTTAAAAAGATACCAGTGGATATGGTATTACTTGCCTTGGTATATGTTTAGTTTTAATTTAAAAACAAAAGCGAGGTATACAATGAATTTTCTCCATTATAAACAGTTCTTCCACATCAATGGAATTCAGGTAAAATAAGTTTAACTCATTCTGAGTGTTCATTCTGAAATATTTGTAGAGTGCACAATAACACAAAAAAATTGCTCATTGGCCTTCTGTGTGTCCCAATAACCACCATTCATACCTGAATTGTTGTATTACCTATGTGTCCAAGTAGACACCATTCATTGTTTTACATCATGTTCTTCATTATAGTCTCCCTCAAGGTGGCAGAACTTGTCCACGGTGTTGATTGACTGCAGGTGTCAATATGTTTGCTTCATGGAGGGTGGTGCTCACATTAAACAGACTGAAGAACAATGTGCAAGCCTCTGTTTGCTAACATTGCCAAAATTAATTTCTAGTCTTGTGGATGAAATAGCTAAAGATCTATTCAAAATTCAAAATTACTTATCTATATAGCTATCTACCATATATTAAGTCTTCTGTGTAGTACATACTTCATGTAGATTTTGAACTGCTTCCAATCACACTTTAGCACATCCTCTCCTCAGTGAGTAAAGTGTAACATCTGAATTGGGATGACTAATGCCACGGAAGATCTTAATGTAAAATATTTGCAAGTGTTTTATTAATTTTAACTTAAGATATGATATCTAATTATACCTATGATTGCCTTCTGTCTGTTATAGGCTGATACATTAAAAGAAAGGTATCAGAAAATAGGTGACACCAAACGAGCTACCCCAATTGAAGTCTTATGTGACAACTTCCCAGGTTTGAACCCTTCTTTCTTAACCTAATTAGACCTAATACAACCTCTGCAAAGAATGAAAGTCCTGCACTAACATAGCACCTTATTGTGTCACTCAAATCATCTTAAAGTGCTTCACATTCAATTAACTACTCTGAAGTGCTGTCACTGTAGTTATCTAGGGAATGCATCATCTATTCTGAGCATGGTAAAATTCAACAAACACCAATATGATTAAGACCAATTAATCTGGGTTTTGGTTGAGAGAGGAATATTTCCCAGGACAACAGATGTTTTGTGCTCTTCAAGTACTGTCGTGGGATCTTTAACATCCACCTGAATCTTGGCATGAGCAAGACCATTCTTTAGTTCAATATCTCATTCAAAGGATGGCACTTCTGACAATGCAATAATCCCTCAATAGGAATGTCATAAGAACAGGGGTAGGCTCTTTAGGCTCTCAAGTCTGTCCCACCATTCAATAAGATCATTAATCTCTGTTTAACTCCATTTTACCTGCCTTGGTTCCATATTGCTTAATACTCTTAACAAATAAATATCTATTGTCTTCATTTTGACACTTTCAATTAACCTAGCCTCAACAGGTCTATTGGATCGGTGGGGTGGTGGGGAGAATTGCCTCTTGACATCACTCCTCAATCATTTACTTCTAATTTTAAAGCTATATCCCCTTGTTCTGGACTCTCACCAGAGGAAATAGTTTCTCTTTCTTTAACCTATTGAATTCCTTAATCATTTCAAACACCTCAATTGGACCCTCTCTTAAACTTTATGCAGAAGGCAACAGAATTGATGCATCTGTCTTCAAAATTTAACCTACTTAGCCCTACTAGGATTCTGTGCTGCACCTCTAAGGCCAATATATTTCTCCTGAGGTGCAGTGCCCAGAATTAAATGCATTTCCAGATACAGTCTAACAAGAACTTTATACAACTTTAGTCTAATTTGCACCCCTTTGTATTCCAGTCTCCTTTTGAGATAAAGCCTTTTTAATTATTTGTACCTGTCCACCAATTTTGTGATTTCTGTTTTGGACCCCTAAATCCCTCTGCCCTCCATAGTCCCAGCCTCTTACAATTTAGAAAACACTCTGATCAATATTTCTTGGATCCAAAGTGGATGCCCTCATGTTTACCAAAATTGTTTTTGATCTGCCATAGTTTTGCCCGCTCAATTAATCTATAAATGTCCCTTTAAAACTTTCTGGCCCCATCTGCACGTTTTGCCACCTACAGCAAAATTGGATATATGACTATTCTTGCTGTAATCCGTTGGTACTTATAGTGAAAAGCTGAGGCTTGGTTCAGATCCAGAGAAAACACCACTAATTGCATCCTTAATAAGTACATACTCAGCCTTCTCACCAATTTGCTACCTATATCAATGGGATGCTTCCAATGCCTTGCACTTTCATCTATCTTAATGGCCTCTTGTGTGAAATGTTATTGAATCACAGAATCACACAGTGCAGAAGAGGCCCTTCAGCCCATCAAGTCTGCACCGACACGTGAGAAACACCTGACATACCTACCTAATCCCATTTACCAGCACTTGGCCCATTGCCTTGAATGTTATGAAGTGCCAAGTGCTCATCCAGGTACATTTTAAAGGATGTGAGGCAACCCGCCTCCACCACCCTCCCAGGCAGCGCATTCCAGACAGTCACCACCCCCTGGCTAAAAACGTTTTTTCTCACATCCCCCCTAAACCTCCTGCCCCTCACCTTGAACTTGTGTCCCCCTCGTGACTGACCCTTCAACTAAGGGGAACAGCTGCTCCCTATCCACCTTGTCCATGCCTCTCATAAACTTGTACACCTCGATCAGGTCACCCCTCAGTCTTCTCTGCTCCAACAAAAACAACCCAAGTCTATCAACCTCTCTTTATAACTTAAATCTCCTCTGCACCCCCTCCAGTGCAATCACATCCTCCCTATAATGTGGCGACCAGAACTGCATACAGCACTCCAGCTGTGGCCTCACCAAGGATCTATACAACTTCAACATGACCTTCCTACTTTTGTAATCTATGCCTCGATTGATAAAGGCAAGTGTCCCATATGGCTTTTTCACCACCCCGCTAACATGTCCCTCCGCCTTCAGAGATCCATGGACACAGATGCCGAGGTACCCTTTGTTCCTCAGAACTTCCTAGTGCCATGCCGTTCATTGAATACTTCCTTGTCAAATTACTTCTTCCAAAGTGTATCACCTCACACTTTTCAGAGTTAAATTCTATCTGCCACTTAACTGCCCATTTGACCATCCAGTCTATATCTTCCTGTAACCCAAGACACTCAGCCTCACTATTAACCACCCGGCCAATCTTTGTGTCATCTGCAAACTTACTAATCCTAGTCCGCACATAGTCATCCATGTCGTTTATGTAAATGACATAATAGGGGACCGAGCACAGATCCCTGTGGTACGTCACTGGACACTGGCTTCCAGTCACTAAAGCGTCCTTCTGTCATCACCCTCTGTCTCCTACAACTAAGCCAATTTTGAATACACCTTATCAAATTACCCTGTATCCCATGTTCATTTGCCGCCTTTATAAGTCTCCCGAGGAATACCCTGTGGAAGTCCATATAGATGTTATTTACACACACGCACCCTTATCTAAAATATCATTGATGTCCTCAAAAAAAATAATTCACTTAGGTTACTTAGGTGTGCACTGCTTTTACAAACCCATGTTGGCACTCTCTCATCAGTTCAGTTCATATTTGATCTAGTGCTCAGTCTCTCAGTCAGCCTAGGTTATGGGTTCAGGTCCTGGAATGGGGCTTGGACTCTCAAATTCTAACCCTGACATAAGATAGTTACCAAGGTGAACCAAGCAAACACAGTGTAAGCTTTATTTATTGTTCCTTTGAAATTGCCATGTAGAGTTTGAGGGCTGTAAGAGTAAATGTTATGTGGTCAGTACCTTTCCCTGAATATTTTCATTTTTAGGGAAGCATGTAATAAATATACTTGAGGTGTGCTTAAGACAGATGGAATGTGTCCTTTTAGAAAGTGAAAAGAAAAAAAATAAGTTGTAGTTGATCTCAAGACAAACTAGTCACATAAATATAAAAGTAAAATACTGTGGATGCTGAAAATCTAGAACAAAAACAAAAACACCTGGAAAAACTCAATATGCCTGACAGCATCTGCGGAGAGGGATACAGTTGACATTTCAAGTCCGTATGACCCTTCATCAGAGCCAGTTCTGATGAAGGGTCATACGGACTCAAAACGTCAACTGTATCCCTCTCCGCAGATGCTGTCAGACCTGCTGAGTTTTTCCAGGTGTTTTTGTTTTTGTTCTAGTCACATAAATACCTAGGTTAGGGCATGTACTCCAAAGGGGATCCATGCTGCATCACTTTTGGTGTATCTGCTTTACTTTTAACTGCTGAAATAGATAATGAATAGATGAAATAGGGCTCAATAGAATACAGCTGAGATATTGCATCTAAGTAAGAATGATCTACTAATTATACTTATCCCTAGAGTGTTCTTTCTCTTTAGGGTTATTTATGAATATAATGAAGTGTAAAATTCGATTTAATTTCTCTTTTTTTTGTAGAAGAAATGGCAACGTACCTCCGCTATGTACGAAGACTTGATTTTTTTGAGAAACCAGACTATGAATACCTGCGAAAACTCTTCACTGATTTATTTGATAGAAATGGCTTTGTGTTTGATTACGAATATGACTGGGTTGGCAAACCACTAGTAAGTATTCTGAGAACTTTCAGTCGGCTTTCAAACTAAATGAAGTTGCCTTGAACTCTGAACCCCTAAAAGCTGCAAGAAAATAGGGACCATTTAATATGTTACAGCTGGTAAAGAAACCTAATCATAGTTTCAATCAATGTTTGATTTTAACCATTCACTCCTATTGTAGCTCAGCTGGTTGGAGAGCAGCTGAGACATACAGAACAGAAAGTTCCCAGGTATAACTCCTCATCTTTGCTAGCTTAGCCAATTTCACCCAAAGTAAAGTTGAGGACACTATAATTTACCTCGGTGCCTTCTGAGTTAGAGAGGAGGAAGCCACCCCAAGGCTTCTTGCTTTTGATCGTAATTGAGTAAACCCTTTTTCCTAGCGTACATCAGGTTTCAGCTCAGCGGTGATGCCCTTTTCATTTGAATAATCTTCTGGTACTTGCTGTCTATACTCATGTATGAAGAATGATTAATTTGGCAGTACACCATGGAGCAATCAATATGCATGGACCCAGCAAGATTTGATGTTTTCAGAAATTTATTTTTTTATAATAAGTGAATACATCCCCAACCCGCCACATAAATGGCAGCAGGTTTGGTTGGGTGTGAATGTTCTGCCATGGAAAGCTGATTGTGGGCGAGGAGTGCAGCTCCCTGGCCCCCCAAGAATGTCTTTGGCCTCCCCTCTTTCTTCCCCATGCTGTGATTGCAGAAAATTGTCTATAAAACCTGTCCCGCAACATGACGGCCAAAGTAGTCCAGGAGATCACATGGACTAAGTGTTATGTAGAAAAACACTTTTAATGCAGTCTCTTCCTCATTCGTGAATGGTCCAGCTCCCTCTTGAGGGTATGGTGGGAATCAGCACCTACCACACCAGCCAGCAATGTATTCTCAAGGCCCACTACTGTCTGGGAAAAGAAGAACTGACTAACATCCAGTCTGTTCCTATTCTTATGTAGTCTAAACTTGTTTTCCCTGACCCTTCCAAATCTGTTTAAACTGGAATAATCTGGCCACAGGGATGGTACCAAGCCCTCCATCAGGTCAACTCTTAAATCTATATGGTACTATTGGACCAAGACCTCTAAAGTAAATAGACCTTGGGCCTGTTTGAGTAGCTGAGGTTCTTTTAAGCTAGAAATAATTCTTGTATCTCCCCTCAGGCAATTTTCCAATGTCATTAAATCACCCACAATCTTTAAATGGCCATTTACCATGGTCTACTTTTATTTTGAAAGAGTTCAAAAGATTAATCCCTTCTGCTCTACCCTTTATTCTTTATAAACTCCACTCTCTTACATCCCCCTCAAAAGCTTGTGTTCATGTTTCACAGAATGAGGATCACAGAATTGTTATGTTACAGAAGGAGGCCATTCAGCCCATTGTGTCTGCACTGGTTCTGCAAATGAACATTATGACTTTGTGCCATTCTCCTTCCATTTCCCCGTACCCTTGCACATTGTTTCTATTCAAATAATCTCCAATGCTTTAATTGAACCTGCCTCCACCACATTTATGCAGTGCATTCCAGACTCGAACCACTTGCTGTGTGAAAAAGTTTCTTCTTGCATTACATTTGCTTCTTTTGCAAATCACTTTAAATCTGTGCTCTCTCAGTCTCAATCTTTTTACGAGCAGGAACAGTTTCTCCCTACCCAGCCCCCTCATAACCTTGAACACCTCTATTAAATCTCCTCATGGCCTTCTCCTCTGCAAGGAGAACAGTCCCAACCTCTCCAATCTATCTTCATAACTGAAATTTCTCATCCCTGGTACTATTTTTGTAAAGCTCTTCTGCACCATCTCCAATGTGTTCACATCCTTCCTATAGTTTGGCACCCAGAGCTGTACACAATACTCCAGCTGAGATCTAATCAGTGCCCTACATAAACTCAGCATGATCTCCTTGCTTTTGTACTCTGTGCCCCTATTGATAAAGCCCAGGTTACTGTTATGCTTTATTAATTGCTCTCTCCACCTGTCCTGCCACCTTCAATGATCTATGCACATATACACCCAAGTCCCTCTGCTCCTGTACCCCCTTACAAATTGTGCCCCTTACATTATATTGTCTCCCCATGTTCTTCCTACAAAAATGCATCACCTCACACTTCTCCACATTGAACTTCAACTGTCACCTATCTGTCCACTCCACCAACTTGTCTATGTCCTTTTGAAGTTCTACACTGTCCTCCTCAGTTTACGATGCTTCCAATTTTATATTAGCCGCGAATTTTGAAATTGTTCGCTGCACACCAAGATCTAGGTAATTAATATATATCAGGAAAAGCAAGGGAATACTGACCCCTGGGGAACCCCATTACAAACCTTTCTCCAGCCCAAAAAAAATCCATTAACCAATACTCGCTGTTTCCCATTACTCAGCCAATTTTGTATCCACATTGCTACTGTCCTTTTTATTCCATGAGCTATAACTTTCCTTTTTCTAAGCCTTCTTCAGAAACCACTTTTCTGATGCTAGGGCTAAACTGTGTTGCTCTTTCCTGTAATGTTTCCAGGATTTGGCTTTGTGCTCTGGTAATGGGGTTTGCATGTGATATTTAATGTGTGACCTAACCAGAGCACTCTACAGTTAACATGGTGGACTTCGCCCATTGAATTGGCAATAAAACTCAACATCCTTTGTGGCGTTCTGCAGTCAGTGTCATCCCTATTATTATTTTTAACTTGATAGTTTCAGCTTTTGCCCTAGCTAATTCAACACCATTCATTGAGTGCTTCCCATTTTTCTTTTTCCATTTAACGCCTGCAACTTATCTACACTGAATTTCATCTTGCCTCGTTTCTGCTTAGTGAGTAACTGTGTCACATGGTACGGCACTGAGTGCTGCAGACTGGATAGATCCCAGGGTAGATTACAAGTATCTTGCAAATGAGAAACCTGATCTCTCTCTCAGTTGGCAACAATGTCCCTAGGCAAAAGGAAATTTGCCCAGCATTCTCGCTCCTGCCTGCTATCTAGTGACACCTACTATAAAGTATAGATTTATTGATGTCTAATGAGAAAAACACAGGACTTGGCTGTGATATCTCCCAGTTAAGTAGCATATCAACACTTACTGTATTAGCTTGCATGAAGAATGATTACTTGAATGATGGTTACCCAAAGATTTGGGTTGCTAACTTCACAAGAGGAATGAATGAAAAATTGGGGGGAATAAAATATACAGTGTAATGTATTGAATAGAGTCAGAGATTTGAAGGGAAATGTAGTGTAAAAGATTAATGTTAAATATATAAATAGACAACATCATCAGTGATGTAAGATCACATGACAACAGAGCCTACTGAGGGATGGTTCTATGTGAAGCCTCTTGCTAAGATTTGTCCTGTATATAGTTAGAAGGCTATTTAATAAGATTACCAACAGCCGTTCCTCTAGCAGTGTCTCTCTCTATCCCAACCAAGGACAACTTAAGCTAAGATCCACAACAGCAATAACAGAAAAAGGAGCTTTTTGTAACTGGAGTTTTTTTTCTTTAACTTCAGCCAACTCCTATTGGTTCAATCCATGCTGACATACCACTCTCACCACCCAATCGAGATAAAGCACCACAACAAACCAAACAGGTAAGCACTTGGTAAATATTTTCTTCATAACCATATATGGGTGCTTCCATGAAATGATCTTAAAGTTGATGAATTCAGGAATTTACTAAATATGTGCTACAGTCTATTAACTCTATACTGTTGTGTGAACTTTTGGAGGTTTTAGCATTAAAAATGTACCTTAACTTGTTTTGCCAGTTTGAAATTTGCATGCTATTTGTACATTGCAGTGCTATATCATAAAATACTTTGAAATCTTGAAACTCCAAATCTTAACTCTTGCATTCCTGTACTGGTTTCATCATAATGCTGCACCAAGATATGGTAGTGTAGTGTTAGAGGATAATATCACAGTTCTGCTATTGGGCCTCTGGTAACTCTGGTTGTGAGTTCAATCCCAGCGTGCATGTTGAGAAACTGAATTCAACAAATTTGATGCTTTGCTGGCCTGTAATAGAAAAGAATGACCATGAATTGCTGAATTGTCATAAAATCTCAACTCGTTCATAAATCTTTTTTTTACAAAAGAGAACCTGCCATGCCTACCTGGCCTAATCTATATGTGACTCCAGTTCCAAGCCTTAGCTTTACTGAATTGTAACATAATTGCCCAAGATAAATGCACACAAGCAACATCTTTGGACGAGTAATAAATAGAGGCTTGTCAGTATTTTGCTCGTCCTGTGAATGAATTTTTTTTAAGAAGTTTTTGTATTGTATTTGATTTTCACAAGCACCTTTCTATTGATATGTGCTTAATCCAAATTTTATTTGTACTGCAGTCTAGTCACCTGGCAGAATACTGGTGCCTCAGTACCTTTACCTTTACTCATGTGCGTGAGCTACCATTCTCAGTAATCTTCGTTAGAACTGGATCTAATCCAGGAAACAGAAATTGCCAAATTAAAGCTGTGTGGTGAAACTCTACATCCATGCACTGGATGAACTCAGAGATGTTGCTTACTGTGCAGTAGGTTACAGTAGGGAATTCCATGTAATGTTGGATAAAATTGTTGTTCAAAATAATAAATGCTACTTTAGAATTTAATACTTGAATCATTGCAGGCAGGAAAGTGGAGTTGAGGCCTTGATCTTATTGAATGGCAGAGCAGGCTTGGTGGGCCAAATAACCGCCTACTCCTATTTCTTATGTGCATTGAAACATATAAGCATTTACATGCTATCACTTTGATAAGCAATTGTGTGTTTCTAATGATGATGTATTGTAACTTGTGGTCAGCATTCCTTTTCCACTGGAAATTGCATAGGTTTGCTTACCTGGCATTGGTTATACACTTGTCTTTTACTCTGTCACATCAGCATTCTACTGTGATTTATCCAACGGAATTTATGATGTTTATGACTTTATAGAATGCATTACATGACCATGACATGTTATGCTTTTTACTTTCTACCTACTGCCATAAATTGTCCATAGTCTCTTGCCTTTTGGTGGTTGTATCATACTTGCAACATGCTTTACTTTGAGGAAGTTGGGTATTATAAAAGCACTGTTTTTGTGTAGTGGCCATTTTCCACCCTTACTTTCTTGGCGCGTTTATATCTTGGTTTTACATATGTTAAAACAATTACTTGTGATATTGACTCTGAAGACCTACCTGTCTGTGTGCAAAGAGAGGCAATTCACATACCACAGTTGAATGTTAAACATGCTTTGCACTTGCTAATATTTCCATCGGATGCTTAGTTGGCAGCAGTGGAGTATATCTCACTTATTCCTCTAATAAGGAATGCCTTCATAACTCAAGACTATGATACAAAGTTAAGTGGGAATGCAAGCTGTGAGGAGGACACAAAGAAGCAGCAAAAAGATATAGTCAGGGTTAGTGAGTGGGAAACAAAGTGGCAGATGGAGTATAATGTGGGGGAGTGTGAGATTACTCACTTCGGTCATAAGAATAGAATAGCAAAATATTTTTTAAAACGTGTGAAACTTGTGAATATAGATATTCAGATGACTTGAGTGTACTGATACAAGGAACACAAAAGTTCGCATGCAGGTACAGCAAACAATTAGGAAAGCTAATGGCATTTGGTCTTTATTGCAAGAAAATTGAAGTACAAGAGTAAAGAAGTCTGGTCTTTGTTGAGGCCATATCTAGAATACGGTGTGCAATGTTTTGGTCTCCAGATTTAAGGAAGAATATGCTTCCATTGGAGGCAGTATAGCAAAGGTTCTCTAGATTGGTCCCTGGGATGAGAGGATTGTCCGATAGTGAGAGGCTAAGTAAATTAGGTCTATATTTTCTGGAGTTTAGAAGAACGAGAGGTGATCTCGTTTAAATATTCAAGATTATTAAGGGACTTGACAGGATAGATACAAATAAGCTGTTTCATCTGGCTGGGAAATCTAGAACAATGGGGCAAAGTTTCAGGATAAAGAGCTGATTATTTAGGACTGATATGAGAGATTTTTTCACTCAAAAGGGTTATGAATCTTTGGAATTCTCTACACCAGATGCACCATCATTGAATATATTTAAGGCTGAGATAGACAGATTTTTGGGGCCTTGGGGAATCAGGGGATATGGGGAGTAGGAAAAGTGGAGTTGAAGCCCAAGATCAGTCATGATCGTGATGAATAGCAGAGCAGGCTCGGCAGGCCATCTGGATTTCTACTCCTACTTCTTGCATTCTTATACTTATGTCACAAGTCTACGATGAGGCCTCTCTCATTCATGGGAGTAACAGTTTCTCACTGTGAGATTCTTTGCAATTGAGCATTTCTGCAATGATTGTGACTCATTTTGAATATTAACAGAAGGGGAGTGCATGAGTGAAATGTAAGAAATTTCAGAGGAAGAATAAACTTCCCAGTTTTACCTTGTTGATTTACAAGTGTAAATTTGCATTTTTGTGAGCATCACAGCAGGACACACCAAGCATTAACTGTACCAAAATTTCTACTACTTGCCAACACACAAATTTGGGGCCAGAAATGAATTTTCTGCTGACTTCAGATTTACATAATAGCAAACACAAATAATGTCTTGTATATGGCTCTAATATAAATCTTGGTAGCCACTGCTTCAATCCAAATATCTTCCTATTAGTTAAAAGCAAAATACTGTGGATGCTGGAAATCTGAAACAAAAACAAATAGCTGGAAAAACCTAGGAGGTCTGACAGCATCTGCGGAGAGGAATACGGTTAAAGTTACGAGTCCATATGACTCTTCATCAGAACTAAGAAATATAGAAATGAGGTGGAATATAAACTGGGACAGGTAGAGCTGGATAGGTGGGAAAAGAAAAATATATATACAAATAAAAAATTATAACTTATTGGAAAAGGCGGGTTCAGAAAGGGTATGGGGATGGAGGAGAGAGTCCATGATCTGAAATTGTTGAACTCATTGTTAAGTCTGAAAGGCTGTAAAGTGCCTAGTTGGAAGATGAAGTGCTGTTCCTCCAGTTTGCGTTGAGCTTCACTGGAACATTGCAGCAGGCCAAGGACAGACATGTGGGCATGAGAGCAGGGTGGTGTGTTGAAATTTTTTTTTATAGATTTTCCTTTTCCCACCTATTTCCATTATTTTTAAATGTATTTCCATCCATTGTTTTACCTCTACCTTTTAGCCTACTTCGATCTCTTCCCCCCACCAGGGCTATCTGTCACTTGCTCATCCTATTTTCTACCTGTAATGTCATCATTAGCACATTCCTCAGCTAATATCACCACCGTCCACACCCCTTTGTCCTTTTGTCTATGACATCTTTGGCAATCTCTTCTTTGCCTCCACCTATCATTGGCCCTCTATCCAGCTCTAGCTGTCCCACCCCCCCCTCAACCAGTTTATATTCCACCTCATTTCTATATTTCTTAATTCTGATGAAGAGTCATACGGACTCGAAACGTTAACTGTATCCCTCTCCGCAGATGCTGTCAGACCTGCTAAGATCTTCCTTTCAGTGTTTTGGGTCAGAGAATATCATTGCTGAGTTAGGATTCAATGTAGTCACGTTCATGGTTTTGAATCATCTTTTCTTGTATGGGTCTTGGCCTTTCCCACTTCAGTTTACCTTGTGTTCATAAGGCAGGAAGGATCCACCAAAACAGTTGCCCCCATGCATAATGATTTCAGCTGATCTCACGTCAGCTAAAGGATAATGTGCAGCCCCCTTGTCATTTGTAACATGCTTTAATTTAAGTGGCTTTTAAGGAGGTCGGTTTTTCAAAAGTCTTGTTTGTACTTCCAGCTGTTTACAACTGTAAACTAGTTTTCTAGCCGCCAGTGTAACTGCTTGCCAAAAAGCTGAATATTTGAGTGCACAACTGTTAGCTGCATATGATCACATGAAATATTGGAAATAGCCGCAGCTTAAGCCATGACCTGTTTGCTTCATAAACACTTAAAATTTATCTGCTTCTTTACATGCATGAAAGCATTGAGTATGTTTCCTCAGTATGACACAAGTCACAAGGAGAAATATGACATCCAATATCAGCAAAAGGAATTTAACTTGATTCAGTCACTTTAAAGCAGTAACTTTGGCCATGGGCTTTTTGTTCAGGGTGTTTTTCAAGTGTGTGCTGAGTTATTACCTTTTCTGAGTTCTGAATTTACCTATCAAAATCTATAGGCAAGAAAAATATTTGAATGAGAAATGTGATTTAAAACCGGAAAGAGGCTAAAGAAATAATAGACAATGTCGGTGTAAAGTTTAAAGTAAGAAAGAATTGCCACTTTCCCAAAAATGTTCCATTTGACTGTATTATGATACACTCGAGATGAAACCGAATGGAAGAGTTGAAGAAGCTGTATTCAAATCGCGAAGTAGTTTATTAGCTTTATTTTAAACCCTGAAGTAATTTTAATTCTGTTCAGCATCTGTCCTGGTTCAGAGCAGAGGTGAGTGTAAATGTCAAATTCATATTTGGGTCAGATTTACACTGATATCATTGCTTTTAACCAAAATATTAAACATGTAAAATTTTAGTGGGCTGACAGAGAGAAAAAAAAACTGAACTTTTTTCTGAATCTATTCAAAATGCTTTGAAAATTTCCTGCTTAATTGGATCATTTTGTTTTCTAAATCAATTTGCTACTTGATCAGATGCTTTTACTGTTGCAAATTTGCATTCTTTAACAATATATAAGGAACGTAGTAGTAACAATTTACAACAGCAACTTCACAGAATCACAGAATCATACAGTGCAGAAGAGGCCCTTCAGCCCATCGAGTCTGCACCGACACGTGAGAAGCACCTGACCTACCTACCAATCCTATTTACCAGCACTTGGCCCATAGCCTTGAATGTTATGATGTGCCAAGTGCTCATCCAGGTACTTTTTAAAGGATGTGAGGCAACTCACCTCTACCCAGGCAGCGCATTCCAGACTGTCACCACCCTCTAGGTAAAAAAGTGTTTCCTCACATCCCCCCTAAACCTCCTGCCCCTCACCTTAAACTTATGTCCCCTCATGACTTGTATTTATATAACACCTTTAATGTAATGAAATGGCCTGAGGTGCTTTGTAGGAGCTTTATAAAACAAAGTATGACACTGAGCCACATAAGGAGATGGTAGGTCTGTGACCAAAAGTTTGGTCAAAGAAGTAGGTTTTAAGGAGCATGTTAAAAGAGGAAAGGAAGGTTTAGGGAGGGAATTCTAGAGCTTGGGGCCTAGGCAACTGAAGGTCACCAATAGTGAAGCACTTCAAATTGGAAGTCCACAAGAAACCAGAATTAGAGGAGCACAGACACCTTGCAGGTTTGAGAGGCTGTGGGAGATGACGGAGACAGGAACAGAGCAAGGCCATGAAGGATTTGAAAACAAGGATAAGAATTTTAAAGTCAAGACATTATTTGACTGGGAGAATTGTAGGTCACGGAGCAGTGAGCGGGACTTTGTGCAAGTTGGGGTACGGGTAGCAGAGTTTCGGATGATCTGGAGTTTACCAAGGGAAAATGTGGGAGACCAGCCAGGAGTGCAATAGGATAGTCGAGTCGAGGTAATGAAGGCGTAAATGAGGATTTCAGCAATAGAAGAGCTAAAACGGGCAAGGTAGGGGTGGGTGATGTTATGTAGATAGAAATAGGTGGTCTTAGTGATGGCATGAATATGAGGCCATAAGCTCATCTTGGGACCACATGTGACGGCAAGGTTTTGAAGTGGCTGACTTACTCTCGGATTGTTGCCAGGGAACAGAGTTTGGAGTGGGGATCAAAAACAATGGCTTTGGTCTTCTGGATATTTAATTGGAGGAAATTGCTGCTCGTCCAGTACTAGATATCGGATAAGCAGCCTGATGACTTAGCAACAGTGGAGGAATTGAGGGTGGTGGTGAAGTAAAGCTGGCTGTCATCAGCCTACATTTGAAAAATAACACTGACTTTGGATGACATCACCAAGGGACAGTGTGCAGATGAGAAATAGGAGGGGGCCAAGGATAGATCCTTGAGAGACACCGGAAGTAACAGTGTGGGAGCAGGCCGGGTCTCTGGCTATGATTAGATAGATAGGAATGGAGCCACATGAAAGCAGTCCGCTGTACAACAGTAGAGAGGCGTTGTAGGAAGACTGTGTGGCCAGCTATGTCAAAGGCTGCAGATGATCGGGAAGGACGAGGAGTAAAAGTTTACTTTAGTCACAGTCATGTAAGATGTGACTTTGATAGCCATTTCGGTACTATGGCAGGGGCAGAAACTTGATTGGAGGGATTCAAACACAGCGTTCCAGGGAAGATGGCAACAAATTTGAAAAGCACCAACACATTGACTTTGGAAAGGAAAGGTGGGGTTGGAGATCAGATGGTAGTTTGCGAGAACAGCGGGATCAAAGGTGGCTTTTTTTCCTGGGGAGAGGGGTGATGACGGCAAATTTAAAGGAGTGAGGGACAATACCTAAAGAGAGAGAATTTGTTTTCAAATCAGCTAACATGGGGGTACGGAGGGGAACTTGGATGATTAGTTTAGTGGGAATAGAATTGAGGGACCAGGAGGTGGGTCTCATGGACAAGATGAGCTCAGAGAGGCCATGACTGGAGCTAGGAGGGAAACTAAAAAAAGGTGCGAGTTCAGGGCTATAGCACGGGGGAACCCAAAAGCAAGCTTGACCCAGTGCATTAGTGGAAGGGAGGGATGTGGCAGAGGCAGCTGATCAGATTGTCTCAGTCTTGGTGACAATGATGTCTATGAGCCCCATACACTTGTCTAAGAAAAAGACAAGCACCCCTTTGAGCCTGCTCCGACTGAACCCAGTCCAACATATTCAATCTCCTGTGGGAGGGGAGTGTTCTGGAAAATTACTTCCTACTCCATAACTAAGTAAATTCAGAATTTCATCCATTTAATTGGAAAGTGAAAGGCGTTCTAAAGCTAGGGAATAATAGATGGGTTGCTTTTATGGAAGTCGGCTTTTGTTTTCTTTGTATGCTAGAATTGTTCTTGCACCTTAATCATTATTTTCTGTTTGCTCACTGATATTGCCTCACTTGTCGTCATCTTCGCTGTCACTTGTTTTCTAATGCACTCTGCAATTTTAATTTGGCATATTTACTAATTTTGCTTTTTATATAATTGCTGTATCTGCTTGCCTTAGCATGATTTTCCCCTTACTTTTGTTTTTTTTTTGTTTTGTTTTTTTTTCTTTTTATTTTCCTTTTTAACATTGACAGTTGGCAGATCGCAACGGAGCTTGGGAACCTCATTCCAGCTGTCAGCCCAGTACACAACATTTGGGAACACATCTGGCATCAGACAGGCTCGCAGGTTCCGTACAGGTACTTTCTGCATTAGTTGCACATTCTAACCATTCTTTGGTGTGTTGCTTGTAAAACTGATGTGCCGTCCTTGCAAACTAATTTCAATTCTGTTGCACCTAGTATTTGTATTCTTCACTTATAATTCTGCATTACAACTGGATTCCAATTGATGTTCAAAATGCAATCTGTTTATGATATTCAGTTTGACTGTATGTGGTAATAAGTAGTTGGTTACACAACTGTACAGTTCTAGAGTGCCGCTAATCTATTACCAGTGCACAGACCTCTAAAGCGTTGGTGAAATGGAGAAAACCAAATATACCACACTTCCTGGATTCCTGTTCAGATTTTGGATGTAAACCAAATGTGTAGCTAGCCAAAATCCACAATTGTAAAAGATTGAAAGAGTGATTGGTATCATAATTTGCCCTAAATTATGTGGACCGGCAAGGTTCCACGTTCAATACCTGGTTTACATCAAGTTAGCTGAGTCCATCTGAGGTGTAGCGCTATAATTAAAATGGACCTTTTGCTGATAGGCTCGGGAGTGGAAAAATCATAGAATGGTTCCAGCATGGAAGGAGAGCATTCAGGCAGCTGGATCTATGCCAGCTGTCTTAAAGAGCTACTTAACTAGCCCCATTCTTTTTCCTTTTAGCCTTGCAGTTTTTTTTCTCTTCGGGTAACTATCTAATTCTTTTTGGAAGGGCGCATTGAATCTGGCTCCATCACCTTCTCAGGCAGTTCATTCCAAATCATGACCACTTGCTGGGAAAAAATGTTTTTATTTCTAAACAAAAAACAGAATTACCTGGAAAAACTCAGCAGGTCTGGCAGCATCGGCGGAGAAGAAAAGAGTTGACGTTTCGAGTCCTCATGACCCTTCGACAGAACTTCAGTTCTGCAGTTCTGTCGAAGGGTCATGAGGACTCGAAACGTCAACTCTTTTCTTCTCCGCCGATGCTGCCAGACCTGCTGAGTTTTTCCAGGTAATTCTGTTTTTGTTTTGGATTTCCAGCATCCGCAGTTTTTTTGTTTTTATCTCTATGTTTTTATTCCTGTTGCCTCTGATTCTTTTGCCAGCCATTTAATTTTGTGTCACCTGGTTCTTGACTTTTACACCAATAGGAACAGTTTCTCCCTATCTACTCTGCCCTTATGATTTTGAACACCTCTATAAAATCTCTTCACCACCTTCTCTAAATCCCAGCTTCATTAACCTATTCACATGACTGAAGTCTCTCATCCAGAACCGCTCTTGTAAATCTTTTCTAAACCCTCTGCATTACCTTCTCATCCTTCCTAAAATGTGAGACCCAGAGTCAACCAAAGTCATTGTTACATAGGAACAGAGGTAGGACATTGAGCTTCTGGAGCCTGTTCTGCAATTCAGTTGCATCGTGGCTGATCTAAATCTCAATTCCATTTACAGTTTCTTATAAGCCGGTTAGTATTCTATATTTTTGGATATTGGGTGAGGTCAGGCCTCTGCTCGGGCTGTGACAACCACAGTGGTCCCCAGCCTGGCAGCATTCATTGCCTAGGCTTGTCACAAGAACACTGACCAGTTCAAGGAAGGAAACCCTGGACGTCTGCTGACACCCATTATCTGTTCTGCAGCATGATTCACATTCTACCTTCAGGTGAAGAGAACAGAAGATTAAGTAAAATTCAGATCAAACGCTTCTTGAGGAGTAGAGTGAATTGACTGATGATTTTTGGTCAATTACAGATAAAGATGAGTGTTGTATGATGGTAGCTTTCCAGGTGTTTTCTGTCAGTGACAACCATAATGGCTCTCCTTAAAAAATAGCAAATTTGTGCAAGCCATATGGATGTTTTTAGTTTTTGGATATTTTTGAGCCTAAGTATGGTCATACAGTGATGTGCTTCAGAATGTACATTCTGAATCTTATGCCAGAAACTTTATATCAGTTAGTATGCATTGAAAATTTTAAACACATGCTCTTGCACATTGAAGCAAAATTTTTTCTTGCACAGAATTTCCTGTCAGGTTCAATGTCTTGATGATAGTGAAATGAAGGGACACATTAATATAGAGTCTTGCTTGACAGGGCATTGAAAGCACTTCAGTCAATTAATTACCTTTGAAGTGTAGCCACTTGTGTAGGGTACTTTGTAATTTGTATATAACAAGATCACACAAACGACAATGAGATAAATGACAAATGAAACTGTTCTAGTATAGTTGGTTAAGTGATAAGGGTTGGCCAGAGCACCAGAGAGAATTTCCCTGCACTTCAAAGAGTGCTATAGGGTCTTCTACTTTCACCAGAGGGCAGTTGGGATCTCGATTTAACATCTCATCTCAAAGAGCACCTCCAACAAAGCAGCATACCCTCGGTGTTACATTGAAGCATCAGCCTGGATTGCGTTTGTTTCATTGTGGACCTGGAACACAGCACCTTCGGTTCCAGAGGCGAAAGCTCTGAGCTAAGGCTGACAAGTGCTCTGAAATTGGGATTCCCCTGTCTGTAGACTCTCAATCTGGCATTATGATGATGGTGATCTATCTTTCTGGCTGCATGTGACTGTAATTAAAACACAGAATTTTACTTCTGGTACCTTGTTCATCCTTTTCCAAAGTGTTTGTTTTGCTGATTGCTTCCATGCCTTTACAAAGGTTTTTCTTGAACAGTGGCAGCAGCACAGTGGTAATGTCATCAGGCCAGTAATCCAGAGGCCCAGGCTAATGCTGTGGAAACGTGGGTTCAAATATCACCATGGCAGTTGGTAGAATTTAAACTCAGTTAATAAATCTTTAACTAATAAAAAAAACGCTAGTATCAGTAATAGTGACCATGAAACCATTGTCGGTTGTCATAAAAACCCATCTGGTTCACTAATGTCCTTTAGGGAAGGAAATCTGTCGCCCTTACCTGGTCTGGCCTACATGCAACCTTGATTTTTAAATCTCTTTTGAAGTGGCCTAGCAAGTCACTCAGTCGTATCAAAACTGCTACAAGGTCTACAAAAAGGAATGAAACTGGATGGATCACCTGGCATTGACCTGGGAAACTACAACAGCAAACCCACTCCTGTTGACCCTGCAAGGCCCTCCGCACCAACATCTGGGGGCTTGTGCCCAAACTGACAGAGCTATCCCACAGACTATAGCTAAGCAACAGCCTGACCTAGTCATGCTCACGGAATCTTACCTTACAGATAATGTCCCAGACGTCACCATCACCATTCCCGGGTATGTCCTGTCCCACTGGGAAAAACCTACTTGACCTTGTCTTCACTAACCTACCTGGCGCAGATGTATCTGTCCAGGACAGTATTGGTAGGAGTGACCACGGCACAGTTCTTGTGGAGGCGAAGGTCTGTTTTCATATTGAGCAGACCCTCTATGTGGCATTACCATTGTGCCAAATGGGACAGGTTTTGAACAGATCTAGCAACTCAGCTCGGCCCACAGAGCCTCATGGATGCCATCAGCAGCAGCAGAATTGTATACAACCATAATCTGTAACCTTGTGACCTGGCCTATCCCCCACTCGACCATTACCACCAAGCCAGGAAATCAGCCATGGTTCAGTGGACTGCAGGAGGGCATGCCAGGCGCAACACCAGGCATATCTAAAAATGAGGTGTCAGCCTGATGAAGCTACAACACAGGACCGCTTGCATGCCGAACAGCAGAAGCAGCATGTGACAGAGCTAAGCAATCCCGCAACCAACGGATCCGATCTAAGTTTTGCAGTCCTACCACATCCAGTTGTGAATGGTGGTGAACTATTAAACAGCTAACAGGAGGAGTAGGTTTCACAAATGTCCCCATCCTCAGTGTTGGGGGATTCCAGCACCTCAGTGCAAAAGAGAAGGCTGAAGCATTTGTAACAGTCTTCAGCCAGAAGTGCCGAGTGGATGATCCATCTTGGCCTCTTCCTGGCGTCCCAAGCATCACAGCCAGTCTTCAGCCAATTCGTTTCACTCCACATGATACCAGGAAATAGCTGAAGGCACTGGATACTGCAAAGGCTATGGGCCCTGACGATATTCCAGCAATAGTACCGAAGACTTGTGCTCCAGAACTAGCTGCGCCCCTAGCCAAGCTGTTCCAGTACAGGTACAACACTGGCATCTACCCGGCTATGTGGGAAATTGACCAGATATGTCCTATCCATAAAAAGCAGGACAAATCCAACCTGGCCAATTACGGTCCTATCTATCCACTCTCAGTCATCAAAGTGATGAAAGGGGTTGTCACCAGTGCTATCAAACAGCATTTACTCAGCGATAATCTGCTCACTAATGTTCAGTTTGGGTTCTGCCAGGGCCACTCAGTTCCTGACCTCATTAAAGCCTTAATCCAAACATGAACAAAAGAGCTGAACCCCAGAGGTGAGGTGAGAGTGACTGCCCTTGACATCAAGACAGCATTTGACTGAGTGTGGCATCAAGGAGCTTGGCAAAACTGAAATCAATGGGAATCGGCGGAAATTGGATTGGAGTCATACTTAGCAAAAAAGTATGATGGTTGTGGTTGTTGGAGGTCAATCATCTCAGTCCTAGGACATCAGGACAGGAGTTCCTCAGCATAGTTTTCTAGGCCCAACCATCTTCAGCTGCTTCATCGATGACCTACCCTGCTCCATTAGGTCAGAAGTGGGGATGTTCGCTGATGATTGCACAATGTTCACCATTTATGACCCCTGAGATACTGAAGCAGTCTGTGCCCCTGTGCAGCAAGACGTGGACAACATTTAGGCTTGGGCTGATAAGTAGCAAGTAACGTTTGCACCACACAAGTGCCAGGCAATGACCATCTCCAACAGGAGAGAATCCAACCAACTCCCCTCGACATTTTGATGGCATTACCATTGCTGAATCCCCCTCTATCAACATCCTGGGGGATACCATTGACCAGAAATGGAACTGGCCTAGCCATATAAATACTGTGGCTACAAGGGCAGGCCAGAGGCTGGGAATTCTGTGGAGAATAACTCACCACCTGACTCCCCAAAGCCTGTCCACCATCAAAAAGGCACAAGTCAGGAGCGTGATGGAATACTCTCCCCTTGCCTGGATGAGTGCAGCTCCCACAACAGTCAAGAAACTCAACACCATCCAGGACAAAGCGGTCTGCTTGATTGGCACCCAATCTACCACCTTCAACATCCACTCCCTCTACCACTGATTCAAAGGCTTGGCCTACATAGCCAAGTGGTTATGGTACTGGGTTTGTAACCCCAAGATCAAGAGTTCAAATCTCACAATGGCAAACTATGAAACAATGTAACTTCATCTGAAACAGATGGAAACGGGTTTGTACTCAAAAGAGTTACAGCCATCCTGCAAAAAGCTTGGCCTAAATAGCCAAGTGGTTATGGTACTGGGCTTGTAACCCCAAGATCAAGAGTTCAAATCTCACAATGGCAAACAATGTAACTTCATCTGAAACAGATGGAAACGGGTTTGTACTCGAAAGAGTTACCACTGATTCACAGTGGCAGCAGTATGTACCATCTACAAGATTCACTGTAGCAAATCATCAAGGTTCCTTCGACAGCACCTTTTAAATTCATGACCTCTGCCACCTAGGTGAACAAGGGCAGCAGATGCATGGGAACATTACCACCTGCAAGTTCCCCTCCAAGTCTCACACCATCTATACTTGGAACTATATCGCCATTCCTTCACTGTTACTGGGTCAAAATTCTAGAATTCTCTTCCTAACAGCACTTGAGTATGCACCACAAAGACTGCAGCGGTTCAAGAAGGAAGCTCACCATCACCTCCTCAGGGGCAGTTTGGGATGGGCAATAGATCCTGGCCTAGCCAGCAATGCTCACATCCCATGAAAGAATTTTAAAAAATGGCTAGAAGGGATACATAAGATTGACACAGAGTATATCATCCTTCAGATTTCCCCTGCTCCATTTGAGCCAGACGTTGTCGGTTTCAAGGAGCATTCCAAGACTTGCGCACATAATCTAGACTGACACCTAATGTAACACTGCTCAGTATTACACTTGTCAGATGTGCCATCTTTTGAATGAACAGAGATCGCACATGCCCCCTGGGATAGGAGCAAAAGATTCCAAGGCATGATTTTAAGAATCCACTCCCTCCACCACTGACACAGTGGTAGCAGTGCATACCATCTACAAGATGCACAGCAGCAACTCACCAAAGCTCCTTTAACGGGAGTTCGCCAGTTGTCCTGGTCATCATTTATCCCTTAACCAGCATCATTAAAACAGTTTAATTGGTAGTTCATCTCCATTGATGTTTGCGTGTTCTTTGCAATGTACAAATTGCTGTGTTTCGCTATATTGTAACAGTGATTACATTTCAAAAATAATTAAGTGACTGTGAAGTGCTTTGCAATGTCCTGTTATCATCTAGGGCACAATATAAGTACACAGCCGCCTTTGCAGAGCTATGGGTGAAGCATCAGAGTGAGATTAATTGTGCATGGGCTTTTTGAAAGATCTATACATTGAGCCAAATGGCTGCCTTCTGTGCTGTATGATTCTATGCTTCTTTTCACTGAGTAAGCTCAGCGGTTTGAAAGACCTTCGTCTTTCAGTATAACCAAGAATCAAAGCTTCTCGACAAAAGCCTGTATTTAACCTCTGAACTGTAGTGCAAGTTACGCCATCAGAACACACAGGAAAAGCAAGCACCAGGGCAATCTCTCTTTTTGAATGTTGACATTTGAGATTGCAGATAGGGATCTGAAAGGATGTTAGAAACTCATGAAAATCACCTCCATCAACAGGAAATCACTATCTCTTAAGTAAAATTGCAGCAGCTGATTCTGTGAATTGTGCTTCCATCTGTGTTATTCACCAGGCTCAGTCAGCAAACTAGCCACATCTGTCAAAAATTTGTTGTTTCCCCAAGGTCTGCTGAAGTGTTTCTTTGCAAGTTCCTTCATGTTGAGGTTTCTGTCATTCTCCTGATAGAGTAAATTAATAATTCCCTTCAGGCAGTATGTGTACAAGTAGTTCTGCTCAAACTTCACTGTTGCATGCAATCTATCCCAAATTTAGTGACTGAATTCCTCTAGCACCAGAAAGATTTCCTACCTCAGAGAGGAAATCCTTACACTAATTTGGCACATGCAACCAATTGCAGAAAATAACTGGATACTTGAGTTCATGTGTGTGAATGGATGAAACAGTTTATTGGATACCATGGCATAGTCGACTAACTGCCCACAGTGAATCAGAGATTTTCGCTTCAGACAGTGAGGAAATAGGCTAATCAAAAGGCAAAGAAAGTCAAAGGAGATTTATTTTTAATCAAGCTAATGTTTGGCATGGATGAAAACCCAATACTGTGCTCAAGTTTCAAAATGAAACCATTGAGAAATTCACTTCAGAAAAACTTCTCCTTGCAAGTGTGGATCACATCAGCTCTGCACATGGGGATACAACCAACTTTTCTAAACCAAGAAAACTTGAGTATAGATTGGCAAAAGTTAACCAAAGTCTGCTAGAGGTCAACCAGCTAAAGCAGTAGAGTGTTTCAGCACTGACAAGCTTTCTACTAATTATCTAACTAAATCCAGCCTATATGTTAGGGAATTTGACTACCAGATTGTCTGGAGCTAAGTGGGAAGAGCCTTATGATTGGCCAACCCTTTCAAATTCTGTTGAATAAACCAGGAAACAAGGTCAATCATCAGTCGTGCACTCAAGTAGCTTAAACCTGCCTGATTAAGAATTGTTAATTGTGCCACAAATAATTTATTCAAATCTGCGATCACTAATCTTGTTATCTTAATACAAATGCTATCATGGAATGGACAGGGATTATTTCTTAAGGAAATATTGTTCATTGAGCAGTTGACAGGTGCAGATTTGAGCCTATGCCTGGCCAGACTGGCAGTATATAAGTGACTGCACTTCGAAAAGTAATCCATTGGCGAAACAACATTTTTGGGCATCCTGAAAACATATGCTATATAAAAGCAGTTATTTCTTCCTTCTTACACAGGTTGCTGCTTGGATTTTTATCTTTGCAAGGTGGGAGTTCAGATGTTTGAATATATGCAACAGGCTAAACCCAATCTTTCTTGCCCTCTCCCTATCCTACCATGGTCTTTCCTAGCCAAGGAGTGGTCCGAGGCCTGTTTCTAGGCCTCTGCCAATTCAGCTCTGTAATCAGTTACTAAAAGGTGCGTGAGTATTTGGAAAAAAGCACTTCACGCAGCAAAAACGTCCCACGTGTAAATGAAATGAATCACTGATTAATCAAATTCTTGGTGGGTACATACCCAGTTAATTTACTTTCTGGCGATGCTGGTTAGGTCATCAGGAGAATTTTCTGTTTTTCTTCAAATAATGCAGTGAAAGAGACAGAATGGAACCTGTATGTTTTATCTACAGGAGTAAACCTGCCAGTATTGCAGCGATCCCTTAGTACTCCATCTCAGAATCTCAGTTTAGCACCTATTGTGGGACCAAATTGTTATCTGACCCATAGACAAGAATACTGCCAGCTGATCCAAGTTGACTTGCTCAAGTCAGAATTTCCCCTCCGATGCTAAAGATGTTTTCTGGTCTTCGCTAAGTAGTTCCCCACAACAGAGTTGAGATCAGGAATTCGATGTATCAAGAATTGCAGGCAGGAACCATATTGTTGTGACGATTTTAAAAAGTTATATTTCCTTTGTGTACGCAAGTATCATAAATAGATATATGCCATCAAAGTAAATAGACATCTATCCATGAGATGGCCATCTTTATTGTGTAGTAAACATTTTTCAATAATCTTCATCCAGCATTTTAGTGCTGATAGTTGACTAATCTTGATTATTTTTGCAGTTTTTCATCTCGTCACCTGATTGTTATTGAACAATGGATACTTGTGGTTGCTTTGATTGGAATTGCATTGTTTCTGTTTTTAATTTTATTTGCCCTATCTCTTGGTGGGTGAAAATACTAGTTCAACTTAGGGTGATTTTATCTTCATCATTTGCAAGTGTTTTTTCTTGAATCTTTAAATGTACAGTACATTGTGCATAACAATAAGTAGCAGAAAATTACACAATTCTTCAAATTATTTTCTGTATTTTTTTAAGGTGGTCAGTTCAACAAATGGAGAGCTTAACACAGATGACCCCACAGCAGGACACTCCAATGCACCCATCACAGCCCCAGCAGAGATTGAAGTGGCAGATGATACAAAGTATGAATTTCTCCTAACCTTCGACATAAATTATTTATTTTTGAATATTAAGCAAATATGAATCCTTAATTATTGTTTGCTTTGAAAAGCTGAGTGAAACAGCATATCTTATGATTTAAGCTAGCAGTATGCATCCAAGACAAACCATGTATGTGGTTCTGAAGCTTTACCTCTATGGTAAAAACATATCAACTTGATCATGATGTTTCATGCTAAAAATGGACAGAAATTCATTTTTGAATATAATTACAAATGTGCGCTTTGAAAGCTGCAAAGTCCATTTCATTAGTGCTGAAAGCTGATTTTGTTTAATTTATTCAGCTTTACAAAGACTCCATCAGTAATATTTGTATTACATTCTGTTCCTGCCAGCCTACAAGGGCACACAGTGACGTGGCATTCTGCAACAGACCTCACAAAATTCTATGCATTCAGAATGGAGTGGGTTCATTGAAGAGAGCAAAGGGGGAGATAGGAATCAAGGACTCTGTCTCAAATCTGTTGAGCTATAAATGACTTAAAAGCAAATCAGTCTTTTAGTTCTGTGCTTTGCGAGTTAAATGATGATGTGCTTTGCGAGTTAAATGATGGAAGTGTGGAATTCTAAATAGGTCAAGTCAGTTATTCAGGCATGAGATTTGGACCATTTTTCTTCTCCTCCCTTAGTTCTTGAGTTAAAATGTGTAGTTTATTCCGAGCTTCTGAAAACCTTTCCCTACATTTGTGGCTAAAATTAGACCAATTTTAACCTTCACAGCACTTCAGCCACAGAGATAGGAATTCACGATGGCTCCATGCCTTGGTGCTGAAGCTGAATTGTATTAACGTTTTGATGGAGGGACCATCTAGTACACCTGCAAAATTTAAGCTTTTTTGAATTTCTCTCTGAAATACTTGGGCATGAATCATATTTTGGAAAGACTATTACTTCAGTATGTTTCTCATTTCCCATTTTAAATCTTTCTAACAATTAAGAATTCATCCATATCACAAATTATTCCCAGTTGTGGCTGTGTACAATGTGGTATAGAATCACTCTTCCTGTGATTCTTCCCTTCTGATTCTATGGGAAATTGTTGACCTCCTTAAACATACAGCCACAAAAGGATAGGTTTGGTGGTGCAGTACACTTGAAACATTGATATACATCATCTAGAGTGTAGTGGTATGTGAGTTCATAGCATTATTCTACCACATTAAACTGAACAACTGAGATTGGAACTTTATAAAGAAAACATTTAGTGAAAATAGGCACTTCCCAATAAGAATAGAGGAAAACTGAAGCCAAATTGCCCACTCACACAGCTGTTTTCAGTGCAACATTATTGAGTGCCTTATCATAAGTCACTTTTTATACTTGTTATATGCTTGTTATACTTGGAAGACAGGCTTTATATTTGACAAAAGATGTTGAAAATAGAGGCAAACCAATTATTCAGCAAGTTAGTGAAGGTGCAGTACCTATACCTGTGTGGGTAGCCCAGAGCAGATCCAACCATTTTGCCATTGATTACTTTCCAAATTAACTCCCTCATCCTGTAGCATTATCTTGTTTCACATTCAATACTGAATGCCTTGTACACCTATCAAAATGAGGCACCTGTTGAATTTTCTAAATTTCTACAACTGAATATATTGTCAATTAACATGTTCTTTGTGAAGTTTTTATTATTAGCACAGGAACAGAATTTGGTATTTCAGTGGGATAGCTTGTACAATGTCCTTTAGCCTTTGACATGAGATTGATGAGGGAAAACTCTCCCTTTCTGGCGGTTATATGAGTCCAATGTAGAATGAATTGCAACGGTTTTAACTCTGTAGCTAGTAGGCACACATAACTCAAAACTTGCTCAGAAGTCAATACAACCTGAGCAAAATTGTGAGAGGGTGGGTGGGGCATTAGGAACTGTTCGGCTGAAGCAATGGTGATCGCACCATTTTTAATAGTAAAGGAGGATTTATTTTCCATCTGCCTTGTCAAGAGAACATTTGATGCTAATACTCAGTGCCCAAAGCAGAAATATGATTCATTGACTCATATTAGCATAATGTTGGTGAGCACAAGGTAAATTTTTGAATGCATAAAGCTGCTTTTCCTCTTCATGTGGTAGTGAATTTATTGTTCATAAATATATTAACACCTAAAAATATCTTTGACCAGAAATAAAGTTCTTCAATCCACTATTTTCACTTTCTTTTGTTTTCATTTGGCCCTTGCCCATTCAACTCCAGTTGCCTTCGTTGCCAGCAGAAAGGAGAAAGTTAGATTCTAGTTGTGATATAATTCTGGCTGATACCAGCAGGAGCTTTGAGATCTTTTTCAGTCGACTAAAACCTTTAGCGGTAACAGAGGATCTTTCTCTCAGCCATGTGTGTGTGTGTTTTTTTTTAAGGTGCTGTTGTTTCTTCAAGAGGCGGAAGAGGAAAACCATTCAGCGCCATAAGTGACTCTGGAAGCTGCTGTGAGATTTACAAGCGTGTTCTGCAACTTTCCAGTCATAATTAATTCAGAAATCCATCCCTTTTGTGGCAGGCGTCTGCCGTTGTCTAAGATCATGACTTTTCTGCCCAGCATTTTGGGCTTCTGACATTGGTACTCTTTTTTGCTGTGAAGTTCATACTAGTGGACTTGGCAAATGCACCATGCAAAGTTTTTACTTCCTTTTCTGTGGGAACCCACGAAAGCATCGTCTTTGAAATAAACACCTGAAATCTGCATTAAATAGGGTTAGTTCTCTCAATGGGATCAAGGCAGTGTTGAGTTCAAGTTTTTAAAAAGTTCCAGAATGAAAAAGCAACAATTACTTCAAGATTTTGGTGGGCTGCTGATATAATTTGAAACTCAACTCGAGACATGATTCATTCATCTCCAGTGTTATAATTGCGAGTCATACGATAATTTTTTTCTTTATTTTTTTTTTTCCTTTTGTTTTGATCAACCTGAATGCATGGTGTAGTCACTGTCGTTGGGTACTGTTGGGATGAGGAAGTGGCCTGCAGGCTTTCCTCACCTTTTAATTGCACTTTCGATAACAGTATGTAAGAGCTTTTGGATCTGATTGTGCAAAAACTGTTTCTATGTACCTTTTTAAGGGAATACAAAAATGGTAGGAAATGTAGCATGTTTTTAAATGTAATAATGTTTGCAAAATGTAAATGAAGCAGTTGCATTATTAAACTGGGTAGAATTAGGACCTGATAGTTCACAGAAAAAAAAACTTGTTCAAATTCAGATCTAGTTTGAGCTTTTGAGATCCAGATGGCACAAGGGCCATATATGAACAGGAGGTGGTCATCGTCTGAATTTTAGCAGCTGTACCATGAGATAAAATGGCACTTCAGACACGATAGAGGTGAATGGGTCATTTGTGGAGGCACCATTTATATTGGATCTAGGCAAAGCAACCCAGTTAATAGGGGAAGGGTTTTGTACAGTTGAAGGCTTCTGTCATAGTCATGCCATATACTGAGAGATCAGCATTCAAGTTTTGTTACCAGTACTCTTAGAGCACGAGGTAAGACAGGAGGAGGATCTCGTATTTCAAAGCATTCGGCGTTGGCAAGTTTACAGCAAAGCACTTTGGAAGGCTTCTAAACAAAATTCTTGAACTAGTTCAAATTGTCAAGTAAAAAGTGGGCAAAAGCACTCTGAGACATCATGAAGTTTTCAATTTAGGCAAGAGCAGTGAAGAAGAGTAAGTTAGCAGTCATTCGATCAGGCCCATCAGACAGCAAGGAGAATTCTTCAGGTTTCAATGACTTTGTTGGAAAGTTAGTAACGTGAGCAGTGACAAAGTACCTCAATTTCTGAATTGGAAGCCACAGCTGTTAGTCTTAATTAGGACAGAAATTAATTTGAAGTAAATCTTGATTTCAGAGGTTTACCAATTACCAGCTTTACCCGTTGCGTTCAATGTGCTGTAAGCTGTTCGTGTAGCCATATTTTTGGTGTGTCGAACTACAAAGATTTTATGCACAATTTTATTTAGAAAATCCATTGTTTTTACTTCAAAGTTCATTTCATTTAAAATGTTACACCATTTTAGAATCCACTCTATCCCCCTTCTGTTTTAAGGCTGCAGGTTTTTCTCAGGAAATTAGGGTACTTAAAATGGACCCCTGATGAGAATGGGCTATTGATTGATTATCCATCTCAATAGATTCTTGGTAACTATAGGTACAAGTAAAACTTGGATTATAAACTTCTACCTAGAGTGAATCATTGGTCCTGCACATAACTAAGCTTATAGGTTACGTACTTTACTGTGAGTCATCTTTACTGAAGCTGTTTCCATTGGTGCAGTACCTAACAGGTCTATTTCTGGTGCAGAGAAACACTCATCCACAACCATGTGCAACATTTTATTTGTGTAACATTCAGTTTTTAGTTGGTTAAAAATTTTTTTGGATGCTTAAGTGTTGTTGTGGATTGTGTCCATTTGCCAATGAGATATAAGGAGGGCAACACAGGAACAAAAGGGTAACAATGTTGGCCCTGATCTTCTGTTACCTGGTCTCCACGGTAAACATTGTTTGATATGCTTGCATCGTAATATATTAATGAAGAAACTACAGTACTAAGTGATGGTTTTTGTATGGAAATATGAAGTAATTCTTTTGCATTTTCAATTTTTCTTTCCAAAGTATCATTGAGTATTCAGAGAGTTAGTTTGGCCAATATGGTTAAAGCACTCCTGAAACCTAATTTGCAGGTGTGTCTGGTCCTTTCCACAAGTGAAAATATGAAGACATTTTAAGTGAAAATTATGCTTATTGTTTTTTTCTGAAATAATGTTAAGCTTTGTGTTCACAAATATCTTGTGAACTACCACAATTTTTTCTGAAAATTGAGAATTCAACATGTCAGGTATGTGAGACTACCCAAAGGTTTTTAGCTGAGGCTAGTATTGCACAGTTGTATTTTTATTACGTTCCCACCCCTGAAGTATAAACTAATTTACAGTTAGATATAGACCTTTCCTGAGAGAAGGCAGAACTGATTTTGTAACTTCCAAAAACATGCACTTTTCATACTGGTGATCTCAATTCAGCACAACCAATGTGTAATTTCCCTTGGACAGAAAAATTATGGAATTAAGTGCTGAACAGAGAGTATCTTTAAAAATATAAACCTAATGTTTGGTGGGCTGTTGACGGTCATACCTTATTTTAATACTTATTGTTGTATATAGACTTTCAAAAATTTATGTGGGCAGTTTGAGCTGTCAGAAATGACCAAGAGTTTGACTGTGAATCATCTCCATTTCCACTTAAATGGATAGAAAGAGGAGTCACAAATAATGTCATGGTAGCACAGTGGTATCACCAGCATGCTGTGCAATGTTTTGCAAAATTCACCTGCTGCCTTTTCTGCTAGGATGGGTCTGTTATTGGCTGGAATGCAATTTATCATGATAGGTATTAATGTGACAGTTAAAATGTATATTAATGTTTAGGTTCCGATTTTGTAACCTTTTTTTGTGATAAATCTACTGCTCAGAATGGCACTACAACTGAGAAGGTTGAACTCTGCATTCTGTAAGCTGCCCAGTAATTTAACACTTACTTGACATAAAATGGTCCCTATCCACAACAAGCACATGAGCAATTTTATTATGCTGTCATTAATTTTGGTGACTGTAATAAGTGAAAAGAACCAAATAAAGGGAATACAAGCAATTCATATTTATGCCTTGCATTTTTTTTATTCATTCAGGTGTTAAACTCCTTGCTAGGTAACTAAACGTTCTGAAATGTTACAAAAGCATCTGGTCAGATTAAATAATTGGCTACATTTTGCATTGTACTGTACAGTATAAAGCTAGCACACATATATACATGCTCCATGTAAGTTCTAAACTGAGAAATGGTGAGATATGCTATTCCAGCCAACTAAGGTGTTAAGTGAATTAATACACTTCCTCCTCCACTGACCTACCTTGTCCTGCTCTTCTGCTCTGGTAAGCATGTAATTTAACCAAATTACACCCATGTAGACTTGATGCTGAACTCTGCCATTAAACATGAAGTGCCATCAGTGAGGTCTTTTTTTAAAAATCTGATATATACCACAGCAACCAAAGCACAAATATGATGCATCATTTGTGCATGAGAATGTATGTTGATATTTTGTTCTTCTGTTTCAGTTAATCAACCTTTGTTTACAAGTTAGAGTTAATGCAAAGAAAGGAAGAAAGACTTGCATTTATAAAGTGCCTTGCACAACCTCAAAGCACTTTACAGCCAATGAAGTACTTAAGTGTAGTCACTATTCTAATGCAGGAAATGCAGCAACCAACTTACACACAGCAAGGTCCCACAGACAGCATGTGATAATGACCAGACAATCTGTTTTTGTGATGTTGATTGAGAGATAAATATTGGTCAGGACACCAGGGATAACTCCTCTGCTCCTCTTTGAAATAGTGTCATGGGATCTTTTGCATCCACATGAGGGGACAGACGGCGCTTAACGTCTCATCTGAAAGATGGCACCTCTAGCAATGCAGCATTCCCTCAGTATTGCACAGTGTCAGCTTAGATTTTTGTGCTGGCGTCTCTGGAGTGGGATTTGAACACAGGCAAGAGTGCTACTCACTGAGTCACAGCTAACAAAGTAGCCGAGTATTTTTTCTTTGTGCAGTAATTTACAAGTAACTTTATCCTGTCCCTCTAAAGAAATAGACATGTAACTATCTTCAGTAAGGGATGATTCTTCACATTGGGATGCTAAAGTCTGCAAATCTCAGCAATTTGGCATATGTTTATTTTCTTCTACAATTTCATATTTGGTGCCATGCTGTAAATAGTAATTGTGGGGAGAAAAAAGCGATTGTCTCATGTAATTTTGGTTTGTTCTATGACAATTCTGGATTGGTGTTTTGAGCAAGAAAACGCTTACCAAAACACTGTGTATGGCATTAGTGAATGCTAAACTGATTCAGTTGGTTATAAATGATTACATTGCATTCGAAGAAGAGCAGTGATTTCTTTGTGTCCTGGCCAACATTACCACCTGCCCAACTGATACCACCAAAAGAAAGCCCTGGTTAACCAGCCATTTGTCTTATTGCTGTCTGTGGTATGTTACTGAAGCAAATTGTTGCTACATCTAATCTGTACTTTCATGTTGGCTCACATTTTCTAGATTTGCTAACTCCTGGCTTCCAACAAATCCATCAATTTCAGAAAATTAGTTGCCTGTACTTTCCTGAATTGCAACTTGTCTTGCACGGTCTGTCAAAAGTTCAAACAAAAAGACTCCGTAGTACTATTCTTGCCTCTCTGAAGGTTGTGTGTTCAATCCCTTCAAGAGACTTGAGTACATGACTTAGATTGGCACGTCACTGCAGTGCCAAGGAAGTACTTTATTGTAGGAGGTGCAATTTTCAAATGAGCCATTAAACCGAGGCTGAAGTGAAAAATTCTTTTGGTGAGCAAGTTAGTTCTCCCAATATCCTAATCAATATTTGTCCCTTAACCAACACATCCAGAAACAGATTACTGGTCGTTTTTGCTGCTACTGGAACCTTTCTGTGTGTAAGTTGGTTTCCTAAATTGCAATACTTCAAAAGTATTTATTGGCTATGAAGTGCTTTTGAATGCCCTGATGTTATAAAAGGGACTATATAAATGCAAACTATTTCCTCCTTAACAAAAGATTAAAAAGAGGAAGTATCTATGAATTGAAGAGCTGGTAAAATTCAAGTTTTCCAGTTAAGAATCTCCAAGATCTAAACAAATTCACTTTAGCTTTTGGAGCATGTGGCATATTCCAAACTGGATAAATACGATGATAGCGGGTGAGGGGCAGGATCTACCTCAGGATTGCAATTTCTCCTCTTGCTTCCTCTTCCGCAGTTAATTAAATGTTGTTCCAAGGGAAAGGCACATCATAAATGCATTTCACTGGCAAAGAAAATCATACTGTTTCTCATGTCAGATATCCTTCAACCTTATTAAAATCAAAATTGATCCTGGATGGATCTTTTTCAACCGCTTGTTAAAACTTTTAAAATAACACTTCAATGTCCAGATAACCTCCAGAAAAAAATTCCAACTCACCTTCTGCCAAGAACATCTGTGAATCATAAGATTCAGACATGAATGCAATACAGGTGATCAAAATCCTGACCTTGCTCAATTTTGCTTGAAAGCAACTGGCCCAATTTCCTCAGTCTTTTCAGAGCTTTCAAGACTAATTAAGCTAGATCTCTTTAGCTTTGAAAGAACACATCTTGGAGGGGACCATAAAGAATTCTTAGTTCATGAGACAGAGAAACCCAAAGC
Source organism: Carcharodon carcharias (assembly GCF_017639515.1). Lineage (NCBI taxonomy): Eukaryota > Metazoa > Chordata > Chondrichthyes > Lamniformes > Lamnidae > Carcharodon > Carcharodon carcharias. The sequence continues at coordinate 143,564,664 of NC_054480.1, forward strand.
AATGTCTTCTGATGTGCCAGAGCAAGAGAGCACAGGTTCAGGGACTTCAAAACTGGAATGTCTTGCCAAAAAAGGTAGCGGAGGTCAAGATGCTGAACATCTTCAAGAAGAATGTGGGACTGATATTTGGAAAGATGAGATTTATAGGATAAAGTGTCATTTTCAACCAAACTTGCTGTGATGATGATGCAACTAATTATATTTCACTCTTGCCCTGCACAGGCCAGCTAATTCTAACTTGAATTTGGGACCTTTTCCATTTATCTGACTCCGCACCATATCTTATAGTTGCATTTAACCACTGAAGCATTAGAGGGCAGCCCTTGACTTTGATTTACTTGTGACTAGTTCAAGAGTTATGAAAACTACTAAATACTTGGCACTGGAAATAGGTAACTAGTCACCATGATTTTTTATTGTGAAGAAATGCTATTTTAAATTGTATGAAAATTTATAGAGATAGCATTGCAAAAATTGTGATCTGGAAGATGAGAGCAGAGTTATCTCTGGATCCAGTCCCAACTGATTTTTTTCTTTCTACTGTCTGCAATAGTCTTATCAAATATGACAGTACAGCATAGTACTCAGCACTACAGTGTTTTACAGAGTGGCAAAAAGGAACCGTGAAATAGAAAATCATATGATTGCAGTTAGGAGAATTTTCTTCCAATGTCAAAGATAAAGTGAAACATTGGATCATAATAGAACAGTGAGAGAATGTTCCACTCATCAGGATTGATATTGTTCATCTTGGGCCAGTCAAGTGGATCATTATTTTGTTCTAAAAGACCAATTCCCAATTATTCTAAAATCTTGTGCTCTACTTAAATAACAATTGGCACAGCAGAATGTTATTGGGATCACTGAGAAATTAGTTCCATGTAGAATATTGTTTTAATATATAAATTTCTAGAAGCTGCCTGAAATTACTATGCAGTGAAAAACTGCTCCCCAGTGATCAAATGAATAGGAAATGCTAACCATAGAATACTATTTCAGCTTTGTTCCCTCTGGATTAATACTTGTCTTCACAGATTTTTTCCACAAAATGTTCTCAGCAGCAATTTTACACCACCAGGCATGGAGATGAATAGCATCGCTATACATTGGTATCCCTAGAACAATGATTTATATAGTAGAATTAACTACCAGTGGTAAATTCATTCATGATGAGTGTGACCTTTCCTTCTAATACTCTACAGGAGACAAGATATTTGCTTACCAGTAGGAAATGGAAATAATCAATAAGCCTAAACTACTTAAATGCTCACTGTCAAAAATAACATTGGAGAATGTCTAAGATTAGGTGTTCATACAGTCATCACTCTTGATATTTTAGGGTTGAAAAAGGGAAAGCAAATGAGGACCAAAATTCAATAACTTTAAAGGAACAGATACATATTCTTACCTCCTTATGCTGCATGTTTATGATTCTTTCTAACTATATCTGGAGGTTAAAGTGCACCTAGTGCCTCAGAACCCCAATTCCGGAATAGGTTCCATTGGTTGACTGATTCAATAAACAATGTATGTTTCACCAATGGCTCAGTTGGTAGCACTCTCACCTCTGAGTCAGAAGGTTGTGGGTTTGAGTCCTTTTTTCAAGACTTGGAATGCATAATCTAAGATGACTCTTTTAGTGAGGGAGTGTAGCATTGTCAATTTGTGTTTTCAGATGAGATGCTAAACCAAGGCTTTGTCTTTCCCTTCAGGCGGATCTGAAGGATCCTATGATACTATTTGATGAGGAGAGTTCTCCTGTGTTCTGGCCAATAATTATCCCTCAACCAACGCCACAGAAACAGTTTAATTGGCCATTATCTTATTGCTATTTGTGGGACCTTGCTGGGTGCAAATTGGCTGTCCCTATTCCCTACATTTCTAAAGTACTAAATTGGTTGGGAAGCACTTTGGAATTCCCTGAGGTTATGAAAAATATATATAAAACGTATGTATAAAAATCTTAATTTAATATCAAAAGATTTGTTGTGATCTGTTTCGTGCACACCTTTCTCGCTAAAATTATTTGTTGATGGAATTCAGCTACCAAGTTTAGGAACGCAAAAAGCCCATTAGACTTAGGTTGCCATTTTTGAAAAATCAGCCCTCTCTTGCCTACCTTCTCAACATATCTGCGAATCCTCTTCTATGTTCAGAAATACATTCAATTTGTCTATTGTTATTAGTGTTTTGTCCCAACACATTGAATTCAAAGCTTTAGTTATCATCTACAAATTCCTCCAAGGCCTCACCATAGCACCACAACCCCACTTATATCACAGCCTTTGACTCCAGGGCCCTATGCCCCCTTCTCCCACAATATACACCTTCCTAAAGGCAATTGGGTATAGGCAATGAATGCTAGTCATGCCACATCACATGAATGAATACATTAAAATAAAAGCTCCTTAAAAAGCATTGGCAGAGCCTTCTGTCTCAGTTGTACATGTTGAAGTCCCTTCCTAAATCCCTCTGCCTATTCACTTACTTTGAAAGCTGCCTCAACACTTATCTATTCAAACATGCTCTCAGATAACTCTTGTAACTATATGCTCGATATTTGTTCTCTGTAAAAGGGGTTGGAACAATTTTTGTTAAGAAATTACCATTAATATAGATTGTCTTGCAAACCTATTTACACTGCTTCAATGCCCTTCCATGACACTCTCAGTAAAAAAAAAAAGATTCAACTTTTGTTCACTCTTCTAACTCCCTAATTAATTTATGCCCTTTTATCAGGACTTATAAGAATTTATCCTTCCATGTTATTGCAGCTAGTGTTTTTGAATGAGTGCATTTGACAAAAGTGGAGTTATATTTACTGCTTTGAAAGAGTCCGATGTAAATAACGATTTCTATAGGATTATGAAGGTTAGTGAAGTTTTCCAAAAGAAATTAAAGTTTTACTCTTGAATTTGGCAGTTCCTGAAGCCCAGCATTCATCTTGGACTGATTAGTGTGTCATTTTTATACTTACTACAGGTCTTGCATGCCAAGATAATTGTCATCAAATAATTCCCATTTTTGTTTCAAGAATACTGTGGTGTTTAAGTAGAGCATATACTACTTAGCTAGTGGGTAGTCCTTTTTATATACTTCATTTAGAAACAATTCAATGTCTGTAATACCAGGAAAAGTCATTTATATTTAATGTAAAATAAGAAATATGGGGAGACATAGGCCTGGATATTTCTGGGTCTTCGTTCCAGTGGCAAAAGTGTGTTGGGATGGAACAAATGGCTGCCAAATTTAGAGGTCAAATTCTAGGGTCAACTAATTTAAATAATGCTGACGGGATAAGTGAAGTGGTCTCCTCAAAGGGGTTCAAAAACGTGTTTGAGATGTGGAGGAAGCTTGCTTTTTATAAATTGAAGGTGGAGTATGGAAGCAACCTTTTGTGTTTAAAGATCTTTGTTCAGAGAAAGATAATGTCCAGTAGATGGAATATCAACGAAGAAGCCAAGAAGTGTATGGGACAGGTGGGGGAAAAAAAGGGTTGCAAATGGGTCTTCCACAATCTATTGCAGTGTTAGAAGAAGTTTAATGACTACCAGGTCAGTAACATAAGATTGATTCTAAATTAATAACAGGGAAGGTAACTGCTTCTGTGATTCAATCTCCAAGCACACCTTAAAGGGCAATGTTCAACTGTTATCATATGGTACCCTGCTCCCAATTCCCAAAGCAAAGTCACTTGGCAGTGCCCACAACTTAGGTCCTTGATCCCTTTACACCTACCATGCATGAATCATGATCAAGTGTGACTGCAGCAACCAAATACCACTGTGCACTTCTGCAGAAGACAACAGCATGGAATACCAGGGAACAACCTGCTGCTCTGGTAGGATGCACCAACCTCTGGCATTTGACAGTGCAAGAAGAGGATGCAGTGGCCATTTTTGGTTCCTATTGTGATTTGGCGGTTGGGAATGGAGGTGTCAGAGCCCCCTCTGTCTTCTGTGGATTTGTAAAAATCGTTCTTTCATAGAAGTTTTTTTTTCAATGTGTCCTTCAGTCTTAAAGGAGCTGCTGAAGATAAAAACGTGGTTCAAGCATTCCAATGTTAATGGGACTCAGAGGCCACAGCCTGAATACATCAGGGAAGATTTCTAAAGTGAGACCTTGCAGTCCCATCTACTTCTATTGGTCACTAACCCACACTGTCACTCATCTTCTCCTTTGAATGCAACAGTCCAGATGCCCCTGCACTAAAGGCAGGATCATGACTGCAAATAAGGAATTGACATGAGGCAGAAAGCACAAGAAAGCCAAAGGCTGCAAATGTGGAAGGGGTAGATGATGTAGTATAAAAGTCTGGCATATAAAGGGTTACTGAGTACAGTATCACCCACAATGATGTAAAAGGGCACATGACTCACAACTTGAGGTCAGAGTAGCATTGGACAGAAACATGTGTAGAAGCAAACATGGAGACAGCTCCTAGTTTGGACCTTTACTGTACCTATGTATATAGTTTCTAATAGTTAAAAAATACTGTTGAACTACCTAAGACTAGAACTACCTTAAATCCTACTGAGCTACTCCCAACATCTTACAACATGGTGGCAGTGAATGGAACAACTCAAAACCTTGCACAGAGTACAGAAGAAAATTAAAATCCTAGAAAATGGGAGGAAAATCAAAGAACATTCTGACCTGAAAAAAAGCTTCAAGAAGTGAAGGCGCAAAAGGAAATTGCCAGGGAAAAGCTCCAAGAAAGGCTTGGAAGCTGACGTTAAAATCCTCACTGCAGCAAAAGACTTCATTGAATCCAGTGGAAGTCCATCTTCACTATCCAGAGTGTGTAGAGTCAGGAGACCAGCAGGGGTGAGCTAAAACTTTAAAATTCCTGGCAACCTAAGTCCCAAAAAAGTCCCAAAAACACCGCAGTGGTCCAAAATTGCTGTTCAAGTCACAGTCCGAGAAACCAGACTCTTGAGATGGCATCAGAACACGCGGCAGTCGAGCTCGCTCCGAAACAAGAAAAAAAATAGTAATTAAAAATTAATCGCGACTGAGTCAGCAGCTTTAAAAGCCCAGCGAAAGCCAGGATTCAACACTTCCAAGACCCAAGAACATTGTGCTAAAGTCGGGAAGACTAACCAGTCAGCCATTGTTGAAAAATTTAAATGCTAAGATTGTGAAGGCTGTTACTATGGGAACCCGCCAAAATGACAAGTGGAGGAAACTCTTTGTGAAAAACCACGTGGCGGCGCCATCTTGGATTTTTGGAAACATCCTGAAACTGAACCTGCAATTTAACAATTTTAACCATGGATTGGAAATCCATTCTCCAAGATCAGCTTGGACTTATCCAAGGTCCAGATAAATCACAAAATTGGGAACTCTGGAGAAAGAGATTCCTTGGATACATGATTGCTTCCGGTCTGGGTAAAACGACAGAAGCTGAACTAGTTAACACACTGAGATAAAAGCAAAATACTGCGGATGCTGGAAATCTGAAACAAAAGCAAAAAAAGCTGGAAAAACTCAGCGGGCCTGATGAAGCTGGATAGAGGGCCAGTGATAGGTGGAGACGAAGGAGTGATTGTAAAAGATGTCATAAACAATAGATCGAAGGGATGTTGATGGTGATGATACTGGCTAAAGGAGGTGCTAATGATGACGTTAAGAGTAGAAACAGGATGGCCTGAGTGGGGGTGGGGAGGGGAGGGTGTGAGAACAAGGATTATCCTGCTTTCTACTCTGCTTCATCTGCCTTCCCCCCCACTTACATAGTACACATTTCACCACATTTCCACTTCTCTTTAGTTCTGAAGAAGAGTCATACGGACTCGAAACGTTAACGCTGCCTTTCTCTCCACAGATGCTGTCAGACCTGCTGAGTTTTTCCAACAATTTTTGTTTTTGTTTAAATTAATACACTGCTTCATTTGGTAAGTCTAATAGCCAACAATATAGCTAGACAAGGAATCATCTGCAAAATTTGATGAAGTTTTAAAATAATTTGATGCCTATTTTAACCTCAGAAGTAACAAAACCCTTGAAAGGGTTACACTTAATAGACATCCAGCAGCCAGGAGAACCTATCAACTCTTTTGTTACTGAGCTGTATAGAATGGCTGAAGACTGTGATCACAGTGACCTGAAATCTGAACTAATCAGGGATAGAATAGTTGTGGGAGTGGTGGACGATGCACTCTTGGACATGCTTCAAGCGAAGAAAGATCTAACCTTTGAGGAAGCCATCCAGTCAGGCAATCTGAAATCTGTTTGCCGCACAGATCCATATTAAAGGAAGATAGCAAGCCAAAAAGTAAACCCCACTGTCCAGTGAGTTGAACAGCACAGAAACAGGGACACTCCAGGCTAAGAGAAGCAATACCCTAACCAACCAGTAGAGTGACCATGCCAGCGCTGTGGAGCAAAGCGCCCCCCACAGGCATAACCAATGTCCAGCAATTTCATCCGACGTTTTCAATGTAACCAAATCGGACACTTCGCGAAGGTGCGCAAAGCCAAAACACCAAAATGCATGGAGGATCTCGAGGATTCACAAGGTCGAGACAGCTCACCAGGACGACACACAACCATGCTTCTGGGATGAGGTCGAAGATCCTGGATCTTCATTCTGGAATGCGGACATCTCCTGTTAGTGGCTATCTCACATACTTTAAGTTGGACACATGAGCCAGCGTTACGATCCTATCAGACACAGAACCATGGCCGGTGACAATGCACCTGTATGGAGCAGGAGGCATTCAATGCCTGGTGAAAGGAACTCTGCAGGCGATTCAGGTACAAAGACAAAGCAATCCAAGACACCCTGTTTGTGGCCCACAACCAGGACTGTTCACTGCTCAGCTGAAAAGCCTATGTTGATCTTAACCTTTTACAAAAAAATTGTGGTGGTCAACCAACAAGGGCCTGGCTTCAAATATAAAAAGGAGTTCATGAAGCTCTTTACAGGCTTAGGGTGACTGAAGAATATATACAGGGTCACGTTGAGGAAGGGTGCTAAACCTGTGTGCCTGTTCACTCCACAAAAGATTCCCCACCCGCTCGTGAAACAAGTGCAGCAGCAGCTGGACAAACATGGGGGTGACCACCCCGGACACACAGCCAACCGCACGGGGTTCCAGGAGGGTCCCAGTTCCAAAACGAAACGGGTCCATCCGTATTTGAGTCGACTTGACACAGCTCAGTAAAGCCATGGCCAGAGAAGTACACCCGATGGATGCTGACCTGACTCAATGCCAATAGCGGCTTTTGCAACTTCTGCTAGACAAAGAGTCCAGGTTGCTCATCACGTTCATTACCCACTTTGGCAGATTCTGCTTCAACCGCCTGTTGTGATCCCAGCTGAGGTTACCCCTGAACAAGCCTGATCCCAGAGTGAAATCCAGCTTGATAGATCCTAACTTGTATTTTGTTATTGCAGCTACTGAACAGAGGCACAGGAGTCAGCTGATGAACTTCTACCAAAAGAATGAAACATTTATTCAACAAGAAAAGATGAACTATATTACAATACTCCTTCACCCACAACTAAACCTCTACAGACATATACAGATTTATAAGGATAACACAAGTTACAAAAGTTATCTTATACTCTAATGTACACAGTAAGCACCCAGTCCATGTAAACCTATGGCACCCTGTGGTCAGACACATCTCACTCAAACCAAGTGACAGATGTCACCTCAAACAGATGCTATGGATCTCTCCTCAACTCCCCCCAGGCGCTTGTCTCACCGTGAGCCAATCAGTCTCACTGAACTCTGTCTTTTACACGAGGGATTCCAATCCACTCTCCAGGACATCGCCTTGGAATCTTCTCCCAAACTGACGCTTTCTCAGACACCTTCCACAAGGGGACACCTTCCACAACGGTTCGGCTCCAGGGTTTCGAACTCGCCTTCTGATGCTCCTCTTCCCCTAAGTCACCACATGCACTCAAGCTGACTTCCATGGACTCTCTCTCACCAACTCAGCTGAAACAATACATCACTGCTTCACGTGCCCATAGCAAAGAATTACGGATCTTCAGTTGTCTCTTTGAACCTTCTTACAAGCTGTTCTCACTTTAAACCTGAAGCTTGGAGCCTTTCCCTCTGCCCCTCACTCTTAACTTCACTTAACAGGACCTTTTCTGAGGCTCCTGTCCTTCCTTTGACTACAAGGTTTCCTTTGAACTTTCCCCTCTCCCACTCTCCTGGATTTTTGGAGTTTTTCTTTGCTTGGGACCATTTTGTTCTTTTAGGAAATCTGCAGTTCCCTCTCCCAATGTTCAGTCTCTCTGGGGTCCTGGCTTCAACTGAATTTAAAACTGCTATTTCTTTAGTTCTGTGTGTATGTCTGTGGGAGAAACCTACCGATCTGACTCCCTGTTGCTAGGCAACAGCACTACTCTTTCTAATCTTGTGTGTTTACTTTAACTGTATAGAGGTCATAAACTTCTCATTAGAAATGCAAGCAGCTTTTTAAAGTAAAACTAAAACTTCATTTGACCTTTCTTAATACACAGTTGCAGAAATACAAATCAATTTAAACTTTAAAGTGAAAACTCATTCCTAACACCTGCAAATATAAATCTAACCTCCTTAAACTATCCATATTTCCTAACATCCCTGCTGTTTGGAAACATTTTCACAAGCTTGTGTTTCAGAAGATGAAAGAAAGTGTCCACGCATCGTTATAAGTCATCTAAAGTTTAGCTACTGAAAATGCCTTGCACAGAAATGTATATATATTTCATTTCATCACAGAAACCTCATTCCGCCTGTGGATGAGGTTTGAAGAAAAACGCAAAGGCGTTTCACCGTCCACCAACCGTAAGTTTGGACAGGCAATGAAAAATTAAAGACAACTGTAACTTTAACTATCTTAATCGGCCCTTTAATTCTGCCCCTGAAGACAGATTATTTGGTCATCGTTGTTTATGGAACCTTGCTGTGTGTAAATCAGCTGCTGCAATTCCTACATTACAATAATGACTACACTTCTAAAGTACTTGGTTTGCTGTGTAGTGCTTTAGTGCATCGTGAGGTTGTGCACAGCACGACATGAATGCAAGTCTTTCTTTTCTTTAATATACAGCCGAGCATCTCAGAACAACTAAAGAATATTCATTTGATTCCATGCCTGGGATTTAAGGATCTTTATTTTCTCGAGGTCCAGTCTCCTATGATCGCTGGTAACCAAAATCCTGTTCCCAGTACCTCAGGAGAAGCTGGTAATTGTGCCTCTCTGACTAACAGTGATTATCTCCATAGCAGCAGCACAAGTGAACACTTCAGCTCCCCACAGCAGCCTAATAATTTTATTTGCAAGCTCAAACTGCCACGGACAAGAATTTAACCTATCTTTTATCCATCCCAGCTCTTGGAGACCTCAACAGGCTCAAAACATTTTGCAGCTGCCTCTACATCTTAACCCCTAAGTTCTTGGATGACACAGAAAAAAGGGTTCAAATAAGGCAGAGCGTCAGCTGTTGGCATCATTTTGTGGCTCTCTTGTTAACAGGATCCAAACTGGTTGGTGCAGCTGAAACAGAGACACGGAGCTTATCTCCACTGAGAGAGTTTATTGACTTGTTCAGTCTCATAGCTCTCCTCCTGCTCAACCCAGTGTCCCAGCTATCCCCTTATTCTCTTTTTATAAAACCAAAAAAAATGTCAATAAAATAAATTAAAGGGGTTGAGAGCCCCCCTGGTGGGGCACTGTAATTAAAACAAAAACGTCAAAGGAAACTTAACTAACTGGACCAAAATATTATTCTCAGGGGCGATAATGCACCCCAGACCTCGTGGTCCCCACCAGTCATGGAAAGCCTCAAGCGTACCGGCGGACATCGCATGCTCACTGTCCAGCTGCAAACATGGCCACCGAAGAGGGGCTGACAGTCGGGTCCGATGACATCCTCAACCGCCCAAAGCCTGGACTTGTTGATGACCACCTTGGCCAGACCCAGGAGCAGCCTTACAAGGAAGCCCTCCAGCTTCCCTGCTCCCCCGTCCCCCACCCACCTCGGCACTGAGTGATCCCTATTTATAGACCCTTTTTAGAAACAAAATCAATCAATTAAACTAAAAATCAGAGGGGGTGACAGCTCCTGGTGGAGCACTGAAACTAAAACAAAAACGTGAAAGGAAACTTATAAATTGAAATCAAAATGTCACTCTCAGGGGTGATGATGCACCCCAGCCCCCACAATTCCCACTGATTGCGGAAGGCGACTAGCATACCAGTGGACACCACACGCTCCCTCTCTAAGGCCACCCGCCTGCGAGCATAGTCGGGTCAGACGACACCCTCAACCGTCCGCTGCCTAGACCTATTGATGGCCACCTTGGTCAGGCCCAGGAACAGGCTTACGAGGAGGTCCTCCTCCCTCCCCACCCCCCTCTGCACTGCGTGATCCCCCATTTCTATGTGCTCAAAGACAATTAATACCCATCACCTGTTTCTCTTAACAATGACATTAACAAACCTTAAGAATGTAATTGACCAGAGAGTAACACTCTTGCATCCTCCAGAACATCCAGCATCAGTCCTTGCCTGACTGCCAAGTTATGAATCTTACATCTACCTCAAGATAGCCCTGGATCTATTCCGTCATTCCTTTTAGTATTCCATGGTTTGTTCAATTATTAATCTTGTCTTCATTTGTGCTTCATTGTAGTTTTCCTCAGTAACACTGGTGGTTCTATGAAGCGGCATCATGCTCTGGGGAGTAGAGAGAATCCCTGGTCACCCAGCAGGCATCCTGCTCCTTGCCCCTGCTGTCAAAATTGAACTGCGACACTAGTCTAGTGAACATCATTACAGCTCATGACTGTGAGTGCAAAAACACAGTGCTTGTCAATCCAAACGTGCTCCCATTTAGAGATTGGAAGTTATTGTGGGGGGAGCTATATTTGAGTTGCGGAATGCCCGATGGGTAGAATCAATAGGTGAGACAACTCCTGAGAATGACAATCCTGAAGAATGTGATGGCCACACATGAATCATCTGTGTAGGAGCACTATCAAATTGCGTAAAGAGAGCACTGGTGATTTGCCTTAAGGTAGAGTGCACAGCAAACTGTCAAAATAGCCCCTGTGGTTTCCTGGAATGAGCGAGAGGTGTAAAGAGAACTGTGGTCACTTTCTCTGCTGCTGCACGACCTCGGTTGCAGCTCCGACTGCAGCAAGGAGCTGTGTACCTTCATAGCTTCATTAAATCATCACAACATCCTGAGACAGAATTTCTGGGAACAATCTCTAACGTGCATGAAAGTCCATAGGCCTGGAAGGATCATGTTTGGAAAGCCTGGCTGTCCTCTACGACTGCCTGATTAATCTGCTTTCCCTGCCTGCTGATCATCTTCATCCTCCTCCTCCAATAACATTCTAATATTAAGTGGGATGATTTTTTTTAATGAGAATCCCATTGTGCAGCCTCTATCCTAGCTGAGTTGTTATGTTGATAAAGAATAATTTCCAAGGGCAATGCAGAAGGGACTGGCTTCCTGTGTATGTCAGTAAAATTTGCTTTCCCAATGCTTGGGGAAGTGGTGATGTAGTGGTATTATTACTGGACTAGTAACCCAGGGTAATGCTCTGGGGATCTGTGTTTCAATTCCACCACAGCAGATAAAGTTTGAATTCAATAAAAAAAACTATAATTAAAAGTCTATTGATGACCACGAAATCATTATCATAAAAACCAATCTGGTGCCTCTACTGCCCTTTGGGGAAGGAAATCTGCTGTCCTTACCTGGCCTGGCCTACATATGACTCCAGACCCAGAACAATGTGGTTGCCTCTTAATTGTCCTCTGAAATGATCTAGCAAGCCACTCAGTTATATCACCACCACCTTCTCAAGGGCAATTAGGGATGGGCAATAAATGCTGGCATAGCCAGCAACGCCCACATCCCATGAATGAATAAAAAAATTACACTGAGTCCCAAGTTATGACCAACAGCCTTCCCAAGCAATCTCGGATGAGCAATGTCCTATAACCAAGTGTTTCTGCTTTAATAAATGGGCCCTGGCAAATGGTAGTTTATAGACAAGACAAACATTCTCAAAAATTGATGGGAAGGAAGGAGGAATTTCGGGTGGATAACATCATCCTGCCCTAACTGAGCTGCTTGCCCGTAACTGCCACTTTGAGGGTAGGCATTTCTTCAGCACATCCTAAAACTGAATTTCTCCAGTGAAGCTTAAGTGAAAATCAGCACCCTCAGAAATTTCTGGCCTTGCTTTGGCCCCACCCTAGAAATTTAGGGGTGGGGGGCCTCAATGTTTTACTTCAAATTATGCATGACCAAGGCAAAGGTCACAAGTGCGCCTTTTAATGTTGGGAAATTAGAAACATTCTCGGACTATACTTTTCCAATTGTTTCTTCTCTATTCTCTTGAAGGGACCAACCCCCACTAGACCACAGGAATCAACAGTCAGCTGTGAACTTCTTCAAATGGCCAACCTTCATTTGTGAGTATAGATAATGAGCTTCTGAGGGCTAGTCCATTATGAAGAGCAATGCTGTTGACCAACCCTGTTCTGGCCCTGTGCCCAGAGGTGGACACATTGCACCCTTGGTAACTGGTTAGCAGTCAGAAACATACTTTCTTCATCTGCCTAGCTCCAGGGACATTGAACAAAATTATAGCACCTTAGCTGTCGTCTAGCAGGACAGTAGTTAACTTAACACAGAATAATGATTGACCAGAAATGCCTTCCAGTCTGTTTGGTTTAATGTTACACCATGCTGTGCCTCTATTCACTTTTAGATAATCAGGGAGTATTTGATATAGTCATTTATGATTAACACATATCTCCCCTTATTTATGTTGTCAAAATGCAACATTCATTTTCATCCTTTTATTTTTTTCCATAAAACTTTGTTATTGAGAAGTCAAGTAAAAGGCAGCCAAAGGTGAATAATACATTTTCCAAGCGAAAATGCAGACAAGTTCAATATTAGAAAATACTTTTCAGAATTTAAACATTGTTGGCGATTCCTTAAAATCCTTTAATTAATATACAGTTAAAATGAGAAAGTAAAGCGCTCACTAGTGTTGTAGTCTAAATAAAATGTAAATTACTACTTATAAGTTAATTTTGGCAAACAGTAATTAGGCTCTGTGAAGTCCAATGGAGCAATAGCTTTAAATGATTTGATGTTGGAGACCACATGCACCCAGGAGGGAAGTGAATGTAGTGGAAATGTGAGGAGATCAGTGGGAAACTGGAAGGAAGAGGACTAAGCAAATATTCCAGGGGACTGAGAGCTGCCAAATGGGTACTATACAGACAGTCGTGTGAATAAGCACAGAACTCACACAATTTCTGATGATGTAGTAGAGACGAAATGAGAGAAAATGCTGCTCCACGCCAAGCACCATCTCTATATACAGCTGCAGGAACAAATTTCATAAATGGATTTCAAGAAATTATTTTAGTTGTCAAGATTGAATTTCCAAGTGAGAATCAATAAACCACTATGAATAATTTTAAAATATTTGTATCAGTAGAAAATCAAAATGGGTGTTTTTGGTCAGCCTGGTATCAGGGCTGCAGGTGCTTCACCCTTTGTTCCACATCCAATATCTCACAACCTACACAGATCTGACCACCCACAATAACCATTTGGCCACAAACACTATTTAGATGAAAGAGCAAACTGCTTTCTGACATGCAGCATTTAGATTAAGCAATCTTCTTCTATTGTATTCCCACCTATCCACTGTATAACCAAGGTACTAATACTCGTATTTATTAACCACCAACTACGCAGCTGGCTTACTTTCATAAGATTACAAAACTCAATGCAAATGTTACTTAAAAGATTTAAGTTATGGAGAATAACAAGAATCTTTAACAGGAGAATCTTCAAATCTCCCTATCTGTCTCCAATATTGTCTACCAGGGTATTCCACAACATCACTAGGACCAATCATCTTCAGCTGCTTCATCAATGACCTTCCTTCCATCATAAGGACAGAAGTGGGGATGTTCGTTGATGATTGTACAATGTTCAACACCATTTGAGACTCCTCAGATACTGAAACAGTCCATGTCCAAATGCAGCAAGACCTGGACAACATTCAGGCCTGGGCTGATAAGTGGCAAAATAATATTCACACCACACAAGTGCCAGGAAATGACCATCTCCAACAAGAGAGAATTCAAACATCTGCCCTTGACATTCAATGGCATTGCCATCACTGAATCCCCCACTATCAACATCCTAGGGGTGACCATTGACCAGAAACTGAACTGGACCAGTCATATAAATACTGCGGCTACAAGAGCAGGTCAGAGGCTGGGAATTCTGCGCCAAATAACTCACCTTCTGACTCCCCAAAGCCTGTCCACTATCTACAATGCACAAGTCACGAGTGTGATGGAATACTCTCCACCTCTCTGGATGAGTGCAGCTGCAACAACACTCAAGGAGTTCGACAACATCCAGGCCAAAGCAGCCCGCTTGATTGGCACCACATCCACCACCTTCAATATTCCTCCATCACCAACTTGCAGTGGCAGCAGGGTGTACCTTCTAAAAGATGCACTGCAGCAATTCACCAAGAGTGCTTCGACAGTACCTTCCAAACCCATGACCTCTACCACCTAGAAGGACAAGGGCAGCAGTTGCATGGAAACACCACCACCTGCAAGTTTACCTTCAAGTCACACACCATCCTGACTTGGAACTATATCGCCATTCTTTCACTGTCGCTGGGTCAAAATCCTGGAACTCCCCCCCTAACAGCACTGTGGGTGCACCTACACGACGTGGGCTGAAGCAGTTCCAGAAAGTGACTCAACCCCATCTTCTCGAGGCCATTTACGGATGAGAAATAAATCCTGGCCAGTGGAGCCCACATCCCACGAAAGAATTAAAAAAATCCAAAACCTATCATCACTTGCAGACTTGATTTTATCAATGCTCTTTTCATTGATCGCCCAATCTCCAACTTGCACAATTCCAACTCTTTCATAACACTGCCACTTGTGTTTCATGTCACACAACCAATGATCATTATTTTTATTGGCTTTAACGGCTTCTTAACCCACTTCATGTCAAGTTAAAAATCCTCCTCCTCATTTTCTGATCCCACCACTGCAATATCCTCCAGGCCCACTTCCTAGTCACACCTTGAGCTCTTCCAAGTCTGGCCTAATCTGCAGCTCCTCCCCCACTCCCAAATTGATGGGAGATTTTTCAGCCACCATTCTCATGTATTCTAGACTCCCTTTCTTAAAACTCCTCAAAACTTTCAAATGCACTTTTGGTCACTTCATGAAACTTCTCAGCCACTTACTGCGTAGCGTTCCTCCATATCTGCTGTAAAGTACATGGCAGGCTTCATTTAAGTGTAAGTTGTTAAGTTCAAT
Source organism: Carcharodon carcharias (assembly GCF_017639515.1). Classification (NCBI taxonomy): domain Eukaryota; kingdom Metazoa; phylum Chordata; class Chondrichthyes; order Lamniformes; family Lamnidae; genus Carcharodon; species Carcharodon carcharias. The sequence goes on from NC_054480.1 coordinate 143,580,018, forward strand.
TTCTTGCGCCCACCCCTCAAAAAAAAATGCTTTGGCAAACACCCACAACTTGCATATATAAGTAAATATGTGAATGTTTTCCATCCCAGTGATGGAAATATTATTGAGGCAACACGCATGAATTAAGGACATACTTGTGTTACCAGTAAGAGCTCATATATTAGAAATGGATGCAATGCTGGTCCCCAATCTCCCTCCCAACTGAAGCCACCTTTCTCCTGCTTGAAAGCATTGTTTCATTTTTGGGTTGTTTGTTTATGGGCTGGCTGGGAAATGCTGAATTGCTACACACCTAGTGAAATGTGATTACGGTTCCCAACTGTGCTTAAATGTATTCCTGGAGGTTTCGGCACATGACCTGCCCCCACACTCTTGCCATTAGTTGGCCAACACATCCATCCTTGTGACGCACTGCCTTCCTAAGCCAATTGGAAAGTAAAAGGACTCATCACCTAATTGGATGATGATTGGCTGTCAGCCAAAAACAGCCATTTTCAATATTTTTATATCTGGTAAAGAGAAATGTTCAAAGAAATTTTTAAAAAAATTTTTTTTAATGTCGCAATGATTTTACACAGAGCAGTGCACAGCAGTCCTGGAGATTAATCTTCAATTCCTGAAGATTCCAGGCCAATCCTGGAGGGTTGGAAATCCTAAATGTGATGGGCAGTGTAACAAAAACCAACTGAGGGAGAAACGGGAGTGAGATTTTATGTATAGTTTTATGTGAAAGAGCAGCCAATGATCTGTGTCATTTACCATTGAGGATAGATTGATGACCCCGATTTTTCCCTTCTCGCCTGACGAGGTTTCTTTCTGTTACTGTTACTTGTACATAGCTAGATTCTTATATTCGTTTCCAGCTATGAAGGTTTAGGCTATTAAAATTCTCCCCTCCCTTCTATTCTGTGTCTGTCATTGTCACATGATTGTAACTGGGAATTTATGTATTAATATTATCTACTAGTATGTGGTAAAACAAAATTGGATCTACACTCAGCAACTACAACATTAAACATACAGAGGTTCTGCTCTCACTTGCCTGGCCCAAAATCAGTCAGATCCCAAAAGCAAAAATAGCTTACCAAATTCTAATTTTTTTGTACTGAATTATGAATTGATTTAAAAGGTCCGTTAAGACAATTCTTAAGATTACTTTTACCAGGGATGTGGTTAACTAGCAAGTTGCTAATGCCAGGGAAATAAAAATTTATTTTCCTTTCAACATTATTCTAAACATACTCTAACTATTTTTGAAAAACTGATCGGTAATATTCTGAGCTAGAAGATGAGGTCGGGATCAGATGAGATTCAGCAGTGCCATGTGCTGTGGCAAATACTACCTACTTACTACCTCTGTAAATTCCTCTAAATCCTACAACCCTCCAAGAAATCTGAGTTTGTTCCAATTCTGGCCTCTTAAGCAACCGCACTTCCTTTGCCCATGCCTTCAGTTATCTAGGCCCTAAGCTCTGAAAGCATGGCAAAAACATCAACCTGTTTTGAGGCCAGTCATATTTTTGATACCAGCTGAGGAAATTTTGTCTGAAAAATCAAGATCCCAAACTGATGTATCTGGGGTTCCCTGTTCATTCTATGCACGGCCATTGCAAGGAAAAAACTTGATATTATTAATCATCAATTCATTAAAGAACCTACTGTACAAAATAAAGTAATATTTCAATGTGGGAGGCTGAATAAACAAAATGCTACCTCCTTGAGCAAGATGTTGTTCAGTTCTCCTAATATCTGCTTTGACTCAGAGTCAGCTTTTGTCTGATTTATGCTACTACAAGGTGCTTTATGAATACAGTTCTTGTAGCACAGGAGTAGTGTCCCTACCTCTGGGCCGGAAGCTCCATGTTTGTGTCCCACCTCAGGACTTGATGGCCATGGAAGGTTTGTGCATAATGTGGCCAAACAAATTGACTACCAGCCTGTACATCCTTCCAATACACTTGATGGCAGGCAGTAAGAGTGGGAGAGGTTCCTGGTCAGCCATTTGCAGAAGGTAATGGCAAACCACTGCAGTACTTTGCAAAGTATAATCATGGACCAATCCAATGGAAATCCATGGTCCACAATGCTCTCTTGGGGCATGGTACCTGAAGGATGATATAAATGCAAATAGTTGTTATTTCAAGAGCAAAGAATTTGGCCAATACTTTTTTCCTCAAGCAATGCTACAAAATAAAACAATTTGTATTTATCTTTGTCAATGGGACATTCCTATGCAACTATAGTGACTGTAGTTCAAAAGTAATTAATGCAAAATACTTTTGGATATCTTAAAGATGTGATAAATCACTACATTGATCAGTAGCTACAAAGAAAAAAATAATTAATGTGATGTGCATTTGTTGTCCTTTCACATTTCAAACATTCCATTAAAAAAAAATCTATAGTCTCAGCACAAACATCAGTAGAAAGAAATTCTCAGTGCATAAATATACTGCAACGTGGGTATATGTGCCTCTGGATGACTAGAATATACTCGCACCATTCAACAATACCACCACATGTTTGAACAAGGATGGAAGGTGGGAGCAATGACTCACTTTGAAAAAACCAACATATCTTATTATACTTGATATCTGAGACTTTGCATGTTATTATGGCCCTTGGAGGAGGATGTTGACTGGCTATCCATTACAAAATGAAATGTAGCATTTTGACACAGTACAAGGCCTTAAGCAAGGGCCTGGAAATAAGTGCACCACCTTCTCAGGAAAGATGTTGCATGTAAAAAGACAAGTACATTATTGATAGGTTGGATATTGGGAGGATGTTTCCTCTTTTGGGGCAGACTAAAACTAGGGGTCACAGTTTAAGAATAAGAGATCTCCATTTTAAGAGGAATTTTTTTTCCTCTCAGAGGGTCCTGAGTCTATGAAATTCTCTTCTCTGGAAAAAGTAGAGGCTGGGCCACTGAATTTATAGCTGATAGATTTTTGATAGACAAGGGAGTCAAGGGTTATGGGGGGCTGGGTGTGCAGGCAGGAAATTGGAGTTGAGACCACAACCAAATCATTCATGATCTTATCGAATAGCAGAGCAGGCTCAAAGGACCAAATGGCCTACTTCTGCTCCTAAGTCCAATGTTCTTTGCTTAATCCTCATTTAGAATACCATGTCCAAATTTGGTCCTCTGATACAATGGGTGATATTGAAGCTTTGAGTAAGGTTCGAAGAGGAGAATGATTCTCAGCCCATAATACCTAAACTATCCAGATTGGTTTAAATAACTGGATCTACATACTTTAGTGAAGCATAGACTCAGACAATCTTATTGAGATCTATAAAATAATGAATAATGTGTATACTGGAAAACTATTACAATTAGACAGATTGGGGAGGACCGGGGTCCATGCACATAAACACAAGGGGATAAACAGGCTAAACTGTTAGGCAGTTCTTACTTCTCAGAGTAATAGACTTATTGGACACATTGCCAGCTTTTTGGTGTGTATTATTATGAACGGTCCCCGGGAAAGGTTCCCCCAATTTGTTATGATCCCAGATGAGGTATCCCAAATTGTTATGCTCCTGGGTGAGGAGGGATGAACTGGCTCCCCTTCTTTATTCAACTCCCTCGGTTAGTCACAACAGGGTTCATCTACAAAGGATCCCTTCCCTCGTGGATATCTTTTCCCAGTCCAAATGTATTTATGTTTTAAATGGGGCGAATTTAACCAGGCTTTCATGACTTAAAGAGTGAGTGAGTTTATTGGTTACTAAAATGTGAGAAAATAAATAATAAAAATGCATCACACATACACACAGGTTAGAAATTAGAAATTGTGTCCACAAATAAAAGTTAAAAAAGATATATGAGTCAGTCTTGCTGAAGGGTTCTCAAAATTCCCACGTTTTTCATATCATCAATAAGGATAAGACTTTTGGACTTTTACCTGAAACCAGACGAGAGGAGTCAGAATACGTATTCTTCCCTTTAAAGCAATCAACCCAGAGAAAGACTTAAACTGAAATCCATCAAAATCTTGCATAAATAATCGCTACTAACTACTAAGGCAGGAAGATGACAATCAGTGCAATTATGTGAACCCATCAATACTCCACACATACAATGGCTTTCAGTTCAAAACTAGTTACAGGGGCAGGAAGACAATGATAAACATCATGCGAGTCCATTAAAAACGACGAGACAACAATCACCTGGGGAAGCCCACCAAAATCAAACAAAGAACTAATGTTGATTTGGATTGAGATAAGAAATGTGAAAAAAAACTGTATAACTGGGCCAGCAGATCTGAACTGGGCAGTTTTTGGGAGACACAGACGGGTGAGCAGTTTTGAAAGCTGACAAAGGGCAGCGAGCAGTTGGGAGCAGTTGAAGCCAAGTTCAAGCAGGGAGGAGATCTGGAGGTCTCCAGGCCCGCAGGCGACATCACGACGAGGGGCACAATCAAAGACAACAAGGCTGCAACCACAGCCCTCCACGAAGATCGACCACCCACAACCGCAGCCCTCCACCCAACTGAAGAACCTTCACAGATTCTACAGACCAGGACCACGTGGGGATGGCAGGCCCCAGAGGACACAAAGAGCATACCCCAAAATTGCAACCGGCTTACCTGGCTGGATTTTGAACAGTCAAGGAACCCTGGGTTGGTGAGCATGACCCCTGACCCCTCCTAGTTCAATTTAGTTAGGTTTTGGGGGTGGGACAAGGGTAAGGGGATTAGTAACGTGATTTTCCCTCATTATGCCGTGTGTTCCCCATTCTTAACTAAGTGTACTTTGTAGGTCTGTATAAGCTCAGTGTAATCCTAATGTTATAAGTTCATTTGTGACTTCAATAAACTCAGTTTTTTTCTTGCACCAAAACCAGTTGTCTGCTGCACTTTGCCACAACCCCCAAATAAGTCCAAGGTCTAGAACCCAGGGAGTGGGAGCGATTCGAACTGCTCAGAAGTCAGAGGTGAAGCTGACACACACACCACCCCCTACACTTTGGTTTGTCTGTGAGGAGTAGATGGTGGAATGTTGCGGCCACTAAACTGGGTGATTCCGGTAGCGCTGACTTTGGCAGTTGAGCAGTTGGTTTGGAGATTCTTGGTTCTGCAGATTAGCTGAAAGGAGTTGTCCTGTTTCCTTCCTGACTGTGGGTTGGCTGACTTGTGATTTGCTTCCAGCAATCTGAGAGAAAGGACTTTTTAACCTACAAGCATGGGGATGCCTAGTTGATGTCCTTCAGCCTTGACCTTCACAGCACACCCTCACATACAAGACCTGGAACACCAAAACTAGCACACAGAGACTAGGGTCGCAGTTGGTTTTTAACCCACTTCTTGTGTGTTCCTGGAGAGGAAAAAACAAACACATCTTTTGCCCAGATCTGCTTTCTTTTTAACTCACGGATGTCCACAGTCTGTTATATAACTCACAGGGGATGGTTTCTGTTAAAATGGTAATCAGCTTTCATTATTTCCGCAACCACAGGAGATTACAGTTCAGTTTTTGCATTGCATCTTTTCCTTTGAAGTGTCTCTGTCTGAAGTAGGCCTTGACACCTTTTTAGATGCAACATTCCGTTCTCTGGATTAATTGGTGAAGTGTAATCCACATAAGAATTTTCCAGCAAGTGGTTACTTTACAGCCTCAGCCAACTTTTCCTTGTATGTCCTTCTTTTCAAAAACTACACATCTTACTTAAAAGTTCAATATATCCTTAAGTAATTTGGGGCTATGGTCATGGCAGTGATGATTCATCAGATACCTTTCAGAGAGAGCAGGGCTGGATGAGCATTCCCTGGTGTCGATTACAGAGTTAAACTGGCTCATCCCAAAAGAAAATATTCATATAATGGTTCAAAAGTACTGTTTACAAAGTTTACTGAGTGAGCTCTGAGTTCAAATTAAATAGACATCTTTACTTGCACCAATCATTGTATGGGATCATTAGTTGTATGGGATCATTAATTGAAGGATAGAAGATGTTCAAAATAGAAAAAACTACAAATAACTTCACTTTAAAAGTGTTTAGACAGTTGGCATTAAAATAACATTTCGGATATTTTATTGAAATTGAAACATTTGGCATTGAAACAGCCAAAAGGATAATTGGCAAAATCGACTGCCCCTAAAATTCTGTGGATACAAAGTGTAGAAAACCACACACATAAGAAATCTACTTTCAGCTTATGTCTTGAGGTTTGCTGACTTAGTGATTCGGCTTTCTCCGTTTGGTGAAACAGGAGCCAGAACCTAGCTTTCTTACAAAAACATACCTTATTCATAAAATAGCTGAAAGAATTTTACGAAACATTTCTAAATGGCCATCATAGAAAGTGCAGTGATATTCAAATTTTCTACATGCATCATGATGAACTCTGAGGTGTTTCAATACACAATAAAGAGAACATTTCAAAGTGGTCATTACAGGAAGTGCAACAATATCCAAATTCAGAACCGAATCTTGTGATTCCAACGCCTCTTCCTCGGGTGACAACAAATAGTCACTGGGATTTTAGGGGAGAGACACAGCCGGCGGAGGTCCCGCCCCGCTTCCTCGCTCATTGGGCTGCGGGAGTCGAGCGTCGAGGGGCCGCCCCCGTTACCAATCGGCCCTCCAACCGGAGTCTGAGTGAGTTTGAGCTCATATGACCGACTCGTTATTTATGACCAGGGGACCGGGAGAGAGGGGAGAGTGGGGGAGAGTGGGGGGGGGGCGGGGGTAGAGAACGAGCGGAGAAACCGGCAGGTGAAACACTGCAACAGTAACAACGAGACGGTCCAAATGTAACAGCGAAACATGGAGCAGGGGGAGGAAGGGCATTGTGCCATTGTGAAGTCTATGTAAACAGTCTGGCTCCTTTAGCACTGATTGGCTTTAAGGCTTCTCCCCTCAACGCGAATTGTTAGCTGATTAAGATCTGGGTTCCGAGGGTTTGGTTAGTTTCGTTTTGCAACCGACTCGCTGGAGAAACGGGCCGGTTTCAGTTTTAAGGGAGGGCTGCGGGTGGGGGTGGGGGGGAGGTGGGTTAAATTTGAACCCCCCCCCCCTTAGATTTTCATCAGTATTTGTGTGAGCCCATTAATGATATGGCTGATGAACCTTCCTTGCCTCTCTCTGCCCGCTTGTCCTATGCGGTCGGACACTTTCTGAATGACTTGTGCGCGTCCATGTGGTTCACTTATCTCTTGGTTTATTACCACACCGTGCTGGCCATTAACAACTACAATGCGGGTATCCTGCTACTGATCGGGCAGATAGCGGACGGGATCTGCACCCCACTCATCGGCTACGAGTCTGATCGCACTCCCGGCTGCGGGAAATACGGCAAGAGGAAGACGTGGCATCTGATTGGTGAGTGTAACACATTGAATCACACGGGCAAGTTTAAATGCAGTTTTTGTATGAAGCAAAAGAAGCCCTATTCTGCTTCCGCCCCCCCCCCCCCCTTGTTTTTTCAGCGATCACATTAGGTGGTGGTGGTTTAGTGCTAACATCATGATTTTCACACGTGGATGTGATTTACAATTGCCTGTGATGACACTGTCAATGTGCTCATGCATTTGCTAATTTCTTAAACCCAATGAATGCACCCCAGTGGTAAGTTGGAAATAATGTCTTGTGTTTCACGGACCTTCGCTTTATGTAGTTTATTTCCTATAGTTTTGGAATGGTGAAGGATCGAGGCTCACTGTATCAATACAAAAACAAAACTTGCTGGACAAGCTCAGCAGGTCTGACAGCATCTATGGAGAGAAAGGCAGAGTTAACGTTTCGAGTCCATACGACTCTTCTTCAGAACTAAAGAGAAGTAGAAATGTGGTGAAATATGTACTGTTTAAGCAGGGGTGACCGGTGTTGGCCTTCTACCCAGCTTCACCTGTCCCACCCTCCTTTAAACAGTATATATATTTCACTACATTACTACTCTTTAGTTCTGAAGAAGAGTCATACGGACTCAAAACGTTAACTCTGTCTTTCCATAGTTGCTGTCAGACCTGCTGAGTTTTTGTTTTTGTTTCAGATTTCCAGCATCTGCAGTATTTTGCTTTTATCACCATATCAACACTCTTGTTTAAACACCCAAGGTTGAATATAGCTGGCGAGGTGAATGGGATAATGAGCAATAACTTGCATTTATATAGCACCTTTTAATGTAGGAAAGCTTCACTTGTGTGTACTAGGACACATGTTGACACAGATCCAAAGATGGAAATATTGTGTGACAGACTAAACTTGGTCAAAGAGATGGGTTTGAGAGGGTTTTAAAGGAAACGAGAGAGAGAGATGAGAAACAAAGTGGTGTAGGAAAGGCGATTCCAGAAATCGGGGCCTAGCCGGCTGAAGGTACATGTGCATCCCTGTTAGCTTCACCCAATCTCTGACATAAGACCAGGATTAGAGGAGGTTGGAGGTAGGGAGGGGTGAGGCCATGGGGGTGGGGAGGATTTGAACATGATGAATGTTTTGATTTGAGCTCAAGTTTATAATAGATTGATGGCGGGGAGAGTATTCAGTAGCCTAGTCAGCAAATAATAAAGGCATAGATGGATGGTTTCAGTAACAAGAGAACTGGAGGTAGGGACAATGAATACCACCAGCTTTAATACCCCCTCAAAGCCACACACTATCCTGACTTGTAAAAATCACAGAATTGGTATGGTGCAGAAGGAGGCCATTTGGCCCATTGTGTCTGCATTGGCTCTCTGAATGAGTAACTCACTTAGTGTCATTCTCTTTCCTCCTTCCTGTAGCACTGCACATTCTTTCTTTTCAGGTAATTCCCTTTTGAATGCTTCAATTGAATGTACACTCACCACACACTGAGACAGTACATTCCAAACCCTAACCACTCACTGCATGAAAAAGTCTTGCTCGTATCACGATTGTTTCTTTTACTAATTACTTTAAATTTGTGCCCTCTTGTTCTTAACCCTTTCATGAGGTGGGATCAGTTTCTCTCTATCTTCTGTCCAGACCTCTCATGATTTTAAATACCCAATCAAATCTCCTCTTGGCAGCCTTTTCTCTAAGAATATAGTGCAGTTCCTTCACTGTCGCTGGGTCAAAATCCTGGAACTCCTTCATTAACTGCACTTTGGATGTACCTGAGGTACATCAGGAGCCCGGGAAGAGTGTCCTGCAGTCAGTTTAGTCAGTTCTTATTTTCAACGAGAGTCACATCACAAGACAGCGCGAGAGAGCGGCGGAGAGATCAGAACCGGTGCGAGTGTGGGGAAGTTCCAAAAAGTGATGTCAGCACAAAGTTGAGAACTGATTGGTGAGTAGTGGGTAAGTGTTTTTCTCCAGTTTAAAATTGAGTAAGCTAAGGAAAGATAAGAGTTCAAGTTTAAAAGTACATAAATAATTTAACGTTTTTACTGTATTTAACTTAAAGTAAGGGTTTTCTTTCAACTAACGGCATGACAGGGCAGCTCAGTCCCGTCTTATGTACCGCCTGCAACATGTGGGAAGTCCTAGACCCTCCTTGCGCTCTGACTGACCGCGTGTGCAGGAAGTGCCACCAGCTGCAGCTACCTGAGCTCTGGGTCTCGGAGCTTGAGCGGCAGCTGGAGACATTGAGGTGCATCCACATGGCTGAGAGTTTTGTGAGTAGCATGTTTTTAAATGTGGTCACCCCACAGCTTACTGAAGTGCAGATAGAGAAGGAATGGGTGACCAGCAGTCAGAAGAAAGGTGTCAGGCAGGTAGTCAGGAAATCCCGAGGGTGCATCTCGCTCGAGAACCGTTTTTCTGTGTTGGAAAATGGTGAGAGTGACAGTTCCTCTGGGGAGTGCAGCAACACTCATGGCGCTGTGAGTGGCTCAGCTGCACAGAGCAGGGAGGAAAAAGAGGGGAAGAGCAATATTGGTAGGAGACTCGGATAGTAAGGGGAATAGACAGACGTTTCTGCAGCCGTAGGCGTGTCTCCAGGATGGTATATTGCCTCCCTGGTGCCAGGGTCAAGGATGTCACTGAACGGCTGCAGGGCATTCTAAAGGGGGAGGGCAAACAGACAGAGATCGTGGTACGTATTGGTACCAACGACATAGGTAGAAAGAGGGTTGAGGTCCTGCAAGCAGAATTTAGGGAGCTAAGAAGCAGATTAAAAAACAGGACCTCCAAAGATAATAATCTCTGGATTAACTCCGGTGCCACGTACTAGTGAGTATAGAAATAGGAGGTTAGTCCAGATGAATGTGCGGCTAGAGAGATGGCGCAGGAGGGAGGGCTTTGGATTTCTGGGACATTGGAATCATTTCTGGGGATGGTGGGACCTGTACAAGGTGGACTGGTTGCACCTGAACCGGAATGGGACCAACATCCTTGCAGGGAGCTTTGTTGGTGCTGTTGGGGAAGGTTTAAACTAACTTGGTAGGGTGATGGGATCCTGAGAGGAGGTTCAGCGGGGGGAGATGAGCAGCCAAAATTAGAAGCGAGGAAGTGAGTCCGGAAGACATAGAAATTATAGGCCAGTTAAGGCACAAGGGAGTTTGGCACGGTTGAATGGTATTTATTTTAATGCAAGGAGTCTGACAAATAAGGCAGATGAGTTGAGGGCACAAATTAACACATGGAAGTATGATGTCATTGCTGTCACAAAGACATGGTTGAGAGAGGGGCAGGATTGGCAGCTCAATATTCCAGGATATAGAGTCTTCAGGTGAGACAGGGAAGGAGATAAGAGGGGGTATCGCAATGTTGATCAAGGAATCAATTACAGCAGTAAGGAGGGATGACATCTTAGAAGGTACCTCAAATGAAGCCATATAGGCAGAACTGAAAAACAAAAAAGGAGCAATCACATTGCTGGGAGTGTACTATAGACCCTCAAACAGTCAGAGAGAAAAAAAAGAGCAGATATGTAGGCAAATGTCAGAGAAGTGTAAAAATAATAGGGTATTAATAGTGGGGGATTTCAACTTCCCCAACATTAACTGGGTTAGTCATAATGTGATAGGTTTAGAAGGAGCAGAATTCTTAAAATCCACGAGAGCTTTTTAAGCCAGTACGTAGAAGGTCCTACAAGAGAGGGGGCGGTCCTGGACTTAATTTTAGGGAATGAAGCTGGGCAAATGTAGAGGTATCAGTGGGGGAGCATTTTGCAGATAGTGATCATAACTCCGTTAGATTCAGGGTTGTTATGGAAGAGGACAAGGATGGGCCAGAAATCCGAGTTCTAAATTGGGGGAAGGCCAATTTTAATAAGATCAGATATGATTTGGCCAGAGTTGCCTGGGAGCAGCTACTTTTAGGTAAACATGCATCAGAGCAGTGGGACTCATTCAAGAAGGAAATAGGGAACCCTGGATGTTGAGGGATAAAGAGAAAAAGGGAGGCTCATGACAAATAGCGAGGCTCAAAACAGCGGAAGCCCTAGAGCAGTATAGAATGTGTAGGGGGCAACTTAAAAAGGAAATTAGGAGAACAAAAAGAGGGCATGAAGAAACATTGGCAGGTAAAATAAAGGAAAATCCAAAGTTATTTTTCAAGTACATTATGAGTAAGAGGATAACTAGGGAAAGAGTAGGGCCCATTAAGGGCCACTGTGGTAATGTGTGTGTGGAGCTGGAAGACGTATGTCGGGTTCTAAATGAATACTTTGTGTCGGTGTTCACAAGTGAGAGGGATGATGTGGGTATGGAAATCAGGCAGAAGGACTGTGATATAATTAAAGGAATTAGCATAGAAAGGGAGGAGGTACTAAGTGGTCTGGCAAGCTTAAAATAAATCTCCAGGCCCAGATGAAATGTTTCCCAGGCTGTTGAGTGAGACAAGGGAGGAGATAGCAAGGATGCTGGCAATAATTTTCAATACCTCTCTGGCCACAAGAGAGGTGCCAGAGAACTGGAGGATAGCCAATGTGGTACCGTTATTCAAGAAGGGAGGAAGGGATAAACCAGGGAACTACAGGCCAGTCAGTCTAACCTCAGTGGTGGGGAAACTATTGGAAGCAATTCTGAGGGACAGAATTAATCTACACTTAGAGAGGTAGGGATTAATCAAGGACAGTCAGCCTGGTTTTAAGGGGAGGTCATGTCTGACCAATTTGAGGTGACCAGGTGTGTAGAGGGCAATGCATTTGACAGAGTCCATTGGATTTTAACAAGGCTTTTGATAAAGTTGCATGAGAATCTGGTAATGAAGGTAAGAGCGATCCAATGGGATCCAAGGCAAGCGAATGACACGAAAATTGGTGGGGTGTTAAATAGGAGGATAGCCTTAGATTACAGGAGGATATAGACAGGCTGGTCAGATGGGCTGATCAGTAGCAAATGGAGTTTAATCCGGTTAAGTGTGAGGTGATGCACTTGGGCAGGACAAACAAGGCACAGGATTACATGAAGAATGGTAGGACCCTGGGAATCAGAGGGACCTTGGTGTGCATGTCCACCGGTCCCTTAAGGCAGCAGGACAGGTAGATAAGGTGGTTAAGAAGGCACATGGGATACTTGCCTTTATTAGCCGAGGCATAGAGTATAAGAGCAGGGAGGGTCTGGAACTGTATAAAACGCTGATTAGGCCACAGCTAGAGTATTGCGTGCAGTTCTGCAATCCGCACTATAGGAAGGATGTGATTGCGCTGGAGAGAGATGAAGGATGTGATTGCATTACAGAGTGCAGAGCAGATTTACCTGGATGTTGCCTGGGCTGGAGAGTTTTGGTTATGAGGAGAGATTGGATAGACTGGGGTTATTTACCCTAGAGCAGAGGAGATTGACGGGGGACATGGTGTATAAAATTGAGGGGCATAGAAAGGGTAGACAGGGAAGAACTTTTCCCTTGGTGGAGGGATCAATAATCAGGGGGCAGGAGGTTTAGAGGGGATGTGAGGAAGAATTTTTTCACCCAAAGGTTGGTGGGAATCTGGAACTCACTGCCTGAAAGGGTGGTAGAGGCAGAAACCCTCATAACATTTAAGAAGTATTTGGAGGTGCACTTGCAACGTCATGGCATACAAGATTATGGGCATAGTGCTGGATAATGGGATTAGAATAGTTAAGTGCTTGTTTGACTGGCGCAGACTTGATGGGCTGAAGGGCCTTTTTCTGTGCTGTAGACCTCTATGACTCTACGACATGGACTGCAGCTCATGAAGGTGGTTCATCACCACCTTCTCGAGGCTTAGTAGGGATGGGCAATAAAAGCTGGCCTAGTCAGTGATGCCCACATCCCAGAGATGAATATAAAATGAAGTAGAAATGGATGATATTTGTGTTGGAGAGGGTGTGTTTGGAAACCCAACTCAATCTAATAGGACCCTATTGCAAAAAAAAAAATCAGACTGAGATAGTCACCACGGAGGGGAATAGCAGCAGCGGTGAGGGAAACGGAGCTTGTATGGAGCTTAGGTCTTATCCATGTTTAATTTGAGGAAATTGCAGCTCATCGAGGACTGGTGTTGGACAATAACGGTGGTGGGGGAAGTGAAGTAGAAGAGCTGGGTGTTGTCAGTGTACATATGGAACCTGATGGTGTTTTTGGATGAAGTTGCAAAGGGGCAGCATACAGACAAGAAATAAGCTGGCGGGGGGGGCGGGAGAGAGAGGTGGTTTAGGTGGCAAGGGTATATCCACGTGGGCCTCCAGAAGTAACAGCTGGGTAGTTAAGTGGAATTGGGCAAGGACTGTCCCACTTGCTGGGATTAGGGTGAGGAAGTGCTGAAATATAGTACGGTTAACCATGTTAAATGTGCAGAGAAGCTGAGGGATAGTGCAATGCAGTCACTGAGGATGTCACTTACTTGTGGTTTTAGGGACGCTTCAACATTTTCAGCAAAATGACATAAACTTCGAGGTTTGAGACTTGTTTTCTGAGGAGGAATTTTTTTGTTCCGTCTTCTCTTGGATGGACTGCATGAAAGAACTGCTCCAGGAACACCCCCTTTGTGCCGTTTTTTAAAATTCATTCGGGGATGTGGGCTTTGCCTGCTGGGCCAGCATTTATTGCCCACACCTAATTGCCCTTGAGAAGGTGGTGGTGAGCTGCCACCATGTATGATGATGAGAATCAGACCTCCCTAATATTATACAGGGATTCGTATATTATCCTGGGATAGTTGAGTATATCACTGCAACTAGTTTCTTCTGGAAGTGTTGACCTGAATAGACCTGGAACTAATTAAACAAAGACTTGGGCCATCTTAGATCCATTATGAAGTGTGGTGAACAGTGAGGAGGATGTTGGTAGACTTCAGGAGGACATAGATGGGCTGATGGAATGGGCAGGCATTTGGCAGATTAAATTTAACTCGCGTGAAGTGACGCATTTTGGAAGGAAGAACGAGGAGTGATGATATGGAATAAAGGGGGCGAGGAACAGACATCCTTGGGCATATGTGAACAAATTGTTGAAGGTGGCAGGGCAAGTTGAGAAAGTGATTCAAAAGGCACAGGGGCCCTGGGCTTTATAAATCGAGTGACAGAGCACAAAAGTAAAAGAGCTATGATGAACCTTTTATAAAACACTGGATCAGCCTCAACTGGAGTAATGTGTTCAAAGTCTGGACGCCAATTTAGGAAGAATGCGAAGGCTTGAAGAGTGCAGAGAAAAGATTTGAAAGAATTGTTCTAGGGGTGAGGAACGTCAATTATGTGGATAGATTAGCGAAGCCGGGTTGTGAAGGTTGAAAGGAGATTTGATGGAGGAACTCAAAATCGTGAGGGGTTTGGGCAAATTAGATAAGGGGAAACTGTTTTCATTGCAGAAGGCTTGAGAATCAGCTGACACAGTTAATGATTGGCAAAAAAACTAAGGCAATATGAGGAAAATTTTTTTTATGCAGTGGGTATTTATGATCTGCCGTGCGACTTTCCAAAGGGAATTGGATAAGTATTTGAAGGGAAAGCATTTTCAGGGCTACAAGGAAAGGGTGGGGTGCTGGATTGCTCTTAGAGAGCCAGCACACATTTAATGGGCCAAATGGCCACCTCCTATGCACTAACCATTCTATGGTTCTAAGACAATGTAATTTTTTAACAACTGCTTTCTTGCGTCTTTTGTCTCTTGTTCCTTTGTCCATGTGTAATTTTGTTTTTTGTTTCTGAAGGGAATGTGAACATTTGGTCTAATCATAAATAAACTGACCTATTTAATGTTGTGACAGTGATTTGCATATATTTGAAAGAGTTTGTACTCTTCTGGCACAGATATTTCAAGCATGTAAACACTTGAGAAGCTTGGGTTTAAAGGGATATGGAGAAAGGATAGGCCGTCAGGAATGAAAAGATAAACATGTCATGGTCAATATGGCTGAGAAGGTTTAATGAGCTGTGTCGATCCCTGTCTTGTCTTGGGGCTTCTGATAACAGGTTTTAGAAATATCTGATAGCACCCTCAGACCCCCAATAAACAATGTGTGCAGATTCTTCTAGAACATTTTTAAAATTCACTTATGGGGTATGGGCATTGCTAGTGAGGCCAGCATTTATTGCCCTTGAAGGTGGTGGTGAGCCGCTGCCTTGAACTGCTGCGGTCCATGTGGTGTAGATGCATCCACAGTGCTGTTAGGGCGAGAGTTCCAGGATTTTGACCCAGTGATAGTGAAGGAACGGTGATATATTTCCAAGTCAGGATGGTGAGTGGCTTGGAGTTAAACTTCCAGGTGGTGGTGTTCCCATGTATCTGCTGCCCTTGTCCTTGTAGATGGTAGTGGTCATGGGTTTGGAAAGTGATGTCTAATGAGCCTAGGTGAGTTTCTGCAGTGCATCTTGTAGATGGTACACACTGCCACAATGCATTGGTGGTGGAGGGTGTGAATGGCACACCTTCCACAAACAATTAAGCGGGCTGCTTTGTCCTGGATGGTGTTGAACTTCTTGAATGTTGTTGGAGCTGCACTCATCCAGGCTAGTGGGGAGTATTCCATCACACTCCTGATTTGTGCCTTGTAGATGGTGGACAGGCTTTGGTGAATCTGGAGATGAGTTTCTTGCCATAGGATTCCTAGCCTCTGACCTGTTCTTGTAGCCACAGTATTTATATGGCTAGCCCAGTTCAGTTTCTGGTCAATGGTAACTCCCAGGATGTTGATAATGGGAGATTCAGTGATGGTAATGCTATTGAATGTCAAGGGGCAATGATTAGGTTCTCTTGTTGGAGATGGTCATTGCCTGACACTTGTGTAGCGTGAATGTTACTTGCTATTTGTCAGCCCAAGCCTGGATATGTCCAGGTCTTGCTGCATTTGGATATGGACTGTGTCCATCTGAGGAGTCGCGAATGGTACTGAACATTGTGCGAACATCCCCACTTCTGACCTTATGATTAAGGAAGGTCATTGATGAAGCAGCTGAAGATGATTGGGCCAAAGACATTATTCTTTAATTGCCTGCCAAATACATAATTTAGCCCTGGCCCAATTTTTTTCATTGGTCAGTGTGGTGACTGTATTACTGGGACAAATGTCTTTAAAAGTGCAGTACCTCCTGGTCCCCAACCCACCACCCAGAGAGGTGGGCACTACAAAAAACAAAATGTGACCCAATGAATGAAACAAGTCTGCAACATTCTTATGTGGTAACTTGATTCTCGTTATTTAGAATATTTGGAGGCAACAAAAGCACAGGTGTTAGTTTCAACATCAACTAAGATGAGACAAAGACAGGGACAGAAACCGGTGATGTTACTGGGGGTGGATTAGTGGTCTTTATGCTGGGGTGGGAACAAAAAGCTTCAGCCTCCAGATTAGGCACAGTCTCCACTTAAATAAAAATAAGCCTTGTGCAAGGTATACAAATTTGTGAAGAAGGATTGTAGCCTCTCCTTGGGCTTTTGCGCATTCACAATGTTGTGTGGGGGATGACCAGAGGGGAGGCTATCTAATGCACTTCAATTTAACTGTAGACTTAGTTCAGTTAAAGTGAGGAATATTTTGTTCAGACGTTTTACTTACTAGTGGTCGCATGCATTGGTATTTCAGGACAATATGTTGCAGAGTGGAATTGAGATTCACGTCTGTAGGTCTCCCTCTTGTGTGAGCTGTTTTTATAATGCTGTCAGATGGAGGCATGATAGAAGAAGATTGGAACAGTGGGTTCCCTGTCATTCTTGCCTGCTCTTCAATGGCACTTATGGGAGAGCTGAGAAATCTTTGCCCAAAGAACGATGTGAGGTGCAAAGAGAGAACTAAAATACAAGGTAAAGGGGATTCCAATGATCTGGAATACTTAACCTTTCAGCAAAATACAAAACAAAAATCACTTTTGTATAGTAGGTGATTCAGAATGTCACTTTAATGAACCTACTATAAATTTATAGCAGATCTGAAACAGGTCAGTTTAAAAATAATCTGCTTTCTTTCTGTTTCAAATTTAATGTGAAAAATGCTCTTGGGTACGGTGTTGCTGGTCTCTCCTATAAGGTGGTGTCCTGTTTCTTCTGTGGGCAGCTTTACTTGTTTTTGATATCTGTTTAGACAGATCTAACCACCTGCATTTCTTTAAGCTTGTGGCATGTTGTTAAATCTAAATTTCCTCTATTATAAACTTTTGTCTGTTTTTCTGTTGATTCTGACTGCAAGAAGTAGATGAACAGTATATCTAATAGCCTCCCATTCAGGGATTCACAAGTTGACCTGTCAGCTAAACTGATTACTCTGTCTGCTAGGATCATATTTTCTTCAGATACAGTGCACAGTGTCTGCGCTCCATTAGTTGTGGTGATTTGCTTAAGATTTTTGTCCCGCATCATGAAAATATAATAATTTTCATAGTATTGTAATTTATTGTAAAGGTAGGTTACTAGTGGGGTGTGTGTGTGTGTGTGTTTTAATTGAATTGCAGACAGCTGGTCTGGGTGCTTTGTATCAGAAGGGAAACTAGGTTTGAAATGCTAAACATGGCTGAAATTTTCAAATGGGAGGAGTGAAGAATATTTTTATTTTTAGATAAACCAGAGGCGTGAATTTCGAAGAGATGGTAAGGTGTTACACCTAGCCAACAGAGGCTAAGCCAAACAATGTTTATTTTTCCCTAAGATTACTGATGATATAAGTCTTTCATAGCACTCATTATGGAAAAAGTAAAGTTACAAAGACGTATTGGAACAATGGGATTTTCATTAAAAAGGGAGAAATGTGTATAAAGGAGATGAGGTTATGTGTCCATTCTAGGATCCAACAAGTGTGAAAAGCCTCCAGCTTCTGTGTACCAAGCTGCGGTCTCCAGGAATCCAAGCTAAGAGAATTAATTTTAAATATCACTGTCCAGGGTACTGTGTGCTTTGCCTGGATCTGTTAAAATCTGTTGTTTTACTGTTGCCTTAACAGAGGTGTAACTGGGAACTAGATTAATTAGGGGATTTAGGAGTTATCATAATTTGTAAACCTATGTATGTGCTTAAAATCATTTATTAATGTTTAATTTAGTTTTGTAAAAAACCTCTAAGACTCAGTGGATTTATTACTACTGAATTCAAGGTACGCATCCTGAAATAAAAATACAAATTGCAAAAACAGTTGTGGTCGCTGTTTCAAGTTTCCCTCTGGGATTTCAGCATTTACCAGCTGCTGTGCCATAACACCTGGCTAATGGGCTAGCGATGTGATAATAGACTCATGTTGCATCAATTTGAACTAGAATGCGTGTGATATTTTCCAAGCAGTGCTTTGTTTTTTGTGATCCTTTCTAAATGGGGCTGTCTGGCTTCATTGCATATTCAACAGTGCCTGCAGCCTTTCTGGTGGAGTGTTACAGATCACTCGGAGTCAGAGTTGCAGTGGCAACATGCACTTTTACGTGCATAGTCTAGTCTGGAGCTATGGATAGTGATGGTGGAGGCTCCAACTCTCTTTCCATCACATGACTGACCAGAAATCCTTCCTGCTACTACCACCAGGTTGATACTCTGCCTTTTTGGCTGCGTTAAGAACACCTATTCCTTAGCCATCGAGTCCTGTGGATAGACTCAAACTGGAGCTTCTGACTCGGGCAGGGATGCTACCTACTTGTCCCCCATGCAGCCTTTACAAATTCACTTTATTTTACAACACAACTTCTTTTCAATTAAAGGGATTTGTGAAATAAATAGTCGAAAATTCAGGAATGTGACATTGGATGATGATCTTATTACGTTTTATGACTTCTCAATGGCTTCTCTAAACAATTTTTTAATGTTTCTGGCTTATGTTGTCACCCTGCAGAATAATAGTACTTGGAAGCACTATTATATAGTGCACTATGCAGAATATAATTATTGATCATTTTCTGCTAACTGTTTCTAAGCATGTGTAGAAAAATCATAAGCATTTATATAATTTAAGGCATTTATTGAAAAGTAAATCTCCCCCTGAACTCAATGGGTAAACATTGATCTTAGTGTGATATTGAGCCATATGGAATGGGAAGATCCCAGCTGATAACATAATTACCTTCACGGGTATCCTGGCTGAATGTGCAGATGTAGGGTTGACAGCTGAAGACATGCTAAGCTCAGGTATGATTTCCCAACTTTCTGCGTGATCCCACCAGCCCCCCACCCCCCGACTCTGTTTCCTGTCAATATTCTTTGTCCTGTCTCTTGCATCAATCGGCACTCTCAGGCTGCTAGAGATGTGTTGCACTCTATCCCACCAACAGTAAGTGGTATCAGAAAGGAAAGATGAGGTGACTGCTTTAACTGAACTCTCTTCATTCCTCCAATCTCTCTCTGATACACGTCCTCACCATTTAGTTTTTTTTTAAAAAAAAACAAAATTCAAACTTTCAGCAGTCATGAGAACTGAAACTGAAGGACAAAATTAAATTAACAAATCTTAGAAAGTGGATTTTGGAGCCAGGAAGTGCTATTTTATTCAGGACAAAATACAGTGCCCATTTTTGCCAAGGTAATTTCCTTTAACTTTTTCTATGGCATATTTTCAGTTCTATTATACAAACCCTGGTAGCTCACTCATCAATACCTGAAACATTTTGCTATTTCCTTCACTTTTTTAAATATAAAATCAAATACAGTTCACTGTTTTCTCTTACACAATCTGTAACGTAGTTTTGTTAACAGTAGTCACGGAAATGTGTGGTTTTACTTTTCAACATTTTTGGCTTTGTCCTTATTCACACACTCAGAGCAGCAAAATCTTTTCTAGTTCTTTAAACAAATCGTATTAAATTGGCTGCTGCTTTGAATAGCATGTGCACATTTCTGGATTAATGATTGAAAGGGTTATTTAATTACTCGGGAAACCTTCCTATAATCTAATGCTGAAAGACTCCTTTGATATTATACTTGGTTACATGACTATGTATACCCCTACTGACCTTGTTTCAATTTCTACAGCATTATCACCTCAGGAGTTTAGTACTTGCAGATTTACTGCCTTGGGAATCTGTTAGTTTTCTGTTTGTTTTTTTAAATCCTTGCATTCCATGAGTGTTCTGGATGGCAAAAGCTCTGTTTGGGCAGTTCTGTGTGCTCCAGGTGACTGCTTCATCTCCAGACCCATTGCTTTCCCTCGCTGCTACCCAGTTCAAACTATAGACTGCTGCAAAGCTTTGGACAAAACATACTCATATCAGTTGCTCTTCTTGGAAAAATCCAGCAGGTCTGGTAGCATCGGTGGAGAAGAGCACAGTTGATGTTTCGAGTCCTCATGACCCTTCAACAGAACAGTTCTGTTGAAGGGTCATGAGGACTCGAAACGTCAACTGTGCTCTTCTCCACCGATGCTGCCAGACCTGCTGAGTTTTTCCAGGTGTTTTTGTTTTGGATTTCCAGCATTCGCAGTTCTTTGCTTTTATCAGTTGCTCTTCCTCCTTGCCTGGTAGCTCAAGGTGTGAAAAGTGCATACAAAATAGCAATCCTGCACACCCTGTTATTAGACTTGAGGTTAATAGGCATGCAACACATTTTATTTTTGACAGTTGCTCTCTGTGAAAGCCTAGTTACCTTGCCTTATTAGCATCTGATTATTGCGAATAAGTTTGGTGACTGCCTTCACTCAAGTTCAGTTGCGCACCAGCTGGTTACTGTGAACATTTTTTGAAAAAACAAATCTTTCGTGGGACTTGGGTGTTGCCAGCTAGGCCAGCGTTTCTTGCCCACCCCTAGTTGCTCCTGAGAAGGTGGTGGTGAGCTGCCTCCTTGAACCGCTGCAGTCCATGTTCTGTAGGTACACCCACAGTGCTGTTAGGGAGGGAGCTCCAGGATTTTGACCCAGCGACAGTGAAGCACATTATTGAAACAATGTGGAGATAATGGCAAAGATGCACTCCAAGATTAATGAGGAAAGGATGATCGATATTGGGAACAACTGGACAGGCTGAGACTCGTGCAGAATGTGAATATCAGTGTGGGCCATTTGAGCTCTTTGTGCTGTATGCTTTATATGCTGTAATCAGGCAGAAAAGACTGCAGGGATGGGGCTCGGGGCCTAACTAACCTAGTCGACACTCTCCCCTTCCAAGGTAGTTACCTTTTTTTGCCTCTGATCAGATGTAGGTAATTGCAGTTCTTGGGTTCAAGATGTCATTGGCACTCAAATTGAACACTGGGCTACCTTTTTAAAATAAAAGCAAAATACTGCGGATGCTGCAAATGTGAAACACAACCAAAAATAGCTGGAACAATTCAGCACGTCTCACAGCATGTGCGGAGAGGAATACAGTTAACGTTTCGAGTCCGTATGACTCTTCAACAGAACTAAGGAAATATAGACATGTGGGGAAATATAAGCTGATTGAGGGGAGTGGGACAGGTAGAGCTGGATAGAGGGCCAGTGATAGGTGAAGGCAAAGAAGAGATTGCCAAAGATGTCATAGACAAAAGGACAAAGGGCGTTGATGGTGGTGATATTATCTAAAGGATGTGCTAATGGGGACATTAAGGGTAGAAAGCAGGACAAGCAAGTGACAGATGGCCCTAGTGGGGTTGGGGTAGGGGGAAGGGATGGAAATAGGCTAAAAGGTAGAGATAAAACAATGGATGGAAATACATTTAAAAATAGTGGAAATAGGTGGGAAAAGAAAAATATATATAAATTATAGGGAAAAGGGGCATCAGAAAGGGGGTGAGGATGGAGGAGAGAGTTCATAATCTGAAATTGTTGAACTCAATATTCAGTCCGGAAGACTGTAAAGTGCCTAGTCAGAAGATGAGGTGCTGTTCCTCCAGTTTGCGTTGAGCTTCACTGGAACATTGCAGCAGGCCAAGGATGGACATGTGGGCATGAGAGCAGGGTGGAGTGTTGAAATGGCAAGCGACAGGGAGGTCTGGGTCATGCTTGCAGACAGACTGAAGGTGTTCCGCAAAGTGGTCACCCAGTCTGCATTTGGTCTCTCCAATGTAGAGAAAACCCCAACGAATGCAGTAGACTAAATTGAAGGAAGTGCAAGTGAAATGCTGCTTCACTTGAAAGGAGTGTTTGGGCCCTTGGACGGTGAGGAGGGGGGAAGTAAAGGAGCAGGTGTTGCACCTTCTGCGGTTGCATGGGAAGGTGCTGTGGGAGGGTGTTGAGGTGTTGGGGGTGATTAAGTAGTGGAACAGGGTGTCCCGGAGGGAACGATCCCTGCGGAATGCTGCCGGGGTGGGGGGTGAAGGGAAGATGTGTTTGGTGGTGGCATCATGCTGGAGTTGGTGGAAATGGTGGAGGATGATCCTTTGAATGCGGAGGCTGGTGGGGTGATAAGTGAGGACAAGGGGGACCCTATCATGGTTCTGGAAGGGAGATAATGCTGTGCAAAGATCATCAAGGAGTACAATGCAACCAACTGCTGATTCTTCACAAGGAGGGGGTGACCAATGAAGGTGACTTGTAATTTAGCTCAGTTGTCATTTTTGCCATTTTTTGGAAATAATTGCAGAAGTTAATGAACTGTAAACTCAGCTGAGTCTGCAGGGTTTGGTAGCAACGTCAAATGAGTGAGATTTCCAAATGAAGTAAGACTTGAGCAATGTGTAGTGCTGAGCACCGTGTGTGGATAGGTTTATTTTTCGTAAGGGAGATTTGCAACATGTTGGATAATTTGCCGCTGCTGGGAACCTTCTGTGTCTTGTCATTTTGGTACCTCTGTGTTGCTCCTTTTGTGAGAGAGTATGAGTTGTGAACATATCCTAGTGTTTCTTTTGGCTGCTTTGACAGTGGATGGAGTATCTACTGGGTGTTAGTGGGATCCACTTCAGATCGAAATCGCCTGCACCTCCTTTTGCTGGTTCAGGAGACTGCTGTCTAACTCAGTCAGCTGCTTTGGCTGGTCCTGGGGCATCTATCCATTGGAATGGCTGGATATGATATCGCTTTCCAGACAGCAGCCTTGCCTTCAGTTGAAAGGTGATCACTCATCATGCCCTTGCCTCTGTTTTTTTCTCCTTAGAAGATTCTCTGAATATTCTATTAAGAGCTAATAGTAGAGATGACTTTGATCTTGAGGCTAGTCGGTTTAGTGAAGTGAGAAAAATCAAAGTTCCTTCTCTTTGGCAGTTGGATCCTTCTCCAGTGAGAGCACTGCTGATGCTCACTGTCTAGACTAGTGCGTAAAGCCTCAACTGAAATTTTAAGGACTGTTGGCATCTGTGGAGCTGTTTCCAAAACTTGCCACGTGACAACATTGTGCTGAACTGCCTCCAACAAGTGTGTGAATTCAAACATTTCCCTTGAATAAGATTTGAACACAGTATATTGAATGTCAATTTTTTGGGACTTGTATCAGTGCTTGTCTCCTTGTTGAGACTTGCGCTGGTTAGTGAGATGTATGAGGGTGCCCTGTGCTGATTCATCCAGTTTTTGTTCTTTCAGATCCATTTAGTACCTGGCTGTGCTGTACTATCCTCAAGAGCTCCTTGACGATGAGCAGAAGCTGGTGATCACTGAGGCAATCCTGCATCTTTCACTCAGGCACAAATGTGGTGCAGCTTTGAAAGCTTCACCCTGGCCCTAGTACAAGCTATGATGCATTTCTCAAGTTTTAAAATGCTTTTGAAAATGAGGTACATGGCGGAATTTACACATGTAGTTGTCACTAACATTTATAGAATAGGAAGAAATTAGGTAAACAGAAATGAAGCAGTATTTTTTTTTTGAAACTGTTCGTGATGATCTTCTAGGCAACTTTTCTTGGTGGAAACATTGAACTATGTTTACAAAACAGCAGTGGCAGCATCAGCGCATCCAACTCCATAACTAAAGAACCTCCTCCTAGAGGTTCCCTGCGCTGCTAACACATTGGTTTACACAGATCATGTGATCTTACAACACAGGATTATTCTTAAAGCTGCAGTCCTACATTTCCCAAAGCTATAATTACAACATTCGTTTTCTCCCCCCCGTTAACTTTTTTGTATATTTTGTATTTACAAGGATATTTATCGCATGACATTACAATATTTACACAGGTCATGAAATTACAAATTCAGTCTTTCAGATGGTTTCCTGATCCGTGTGGAATGTCCACGACTTCCGATTCTTTGACAGGACACGTTCTCTGGAACTGCATTAACATCAGATGCTTCCATTAGGCACAGGCAGTTCAGTGTTGTCCACTCCGATAGAGATGTCGGGCATGTCTATCCTTGGTTGAGCAACTTCAACAGGAACCACAGGTTCAGCAATGGTTACAGGTGGAACATCATTTTGAATTGAATCATTTGGAACACCCTTTTTTTTTTTCTTAAATGATCCACATGCTTATGGGTGATCTGGCCCTCCACTTCCACGTGGTACGACAATGGTCCAGTCACAGAGCTTACTTTACCAGGTGATCACTTCGGTCCCCCACCGAAATTCCTTACATATATTGCTTCTCCAACAGTAAACTGTCACTCACCACTATACAAGTCATGAGTCACTTTTTGGTACCTTGACCTGTTGTCTCCACTTTCCTCTCCAAATTGGTAAGTATTAGGCTTAGTCGTGTTTGAAGAAGTTGCCTCAACAGTAATCCTGCAAGTGCTGCTCCTGTCATGGTGTGTGGGGCGGGGGTTGTTCTGCCGTGAAATAGGAAATGAGCAAGTCTAGCTTCCAATGATTCACTTGTTAACTTTTTCCACTCCCACCTTAAAAGTTTGTACTTCCCTTTCCGCCAGTCCTTTAGATGATGGTATGGTGCAGTCTTCATGTGGTTGATACCACCGATGTTGACAAATCCTTGAAACTTGGTGCTTGTAAACGCTGTACCATTATCTGAGACGATTACCTCTGGCAATCCATGGATGATGAAGCTCTGGTGCAGTTTTTCTATAGTAGCGCCTGACGTAGTGGGGTTCACACACAGGATAGGAAGAAATTGAGTAACCAGAAAGCAAACAGTGTGGAATATAACTATTGGGTATTTACTGAAGAGAATTGTATTTATTCCTAATGCAAATAAAAAGAGGAAGAAATTGCAGGTGTTGAAAATACAATGTCGGTTTTTTATTCGTTCTTATGATGTGGATGTCGCAGGCAAAGTCAGCATTGTTGCTGATCCCTGATTGTCCTTGAAGGTGGTAGCGAGTCACCACCTTGAACTGCTGCAGTCCACCTGTTGCAGGTGCACCCACACTTGCACTACTTGCACTCTGACAAAGATTATACACCAGCTTTGTTACGTTGTCCTTTTTCTCTTTCTTTCTGTTTCTTTTTGGCCCTTTCTGCTTTTGTATTTGCTGTACCGCAGTGATGTAAATAAAGCATAGGTCAGCTCTCAATTCTGTTTCTACAGTTTGTTACCGATTTGTTACCTTGTTGAAGTAAAGCTGATTTTGTTTACCTCTGGCCCACTAAGACTTTGGTAACACAATGGTACCTTTTTTGTAACTGGTTTTAATAAGCAAGTATTATTACGTGGGGGACAGTAGCTTGGTGGCAATATTAGTGGACCAGTAATTCAAAGGCCTGGCTCTCAAAACGTGAGTTCGAATTCCACCATGGCAGCTGACGGAATTTTAATTGAATAGAATTAACAAATCTGGAACAAATTAGTCTTATTAATGATGGAATTGCTGAACTGTCGTGAAAACCTATCTGGTTCACTCATGTCTATCTCATCAGGGAGAAATTTGCCATCATTGGCTGGTCTGGCCCAAATGTGACTCCACATCCACAGCAGTGTAGTTGACTCTTGCCTGCCCTCTCTATAATGGCCGAGCAAGCCATTGTTTTGTCAAACCACTTCAGGAAAAAAAAATGCTCTGACATGGACGGTGGCGGTTCAACCTCAACATCTCGAGGGCAATTAGGAATTAGTAATATAGTGAATCTTTTTTAAAAAATCCCTGATTTGTCATCTTTGTGTCAAATGTGGTTATCGTGCAGTCTGCAGTGGGTGTAGGGAAATTACATAGCAATTTCAGAAATGTCTAATACAAGGCTGGGGAACCATTTTCTTAAGGGCTACACACACAGACAAAATCTGTCGTGGGCTCCACGCTTTTTATGCTTGCTTTCCGTCGCCATTGTGTGCGTGTGTGTGTGTGCATGTCCTCCTTCATTATCCACGTTCCCTACAACAAACATCGTTCTGACCAGCCTTGTCGTGATTGACCTGGAGCTCTCTCCTCACATCTTCTCAGTTAAGGCTCTTGAGTTGGCTGCCCACTGTTTGCTGTCCAGGTTACTGGTGCTTTTCTAGCCGGCGGCTTTCAGTTCCTGCCCTGGGCTCCTGCACCTGGATCTTGGGGCTTTCTGTCTCTGTCTCTCTCTCTCTCTCTCTCTCTCTCTCTCTCCACAGCCTGAGTCTCTGGTGACTGTGACTGTGGTGAAGGATCAGGCATCAAAACATGAAAGTGGCTGGGGGTGGATTTTTTTCTGGAAATCTCCCCACAGGCTGGATGGAAAAAGTGCACTCCGGACTGGGAGTTCCCCACCCCTGGTCTCATACTCTTCTATTGGCTATTCAGTGCACTTAAGATAGATCTTGTGTGGTTGTCATTTGTTGCAAGTTCCTTTCATGAAGCAAGGGCTGATAGCGTTCAAGCAGTTCCTGAATTATATCAAGTGAATCATGCTGTAGTGTGACATAATCCTGGAAGCAGTAAGCAGCCTCTTCTTGTATTGGAAATGTGTGAGAGAGGGATGTTGGATCTTGGCAAAGTTTTTAAATTAGCTGAGGGGGATGTGATGTGAACTTTTGTTCCCAATTCAGATGAGTATTTTATACAGGTGTAAAATTCCACTTATCCTGCCAGTAATGCAAATACAAAGAGATAACAGCAAAAAACTGCGGATGCTGGAAATCCAAAACAAAAACGAAAATACCTGGAAAAGCTCAGCAGGTCTGGCAGCATCTGCGGAGAGGAGCACAGTTAACGTTTCGAGTCCTCATGACCCTTCAACAGAACTAAGGAAAAATAGAAAAGCAGTGAAATATAAGCTGGTTTAAGGAGGGGGGTGGGGGTTTGGGACAAGAAGAGCTGGATAGAGGGCCAGTGATAGGTGGAGATAACCAAAAGAAAAGATGTCACAGACAAAAGGACAAAGAGGTGTTGAAGGTGGTGATATTATCTAAGGAATGTGCTAATTAAGGGTAGAAAGGACGAGCAAGGTACAGATAGCCCTAGTGGGGGTGGGGTGGGGGGGAAGGAATCTAAAAAGGCTGAAAGGTAGAGATAAAACAATGGATGGAAATACATTTAAAAATAATGGAAATAGGTGGGAAAAGAAAAATCTATATAAATTATTGGAAAAAACAAAAAGGAGGGGGGAAAACGGAAAGGGGGTGGGGATGGAGGAGAGAGTTCATGATCTAAAATTGTTGAAATCAATATTCAGTTCGGAAGGCTGTAAAGTGTCTAGTCGGAAGATGAGGTGCTGTTCCTCCAGTTTGCGTTGAGCTTCGCTGGAACAATGCAGCATGCCAAGGACGGACATGTGGGCATGAGAGCAGGGTGGAGTGTTGAAATGGCAAGTGACAGGGAGGTCTGGGTCATGCTTGTGGACAGACCGAAGGTGTTCTGCAAAGTGACCACCCAGTCTGCGTTTGGTCTCTCCAATGTAGAGGAAACTGCATTGGGAGCAACGAATGCAATAGAGTAAACTGAGGGAAGTGCAAGTGAAATGCTGCTTCACTTGAAATGAGTGTTTGGGCCCTTGGACAGTGAGGAGAGGGGAAGTGAAGGGGCAGGTGTTGCATCTGCTGCGGTTGCATGGGAAGGTGCCGTGGGAGGGAGTTGAGAACCCCCTCCCACAGCACTTTTCCATGCAACCGCAGAAGATGCAACACCTGCCCCTTCACTTCCTCTCTCCACACCGTCCAAAGGCCCAAACATTCTTTTCAAGTGAAGCAGCATTTCACTTGCACTTCCCTCAGTTTAGTCTATTGCATTCGTTGCTCCCAATGCAGTTTCCTCTACATTAGAGAGACCAAACGCAGACTGGGTGGTCACTTTGCAGAACACCTTCGGTCTGTCCACAAGCATTACCCATTCCTCCCTGTCGCTTGCCATTTCAACACTCCACCCTGCTCTCATGCCCACATGTCCGTCCTTGGCCTGCTGCATTGTTCCAGTGAAGCTCAACGCAAACTGGAGGAACAGCACCTCATCTTCCGACTAGGCACTTTACAGCCTTTCGGACTGAATATTGAATTTAACAATGTTAGATCATGAACTCTCTCCTCCGTCCCCACCCACTTTACGTTTTTTTTCCCCCTCTTTATTTTTCCAATAATTTATATAGATTTTTCTTTTCCCACCTATTTCCATTATTTTTAAATGTATTTCCATCCATTGTTTTATCTCTACCTTTTAGCCTTTTTCGATTCCTTCACCCCACCCCACCCCCACTAGAGCTATCTACCTTGCTTGTCCTTTCTACCCTTAATTAGCACATTCTTTAGATAATATCACCACCTTCAACACCTCTTTGTCCTTTTGTCTGTGACATCTTTTGGTTATCTCCACCTATCACTGGCCCTCTACCCAGCTCTTCTTGTCCCAACCCCCCCTTTAAACCAGCTTATATTTCACCCCTTTTCTATTTTTCCTTAGTTCTGTTGAAGGGTCATGAGGACTCGAAATGTCAACTGTATTCCTCTCCACAGATGCTGCCAGACCTGCTGAGTTTTTCCAGGTATTTTTGCTTATGCAAATACTAAGGTTGCTTTTGCAGCTCTAATTGTCATTTGCACGTTTATTCTCCCCACCCCCTTTACCCCTCCACATGGTCTCTTTTTTTCAGATGTGCTTCTAATCCTTTTCAAGGAAAGCGTTGCCTATTATGACAGACCATTGACATCAAAGCTGAGACTTCAGAACAGTACCCAGCTGCGTGTGTATCAAGCACCTCTGCACAACAAGTAGCTATGTTAGTTGTTTTCTGAAAATGATATTAAAGCCTTTTAAAAAGACTATTTATAAATGGTGTGATAAATTATGAGTAATGGGAATTTTCAAGGATTTCAGCATTGGAGAAACTGCCTACCCCTGCTGCACTTGCAAATATTGAGGCTGTCATAGATTCTAGAGGCTGCCTGTGGCAAAATGCCAACCATCCAAAAGAAAACTTATCATAGAAAATAAAGTAACAATTATCTGCAAGGTATGTTCTTTTCAGAATGGGGAAAGTAGAATTCTCTGTACATGTTTTCCCTAACCTTGAATGTCTGTATTAATCATTGTGGCTCTGGGAAGGTTGTCTATGGTCCGGATATAGTGACGCTGTTAGGGGCAAGCTTGTCGTAAATTTTACTTTTTATTGAACGTAATATGAACTACAGTACAGGCTTAGCACGAGGCTCTACATAGAATCATCTCCCAGCATAATCTGTCATGGGATCTTACATCACTGGTGCAGACTATGTATTTAACAGTAACCCTTTCTACTACAGGGTGTGCTGAAATGTAACTGGACATCGTGGGATCACTTGTGGACAGCTGGATCTGTGATCAATGTTGGTTTAGTTTGCAAACATTTATAGAAACCTTTCTGTCTTTTTAAAACTGTTTATTGCCTCAGACTTGAATTGCCAACAACAGTCTGTATTTATACAGCAACGTTTTGACATGGTAAAATGTCTCGAGGCACTTAACAGGAATGTTATCAAACTAGGCAAGGAGATATTATTAAAAAGTAACCAAAACCTTGGTCAAAGAGATAGGTCTTGGGAGGTGGAGGCAGAGAAGTTTGGGGACAAGACAAGACAAGGCATGGCTGCCATTGATGAAGCAAAGGAAATTGGAGATGCGCAGTGGGCTAGAATTGGGGCAATGCAGGAGGATGACTTTAGGGCTGGCGGAGGGTCGAGATTGGCGAAGAAGTGGGGCTGGGGCAGGGTGGTGGGGTGGGGAGGGGTGCAGGGCGGGAGGGATGCTAAGAGGGATCATGGAAGGAGAGTAAAACCTTTTTAAAATTGTGGTGTTGCCAGGACCTGTTTGATGTTTAGCATTCATTACTGGGCAGATCTGTTTCCATGGGGCATTCCAACTGAACATGGATGGAATGCCGTCTTAAAATTGAGCCTTCCTTATTCTTTGGGTTCATTTGGACTTTCTTGGCAGCTGATCAAAGCTTAGACATCTGGAACTCCCTTTAGTTCTTTCTATTCTTTAACCTCCAACATTTGGCAATAATTACCTAGCAAAAATAACGTGCCTCTTGGTGTAATCTTTGAAGTTGCTGCTAATCCGGGGGTTCTTTATCTTTTTGCTTCTGAGATCTTTTTGCCCCATGTTATTAAAAATTCTAGGGCCCCCTTTCCCTCTCATTTAACACAAGTACTTTTCTGTTTTTTAAATTAGCTCTACGTTGAAAGATACTTGTTTCTGGTGCTAAGTAAAACAAAGTATATTAAGTAACAGTTCTGTCAAGATAATGGAGATATCTTTGACAAATGTGCATGTTGTGGTCAGTGTCCATCTGGCTTGGTACATTGTTGAACATCTAGGTTCGGGTGAGTAGGTTGTATTATAACGGACCCAAAATGACCAAAGGAAAGAGTACTGCATTAATCGCAGCATTCTCACATCCGGAGCAGCCGCTGCATTGAAAGCTTTCATCCCCTCGCACAATAATTCAAACTGGCTGCCTCGTGCCTTCCAGAAACATGGTGGCAGGGGGAGCATTGGGAAAAGGTGGTTATAAATCAAACCCCACAATCGTAAAACAACATTGTATTATTGGAGCTTTAGCGTTAAACCGCTGACAATGTTTTAAGTAATGTTGAATGTTGTGTATGGATTGCTGAGGTAGGTCACATGAGTGGTATAGTTCTGACTGGGAGAGGCTCCAGTAGGCAGTCACTAAGAGCTGAGCCAACCCATGGCTTGATTGGTGTTCAGGAAAAGTTACACAGCTGTGGCAGATGCTCATCTTGGTTGAGAACCCCAGGCTTAATCTAATTTTGGAGGATTAACACCAGTGTTTGTGTTGTCAGTCCTTAACAGTCAAACTTCTTAACATGATTAGATAGGTCTTCCTTTTTAAAGGATGTTTTGTAAACCAGACAGAAAAGGGGGAATGCATAGTGACGTGTGCGTTCGGAGGTTTGTTTTATTGATGATGTAAACTTATTAATACCCATAATTAGTGCTCCTCATGCTGAGAATCTTTAATAACACATGCTTCCTTATCATGAGACCTTGCATTAAATAGGAGGGCAGCTGTTATTCTTACTGTTAGAAATGTGTATGCGGGCTGTTCAAAATTTCAGTATTATCTCAGGATCCTGATGCTATAGAAACTGCCCCATTTCATAGCATGGTATGGTTTTTACACAGCCACTACTTCAAAGAGCGTACACAGATGACATTGAAGGTGTGTTTGGCTATTTTTTGCTGTGCCCTTGCCCTTTACAGTCATAGGCAGGGAAAGTATGTAGAGGTCAGTGTATCTTTTATTTTTGAAAGAGGTGCACTTCACTGAGCCACCGGTCAGAATATATGGCTGTTAGTTTCCAACAGTTGTTTTACTGTTATAAAAGCAAAGAACTGCGGATGCTGGAAACCCAAAACAAAAACCAAAACAGAAATACCTGGAAAAACTCAGCAGGTCTGGCAGCATCAGCGGAGAAGAACAGAGTTGACATTTCGAGTCCTCCTGACCCTTCAACAGAACTAAGTAAAAGTAGGAAAGGGGTGAAATTTAAGCTGGTTTGGCGGGGGTGGGGGGGGTGTTGTTTTACTGTTCTGTGCTCTGCTTCCTCTGACCATGGCTGCAGTAACTTCCTGTTTTTGAGGGCTTTGGAGGGTTGCATTTTCCAATTGTTTTTTTGACTTCATATTCTGTTGTGCTGTCAGTCTTGCATCACTCATAGCATCTGACTTCCACTGGCTGTCCCTTCTAACAATGCACAAATATGAAACTAGCCTAAAAATTCCTTCATTAGGCCTGTCCTGCGTCTGTAACCACCTCCTGGCTTGATTTTAGCCCAAATTCTTTGTTTTAACTCCTACCTATTCCTATCCTGCTCCTTCATTCTCAGCCCTACTTTGTGCAATTCTCAACCTTTTCTGTATTGCTGCCCCTCACTCTGCCTTTAAAAAAAACTCCTCAAAAATATATCTTGACTGTGCTTTCTGCTGTGTCCTATATAAATGCTGTAGCTACTACAATTATTGTGCTATGTGAGATTAGTCAACTTAGGCTCCAGGATCGGAGCCTATATTGGTCTGTATAACTTGGTACCCCACATTCTGTGTTCACTCGCTGAGCATCAGCTGAGTGACTATAAATTTAAAGTGTGCATTGCCAGCCACACGGTGCTTTCACAAAAAAATGGTTCTTACCTTACCACTGCTGCTGAAATTGTGGGATGGATTTGTATCTCCCTGTGACCATTG
Organism: Carcharodon carcharias; assembly: GCF_017639515.1. Lineage (NCBI taxonomy): Eukaryota > Metazoa > Chordata > Chondrichthyes > Lamniformes > Lamnidae > Carcharodon > Carcharodon carcharias. The sequence continues at coordinate 143,612,680 of NC_054480.1, forward strand.
TTCTTTATTAGCTGAATTTTTATTTTAACCATGAGGAGGAAAGCAGTAAATCTGCAGAATTTGAGGCCCAAAAAAACCTCTGAACTGACTGTGGAGTAATTTGTGTCAGTTGGAATTGATGATTTAATTACAGAAAGCAGTTGTTGCATATTGGGTGGTGCTGTATTAACCAGGCACTGTATTGTGTCTCTCCCCTTCACTTCATTTCACTTCACTTCAAATTGTCTGGATGCTGGCCACTTTTTATAGTAATTGGTCCCTGCTGCTCTGATTAGAGATCTGGAAGCATCGTAACAATAAAAGATTCCTATTTGTTTAAAAAGAAACCTTGCCTGGATTTCCATGTATGCACATTAAAGCACATTGTTTAAAGCTCTGACTAAGGCAACAACAAGTTGTAGTGTTTTTAACATTATAAAATGCCCAAAGCACTGAGGTGGGGGAGGGGTGCAAACAAAATCCAGAATGCTCAAGCAATCTTCATTAGATGAGTGCAGATATCTTGGAGGGTTGTAGAATGGTAGGAGATAGGGAGGGGCAAGGCCAAGGAGGGATTTGAAAATGAGGATGAGAATTTTCGGGAATCTTAAAACCTCTGAAGTTTTTAAAAATATCATCATGGGATGTGGGCATCGCTGGCTGGGCCAGCATTTATTGCCCATCCCTAGTTTCCCTTGAGAAGGTGGTGGTGAGCTGCTGCCTTGAACCGCTGCAGTCTATGTGGCATAGATACGCCCACAGTGCTGTTTGGGAGGGAGTTCCAGGGCTTCGGAACAGCGACAGTGAAGGCACAGTGATATATTTCCAAGCCAGGACAGTGAGTGGCTTGGAGGGGGAGCTTTCCGGTGGTGGTGTTCCCATCTATCTGCTGCCCTTGTCCTTCTAGATGGTAGTGCATGTGGGTTTGCAAGGTCCTGTCTGAAGAGGCTTGGTGAGTTCCTGTAGTGCATCTTGTAGATGATACACCCTGCTGCCATTGTGTTGGTGGTAGAGTGAATGGCACCCCAACCACAAACAATCAAGCTGGATGGATTTGTCCTGGATGGTGTCAAACACCTTGTTGAAACTGCAGTTATCCAGGCAAGTGGTTAGTATTCCATCACGCACTCCTGACTTGCACTTTGTAGATGATGGGACAGGTTTTGGGGAATCAGGAGGTGAGTTACTTGCTGCAGGATTCATAGCCTCTGACCTAGTCTTATAACCATAGTATTTATATAGTCCAGTTCAGTTTCTGGTCAATGGTAACCCCCAGGATGTTAGTTATTTAACAGGAAGCCAATGAGCATAGGGGATGGGTGAATGGAGATTTGGTGCAAGTTGGGACATTGGTAGCAGAGTTTTGGATGATGTCAAGTTTGTGGAGGGTAGAACTTGAGGTCCCGGCCAGTAGTGTGTTAGGGTAGTTAAGCGTAGAGGTAACCAGGGCACACATGAGTGTTTTGGCAGCAGATGAGCGAGGTAGGGGCTGAATCAGGCAATGTTAATAGAAACAGTCCTTGTAATGGTGCAGGTTTGTGGTTGGAAGCCTGTCTCAGGGTCAGATATGCCACCCAAGGTGGTGAACTGCTTGGTTCAGCCTCATTTGCTAGGGATTGGGTCAGTGGCGAGGGAACAGTGTGTGGTAAAGACGAAGACTATGGCTTCAGTCTTCCCAATATTTAATTGGAGGAAATTTCTGCTCAATCTAGCACTGGATGTCAGACAAGCAGTCTGACAATTTGGAGACCATGGAGGAGTTGAGGTAGTGGGTGTTGTCAGTGTACATGTGAAAACTAATGCTGTGCTTTTTGACGATGTTGCTAAGGGGCAGCCTGTAGATGAGAAATGGGAGGGGCCAAGGATAGATCCTTGGGGGACACTAGAGGTAACAGAGCAGGAAGAGAAGCCATTGCAAGTGATACTCTGGCTACAGTTGAATAGGTAAGAATGAAACTAGGCAAGTGAATATTTGGATATATGATCTCTGTATTCATCCACAGGGCATGTGTATGTTTACTTTATCAACTTTATGCTTGTTCGTAAAATGGTACAGCAAATAGTGTTGGAAGTTTTGATTCTTGTGCGTACTTTGCTTGCTTGGTTATTGCTTTTTAGTTATCTGTTTGAAACCAAATGTAATATGGGTGAAAATGCTGGACTTCACAGCACGATGGAAACACCAGGAATCTTGGTCAATCTGACCACAGCTTCCCTCTGAATAACAGTCCCTGGTTAGCAAGAAACTCCAATAGGACATCTCATGGCAAAGGACAAGCAGCAGCCAATCGCACTGTGGAGAGCTGGGCCATGGGTCTGGCACGTCTTGTGCAAGTTAACATTACCAGCAATGCCTTGACGAAGCCAAATTGCTGCCCACAATTGGTGTGGTAAGATGTGATGTGTTTAATGAATTCATACCAGAATTTCAAACATGAAGAATGTGCAACTTGGTAGATGCTTGTTAGAAGCATATTATTTACCTGCATATTATTTACCTGCATATTATTTACCTGCACGGCATGTGAGGACGGTTCCACTGAAATAAGTACGTATGGCTAAAGTGGTCGATAATTTCTATTGGGTAATGCCATTGTACATATGGCGTCCCAAAGGGTCTCCTCTCTTGCAATGAATTGGAATATACTATGGAATTTTACTTATTTTTCCTCTTTCCCTATTTTACAACAGTGACTACATTTCAAAAGTGCATAATTGGCTGCAAAGGACATTGAGACATCTTTGAGGTTATAAAAAAAAAACTATATAAATGCAAGTTCCTTTTTTCCCCACTCTAACGCAGTTTGTATTTGCACACATCTCTCAACTGAGTTGTATTCCCAACCACATTCCCTGTGCATGTTTTAGTTTAGAAGGACATGTATTACATGTCTCCAATGCATGAAATGGAGACTAATGCACAACTCTTGCGACCTTGTGTGTGTGTGTGTGTGTGTGGATGTGTGTGTGTGTGTGTCTCAAGTATTAAAATCAGTTAGTTCTTCAAAAAAATGCTTAAATTTGCTGTATTTAATGTATTATGATCTAAATTATAGGAATACAATCTCAAGTGGATGACTATGGAAAAGGAGTAGGTTTGGCCTAAGCATTGAAGAGAGAAATGGACAAATGGGTTCTGGGTACAAAGTTTATTCTAGAAAATTGTTAGTTAATACATTTTGGGAAGGAAATAGTACAGAAATGGAGTATTGCTGAAAAAGATGTCGAAGCTTTTTGTCTTGCACTCATCAGGACACTTCCCAATAATACCAATACAAGGAGAAAACAACAATTTATGCTGTACTGTTTTCCCTGATATTGGTATTCTTGCTAAGTGTTCTGATGAATGCAAGATGAAAAGCTCCACGTCTCTTTTCAACAATAGTGGTATTTATTTAAGACATTTTTGTGGAAAACCTGAGAAAAAGGGATTCAAATAAATAATTCCTGCTCATGATATCAGAGCATGGACTGCTTTATTGTAGGGAACAGTTCGAGGCCTAGACAATTGCTTCTTTTAAAAGAGTTGGATAAATATTTGAAGTGAGGAGCATTACAAACTATATGGGGGGAGATTCAGGCCATGGGACTGGTTTTAGATTGATTGATTCAGCAGAGAGCTGGCACAAGCATGATGGGGCTAATTGGAGGGATTCTTCTAATCCTGATGATTAAATCACTTCAGATGACTGTGATCTGATACAGCCTTATGCCAAAGTTATTGTATTTTTCATCTTTGCTGTTTGCCTCCTTGGCAAAATTCAACCCATTTTAGTGCCTTTGTATCTTGTGTGTGGTAAGCCTTGGACATGATGTGTCTCGATTTGCTGTTCTGTTTGACTTTTATAAAACAAAATTTATCCTAAAGTTCTGTGCACCATTGAAATGGCACATTTATTGCCTACCTGTAGTTGACTCTTGAGGTGGCGATGGGCCCCCTTGAACTGGTAGAGCTCCTGTGGCGCTACCACAATGGTACTTTAATCCACCAAGCATGAAGAAATGGTGACACCTGCCCAAGTCAGGGTAGTGTGAGACCTAAGGGAAATGTTCATACACGTACTTTGATCATATCAGTTACTGCGGCTCTAGGTTGCTGCAGAAGACATCATTGCAGATTAGCTGAGGTTGCTGATGTCAGTTTATGCTTTTTTTTAAACCAAGAAAATTGTGGTAGGACCTTTTTTTATTTTCAAGGATTCTCCTTCTGTGTGGACTGCATTCAAGCAGATTGTCCAGCGACTATAAACCAAAAATAAATGTCCACCATCTCCCCAGGAAGGCTAAACTGTGCTTGAGGGAATAGCTCCTCTTTGAAGGTTCTCAGGCAAATATTTTGGACTGTGTCTTATGAGTTGGGTTGCTAGGCAGTGAAATGATGACTCACTTAATCAGCTTGTGTAGCATTGTCATTAGAATATGATGGGTGTGGATGAAAATTTATTTTAGTAATGAGTACCACTTATTCTTTGGGTTCCTCATCCACTCCAAAAGGAACCATTTGAAAAGATAGTTAGCTCCTAGTCTGGGATGTATTTGCTCCAGCCCAGCTGCAGCTCCTTGGAGTTGAAACCAGCTAGTAAGGTTCCCTCTCCTGATTATCCCTTCTTTTGCCCCCTTGCTTTTCTGTCAGAAATAAACGGGCATTTATAGAGACATCAGGATCAGTTTGAACCATAGAAACCATTCGTCCCTTCGAGCCCGCTCCACCATTCATTATGGTAATGACTGATCATCCAACTCAATAGCCTGCTCCCACTTTCTCCCCATATCCTTTGATCCCTTTTGCCCCAAGAGCTATATCTAACTCCTTCTTGAAAACATACAATGTTTTGGCCTCAACTACTTTCTATGGTAACGAGTTCCACAACCATGTCAGTCCTGGCCTCCCAATGAGCAATAACTGGAAGCAAACACAAATATCTGCCCAAAAAGTAGATTTGAATATGATTCACTTTCCATCACTGCAGACAGCAGAACATGGTGCATACTTAAAGGGTCTTCCTATACTGTATTTTTTTAGCTTAAGTAAAATGAAGTTCAAGATCCTGTTTATATTTTCAGCTAAACCTTGTGTTTGAATTGTTGCATTGTAATTGTTTAACTTCCTCTCTTATCTTAACAGGAAGCATCAGTGTCCTTCTATCTTTTCCCTTCATTTTCAACCCTCCAGTTGGCAGCAGAGAAGACATTCCACAGTGGGCTGAGCTCATTTACTTTGTTCCGTTCATTGTTATATTCCAGTTTGGGTGGGCTGCGACTCAGATCTCCCACCTGTCCTTGATACCCGAGCTTGCCACCAACGATCACGAGAGGGTTGAGCTCACCGCTTTTAGGTAAAACAAAAAAAAACCTTGCTCTTTGCACTACCTGCATCCACAATAGAATTCCCACCTGAACAGAAGCTAAAGGTTAACGTTTGCTGGTAGCCTAGTTCCGCTGGTCTTGAATGTTACTGAGTGATCTGTTTCATTTTACCAGGCAGTTGCTGCAGAAGTGAGATGAGGAAGTAGCTTTTGGGTGTTTTCTTTGGTAGTTGAGAAAATCCAAGATTCCAAGCAGGGGAGTCCCACATGTCCTTGTGCAAGATTCCATAGATAAGCTTGCAAACTTGTTTTATCCCAGCTCTAGGAAACGTTGTTCCACGATGGGTGCTGATTTCCCGGAACAGCTTTCCCATTGCTGCTGTGCAATGGAGCTTGGGGAGAACATTAGAGTTATGAGGAGAATATTCTGAATGGGAATGTTTGAATGGTTGACAGTATTAACTGGATCCCAAGCCAGATGGTGAAGAATTAAACTAGGTGCCAATTCTTTTCCTTGATAATTGGTTTATTTACAGAATACAACATTACACAAGTCTGTCTTCTGCCTGCTCTCCAATAGCCCAGCAGTCTCTCTTTATAAGTGCTCACAAGTACTTAATTAAAATGGTGCCCTTCATTGGAATATCTTAAATAATTAGCACTAATAACCATTAACAGACTATAGGTATGATTGTAAACTGCTAATTTAGAAATGTGGGTCTGAATACAAATTGAGTCTGATCTAGTGTTTCCCACTGGCAAACCACTTCATGTAGAATTGGGGTGTGCAGGAGAGAGACAGACAATTCTGTTCAATTGCTCCTCGCTGAAGTTTATGCTCTCCACAAGCCTCCTCCCTCCCCTGTTCATCTGTGCAGCAAGATCCCCACTCTGCCGCCATTTTTGGAGTGCTTTCTTGTGAACAGTGCTCTGTTCTAGAAACATTCCTCCAATGACCGGGAGGGATGTTTCATCATAATATTTTCAGGATGGCAAGTTTTGAATCTTGATTCTGTGGAAGTCTAATCTGTCGGAATGATGTTTGTTTATTTCCACAGGAATGCTTTTACCGTTGTAGCTAATATTACAATTTATGGGATTGCATGGCTGCTGTTTCACTTTCAGGCTGAACAGTCAGCAGATCCTGACATTGACAGCCACCTAGGCAGACAGGATGTCCCCCTGTTCAGGGTAAGTAACCAGCTAAACTCCTTTCCTTTATGTCTAACTCTTGACCTTCTCTCGCCTCCGTTTCTCTCTTCACCCTCTTCCACCCAAACACATTTCGCTCAAGTCTTTCACCTTCTCTTCCAAACACCTTGACTCAAGAACCACAACTTTCCTTTAAAATGTAAAAGCTGCTGCATTAAAAACATCCCAAGGTGCTTCTGACACAGTCACATGAGAAATTAGAACAGGTGATCAGAAGTTCAAACAGGTTTTCAGGAGCTGGAATTACTCAGTGGGTCAGATAACACTTTCTCCCCACGGATGCTAATGTTTCGGGTTGTGACGATGCTGAGCATGACCTAAAACGTTAACTCTGTTTCTCTTCACAGATGGTGTCCGACCTGCTGAGCATTTCTGCTATTTTCTGTTTTTATTTCCGATTTTCTAGCATCGGTAGTATTTTGTTTTTCTGTTGGGGCTTAAGGAGCACCTTGAAGGAGGCAACATTTAAGACCGGAGTGCCAAAAGTTGAGGCCTAGACAGCTGAAGGCATGGCCACCAATGTTGGGGGTTGAGGAAGACTGCTGATGGAAACTGGGGATGTGCGAGGGCAGAATAAGAGGGATGAAGAGTTCTAAGGGTAGTGGGGCTTGAGGAGGTTACAGGAATGGGGATCTGTGATGTCCTACAGAAAACTGAACACTAGAATCACGCTGGAATATGTGTCCACAAACTGTGATTTGCCTTCTGGTAAAAGCCCCCATGTGGAAAATTTGGAAGGGTCAGCTCCTGTTTTTGTAACCGCTGGGGTGTTTAGGCCATGCATGGCCCAGTCCTGGCTGATGCACGTGCAGGGGGTCCAAGGTTCACCAGGATTTGGAGGCACTGACCTCTGAGCTGAAGATGAAGGCCCCGGGCCTGTGTAAAGAGCAAAGTCTAGAGACAAGCAAGGGAGAGGTCCAGGAGAAGCCCAAAAATGAAGTCCCAAGTAAGGGAAGACGATTGGGTAAGAAAAGACTCCAATTAGAGAAAGGGCTGCAGGGAACAAACCTTAAGTGAGATGGGCTTGTGAGAAACCCTTGTAGTCGAAGATACCTCAAAAGAAGTCCCAAAGATCAAAGAAGGTAACTGAAGGTTGGTAACTTGGCGCTGGGGCAAGGTTCACCTTTGGAGCTGTTGCGTTCTGCTTGGCACGGCCGAAGAGCTGAAGTTGTGCTTGTACGTTGATGCTTGAGGGCATTTATTACGTAGTGTGGTGTGTTTGACCACAGTTTTCAGAGGATTAGTTCTTGAAGAGACATGAAGAACCCTGCTCGTAGCCCAATGTAGCCAAAACAACAGAACCTCTGGAGAAAATAAACGACACAGACAGAACATCGACAGCTACTTGGCCTTTGGATTTTCATGGATTGGTGATGCCTCTCGTTCTGCCCCAGAATGCCTAATTAGCAGGGAGAAGCTCTCACGCTGCAATGGTACCACATAAGTTGAAGCGCAATTTGAATACAATGCATTGTTTGCTCTCCGGCAAGGATGTACAGTACTTCAAGCCCCTGAACGAAATGTAAAGCAAAATCAATATATGATGGAGTGTGTTCGGGTTTCAGGTAACATGCAGGTGAACTTACCTGGTGGCTGAACCTGTAGAGAAATCAAAGAAGTTGCACACCATTACCAAAACCCGAATTCTGCCGGCAAGCGGAAGTATCGAGAGTAATGTTGGGAGTTGGGAGGAAATCGACAAAGTTCCTATTTCTGATAATACAATCAAACAGCATATCAACAACGTGTCAGTTGATACTGAGCAGATGCTTCCAGAGTTTAGAAATGAGTGGAAAAATCGCCCTGCAGATTGATTGACTCCACAGACATTAGCGGACTCTGCCAGCTCTTAACCAATTTCAAGTATGTTGACAGGGATCCTTTCAAAGAATTTTTCTTTTGCAAAGAATTGCCCAGTCATGCGACTGGAAAATACATTTTTGTCTTCCTCCAGATAAGCAGTTTTAACAGTATCTTAACTGGACCAAATGCAACAGCATCTGCACTGACAGAGTAGACTTCGTGACTGGAAAAGTCCAAAGGATTAGTGTGTAATGTAAAAGAGCAAAATCCTAACATCCAGGTACAGTGAAGCCCTTGTTGCCAAAACAATGCTGTCTGAGTTAACTGCAGTATTGGGCCAAATGGTGAAAATCGCAGATTATGTAAAATCCTTTTGCGCTTGTGTGAAGTGATGAGGGCTGAGAACCAGGGTTTACTCAGGCAACAGGGGCGTGGTGGCTGTATCAGGGAAAGGCCCTTTCCCGTGCGAGTCCTGAAAGAGTTTTAAGCTCTGCATGAATTGCCGTGGAAAGATTTCTGTTACGTGACGATCCCTGGTGTGCTAGGCTTGCACAGCTTTCAGAAATATTCGGCCATCTGAATGAGCTGAATGTTAAAATGCAGGAGGAAAACGAGAACATTGAGTGCCACAGATAAACTTACAAGGCTTCAGAGTAAAACTGGCTGTTTGGCAAGAAGAAGTGGCAAGCGGGTCGATTTGAGATGTTCAAGCTGGCATCAGTGCACCTGATGGCAAAAGCGCACTCAACCTCATCTCCAAATGGCATCTGAACTTCTCTTGCAGTGTTGTAAGATATTTCCCCTCCCCGAGTGTGGAAAACTTCAGGTACGCAATCTGTTTAGTTCACTTTCTTTTGAATTGTCAAAGGAGCCTTGAGTGAAAAGGCTTTTGCTAGAGGGCAGTTCAGTTGACGAGAGAATAGGTGTGCCTCAATTTCTTTAACGTATAAAGGTACCCCATGACTTGGGAACTACTGTGCTGAGCTACTGAACCATTTGAATTCAGAATTATTATTCTGGTGAGAATTTTGTCCAGATTGCTTCTGATATTGCAGCATTATAAGCTGCTTTGTCGTTACAGTTCTTTGGGATGACATTGTAGTTCTATAACCTCCTGATCTGGCTATTTTACCTTGTATTGCAAGTTTATAAGCTCACCTTTTGGCTCATCCATCAAAATAAAACCAGCTTAGTTTTTATTCCCTTCCCGAATCTCAGCAATTCCTGTTTCTCAATGGTTTCGAAGTTCTAGATTTACATTTGCTGTTTTCAAGATTCAAAGGACCGAAACTGTTTGTATAACGTGTAATCTATCTAGTATAATGTGTAGTCTATCTATATTGTAGTTTTAAAAAGTCTTGAATTTCTTATGCACTTTCTGCCATGAAAAAATGTCCCAGTGGTGGGGAGTTTGAAGCATAGGGACCAGTGTCACTATTTCTCTTGTTTTCCTGTTCCTCCATCCTAATTCCGATTTACTGAAAAACACATTACAAAGGTTTCATGGCCATTTGAGGAATTGACCAATGCAGTTTTGATCATTGGTGACCAGTTCAAATATCTTGTGAAATATGAGCATTATTAAGGCCATCGTTTGTTGCCCACCCTCTGATTGCCTTTGATGGTGATCTGTTTTTGTTTTTTGAACGACTGTATTTCATATGATGTAGGTACACCCATCGTGCTGTTAGGGAGCAGTTCCAGGTTTTTGACCCAGTGACAGTGAAGGAACAGAGATTAGAGTTCCAAGTCTGGATGGTGTGTGACTAGGAGGAAAACTTGCAGCTGGTGGTTTTCCAATGTTTCTGCTGCCCTGGTGACTTTTACCACAAAAGGATAGGTTTGGAAGGAGCTGTTGAAGGAGCCTCCGGTGGGTTGCTACCGTCCATCTTACTAATGGTATACACTGTTGGTGGAGAGGATGAATACTTCAGTGGGGGATGGGGTGTTGAGCTTCTTGAATGTTGTTCTCATCTGGACAAATGGAGAATGTTCTATCACACTCCTGAGTTTCACCTTTGTAGATGGTGGATGGGCTTTAGGGAGTCGGAGGGTGAGTTACAAATCACAGAATTCCTAGCCTCTGACCTCTTGTAGCCATTGTTTTGTATGGCTGGTCCAGTTGGCTTCTGGTCAGTGGTAATGCCTAGTAGGTTGATAGATGGTAATGCCGCTGAATGTCAAGGGTTAATGGTTAGGTTCTCTCTTGTTTGAGATGGTCGTTGCCTGGCACTTGTGCAGTGTGAATGCTACTTGCCACATATCAGTCCAAGCCTGAATATTGTCCAGGTCTTAATGCATTTGGCCACGGATTGCATCAGTATCTGAGGAATTATGATGATACTAAACATTGTGCAATCGTCAGTGAACATCCTCACTTCTGAACTTATGGAGGGAAGGTCATTGGTTAAGCAGCTGAAAATAATTGGGTACCCTGAGGTTCTCCTGTCGTGATGTCCTGGAATTTCAACAACCGCAGCCAATCTTCCTTTGTGCTAGGTTTGACTCAAACCACTGGAGAGGTTTTTCCCTGATTCCCATTGACTTCACTTCTGCTCAGATTCCTTGATGCCACACTCGGTCAAATACTGCCTTGATGTCAAGGCCCGTCTCGCTTGCCTCATGATGTTTCTCGGGCTTATGCAGGAAGTGCAGTAGGTTAGTGATATCTAACCCAAGCACTAGAATGAGTTTTTGTTCGAGATTTGTTTGGTGCTCGTGGTATGAGGCCAACAGTTATCTGAAAATGAAGAATACTTCCGTTCTAGTATGAACTGTCCCAGGCCAGACACCATGTAAGACAAAGTTGGCACTATTTCTCTGCGTCAACAGCATATCTTAACTCAAACTTCAGAGGAACGATTGCATCAGTGTGGTATTTTCTATTTCCCACACCAGTTACCTTGTGGCTTTTCTGTGACTACCAATTAGTGCTGTATCAGGAAGTTCTGCACAGTGGCCTCGCATCACTACAATCTATGCTGAGACTGCCAAACTCAATTAACATGTAACATATAAATTTATTGCTAGAGACGAAAGGCAAGCCTCTGACGGACTGTCCCCTCTACCTCCAAGTCTCTGCAGGGAAGTGAATTTTCTGGTCACTGTAGCCCTGAATAGTAAGAAGGAATAAATCAGTACCTTGATGTGCTGTGATTCAGAGAGGATTAGACTCCAGTTTCGCAAGTTTACGTTTGTTTTTTTTCCCTAAGAATTGTTAAAAGCTTTCATCCTCGTTAGTCATCATAGTTTCAGAAGCTGCTTCTTCTCATTCCCAAAATATGGAACCTTTCTTTTAAAAGCCATCATCAGTTCCATGAATATTGCCCACTCACTTCTCACACTGTGTAGTAATGACGAATGCTCAGGACCCCATCAGTGGAGTTGGGCTGAGAGGAACTGCACAACTATGCTGACTGGTAGTTCAAGTGGCGCAAAAGTAGCCATTAACCACACTTTATTATATAGCTTTCTCTCCACATTGAGCTCTGCAACCTCTCTAAGCCCCAATGCTTAATAAAATAAACATGCGGGGGGAAAAAAATGCCTACAGCTTGTTTTAAATGTTTTTGGATTCTACAAAGTGAAAATTCTTCAATACTAAATTTCTAATTGAGTTTTTAAATTATTTTATTCGCACACTCTGCCCCAAAAGCCAACCTCCATTCTCCTCCATTTATAAATGAAAGAAGGATTGCTACATATCATCTTCCATTTAAATAGAGATTAGTGGAGCCTGGGAACAAGCTGATCAAGAGGATTTTTGTGTTTTGGGTAAATTAGTTCATTAGCTAACAACTCTAACTGCACGCCTTGCCATAATTCTCATCAATTGCTGCTTGCAATCAATAACTAGGAGAGACTAATGTAAGAATAAACAGTGGTGGTTTATTGAGACATTAGGCAGAGCACCTGCACACCTTCAATCAGAAACCATCTGAACTAGACTTACAATTCCCAGTTGTCCGTGCTGTACAGTGACTCATCAGTACTGTCACATGATCAGTACACTTATAAGATGTCAATGCTCTTACAGAGACAGGGGACCTCACTTTACCACAATTTTAGATATCAATTTTATCTGATTTTTAAAAAAAATAGTGGATTTAACCAACATTAGTAACATCTTTTAACTATATTTAATCCTTCTCTTTCTATGGATTATGGTTTTATGTTCCATTTGAACCTGTAATGCACAGTAAGTGAGGTGATTTTGGCCAAGGGAATCTTTCTGACGGCTATTTAAATCTTTTAATATTTGCTTGCAGACCTTGGCTCTAATTGTTATTGGAATTGGATTTGTCTCTTCATTGATGTTCCACATTGGAACACAGGAGAATCTGAGAAATGAAGAGGAACATGTTGTCACTGAACAGACACCGATCATCAATAATTCCAAAAAAGGCTCCAGTCGGTCACTACTGCAGTGGAAACATTGGCTGAAGGAAGTGTCTTTTTATCATGTAAGTTTGTGTGACATTGTGGACCTCTTTCCCTTAAGGTGAGAGGGGGAAAGTTGGTCAATAGGCAGGAAATTAGGGTTAATAGATGCTGCTTGGATTGGCGAAGGGTTGAAAACACTGATTCTAAGAGTAAAACAAAAACAGAATTACCTGGAAAAACTCAGCAGGTCTGGCAGCATCGGTGGAGAAGAAAAGAGTTGACGTTTCGAGTCCTCATGTCCCTTCGACAGAACTAAGTTCTGTCGAAGGGACATGAGGACTCGAAACGTCAACTCTTTCCTTCTCCGCCGATGCTGCCAGACCTGCTGAGTTTTTCCAGGTAATTCTGTTTTTGTTTTGGATTTCCAGCATTGGCAGTTTTTTTGTTTTTATATTGGGGAGAGGGCAAGTTGTTCCATGGTCTCCTTTGTGCTATTAACATCCATGGATCTGTGTCTTTTGCTAATTGTAGGTCATGCAGGATGGTTATTGAGCTCTGGTTCAATGTTTCGGTAGGACTTCTGTTTTTTCCCAATTCTAGAGCAATGAAAAGCTGTGTAGAGAGGAATCTGATCATTTAGAAGTTTGAGATTTTGGCACCTTTAGGAATGTAAATTGGACTAATTCAGGAAGATTTTAGAATTCAATTTTTTAAAAAAAGTCTTCTAGCAAAAGTAAAATTTAAAGGCCTTGTTACCAAATCAAGTTTTCTGGGCAAAATAATTCATATCCATATTTAAATGTGGTGAACAATGGACTCAATGCATAAACATTATTAAGCAGCAGGTACAGAAAGTTTGTTAGAATCTGGAGTTTAACACTGAATGTATATCATATTCCCAAAGTGTGAACCAAAACTGTCTAACTCCCAGAAATCTGTAGAGGAGGGACGTTTCTCTCCAGTTCATTTGAGTTTCTGATAAATGCATCTCGTTTTGAGTGTACTGGGTGAAGTTCACGTTCTCCTTCTGGGAGCCACAGGGAGGTGAGGAAAATTGAATGGTGAGTTATTCGTTTGAAGAGCTGCATTGGCTTCTTACATTTGGTGGAGGGTCCTGTTGCTTGATCTGGAAACTGAGGAGAGTCGAAGGGATTCGAACCTTTTTTCTAGAGCTCGCTCCCTAGTATGCTCCCTAAACAACTACTTCTCCACGTTACCTCCCCCTCTGGTACCACTGAACAGCTTGATGCTTTGCACAGAACCATACATCGCCTTCATTTACCGACTTTAGCTCCATGTCCTTTGCTATTCTTTTCCAATATAAACCTTTTGATCTGTATCTTGAAAATATGAAATGTTTGAGCACCCATTTTGGATTATGGCTTGTATTCATATTGGGAGGATGCATTATTTGAGCTGATTAGTCTTTCTTGCAAAGAAACACAATTTTTACTGTAACTTTTTGGAATGGATTGATGTTGTAGAGGGGAAGTGTTGGGTTTTATTATTTTACAAAAATTGGCAGAGTTAAATTGACTGAAACTATCACTGGCACAAAGCTACAGTGGACTTGAACAAAGCTTTCTTGTACAGTATCTGCCTGTGCTTTCCCTTCAATCTCTCTTGCGTTAGCCCAGGAAAAGACATTCAATTTGATGCCAACCCTTAAAACCAGGTAACCATTTTGACAGCATTGCAACAGGTCAGTGTTCCTACCAAAATGTAATGCAATCTAAAACCATTTCCATGCAAAGGCTGGTGGTTTGTCAATCGATGAGTAAAAGTTAGCCCTTACATGCACTAATCTGTAACTTGTAACTGGTTCAATTTTTAAAAAATTGCACAAGTGTCTTCCCTTGTCATTTTGATAATGATATGAACGAAATCTATCATTGGGGACCAAAGATCAGAGCCCCTTCACTGTCACTCTAGGGAGTAACACTTAGGGCCTTAACTTTTTAGGACAATATGGGCCATCTAGTTTTGTACTATTTTTTTAAAAAAGAGAGAAACTGGACTCTGGCATTGTACCAAGCTGGGGATGTATAACTGAGCGTGTGAAGTTCTGCTTTTTAAAAAGTTTTGTATTTGGTTGCACACAAACAATGGCAGAATTTCTTGCTCTCATTTGTACTCTGCTTCCCTCGCTTTTTTTTAACCCCATTTTCAATTAGTCTGAATTATTCCCTCTTGTGTGCTCTCACTTGTGTGGTCTCTCTGAATCCCATTTCAAGTGTCCAGAATTATTTTATACATCATTGCAATAGATCCTAGAGTGTATTGTCTTTTAATAATTGGTGGCTTGAGGTTTCCTTCAGCCCATCCAGTCTGTTTTATTTACAACACTCCTTTCTTTTGAAAGGTGGCATTTATGTATATGTGCACTCGACTGATCATCAACCTATCGCAGGCCTACATCGCCATGTATGTAACCTACACTCTGAAGCTTCCAAAGGTATGTTCAAGAAAGCATACGCTTGCTCACCAGAAAAGCGTCCCGAATAGTTTGTTTTCTCTGAGATTTGTGATATGTGCAGTAGTAAATGCTTAGCTCATCATCAAAGTGGCAGAAATGTAATGTTGTTGGTTGCTCTGCAGTACAGCAGCAAGCTCGAACAATGTTCTGACCAGTGTTATCCCCCTCACCTCAAAATGCTTAGCTGATGATTTGCCTCCTGCGATTTATGGGACCTTGCTGAGACCCTTTTATGAAGGGTCAATTCCAGTGTGGAAACATTTTTGTTTCTTAAACCAAGCACTGGTAGCTGGCGGGAGTGAAACCAATTGATATTTGGTGCCACCCTGTGGTCAATAAAAGGTGCTGTGCCTCTTAAGGTC
This sequence comes from Carcharodon carcharias, assembly GCF_017639515.1. NCBI lineage: Eukaryota > Metazoa > Chordata > Chondrichthyes > Lamniformes > Lamnidae > Carcharodon > Carcharodon carcharias. The sequence continues at coordinate 143,628,201 of NC_054480.1, forward strand.
TTTCCACTCCTTCCCACAGGGTATTTCCATGTTTTCACTTTGGCTCACTGATAGGACCCAATCATGTCCATGCTATAAGTGGACTTTTAGGAGAAGAACAATTGCTGTACGATATCTCAGGGCTTCTGAATCATGGCAAACATTTGAAAAAATTATAAAGTCTTGGTTGTTAATAAACTTGCTAGTGTCTTCCCCTCAGATATGGATGTTGACACTTGCCATTGTTTCCAGTAGACCTCTTTTTTTCAGTATATTAAAATGTTGCTCATGTTTGATGCACAGACTATTTAAGCTTTTCCTTTTACAGAACTACATTGCCATGATTCCTCTGGTGATGTACATCAGTGGATTTCTGTCCTCATTCCTCATGAAACCTGTGAATAAATGCTTTGGCAGAAATGTGAGTGTTGTTAGCTTTAGAAATGTGAACATCCTACCTCAATGGCTGGACGTATTTGAAGTGTTCATGTGATGTATGTTAGTTTTTCCCTACAAGGGATATTGTTACTTATTTTTTATAAAAAAACCTAATGCCTTGTTCTCCACAATTGATCTGTGATTTATGTGGATGCCGTGTATGTGACAAGAATTTCTGTATGATCTTTTTAAACAAAAAATATTCATTTGGAAAATACTGCATTTGCAGGTTTAAAGTTTTTTTTGTACTTTTGGAAAGAATGTTGAGCTTGTTCCAGAAATTTGATTGTTAAAATACAAGGATGAAATTTTAAAAGCCTCAATAGAATTCTTATAACACACAAATCATTTGACTCATTAGATCTATGTCAAGTACTAGTCGCACAATATCTCTCTGCACCAGTGCTCCCTCCCCAACCTCCGCGGTGGACTCTTAAGTTCACAGCTGGTTCACCGCTGCTGCTTCTGGTAAAGTATTCGATGTACAAGCAAGTCTGTGCATAAACATATACATTTTCTTATAAAGCTATACCCTCTAATTATGTTTTGAAAAACAATGCAGTACTACTTTAGCTGTGTTGAAATTTGTAATTGAGGCTCGAATGCTCTTGAGAATTTAAAGCTAAATTGCTTCTGGGCTAAAAGGCAGCTAATTATCTCGAGTGAGTAAAACAGTTGCTGTCATGATCGAGTACAGAGTATTAACCGGCTCTCTGCTAATTGTCCCAATTTGAAAAGAAATGATCCTTTGTTTATACCACATCCATTTATTTTAAAAAAGGTGCCATGTGGTTTAAATATTAAGTTCCACTGGTTAGATGACTAAGTGAATCATTTTGCACATGTTTGTGGGGGAATAAAAGTTCATGACTAAACCTGCAACAGCCACACAAATTTTAACCTACTGAAGCTGTGCCTCTCACCTGAGGTTAGTTGAGAGAATCATGTGATATTTCCTGGCTAAATCTTTCAGCGTTGATTTGTATTCCATGAGATAATGTGATAAGTTGTTTTGAAAATCGGTTGCACCAAAACACAAAAATTGGTCCAGATTGAAAACAGATGCACTGAAAGAGCGACTCTTTACAGTTTATTGGTAAATGGCCTATAATTGAATCTGATTATTCAGAAGCCAATCTCCCTGACTGCTGCTGTCCCTTATCAGTAAAGTAGACAGAAAGATTGTGTTCAGCAGTGACCATAACTATGAATCGTGTTGTGACAACTTGTTTAACTTGAGGTGAAATTGTGGAAAGCTATTGTTTGAAAGCCCAGATGATTGGTAACTAGCAACAGAGTGGGATTCTGTAAGGAGCCTGGATACTTCCGGTTTTAATAGTCTTTTTTTTAAAAGAGGCTCTTGGACATTCTCTACAGGCTTTAGTATCGCTTTTTTGCTGTTTGAACCTTGATCTTGTTCGGATTTCATGTACCCTGTCGATGTATGAACCTAATATATCTCTTCCCAAGCCATCATAGCTCAGGAAGTGTACAGAAGGTCACCTCGAACGTGAAGAGGAAGATGGATTAACCTTTTCTGGATGTTTTGTAGTTTCTGGTGTTTTTATAGCTTTCTCTTTTTGCCCTTGTTCCACAAGTGTCTGGTTTGTGGCAACTTAAATGAGCCGGAGACTAAAAGAGGAGAGAGAATAAAGAAATAATAGAGACTGGAGAATGGGACTATCATCAAAACCAAAGCAGTTTGATTGATTAGCTGAAAGCCCTTGTTTCTGTGTAAAAGCTCTGTGGCAGACAGCCTTTCACTTTGAGCTTGTCTTTTTTGAATGAGGGTCTGTTAACTTTTGTCCTCTGTCGCTTCTCCCAGCAACTGGTAACCTCTGTTCCTCTTTTTTTTAGATGACCTACTTTTTTGGGCTTGTGATGATCCTGGCGTTCGCCTATTGGGTCTGGTTTTTTCAAATGGAGAAGAGCATCTTTGGTGCGGCAGTCCTTCTGGGCACAGGTTCTACCACAATTCTGGTGACATCACTCGCCATGACTGCCGATCTCATAGGAGAAAACACTGTAAGAAATGAGAAAGTTTGATGTAAATCTTTGTAGCTTGCATGGGCGCTCTCTTGTTTTAAGGTGAGGTGACAAAACTTTGTATCGTAGAAAAATGCACTGGCCTCTGTCTTGGGGAAATGGGTTGTCTGGATCAGTGTGTAGATTGTTATCTCCCTTGAAGGCTTTGAATTTTCTGAAGGCACCAGCAGTTTTCTGATACCCTGAGAGTGATAATTCTAAGGGTAAAACTTAGAAAATGAGTTTTAATTACATTCCCAACGTCCACAAGTAGAGTATTAGGCTTATTGCTGGGATCAAGAGACCTGTCTCCTGAACACATTTGTGTTAACATAGAACCATAGAAAACTACAGCACAGAAGAAAAGGCCATTCGGCCCTTCTAGTCTGTGCCAAAATATTATTCCGCTAGTCCCATTGACCTGCACCTAGTCCATAACCCTCCAGACCTCTCCCATCCATGTATCTATCCAATTTATTCTTAAAATTTAAGAGTGAGCCCGCATTTACCACGTCAGATGGCAGCTCGTTCCACACTCTCACCACTGAGTGAAGAAGTTCCCCCTAAACCTTTCCCCTTTCACCCTAAAGCCATGTCCTCTCGTGTTTATCTCTCCTAATCTAAGTAGAAAGAGCCTACTCGTATTTACAGTCTATACCCCTCATAATTTTGTAAACTTCTTTCAAATCTCCCCTCATTCTTCTACGCTCCAAGGAATAAAGTCCTAACCTGTTTAATCTTTCTCTGTAACTCAACTCCTTAAGACCCGGCAACATCCTAGTAAATCTTCTCTGCGCTCTTTCAATCTTACTGATATCCTCCCTGTAACATCTACAATATTTGGCCAAACGAGCAGTTTATAGAACCAGCAGCAAGTGTGAAGGTTTGTTTACGCGTTGCTCTGCTAGATCCTAGCCAATCCCAGTCTTCTGCTTCCTTCATTATCACGTGTCCTCCAGCAGAGTAACTGAGTTGGGATCAGGTGAAGGGAGCCTTGGCCCTTTTCTTTTATCCTTATCCCTTTTTTTTCTAGCAAAAGAATGAGACTCTTGCTGGGAAAGGGAATTGTTCTCCTAGGTGGACATGTCAAAGACGGAGTAAAGTTCCTCCTAATCTGTCTTGAGAGGGGCAAACGGCTACTTTAACTTTTTTTTAAAGTTTCATTTGTATAGGGCCTTTCATGATCTCTGCTGTCCCGAATTCCTTTACCCACCCGTTAAGTACTTTTGGAGTGTAGTCGTTGTTATAATATAGGAAATGGGTGATTGAGGCAGTAGCACACTACATTTAAAACATATTCAGCTATACACCCATGGTGCTGTAGCCCACAGGGTTATAGGCCAAGAGCTGGAAATTGGGTTTAGGATGGGTAGCTCTTGAGGCACGATGGGCTGAATAATCTTCTTCAGTGAAGTAAATTTCCTTTGTTCCCAAATTCAATGCATAACATTGGAAAGTTCCCTCCTCGATGCGCTGCTTGTAAGGGTGCTATGCACAACAGGCTTGGCTGGTGTTAATAGTCATCATGAGTTTGGTTGATACAGTCTGCATGAGTTTTAGGTGATTTTTTAAACAGTCCCTAGTGGGTACCTACCAACACCACAAATCTACCCACTGCTTAGTCAGAAGGAAATGAAAGTAGTGCAGTACCAGCTGTGACTCAGCTGATAGCATTCTCGCCTCCAAGTCAGGAGGTTCAAGACCCACTCCAGGGACAATGACGCAAATATCTACGCTGATCTGAGGAAGTGCTACATTGGTGGGAGGTGCCGTTTTTCAGATGAGACTTTAAATAAAAGCTCTGTCTGCCCTCTCAGATGAGCATAAATGATCCCATGGCTCTATTTTGAAGAGCAGGATGCCCCGGCCCACATTTATCCCTCAAGCAACACCACAGATTATCCATTATCACATTGCTGTTTGTGGGAGCTTCCTCAGATCAGCTTAGATATTTGCGTCATTGTCCCTGGAGTGGGTCTTGAACCTCCTGACTTGGAGGCGAGAATGTTATCAGCTGAGTCACAGCTGGTACTGCACTACTTTCATTTCCTTCTGACTAAGCAGTGGGTAGATTTGTGGTGTTGGTAGGTACCCACTAGGGACTGTTTTAAAAAAAATCACGTAAAACTCATGCAGACTGTATCAACCAAACTCATGATGACTATTAACACCAGCCAAGCCTGTTGAGCATAGCACCCTTACGAGCAGCGCATCGAGGAGGGAACTTTCCAATGTTATGCATTGAATTTGGGAACAAAAGAAATTTACTTCACTGATGAAGATTATTCAGCCCATCGTGCCTCAAGAGCTACCCATCCTAAACCCAATTACCAGCTCTTGGCCTATAACCCTGTGGGCTACAGCACTTCGGGTGTATAGCCAAATATATTTTAAATGTAGTGTGCTACTGCCTCAATCACCCATTTCAGATAGTGAACTCCAGACCCCACAACACTTTGGGTGAAAAAATTTAAGTCCAGGTTAAAGGGGTGAGAGTTTTTTATTCATGGGGTGGGTGTCGCTGGCTGGGCCAGCATTAATTGCCCATCCCTAATTGCCCTTGAGAAGATGGTGGTGAACTGCTGCCTTGAACCACTGCAGTCCATGTGGTGTAGGTACACCCACAGTGCTGTTAGGAACAAAAACAGAATTACCTGGAAAAACTCAGCAGGTCTGGCAGCATCGGCGGAGAAGAAAAGAGTTGACGTTTCAAGTCCTCATGACCCTTCGACAGAACTTGAGTTTGAGTCCAAGAAAGAGTTGAAATATAAGCTGGTTTAAGGTGTGTGGGGGTGGGGGGGCAGAGAGAGAGAGAGAGAGGTGGAGTGGGGGTGTGGTTGTAGGGACAAACAAGCAGTGATAGAAGCAGATCATCAAAAGATGTCAACAACAATAATACAAAAGAACACATAGGTGTTAAAGTTAAAGTTGGTGATATTATCTAAACGAATGTGCTAATTAAGAATGGATGGTAGGGGACTCAAGGTATAGCTCTAGTGGGGGTGCGGAGAGCATAAAAGATGTAAAAAAAAAAAAATATAAAATAAATAATTTTTTTTTTCTCTTTTTATAATGGAAATAGGTGGGAAAAGGAAAATCTATATAATTTATTGGAAAAAAAAAGGAAGGGGGAAACAGAAAGGGGGCGGGGATGGGGGAGGGAGCTCATGACCTAAAGTTGTTGAATTCAATATTCAGTCCGGATGGCTGTAAAGTCCCTAGTCGGAAGATGAGGTGTTGTTCCTCCAGTTTGCGTTGGGCTTCACTGGAACAATGCAGCAAGCCAAGGACAGACATGTGGGCAAGAGAGCAGGGTGGACTGTTAAAATGGCAAGCGACAGGGAGGTTTGGGTCATTCTTGCGGACAGACCACAGGTGTTCTGCAAAGCGGTCGCCCAGTTTACGTTTGGTCTCTCCAATGTAGAGGAGACCACATTGGGAGCAACGAATGCAGTAGACTAAGTTGGGGAAACGCAAGTGAAATGCTGCTTCACTTGAAAGGAGTGTTTGGGCCCTTGGACGGTGAGGAGAGAGGAAGTGAAGGGGCAGGTGTTGCATCTTTTGCGTGGGCATGGGGTGGTGCCATAGGAGGGGGTTGAGGAGTAGGGGGTGATGGAGGAGTGGACCAGGGTTTCCCGGAGGGAGTGATCCCTACGGAATGCCGATAAGGGGGGTGAAGGGAAGATGTGTTTGGTGGTGGCATCATGCTGGAGTTGGCGGAAATGGCGGAGGATGATCCTTTGAATGCGGAGGCTGGTGGGGTGATAAGTGAGGACAAGGGGGACCCTATCATGTTTCTGGGAGGGAGGAGAAGGCATGAGGGTGGATGCATGGGAGATGGGCCGAACACGGTTGAGGGCCCTGTCAACGACCGTGGGTGGAAAACCTCGTTTAAGGAAGAAGGAGGACATGTCAGAGGAACTGTTTTTGAAGGTAGCATCATTGGAACAGATGCGACGGAGGCGAAGGAACTGAGAGAATGGGATGGAGTCCTTACAGGAAGCGGGGTGTGAGGAGCTGTAGTCGAGATAGCTGTGGGAGTCGGTGGGTTTGTAATGGATATTGGTGGACAGTCTATCACCAGATATTGAGACAGAGAGGTCAAGGAAGGGAAGGGAAGTGTCAGAGATGGACCACGTGAAAATGATGGAGGGGTGGAGATTGGAAGCAAAATTAATAAATTTTTCCAAGTCCCGACGAGAGCATGAAGCGGCACCGAAGTAATCATCGATGTACCGGAGAAAGAGTTGTGGAAGGGGGCCGGAGTAGGACTGGAACAAGGAATGTTCCACATACCCCATAAAGAGACAGGCATAGCTGGGGCCTATGCGGGTACCCATAGCCACACCTTTTATTTGGAGGAAGTGAGAGGAGTTGAAGGAGAAATTGTTCAGCGTGAGAACAAGTTCAGCCAGACGGAGGAGAGTAGTGGTGGATGGGGATTGTTCGGGCCTCTGTTCGAGGAAGAAGCTAAGGGCCCTCAGACCATCCTGGTGGGGGATGGAGGTGTAGAGGGATTGGACGTCCATGGTGAAGAGGATGCGGTTGGGGCCAGGGAACTGGAAATTGTTGATGTGACGTAAGGTGTCAGAGGAATCACGGATGTAGGTGGGAAGGGACTGGACAAGGGGAGAGAGAAGGGAGTCAAGATAACGAGAAATGAGTTCTGTGGGGCAGGAGCACGCTGAGACGATTGGTCTACCGGGGCAGTTCTGTTTGTGGATTTTGGGTAGGAGATAGGAGCGGGCCGTCCGAGGTTGGGCGACTATCAGGTTGGAAGCTGTGGGAGGGAGATCCCCAGAGGAGATGAGGTCAGTGACAGTCCTGGAAACAATGGCTTGATGTTCAGTGGTGGGGTCATGGTCCAGGGAGAGGTAGGAGGAAGTGTCTGCGAGTTGACGCTCAGCCTCCGCGAGGTAGAGGTCAGTGCGCCAGATAACAACAGCACCACCCTTGTCAGCGGGTTTGATGACAATGTCAGGGTTGGACCTGAGAGAATGGAGTGCAGTAAGTTCAGAGAGAGACAGGTTAGAATGGGTGAGAGGAGCAGAGAAATTGAGACGACTAATGTCGCGCCGACAGTTCTCAATGAAAAGATCGAGAGAAGGTAAGAATCCAGAGGGAGGGGTCCAGGTGGAGGGAGAATATTGGAGATGGGTAAAAGGATCAGTTGAACTGGGAGAGGACTCCTGCCCAAAGAAGTGAGCCCGGAGACGAAGACGGCGGAAGAAGAGTTCAGCATCATGCCGAGCCCGAAATTCATTGAGGTGAGGGCGTAAGGGTATGAAACTACGTCCTTTGCTGAGCACTGAACGTTCAGCATCGGAGAGGGGAAGGTCAGGAGGTATAGTGAATACACGGCTGGGGCTGGGATTGGAAGATGGGGTGGGGACGGAGGGACAGGCCGGGGTGGAGGGTCCTAGATGGGTGTTGGTGTCGATGAGTTGTTGGAGCTTGCGTTCCTTAGCACTTGCGAGAAAGAGAAAAAGTTTCTTGTTGAGGCGTCAGATGAGCCGAAGGATAAAATGAAACTGGGGGCACGCGCAGCTTTGAAAAAGGGTACGGCGGTGCTGCTGGAGGGACTCCTTTCAAGTGAAGCAGCATTTCACTTGCATTTCCCCCAACTTAGTCTACTGCATTCGTTGCTCCCAATGTGGTCTCCTCTACATTGGAGAGACCAAACGTAAACTGGGCGACCGCTTTGCAGAACACCTGCGGTCTGTCCGCAAGAATGACCCAAACCTCCCTGTCGCTTGCCATTTTAACAGTCCACCCTGCTCTCTTGCCCACATGTCTGTCCTTGGCTTGCTGCATTGTTCCAGTGAAGCCCAACGCAAACTGGAGGAACAACACCTCATCTTCCGACTAGGGACTTTACAGCCTTCCGGACTGAATATTGAATTCAACAACTTTAGGTCATGAGCTCCCTACCCCATCCCTGCCCCCTTTCTGTTTCCCCCTTCCTTTTTTTTCCAATAAATTATATAGATTTTCCTTTTCCCATCTATTTCCATTATAAAAAGAGGGGGAAAAAATTATTTATTTATTTTTTTTTTTTTTACATCTTTTATGCTCTCCCCACCCCCACTAGAGCTATACCTTGAGTGCCCTACCGTCCATTCTTAATTAGCACATTCGTTTAGATAATATCACCAACTTTAACTTTAACACCTATGTGTTCTTTTGTTCTATTGTTGTTGACATCTTTTGATGATCTGCTTCTATCACTGCTTGTTTGTCCCTACAACCACACCCCCACTCCACCTCTCTCTCTCTCTCTCTCCGCCCCCCACACACACACCTTAAACCAGCTTATATTTCAACTCTTTCTTGGACTCGAACTCAAGTTGTGTCGAAGGGTCATGAGGACTCGAAACGTCAACTCTTTTCTTCTCCGCCGATGCTGCCAGACCTGCTGAGTTTTTCCAGGTAATTTTGTTTTTGTTTTGGATTTCCAGCATCCGCAGTTTTTTTGTTTTTATATTTGTGCTGTTAGGAAGGGAGTTTCAGGATTTTGACCTAGCGACAGTGAAGGAACGACGATATATTTCCAAGTCAGGATGGTGAGTGACTTGGTGGGGAACTTCCAGGTGGTGGTGTTCCTATCTATCTGCTGCTCTTGTCCTTCTAGATGGTAATTGGCATGTGTTTGGAAGGTGCTGTCTAAGGATCCTTAGTGAGTTCCCACACCTTGTAGATGGTACCACTGCTGCCACAGTGTGGGCAGTGTTATAGCACTCAGTTCCTCAATAACGGGCAGAATTTAATCCAGCCTGTTTTGGTGGGAAACATGGTGACCAGGCCGGCTTAATCCTGGAGAGGCCATGGCTCTGCTAGCAGTGGGAAAACCTCTACTAACCCTATTAGCATATCCTTCTATTCCTTTTCTCACTGGTGTTTATCTGGCTTCCTCTTACTTGCAACTATGCCATTTGCCTAAACTATCCCTTGAGGTAGCAAGCTCCACATTTTTGTAGGTCTTGCAGTTAGATTAACTTAAAGTGAGAAGCACAAACACAGCAACTGAACTCCAGACTGGCTGTGGTGAACTTGCATTGATTTTTTTTTCTTCATCAAACAACTTTCCATTTTCTGACGTTTTCTGTCCATAAACTGAAGCTCATCCAAAACTCTGCTCCCTATTTCCTAACTTGCCCCAATTTGCCTTCACTCATCAACTTTGTACTCGCTGAGCTGCATTGGTTCCTGAACTGGCAACATCTCCATATTCTTTTCAGATAGCCTCGCCCTTCCCTATCCTTGTAACCTCCTCCCCTTTCCCTACAACCCTTCAAGAACACTCTGCTCCAATTCTGACCTCTTAAGCATTCCTGGTTTTGGATGCACCACCATTGGCCCTAAGCTCTGGAATTCTCTCCCTAAACCCCTCCTTTTAAAACACTCCTTTTAAATCTGCTTCTCTGACCAAGCTATTGGCCATCTGTTGTGATCTCCTCCTCCTTTTGTGGTTTGCTGTCAAATTTTGATTTTTTACCAACACCGATGGAATTGAGGGAGTTGAGGTGATTGGGAGAATAAGGGATGGCAGCATGAGGAAGAACTTCTTCCAGCTCAGCGAATGGTTAGGATCTGGAATGCACAGCCTGAGTATAGTGGAGGCAGACTTCATCGAGGCCTTCAAAAGAGAATTGGATAATTATCGGAAGGAAAAGGAAATTTTAAGGCTTCAGGAGAAAAGGCTCAAGGGGCTAGAGTTGCTGTTGCAGAGAGCCAGCACAGAGCTGGGCTGAAGGCCACTTCCTGCGCTGTAAGCACTCTGATTCTATAATGGGGCATCTGACTGGAAAGCAGAGTCGAGGCAGATGATCAGCCAAGATTCCACTTCTTTTCCGATGGAAACCTAACATGCTGTTTGTAAATCCTGGTACCTGCCATCAAATGCTTGATGAGTAAACACACAGCCCTCTCCAAATAACAAAATGTGGAAGTGAGGACCGAGTCCTTGGTTATTTGGTTGATTCACAATCACATGCAATGTATAACAAAAGAACTTGGAACTAGAAAATGCCATTACTTCCATGACCCCTAGCTACACCCCCACACAAGAACGCCACTATCCAAGATCCTTCTAATCTTTCCAAACCCTAATGTGCTCAACACAGAACTATTAATATTTCACTAACCCTCTGGCCCCTTTCTTGAATGCCATTGATCCACTTCCTTTTTAAAGGTGTCAGTTGATCCTGAATTAACTACTTTTCTGATGATTGGCCACACATGATCATTATTTAGGAGAGATGAAATTCTTCTCTCTTCCAGTGTTTACTTTTTATCAGGCAGCAATCACAGAACTCAAATAGTACCCCACACTTTAATAGTGGTAATGCTGTTTTATTATTCTAAAGAGCTGTTTTGTGCCTCCCTTTGGTCTTTGTATGTAAAAAGAAAAAGATTAGTGAAGACAAATGTAGGTCCCTTACAGTCTGAAATGGGAGAATTTCTAATGGAGAACAAGGAAATGGCAGAGCAATTAAACCATTACTTTTAGTTCTGTCTTCACGGAGGAAGATGCAACTTGCCAGAAATGCTAGGGAACCAAGGATTTAGTGAGGAGGAGGAGGAGGAATTGAAGGAAATTAGTATTAACAAAAAAATGTTAATGGAGAAATTAATGTGACTGAAAGCCTATAAATCCCCAGGGCCTGATAATCTACATCCCAGGGTACTTAAGGAGGTAGCCATGGAAATGGTGGATGCGTTGGTTGTCATCTTCCAAGATTCTGGCACAGCCATGACTGGATGCAGGGATGCTGTTTCCCCTGGTTGGGGGGGGTGTCTAGAATGAGGGGTCACAGTCTCAGGACATGGGGAGGCCATTTAGGATTGAGCTGAGAAGAAACTTCTTCACTCAAGAAGGTGGTGAACCTGTGGAATTCTCTACCACAAAAGACTATGGAGGCCGAGTCACTGAATATATTTAAGAAGGAAATAGATTTCTGGACTCTAAAAGTGTCAAGAGGTATAGGTAGAGAGTGGGAGTATGGCGTAGAGATATACGATCATGGCTGATCCTCTTGAATGATGGAGCAGACTCAAAAGAGTTGAATTACCTACCCTTTTTCTATGTTCATTTAACATGTTGCCTGTAAGTTGGCCACCTTGGTAACAAGTGGGTTAATTTTAACTCACCAGATGGGGAAACCAATGGGCAATACTATCTCTTCATACTTCAATGGAGAGTGAAAATGGGCGTGGTGTAACCGGTGGTTACAGGCAAGATATTCCCAATAGCATGGCCTGTTCCTCTCTTTGACCATCCACACTTTACCACCTGCCCAGAGACCCCTGCTGGAATCAGGAGGGGGAATCTAGCATGTTCGTTGCCTTGACAATTCTTGGCTGATCGGCTTGTTGATCTTGTTATCAGGCTTTTTTCACTCTTAGCTGATTCCTATACTATTTGACACTGTTTATTGGTGGAGCTCTTTAATCTCCAAGATGAGCTCAATAATGATTTGAATTTATATATTTTTTCCTTCCAGCAAAGTGGGGCCTTTGTCTATGGCTCTATGAGTTTCACAGATAAAATAGCCAATGGTCTTGGTGTGATCATTATCCAGGGTTTTCACCCTTGCAAGTAAGTCCTTTTCATTTGAACTTTAGCTTTCTTAAACCTGGTGCCTGAGGCGCAGTGATAAGGGGATGCAGTGACTGTAGCACAGGAAAATTGTGCAAGACTTGTAACACTACCAAGAATTAGGGTAATAATTATTTGCTAAACATTCAATATAAGAAAGCTGAATGATTTCCTTTCCCAGAAAGATTGGTGATGTACTACCCGTGTGAAAGGCATTGATTTTTAATTCTAATTCCTATCTAATTAGCCAACTTTTCTTCCTCTGTCATCCATCTTGTGTCTCTTTTGTAATCTTCCCACTGAAACAGTAGAGCAGGACCATTAAAATAACTAAAGGCCATCATATTCATGATATGTTGCAGGACCATGAGTGGTGAGTCTGAGTTGTGTGGGCCTACTCCAAACAACTGTTATTTCTTTTTCCTCTCTGTCTAGGACTGAAAATTGCTGTGCACAATGTAGTCCGTTCTACCATTTGGTGATGGTATTAGTGACTGGTGGCGTTGCCTGTGCAGCACTTGTTTGTTTAGGAACTTTCCAAATTTGGCCAGTCAAGATTAGGAGACGTAAGTAATAATTGGTTGCTTTCTATTTTTCATTTTCGGGTATTTTGAACCTTTTTTTTTTGTTGCGCTCCAATAAATCTCACCACCTTGAGGTACTTGCAGTATTCCTCTCAAGCAAGAGAAGCCTGGGTGTTCTCTGTTTCCACGCCTTGCCTTTGTGTATCTAGGGCTTCCCTGGCAGACTTGTGGCATCCTCCCTCCTGGAGGATACCACCAAGCAAGCCCAGGAAGCTGGGTAGTATGAAATGGGAGCTGGAGAACGATAAGGCATGAGGTATGAATTGGGAATGGAGTGGGGCCAATTATACAGCGAGTGGGAACACTTACATTGCATATGTCAGCAGCAAAGCAGGGGATGGATGGATGGATGGAGGTTCTTGGTGAAGCTGATGCTGGGATTGGAACTGATCCTGGGATTAAGTAGCATTCTGTGGCTGAGGAGAGTAGTGAGGTCAGCTCTGCACAACACCTAACTTGTTTAGACGATTCTACTACATTACAACCCCTTGTTTACAGTTGATATTTTTACATAAAAGTTGCAGTGTTTTGAAAAAGTTGTTCTTTGCATAAAAACAGTAAAAACTGATCACTCCCTTCGAAGTACTGATTTCCTTAGGGTTTAAGCAGTGTAGTGTTGAGAGGCTTGTAGATGGAGGACCTCGAGCAGGAAATTCTGTGGTAATCTTTGGTCACTCTTCCTTTTCAAAAAAAAAAGGACTCTTGGCTTACAATATACCCCTCCTCAAAAAATGTAATTCAGAGCGTGCCATGACTTCTGACTTGTACGTCCTGCCCCAATGTCTTATTAGATGCCACATAGATCTCCCAGGGAAGCCCTGGACACACAATGCAAGGGGCAGAGATAGAGCAGAAGAGGAAGGTCTGTGTGCAGAGGCAACTCCCCCTGGAAAAGCTCAATAACTTCTGGCTTGTGTGTGGAATAATTCAGAAGTTTCGTCTTTTAGAAAAATGTCTGAAGGTTTGTCGAGTTAAGATGGAAGCTGTAGTATTTCAAACGACTTTTGGCTTTGTGGTGCTTGCTTGTTTATTGGTTGATCGTTGGCCCATCCAAATGTTCTTGCCCCACGTTTTGCATGTGGCACAGACATTCTCAAGTTAGATGCAACTTCTGGTTTTTTTTAATCTAATTATGGATTGTGTATGACATGACTTGACTTCTCCGATGCTTAATGGAGGATTTGATAACAGTTGCTATCAGTTCAGCTGATCCACTAGGGTGCGCACAATTCTAGTTGTTTTATGTTGCTAGCTTCATAGTGCTGCACTGTGGTTGGTTGGGAAGTTCTGACAATTGGTTTTGCATGCAGTTGGTGCCATATAAGATTAGAACTTGTTTTCGAGCTCAATTTCAGAAGCTTTTAGCCATTACAGTACATTCAGCCCACTGAGTCCATGCCAGCTCTCTGTAGAGCAAGTTGGTCCTTTGAGCGAAGGAGAATAAATCTAACCTTGTAGCTAAATTCCTTCACCCCTGCTCCATTCTGGTAAATCTCTTCCACCCTCTCAAGAACCTTCACCTTCCTAAAGTGTACTGACTAGAGCAATAGGTCTGGCTTAGCTAGAACTCTTATAAAGCAGTCATGTCTAACATCTAGAAATACTAATCCAAGATAAGCTTTAGTTTCACAGTGCTCCTAAAGTGTTATGTATGTGTTTGTGCTACCTAAATGATTGGTACCAGTCTAGCATTTTGGTTTTTACACTCGCTCCCTCCTTTAAGAGCACTGCATTTTTAAATCCTAAAATCACAAGTTACTTCCAGCAGCCTGGTGATCCTTCACAAATGGACTGAATTACACTTTTTTTCTGTATTTTCTGATTTGAGAAACAAGGAAATCAAAACGGCTGCAAGTCTAGCACTGATTTAGTGTTTTTTAACTTTTTTATAGTCAGGATGGGAACGCTGTTAGCTGGTGGAGGCAGCAGATTAGCCCAGCTTTGCTGTTGTGTGTGTGATTGCTGATGTAGAAGTGTAAGTGCTTACAGGAAATCACTGGCTATCCAATGGGAAAGATTTCACTTTGTGTTAAGTCATGTCAGGCTGTAAAAAAGCTAAAAGTGCTCTCTTGAGGAAAAGTGGATGCTGTGATTGCAGTATTGTTGGCTTCATAAGCTGATGGCTGAGCTGCTATTTCTGTCCTGTTGGCATGGATGATGTATCAGTGAGTGCACTTAACTGGCTAAATTAATCTGTAATTGGTGCAGTCTACGTATGATTTCTGGTTACCAAAAAACATTTCCATTGTCTGTCTATTTCAGGGTGAGACGAAGATGGTAAAAATTTTGAAAGCCAGAATGGATTGACTGCACTTACACTGGCTAAATAGAAAAACAAAATTTACTGCATGCACCAACTTGTAAAATTCACTAAACAGAAAAAAAAAACTACAACCAAAAGAAGCTCTGAGATAAACCCAACCCATCATGCTCTAAACCATTTTTTTTTTTTAAAACTAAATAAAAAATAGCTTGCTTTCAAATCGATGCAAGCATTAACCTTCGTGTTAACATAATCTCTACTTAAAACAACAAAAAGATTGTACATTAAAGTCTTCAGGGCTTTCCAACTAACTTCACAACCAGTGAATTACTTCTGAGCTGGTGTCGCCATTTGCAAAATTGATCTGTGCAAGACAATGAGATGGGTGTCTGGATAATCTGATCAATGATGTTGGTTGAGGGAGAAGTATTGGCCGGGTAGAACTTCCTCTGCTCTTCGAATAATGCTATGGGATATCTTATACCCACATGAAAAGACGGTGGAGTCTTGTTTTAATGCCCTTTTCAGAAGATGGCACCTCTGATCCCTCAAGTCACTCGAGATTATGTTGAAGTCTCTGGAATGGGGTTGAATCCAGGACTTTCTGTCACTAAGGAAAAAAAAAACAATGCTACCATTGGGCCAGAGTTGACACTCCCAAGCAATGCAGTTGTTATGTAAGCTACATACCCGAGTACTGCATGTTCTCTTCATTGCTGAGTCCCAACTCATTCTTGTAAGAAGTGATTAAGAGTAATGCCTACTTTATAGGGAGGACCCATGAGGAGGAAATTTGCTTTGCACTCCTGAATCAGCAAGCCAGTCATAAGGATATATCTAAATTCTGACTAATTTAAGCTAGATGGGTGCTTGTCGGTGAGCAGCTTAGCCTCTTTTGCCTGCGCACCTCCCAGGTTTAATGATCTTCTCTTTGAAAACAATGCCAGAGGACTAGAGCATTACAAATGTTACAGCCCTGTTCAAAAGTAAGGCGGAGTAAATACAACTTTCAACCTAATTTCAGTGGTGGGGAAACTTTGAAGCAATAACCTGAGACCAAATTAATTCCCTTGGGAAAGTATGGGTTAATAAATCATTAGCCATCATGGATTTATTCAAGACAAATTGTGTTTAACTAACTTGATGGAATTGTTTCTTGAAGTAGCTGAGGGTTGATATATGGACTTCAAATAGGCATTTGATAAGGTACCGCATAACAGACTTCAAAATTGAAATCCATTGAATTAAAGCAACATTGGCTACATTGATACAAAATTGGCTAAAAGACAAAATGAGTCATGGTAATGGTTGGTTTTGAAACTGGAAGGAAGTATGTAACATTGCTACCCAGGGGTCAGTACAAGGACCACTGATCCTTTTGACGTTGTATATTAATGATCTAGATTTAGATGGATGGGACATAACTTCAAAGTTTGCATTAACATAAAACGTAGATTCTTGTTAGGCAAGGGAATCAAAAATCGGGGGTAGATGGGAATGTGGAATTTGAAATGCAAACATGATCTTGAATGGCAGAGCAGGTTTGAGGGGCTGAATGGCCTACATCTACTCCTATTACATATGTTTGTTTCTATTCCCTGAAGTGGATAGTAATAGACTTCAGAAGGACATGGACTGGTAAAATGGGCAGGCATATGGCAGATGCAGTCTAACACAAGTGTGAAGTGATGTGGTTTTGGTAGAATTTTTCCTATCAACTAAATGGTACATTTTTAAAGGGGGTTCAGGGACAGAGACTGAGGGATGTAAGTGCACAAAATTTAATGGTGGCAGGGCAAGTTGCGAAGTTCATAAACAGCATTTTGGGATCTTTGAATTCATAAACGGTTGTATAGAGTACAAAAGCAAGGCTGTTATGATAACCCTTTTTATGAATCACTGGTTTGGTCTCAGCTGGAATATTGTCCCATTCTAGGCACCGGAATTTAGAATGGATGTTGAGGCCCTCAAGAGGATGCAGAGAATTTCTAATAATGGTACCAGGAATAAGGGAGTTCACTTATGTGGAAAGACTGGTGAAGTTGGGGTTGTTTTCCGTAGAGTCGGGAAGGTTAAGGGGAGATTTGATAGAGGTGTTCAAAATTGTGAATGGTTTAGACGGTTTCTCTTTATTTAACTATGGTTACACTTCTTCTGCCACTGGAGACAGAGAGCACAGATTTAAGTAGCAAAAGAGCCAGAGGCATGATAACTATTTTTACACAGTGAATTGTTATGATTGGGGGAATGAACTGCCTGCAAGGGTGGTAGAAGCAGGTTCAATAATAAATTTCAAAGAGAACTGGATAAATATTTCAGAAAATATTAGCCTATGGGGAAAGGGCAGGGGAATGGGACGAATTGGATAGCTCTTTCAGAGTGCTGGCAGAGGTGCGGTAGGCTGAATAGCTGCCTTCCTTGCTGTACTGCCTGACCGCCATTGCCATTTCGGTCCCATAGTTAAGCAGATTGTTAGGAAGACTCGAGTCCAGGAGGTCTGCAGATGCTAGTCGACTCTTCATCGAGGTCAGAACGACAGCTGATCTGTTTTATTTCCCTACTTGACTTGGTGATCTTCCCAACCTCACAATATTTCACTCCCCTCTTCCAACAGCTGAATGAAAGTAACACCATCAGAGGCACTGTCCTTCAGGGGAAATGTTAAACCGAGGCCCCGTGTATCCCCTCACAGAAGAGCTGGAGTGTTTTCCTGCTCAACATCCACCAACATCACTTTAACAAAAAAAAGACAATGTCCAGCCATTTCTCCCCTGGCAGTTTGAGACACCCCTACTGTGCGCAAATTGGCTGCTGAGTTTCTCTACTTAAGTGGCTGCACTTGAAGAAGAGAAAAGTAACCAATTGTTTGTGAAATGCATTGGGCCATCCTAAGATTATGAAAGGCGCTATATGTAAATGTAAACCTATTCCCTCTTGCCTTGCCCAGGTTATCCCAGAGAAAATATGGTATTGGAGTTCAACAATCTTCCTTGTCATTTTATATCCAATTTAAAATAATATGTGGCAGCAAGTTATACAACTAATGGCAAACTGTGAAGAAAAGTTGGATGTTTTGCAGTCACATTTAGCCTGAAATAGTTATTTGAAATGCGAAGGAAGTACGAAACTAAAACTATTGGTTTTACTTTTGTCGTTAAACATGTATAATCTTTTCAAGTGGGGGGTGTCTGCTTGCTATTTTTAAAAATGGCATCATCTATTGGCATTGAAAACTTGTAATTGGCTAGACCTTTTCATGGTCATGTGCTTTTAGCCTATTTTCACAGCCATTTGTCCTCAATATTTTCACATCTAGTTAATGCAATTGGCCTTGTGCTCAGTGACTGGATACCCTTTGAGTAAGAGCTATGGGTCTGATGAATAGTGGCAATTCATGTAACTGAGCCATGCTAACATTTGGCCTTTCTCCTTATTTCAGTCCAAAAAAGAGCCCATTTCACTCTAGCCTAAGTTTCCTTTTTTGTCGCTTTATTCCTGTTGCATTTGATCCAAAGATGGGGTATTCTGGCTAAATGGTTGCCATTTTGTAAGGATTTACTGTTTATATGAATAGCATAACTAGTTATAAAAATTGCTAAATTTTTAATGTGGAAGCTAGTAAACTCTCCATGGTACAGATGTGTGTCACTATAGCAAGAAAATTCTGTTTTAATGACTTAAATACTTTCTGAAACAACCTAAAATCTCTAACTATATCCTTTACCCAAATTTATTTATAACAATGCACCTTGTTGCATTTACAGGACATAATGTGCTGAGATTTCCTATATTATGTAATGCTGCATGGACTCGAATGTTAGATGAGTTCATGCTTTTTGTTCAAAGCTTAAATGTAAAATTTCAATAAAAATTAGATTAATCCAGAAATGCCAGTTTTTAAGCTTATTTGGACAATCTACATGTACTTGGTTAAATAGCATATTAAAATTCACCTCATGAAACAATGTGAAATACTTTTTAAATGCACATTTACTTTGATCCATGAATGTAGATTTTTAAATAGACCATTAAATCAGCAAATTTAAGTCCTCAATTTTTTTTTAAATATTCAAATCAAATAAAGGGAAATTTTATAAAATAATTGTCATTTTGTCTGTAGAATTTTTCAACGCAGCTGATTCATGTAAAACACGTTTTTAAACATTTCAGCAGTTTTTAAAATTTGGCCTTTTTAAATTTGAAACTTGAACCATCTCATTCAAAGGAGAATGCAGTCACTTTCCCACTTTTTTTAAAAATATGTTTAAATGATTTGAAGCTAAGCAACAGATTAGATTTTAAACAGGTGAACCTTTAGTAATCCCACCTAATACCAAATTTACTGCGGAGCACAACGCCTGTACTAGGAACATTCATCAAGAGGTGAATGCTAGCTGCTGAGTTTTTGTGAGAGATGTCTTCTGGCTATGAGATGCATCTAAATGTGTTGCTAGCAACTGTTTTCTTTTATGCTTCGCCTGACAGAGTGAGGGGAAAAACTCCTGTAGCAACTGGTTTTTATTTTGGACGTGTCCTGATCTACTGCAACAAATGTTGACCATAATAGTATCCAACATCAGAAATGCCAATATTGCAAGCACAGAACCAAAAAGGAATTAACACATTTATGATGCCAAGAAATATTTTTTTTTAAAAATTTTTATCTGATCATTGGTTTTTCTATTTTTGTTCATCAAATAATTTTCTGTGATTCAAACTTGTTTATAAAAGAAACATTAAGATGCTTTTTCTAAAAGCATTCTTGTTCCAACTATGTATTTTTGGAAGTGAAAGTATTTCTAACTCTAAAGGTTTTCCTTTTTTTAAATGGATAGTTCTATAATGGCAGTTAGTGCTTCAGTATTGTACTCCTTTTTCTAGATTCAAATCTCTGGTATATTCACGGCTTTGCTTCTAGAGGGGCAAGCACTTACCAGATGATGACTAGTTCTGTCTTACAACTGCAATTTAAAAAAATATGTATATTTGCTTTACCTGGTAGCCATGTAACTTACTGAGGTCTGATCGACCAAATGAAAGTGCAAAAAGTATGCATATTTTAAGAAACGCAAATAATTGCAGATGATGTTGGTATCTAACTTGTTTTAACACTAAATTTAAATAGGCAAGTGGGCTTGTCTCTTTTTTGTCAGGATTATTATATATTTCAGTTGAAGACGAACCAGACTAGAAGTGAATTGTTGTTGCCATTATAATGTTTATATTATCTCATGTGCCTCTCATTTGTAGAGCAGATTTCCACATGACACCGAACTCTGACTGACTGACTTAGTCTAGTTCACTGTTCGGCTTGATTTAAAATTTAATCGAATCCCGTTCCACCATTTTGGAGAACCAGCTGCAGAATTAACCGATTGCTCTCTCATCCAAGAATATTCAGTACGCCATTTAGGTTTGTCCCAACTTAAGCTATAAGGCTGTTCTTGTACAATAATGCCTCTCTCTACGGGGTGGTGTTCAGAGTTAACCAGCCAGTTCTTAGACACTGTAACGTTATGTTTGTAAGCACGTATTTATACAGCCATAAATGTGATGGTGTTTGCAGGAGGACAAAATTATTGCTGGGAGTGAGGGGTTATGCACATGATCTTAGGTGGTGGATGGCAGGATGGTGGTTCTGTGCTGAGTTAGTCCCCAAGTTTTGGGTGCCTGCTAGATCGGTCATTCTCTCTTTGGATTTTCTTTTAGATAAGGATTTGTTTCTTGATTTGAATTACTTTATTGAGCCTCTCTGCAGCAGAGAGATCAGCAAATTAATCTTTCGGTGTGTAATGTCATTTGAGGTCAGAGGTTTTAAGAGTTGGAAACTGTACGGAAATGTTTTTAATGGATCCTATAGGAAATGGGCATTGTGAAAACTGCCCGTTTAATCTTGTGGGTTGCAGAGCTCCAGATTATTGTGCAAAAATGCCCTTAATATCTAAAATGGAAATGGGCGCTCATAAGGTTAATTGGTCCTATGAGTTTGCATGCTATTGTTTGCTGTCCTGTGTTAAATGAGTCTCAGTCCATTTAGTCCTTGTAGAGTTCGATATGCATCTTATCCTTTGAGGTATGATTGCTGACTCTTGACTACTGCAGATATCTCATCATTTTTTAATGAAATTCTGGTTTTGTTTTAACAGCTTGACATTTTCATACTGGAGTGTAAGATGCCATGTTAATGGAGCTTAACCTACTATGTTGAAGTATCTATCTATCTTTTAAATGTGATGGAAAGATTGCCAGAGGATTGGTCTCTTTTTAACAGCTTTAATTTAATTTAAAAAATTGGGGTAGATCCATTTTTCTTGTGGCTTTACCAAAATGTTGTTTAGTCTTTCTGTAACAAGTATATGCACCATATACCATCATTTCTTCCTCACTAAGGTATTGCATTCAGCGCTGGCATCACACTTTAGGAGCGACGTGAGGGGCCTTGAGAAGGTGCAGAGGAGATTTACCAGAAGGATTCCAGGGATGAGGGTTAGGTTGGGAGAAGGTGGGCTTATTCTCTTTGGGGGTGGGGTGGGGGGGGGTGGTGTTGGGGATAGAGGAGAGTTTTTTCTTATCCTTTCCTGGTATGTGGACACAATGGCAAGGCCAGCATTTGTTGCCCGTCTCCAATTTAAGATTTTGGCCAAGAGGCACAGGAGAGGATGTGGGGAAGAATTTTTTAATGCAGTGAGTGGTAATCCCCTGAAACCCAGTGCTTATGAGGGTGGTGCAAGTAGAGACTATCAATGATTTTGCAAGAAAATTGGATGGACACTTGAGGTAAATCAACTTGCAAGGCTAGGGGAGTAGAATGGGGAATGGGATTGATTGGATTGCTATATAGGGAGCCAGCATCATCTCAGGTCACCTCTTGTGTTGTAATTATGACTCTATTAGTAATGCTCCTCTTTAGACCGTTTTTATCCTCCAAGTTTTAATGGACCTAGGAGTAAGCTCCAGCACAAAAACTTTACATCACCAAACTCTGTTCCTTTATACTTTTAAAGACCTTTGCAAACTTAACTGGTTCAGTCAATGTTGCTTTGCTTTGTTTTGGGTTAGGTTTGGATTTCTTGTCAATTTTAACGAAGGGGAAATCCGATGCAGCTTATTCCCTGGTTTGTGATGATCACTTGTGCTCGGCCAAGCTCTTGCACCAGATATTAGAGCCAAATAGAGCACTCGAGTCTTGCTTCCATTTTGAAGTTGTTACTGTTTGTTTTTGATTTTATTTGCTAATGTCTCTCTCTTTTGAACATGTAGATCATGATATTGGAGTAATAGGATCCTCAACTGAGAAGAGCATTGATTCGAGTGACTATGGAGCAATAAATTGATGAATCTTGCCTGGCGCCAGACACAGTTAAAATGAGACACTAATAACCTTGTACGACGTATCTTAACATCCTAAACCAACGATACTTCATGCTTTGGAACTGGTTTTGAATCTACCTCTTTCAGTTGGCTCCACGATGTGTGGGGGTACAAGATTGATATAAATGTTCCAATGACTGTGTCTCGAATGTAGAAATCTTGGAATGTACAGGAAATTGGTCACTTTCTGTGTGATCGCTTTAATTTCTTTATTTATATAAACCCATATGAAGGATGAATTTAGGTCCGTACTAATGGTTGGAATGGTCTTGATACTGTATTCTAGTCATAATATTTTAATGTCTTTTGCACTTTCTAACCAATGGTTTGATACACTTTTGTTGGGGAAATTCACTGTTTAGATCACCTTTTTCTCCCGTATAAAGCAGCATATTCCCAAATCCTGCTTTTAAGATGGTGTAAACTCAAGCATAACTAAGCTCACTTCTTGCAGCAGAAGCTACATATGGCGATAGAATGCGAGCTGCAGCAGCCTGTGGAAAAGGGAAATTTACTTGCACCAACGCCAATGAAACAGGGCCAGAAATTTTTGATACTTTTGAATATACAAATATCTCTGAAGTGAACCTTCCACATCGCACCCCATAGTTATACAAGATGATGAACAGAATTACTTGTATAATATCAGTCACTGTATGTAAACATGTTACACACTTAGCAAAATTAAAATGTCTAATTTTTTTTTTTAAAAGAGCTGCACTTTTTTTAAAATGTTGATTGAAGGAGTACAGCCATACTCTGGTGTCATGCATGTGATTATTAATCTTCGATCAAAGTGAGATAACTTGAGTAATGTTTTTTGTTGGCCTTTATTATGCTTCTATATGTAATGATTCTTCAACTTTTAATGCTCTTATGAGGGAGTATGTCTGTATGGGTGAATACATATATTCAATACTCCTGGACCATGAACCAACTTTATAGCTACTTTTTTTTTTATTCACAGTATGATTAATGTTGACTGTCTTTAAAATGTTTGTATTGGATGAACTAATAAATGAACAGGTTTGCATTAACCACACAATAGAACATTTTCTAAGCAATTGAGTGATAAGCCCCATATTAATTGTTAAGTCATGTGTAATTTAATCGTGGGCGAATGTCAGCAGAATTGAAACACACGGTCCCAGCACGGCTTTAAGCCTCTTTCAGCCCCACAAGTTAATGGTGTTTCTCTGCATAAATTTGTCTACTAAGGACTAGCAGTCCAGCTGAATGGAGCCTTCCAAGGCAGGGTGACCAGACTCATAGGCCTGCCAACCCTCCAGGACTGGCCTGGAGTCTCCAGGACACTGCTGTGTGCAACCCTGGTGAAATGTAGGGACATCAAGTGGTTTTTCCATTTTATTTTAACATTTCCCTTTACCAGATAAAATATTGAAAGTGTGGGTTGGGGGGGTTGGTGGTGGTGGTGGGAGGGTGGAAAAAGGCTGTCTGGCTGACAGTCAAACGTCATCCAATTGGGTAATGAGTCACCTTGTTTTCCAATTGGTGTAGGAAGGCAGTGCATCATAAGGATGGATATGTTGGCTAACTAAGGGCTGGAGCAAGGATCAAGTCACATGATGAAACCTCCAGGAATACATTTAACCACAGCTGACACTCCTACAGACCCATCCTTCACAACACTGGGGACACGGAGTCTTAGCACATAGTGACACTCGGTGTTTGTGTAGTGAGGGTCAGTGCAACGTTTGATGTGGCCACAGGTATGAGGGTCAGATGACCAGATTATTGCCCAAAATTGAGAGGGGGTATTACTCGCCCATCCATACTCCACCCCCCCCCAGCACCCCCATCCCTTGTAGTTCTTCGGGCATACCCTGGTCCCTCAGAACATTTCCAGTAACATTAAGCAATCTGACCTCACTAAAAGGGGATAAGTCTGACCTCACTGAAAGGGGATAACTGTGGTTTCCAAAACAATGCCTCACTTTTGCTAAAACCTTCCAAAATCACAGGATTGTTAGTGCAGGAGGAGGCCATTCAGCCCATGTTTGCACCAGCTCACGAATGAGCATTATGATTTAGTGCCATTCTCCTATCTTTGCCCTGTAACCCTGCACATTGTTTCTATTCAAATAATTATCTAATGCCCTCTTGAATGCCTCGATTGAACCTGCTTCCACACAGTTCCAGGCAGCGCATTCTAGACTCATACCGCTTGCCATGTGAAAAAGTTATTCTCATGTCACGATTCTTTCTTTTGCAAATCACTTTAAACCTGTGCCTGCTCGTTCTCTATCCTTTTTTGAGCGGGAACAGTTTCTCCCTAACTACTCTGTCCAGCCCCCTCTTGATTTCTCCTCTTAACCTTCTCCTCCAAGGAGAAGATTCCCAAATTCCTCAATCTATCTTCATAACTGCAGTTTCTCTTCCTGGAACCTTCCTTGTAAACCTCTTCTGCATTTTCCAAAGGATTCACATTCTCCCAATTCTGTACACAATACTGCAGCTGAGGCCTAACTAGTGTTTCATACAAATTCAGCAGAACCTCCTTGCCTCTTGTGCTCTATGCCACTATTAATAAAGCCCAGGATACTTTATTAACTGCTCGCTCCACCTGTCCGGCCATCTTTAACGATCTATGCATATACACCCCCAGCTCCCTCTGTTCCTGCACACCATTTAGAGTTGTACCCCTTATTTTGTCTCCATGTCCTGCCTACCAAAATGGATCACGTCACGCTTCTCTGCATTTTACTTCACCTGCCCCTCAACCAACTTGTCTGTCCTTTTGAAGTTACACACTGTCGTCCTCACAGTTTGCAATGCTTCCAAGTTCTCTATCATCTGCCAACTTTGAAATTGTCCCCTGCACACCAAGATATGGAACATTAATATACATCAGGAAAAGCAAGGGTCCCAGTAACAACCTGTACTCAGTTTTGAAAGTTTTCTCAATGTTCTGATACAGCCCTCTGTCTGCTCCACTCCAAGAAAATAATCTAGTGACAATATTCAAAGGAGTTTCTTTAGAGCACATTGATTTCCTGCCCTTGAGTTGTGATGATTATTGAGATGGTTTTTCATCTTAACAATATGCTAAACGTTTGTGACTAACATTTAGGGCAGAATTTTCCCGTCGGCGATTTGGGGGTGGGGCCTGCTCGCCGAAGGGAAAATGACACGGGATGAGGTTGGGAGGAACCCCCGACATCATCACAGTCCATTTGAATCTTCAGGAAGGTGGGCGGACAGTGAAATCAGCTGTCAGCCCACTGACCTGTTAATGGCCAATTAAGGCTATTGACAGGATAATTAAGCCAATTAAAGGCCCTGCCCATCCAACCTTAAGGCTGGCGGGCAGGCCAAGAGCCCCAGTGGCTTCTGATAATACATGAAACCTCATCCACTGGTGGGATGAGGTTTCATGTCCGTTTTTAAAAACTGCAATAAAGTTTATGTGCTTCCTTTTAACATGTCCCATCTCGTGTGACATTGTCACGTGAGGGGGACATGTTAATAATTTTAATATTTTTCTATTTTTAAAGATCTTTATACTGTCAGTAATCTCCCTGAGACAGCACTTAGTCTCAGGGAGACGTGCGCATGTGTGAAAGAGCGCACTTTGAGAGCTGGGGAATCCCTCACCACCACCCCCCCCCCCCCCCCCCCCCCCCCCCCCCCCCCACCCTCCTCGCACAGGAATCACGTAGCCCTTCCCGTTGGCCTCCCTTAATTGGCCCACCCACTCAAAATGGCAGCGGGCCCCGTTTCGGCAGCAGAGTTTGGCTGCCTGCCCGCCCATCAAGGTAAAAATTCTGGCTTTAGTCGGTTTAATTGAAATATATGCAAATTAGTTTTTTTTTATTCAGTTATGGGTTGTTGGCATCACTGGCTCAGCCAGCATTTATTGCTCATTCTGAAATGCCCCTGTGTTAAGAATTCTCGGATGATCATGGCATAACACCATCAATGTCCCACACTTGTGAAACATAATGGACAATTACCGGTAGTACTTTCGTAATAAACTTTTACAAGTGTTTGCTTTCAGACCTTGCAGTCATAAATAGTAACCTAATTTCAGCTTCTGAAGTTCAGTGTCTTGGGAAATCTGTGTCTGCACTCAACGGTGGTAAAAAGAGAATCCCAGGTGTTTTTGGTCATTGTTTTACTATTTTTCTTCTGCAGTGAAACTTGTGCCTTACTTTGGATAATGCGCCAATCTTGGTATTTTTTTTTAAAGAAAATTGTCAGTAAGCTTTAAATTTGGTTGAAGTGTAGTGGGTAAGTGAGCAGAGATAAGCAACAACTCTTCCTTTCCCTGGTTGGTGTGTAGGCAATACAGAATGGGTGTGATAGTATTTCCAGGATGAGGAGGGGTGATTCTTAGGGTGGATCCTTTTTTTTATCAGAACTTACGCTGGCAATACAATCTCATCTGTAAAGTATAAAGCTGCCTTTGTTTTTTTTATGGGCAGAATTTTACATTCCCCTGCTGGTGGATTTATAGTTTGGGGGGGAGGTGTGGCTGTAAATTTTCTTGAGTGGACTTCCCACTGGGTTCCCAATAGCTCTGCAATTTTACGCTGGGACAGGCGAGGCCTAGGCCGACCTACCTGCTCTTGCCCCAATTGAGGCCCCTGGGTAATCCTGTTGAGGCCTCAGCAAAGTAGGAGAGGGGCACTTCCTTCAGCGGCCTCCATTTTAACATCGGGGTACCCGCCTGCCACCTCCCCAACCCTCTACATCAACACCCCCACCACACACACTGCCAGGCCTTACGCCCCCAGCCCAATCCCAGACCTCCCACACTAACTGGTCCTGGAATTCCAAGACTTAGACTGTGTCCTGTCCACCGCAGCTTCTGGCACTGCAGGGATGAGCGCGCTGCCGGCCAGTCACATTGGCTGGTAGTTCTCGGAGGCAAACACCCCCTGAGTGATGGATAGAAGTCCTGCCTCCAGCCAATTAACATTTGTTGGAGCGCCAAATGGCTGTGGGGCAGGCTGTATCGGTGGGAATGTGTTCTCCGCCAACTTCTCACATGTCGGGAAGGGAAACCCCACCGTGCTGGCCCACGTTTCCTTTTCTATCTACCCCATTTCCCCACCTCTAAGTTATTCACACACAGTTGCTGCATTAGTTACTGAGATATTTTAAGAAGGCTCAGTGCCTGTGTTCTAACAGCATTATTTTTACCATGTGGAGGTAGGGATTCTTAGGCACAGGAACTCCAGCAGGCAAAAGGAGGTGGGAAGAGTTGGATCCGTAGGGTAATTGTCTTTTATTGCACTGCTTGTGGGCTGTAAGGAGTCCTTCTTTCAAACTTAACAAGTTTATCTTTGCCATCAGCTGGAACCCTGCCCTCACCACACAATGGCAGACCTGCTTGCAATCCATTCCCTGCCTCCTTTCCTGCCCAACGCCTGTCCAGGCTGGTGCCTGAGAAAGGTGTTGGGAAAACATTAGTAATGGTGAACTCTGCATAACCCCTACGTGATGTTTCTGAAGCTTGTACATCTGGGGTTTCCGATCCGAACATCCTCCTTCCCTATTCTCCTCTTCCGATGGAGTGGAGCTTTTCATTTGTAACAAATTCAATTGTATTATGTGGGAAGGTTTAATAAATAATTGAGACTTCGATGAATCCCCTCAAGCTTTAGGACCTTAAAGAACGCAATGTGGCTTTCAAAAATTCCGGGGAAGCACACCATCCAACAATTAGAATAATAAATCGATCTGTTTTCCAATATATTTTAGTGGACAAGGACCTTGACCTCTACTCCCACTACATTAATCAGGCTCAAGGGAATCATGCTACCCAGCAATGATCAAAGTCAGTGGATTTCCCTACCAGTGCAACAGAAATTCAGATGAATCATTGCCTGATGCAAAGTAATGAATTAAATAGATCTGTTCTCTATTATCAGGCTTGGCCGGGAGATAGACTGTTTCAGATGGATAAGCTGAATAAATGCTCATGAAATGCATTCAGTACAGCTTTGAGCAGTGCAATACACCAACCCCAGTTGTGGGTAAACTGATACGAAATAGATGAAGTCTGGCTTCCAGAACACCACGACAACCACAAAAATTCTCGCTACCACTATCACCACAGTATGCAGAATAGGCAGATAATGATATCGGTTGTAAAAACAAAAAAACTGTGGATGCTGGAAATCCAAAACAAAAACAAAAACAGAATTACCTGGAAAAACTCAGCAGGTCTGGCAGCATCGGCGGAGAAGAAAAGAGTTGACGTTTCGAGTCCTCATGACCCTTCGACAGAACTTGAGTTCGAGTCCAAGAAAGAGTTGAAATATAAGCTGGTTTAAGGTGTGTGTGTGGGGGGGTGGAGAGAGAGAGAAGTGGAGGGGGGGTGTGGTTGTGGGGACAAACAAGCAGTGATAGAAGCAGATCATCAAAAGATGTCAACAACAATAGAACAAAAGAACACATAGGTGTTAAAGTTAAAGTTGGTGATATCTAAACGAATGTGCTAATTAAGAATGGATGGCAGGGCACTCAAGGTATAGCTCTAGTGGGGGTGGGGAGAGCATAAAAGATTTAAAACAAATTTTTTTTTAAAAATAATGGAAATAGGTGGGAAAAGGAAAATCTATATAATTTATTGGAGAAAAAAAAAGGAAGGGGGAAACAGAAAGGAGGTGGGGATGGGGGAGGGAGCTCACGACCTAAAGTTGTTGAATTCAATATTCAGTCCGGATGGCTGTAAAGTGCCTAGTCGGAAGATGAGGTGTTGTTCCTCCAGTTTGCGTTGGGCTTCACTGCTGCATTGTTCCAGTGAAGCCCAACGCAAACTGGAGGAACAACACCTCATCTTCCGACTAGGCACTTTACAGCCTTCCGGACTGAATATTGAATTCAACAACTTTAGGTCGTGAGCTCCCTCCCCCATCCCCACCCCCTTTCTGTTTCCCCCTTCCCTTTTTTTTTTCTCCAATAAATTATATAGATTTTCCTTTTCCCATCTATTTCCATTATTTTTAAATATTTTTAAATCTTTTATGCTCTCCCCACCCCCACTAGGGCTATACCTTGAGTGCCCTACCATCCATTCTTAATTAGCACATTCGTTTAGATAATATCACCAACTTTAACTTTAACACCTATGTGTTCTTTTGTTCTATTGTTGTTGACATCTTTTGATGATCTGCTTCTATCACTGCTTGTTTGTCCCTACAACCACACCCCCACTCCACTTCTCTCTCTATCTCTCTCCGCACCCCACACACACACCTTAAACCAGCTTATATTTCAACTCTTTCTTGGACTCGAACTCAAGTTCTGTCGAAGGGTCATGAGGACTCGAAACGTCAACTCTTTTCTTCTCCGCCGATGCTGCCAGACCTGCTGAGTTTTTCCAGGTAATTCTGTTTTTGTTTTTGTAATGATATCAGTTAGCAGGTAGCATTGATTTGACTCCGGTGCAGCATTTTTGAGGCTGAACACTGCAGCTGAACCCCCTCTCTAACCTCATGCAGCTGAATGTGTTCAGCAGGAAGGACCCTCCCTCACCAGCTTTATTTAAAGGGATCATCAACCACGTTCAGGTTAGTTGCTGATTGCAGCATTCAGCCAGCAGAAATCAATCTTTTAAGACCATAGGACACAAGAGCAGAAGTAGGCCATTCATCCCATCGCGTCTGCTGCGCCATTCAGAGAGATCATGGCTGATATGATAATCCTCAACTCCACTTTCCTCTCTTTTCCCCATACTCCTTGATTCCCCTACTGATTAAAAATCTGTCCATCTCAGCTTTGAATATATTTAATGACCTAGCCTCTACGGTAAAGAATTCCACAGATTGACTACCCTCTGAGAGAAGAAATTCCTCCTCAGCTCTGCCTTAAATAGGCAACCCCTTACTCTGAGATTATGCCCTCTGGTCCTAGACTCTCCCACAAGGGGAAACAATCTCTCAGCACCTACCCTGTCAAGCCCCCTAAGAATTTTGTATATTTCAATAAGCTTGCCTCTCTTTCTTATAAATTCCAATGGGTATAGGCTCAACCTCTCCTCATAAGAAAATCCCTCCATCCCTGGGATCAACCTAGTGAACCTTCTCTGGACTGCCTCCAACGCCAGTGTATCTTTCCTTAGATAAGGGGACCAAAATTGTTCACAGTATTTTAAGTGTGGTCTAGCTAGTGCCTTGTATAGTTATAGCAAGACTTCCCTATTTTTATGCTCCATTCCATTGCCTTTCCTATTACCTGCTGAACTTGTATGCTAGCTTTTTGTGATTCATGCATGAGGACCCCCAAATCCTTCTGTGCTGCAGCTTTCTTCAGTCTTTCTCCGTTTAAGTAATATCCAGCTCCTCTACTCTTCCTGCCAAAGTGCATAGCCTCACTTTTTCCCACATTATATTCCATCTGCCACACTTTTGCCCACACATTTAACCTGTCTGTATTCCTCTGTAGACTCTCTATGTCATCCTCACCACTTGCCTTCTCACCAATTTTTGTGTCATCTGTGAACTTGGCAATAGTACATTCACTTCCCTCATCTAAGTCATTAATATATATTGTAAATAATTGTGGCCCCAGCACTGATCCCTGTGGCACTCCACTAGTTACAGGTTGCCTTCCTGAAAATGCCCCCTGTATCCCAACTCTCTGTTTTCTATTAGTTAGCCAGTCCTCTATCTATGCTAATAAACTACCCCCAGCACCACGGGCTCTTCCCTTATTAAGTAGCTTTATGTGTGGTATCTTATTGAGTGCCTTTTGGAAATCCAAATATATTACATCTGATTATCCTTCATCTTTCCTGCTTGTTACTTTCTCAAAGAATTCTAATAAATTTGTCAGGCATTAATTTATTAATTAATAGGTGCCATGAAGTTTGTGTGCAGTCTATATTGGCAGCAATGGGCGCAGTTGGACCCCATATCATGACCCCTGTTCCTGTTTACGAGGATGACCAAATTTAGCCCCTTATTGTTCAGAATTCCCATCAGGAATACAATAGGAGACTCACTTCAGATGCATTAAAAGGATTGCATCTCTATGTATTTCCTTTCACACATTTTCTTTTTGCCATAGGTACACGCGTATCATTGCATCTGTAATGCTTTAGCTGTCATTCTTTTAACTTTTGATTTCACTTCTGATTTAAGCCCTCTACAGCTATTCTCCAAGATAAGTAGCACTGTTGCTTGCATAATTTGCAAATCCTCTTAGGATTTGATATCTCCATTAGCATTCCTCCCTGCTGATCAGTTACATCTGCCTGGAATATCTTTGAAATTTGCATTATTTGATCTTGTACATGCATTTTGTACAAATGCTTTATGCATTTTACAAATCACAGTAACAGTCCCTTTTTTTAAAATATGATCTTAAAACCAAATAGTTAAGTCTGAAAATTCACTTGTTCACAGAAGGCTATGTTCTGTATTTCAGGGAAGAAAACTTGGAAGGGAGGAGAGGATATTCTAGAAATACACTGTAATATATTTAATATCCTATAGTAATAACCAAGGGAAGCCTGTGTTAATGTTATGTCTGTTACATTGTTAAGGTTAAGAGAAACAGGTAATGGGTATTAATTGTCTTTGAGCTCAGATAAATAGGGGTTAGCTGGGACACTGGGTGTGGGAGGAGAGCTGAAACTGAACAAGTTAATAAGCTTTCTTAAGAAAAGCTCTGTGTCTTGGTTTTGGCTTCACCAATCAGCTTGGATCCTATCAACAGCCTGGAGGATATTACACTACCAAAGGGTACTATTTTTAACCGAACTCTGAATTTCAAGATCGTTGCTCAAATACTCTTAATGAGGAAGTAGTCTAATTAAACATAGCCCGAGATCATCCTACAGCTGGTGGCCTGCATTTACTCCAACTTCATCACCCACCTCCTCCTCAGCCCATCTGCCTCTGAAGCCCTCATTATTCCAAAGCTCTCCTCATCATCATCCCACCCTCCATAAACATCAATTCATCCAAAACTTAATTCATATCCTATCCTTTATCAAATTCCACTTATCACCCTGATGCTCACTGATTTATATTAGCTCTTGGTCTTCCAATGCCTCAACTTTAAAATTCACCCTAACCCCGCCCATCTTTGTAACCTCCAGTCCTACAATGCTTCAAGGACTCTGTAATCAATGTTCCCACTAGGCTGTATGGCAATCAGGAATGTGCCACATGGGACAATAAAAGGCCACTGGCAAGCAGTGGTTCCTTTAACATGTGTGCAGGTACAATCACATGACAGCGCCATGATTAGTGAAGGGAACTTAGAGGAAACATTGGCTGCAATCCTCCAAACCTGGCTTCTTGTGCATCTCCTGGTCCCTTCGCCACACTATCTCTTCAGCCATTTAAACCTCCACTCTGCAGTTCTTTCCTTGATTTCTTCCACTTCTCTCTTTATTTTAAGACTCTCCTCAAAACCCATTTTCTTGACCAAGCTTTAAGTTACCTTTTTGAGAATCCCCCTTTGAGGAGTCGTGTTTGTCTGATTCCACCTCTGTAAAGCACTCTAGGATTTCTATTCTATATTAAAGACATTATGTAAATCCAAGTTGTTCTACTAATTCTTGAAGTACACAGCTGTTCAGTGTATGTGGCTGCTTTTAAATCCCTGCTTCCCACTGTTTGGAAGAGGCCACATCAAAATGAACAAGCAATGACTTAATTTGTGCTTTGTTGCTCTTTTGTGAATGGCATTTAAAGAATTATTCATTCCCAGTTCATCCATTCAGAACTGGGGCAGATGGTTGGAGAACGAATGTGTTGACTTAGTAAGCAGGTTGTAGTGATTTTTAAAAAAAAAATCTTAAGTATAAGGTGAAAGGATAATATCTGATCCAGTTTATGCAGATGCAGTCCCAACAGTCTTATTTGCAAGAGATGCAGAAAATACTCTATACCTAGTCATGCCTAATAGGCCAAAGTGAAGGGGTGCTGTCAAAAATCCATTAACCTCAATTAGACAATTTCACGGTATCCAAAAGTTGGATCTGAGCGATGAAAAGTGACTCTAAACCCACAGAAGACTCACAGAATCCTGTATAAGCATTCATGATCTACACTGCCAAACACCTTCTACTCCAGGAAAAGAAAGGCCAATCCTCTGGCAAAAGTAGATCAGGTAGATGTCAAATGGATGTCATTGTGGCTGATTCAATCAAAGATACAGCGGGAGATGGGCAGAACCCTTAGTAATTCAGCATAAGGATCTTTGATACCCACATCAATGTGTTGCTAGACAAATGAGTGCTTTCATGTTCCCAATTTTGTTTGTTAATTTTGTTGAGCCTCTTTTCTATGCTTGCTTAGCTTTTGATTTGATGCCAGGAGATTAGCTACGGTCTACAATAATTCTTTCTCTGTTTTTTACTCTCCTTTCCTAGCTGCCTCTGCTAACTTCAGAAACTCTTCTCTTCCGTCACCATTGCATTTTAATAAGTAATTATCCAATCCATTATTCTGATGATAGAATATAAATTCTACAACTGTTCTCATAGGTCAATAAAGTGTATCATCAGAATACGGATCTAAACTTGCACATGTCCCAGAATAACTGCAATCTTTGTGTCCACTTTGCCATAGAAATAGCCCAAGAAATCACAGCCAGGATTTTTTAGCTCCTCCTGCCCGGCGGGATATTACGGTCCTGCTGAACTGAATGGAGATTTAAATGGCTCGCCGCATCCGCTGGGGAGACAGGTGGGGGGAGACATGCCACAGCAGGACCATAAAACCCTGGCTCATCTCTTTTTCACACTGTGTTCAATTAGCTTTTATTTTTCACTGTATGGAGGATGGTTAAGCACATGTCCTACTGCCCTGTACAAAGTTACCAAACCTGGACTGCTCTGAACAAATGATTGAACAAGTCTTTTTCTCTAAGAATATAAACAGTTTGGACTCTTGGAACAAGCTAAGATTTGTTGAAAGGGAATGGCAAAATACTGCGGATGCTGGAAATCTGAAACGAAAACAAAAAATGCTGGAAAAACTCAGCAGGTCTTACAGCATCTGTGGAGAGAGAGACAGAGTTAACGTTTCAAGTCCATATGAAACAGACTCGAAAAGTTAACTCTGTCTTTCTCTCCTGTCAGACCTGCAGAGTCTTTCCAGCATTGTTTGTTTTTGTTTGTTGAGAGGGAACTGTTTATAGCATGAGTGCCTTAAGGTGGTGAATCATTAGTAGAGGGTACTTGATGCTGGGATATGTTAACTATAAATGCATCATTTGGCTCTTCTTATGTTTTGCCTTTGAACTTTGATCTCCTTAACTGTGTAAACAACAAGTTTTAATACCTAAAATAAATTACCCATTTATAAACGTCTTATTTATTTTAAAATAAAATTATACTATTGGAGGCATTTCTATGTTTCCCCATTTTTCTATTTTTTGGCCTTTCTAGAATTATTACTTCTCCTACCATGGTAAAGTAAAGACATAGTGGAGTCTTCAGGTGAAATGGCATTAGAGGGTAGGAGATAATTGGATTAGGATACAGCGATGTACAATCCTCACCACTTATAGTGGGATGTTGATGTGACTTGCCTGCTATTAGTAATGAATAGTAAATCCAACATAGGCTGTAGGAATGAGACATCATCCCCATACACTGAGGGTAAATCAGTGCAGCAAAGCCTTGTTGCCAGATCCAGAGTACTGTCATTGACACCTGCCTCCCACCAAATCACTGAGAGTGATGTATGCCTGACACTTCTGCTTGCAGCCTGGTAAACAGCATCATATGAGAACTTACTCAGTCTGCTCGTCAATGACTGAAAACCATTTCACAAATGTTAAGTTTTTATTATTTGACGTAGTTGAAGATAGAATTGCAGTGTCACTGAGGATATTAATAAAATAATCAAAACAGACCATTGGTTGAAGAAAATTTTTTCATAATGTTAATTGTGGGCAAATGTCTGGAATCTGAGAGCAGTGATAAGCCTTTCAAATCACAAGGTCAGCCAGCATAGATTTGTTAAAGAAAAAGCTGTTCGGAAGATATAATTTTTCTTTGAAGAAGCGTGACATTGGGGATATAGAAAGAAGGCAGCAACAATAAGGTGAATCACTGAGGCTTTTTATACAGAGTTGAGTGTAAAGAAAGGATTGACGAACTGAAAATGTAATAGAACTATTCGCCTGCCTTTAAAATAGCGGAATGTTAGATTCCAGCCTTTGTTATGTCAGGAAGTATGATTATTAAATTGTCTTGTTAATTATATGTAACAAGAGGTACAGTTTTGATAGGATAACAGAGGAGTGTTATTGATCTCAGCACAATGGAAGGAGTCCATTACTAAGGAAATTGACTTAGTAACTGAAGTTATTGATACAGTGTAGTCCTGAGAATGTGAAAGAACACAGAACTGAAAGTCCAAGGACAATAAAAAGGCTAATGACATTTAAGGTTTTATATATAGTAAGATAGAGTACAAGGGTAAAGAAGTCCTGATAAAACATTCTTTATTCCATAGTTTGAATATTGTGCTCAGTGTTTCAAATTCTGTTATAGATAAGGTATTAAAGTCATATAGGGGACTCAAAATGTTAACTCTGTTTTTCTCTCTCCACAGATTGTGTCAGCCCTGCTGAGTTTTTCCAACATTTTCTGTTTTTATTTCAGATTTCCAGCATCTGCAGTATTTTACTTCTATGTTAAAGCCCATTGGGTGTGTGCATGTGCGTGTGTGTGTGGGTGGGGTGGGGAGAGAGATCCATCAGGATGATGGAAAGGAAGGAAATTTGAATTAAATTTAAATTCCTTCTTGGCCAGGTGCATCCCCACCCCCTCTCTCCCTAACTTACAAACCTCCTCCAGTCTTATGATCTGACTCACTCTCCATCCCTGCAACGATTGCCTCTTGTGCAACCCTCCCTGCCGTCCGACCTTTCCCCAGCATTGGCAGCCAGTCAACTACCTGGGCCTTCCTAAGTTTTCAGCTATCCCTCCTTATATCCCTTGACTTGGCACCTATTGTGGTGGGAATGTTTTTTGTTTCTCTGGTGAAGACACTATAAAATTGTCCAGAAGAGAGGTTTAAGGTACCGGCACCATCTGAAATCACGGAGGGGGAGGTGGTATTTGGGGGGGGGGAGGAGAAGGGGGGGGAGGAGGGGAGGGGAGGGGAGGAGAGGGGAGGAGAGGGAGGGGGTAGTGGAGGGGGTTGGGGGGAGGGGGAGGGGGAGGGGGGTGGGGTGTGGGTGAGAGTGGGGAGGGGGTGGGGGTGAGGGGGGGGGAGGGGGTGGGGGTGAGAAGGGGAAGGGGGTGGGGGTGAGAGGGGGGAGGGGGTGGGGGTGAGAGGGGGAGGGGGGAGGAGGTGTGGGTGAGAGGGGGAGGGCTGGGGGGAAGGGGGAGGGGGTGAGAGGGAGGGGTGGGGGTGAGAGGCGGATGGGGTGAGGGTGAGGGGGAGGGGGTGGGGGTGAGAGGGGGTGGGGGTGGGTGTGATGGAGGGGTGGGGGGTGGGGGTAGAAGGGGGAAGGGGGGCTATTATACCTTTTGAGAGCAAATTGTATAAATAGTTGAAGCTATTGAAGGAGATGCAGGGCAAAGGGGAGCGGGATTAGGCTACATTTCTCTGAGATGAGCTGGCAGACACAGTGCTAGACTCTCTTCAGTTCTAGGGTGACACTGAACCAGAGTATTATTGGGAAAATAAAGGTGAGATTAATACATGCAATGGCCCAGTCATTTGTGACGAGAAGATGAGTTACCCGTCACTGTAAATTGTTGGAAGATTTACACCCTCCACCGTTAACCTCGCAACCCTGGACCTTCCCCTAAACTTTAATAAGGTGTTGCTTCTACACCTGGAGCCCTTAATGGAGCCAAAAACGACCTTTCTGATGAAAGGTGATCCAGCTGAATAGTTAAATCTGCTTCTCCTTCCACAGATAGCGCCAAACTTGCTGAGTTATGTCCAGCAATTTCTGGGCTAGGTCTCAGCATTCACACATTAGCAAAAATAATCAGAGTGCAATTATTTCGAGTGGTTTTGGTGTTAGTTTGGTTAAAGCATTTTCCATACAATCTTTCCCGCTCGTTTCCCTGCTTATAAAAGCAGATAGCCGTTCGAGCTGTGCAAGACCAGGTGAGTTACGAATGACAGCACCTGGTAACCCACCTGAAATGGACAGGATCGGGGTTTGTGCCGAGGAGCTTGCCTCTCTCATTGGTCAAACTCGTTAAAGGGTCCTCCCACAAATAAACGTGAAGCCAGCCGGGAACAGAGCCGATTATAAATCAGTCAGCAGGTTTATGGTGATATGTCGAGGATGTTAAGAGAGTAAGAAACACTCAGTTAAAGCAGGTTTCTGGAACCTGTGTTAAAGCAAAAGATAAAATGATACGTTCTATTATATACCGAAGGTAAGATTTGAAAAGCTTGCCTTGTCTTAATGAAATTATTAATTGGACAATTTTCATTTTCTTTCTAAATAAGTTACCAGTGATAAACTTGTCAGATGGAGGATGCTGCAATGCATCTTTAGTTTTGGAAAGAGAAACAGAGTTAATGTTTCGAGTCCATATGACTACTTTCTCTAGCTGCGAGACCTGAGTTTTTACAGCCTTCTCTGTTTTTATTTCAGATTTCTAGCATCCGCAGTATTTTATTTTTATTTTGTATCTTTATTTTCACCTGATGCAACTGAGTGTACAATGTTCTCGGATAAACAGGAGGTGGGGAGGATGGTGATTCAATCACTGAGTTCTAACAATGAATTTTAACCCAATAATTGTATAAATTAATTAATGCTTTGTGCACTATGTCCTATGTATTTGTTTAACATGGTACCTCAACTTTATAGAAATTGTTCTGCAAGTCTAATTTCATAATGGAGAAGGGAGAACTCCCTCACCCCTTCTTCCTATTATTGCTGATCATCCACAGTGGCAGACTGTCTGTCAATCTAATTGTAATTAAATCAAACTACTTAACCTAACTTTTTTTTTGTCTGATAATTATTCACTACCTAGTCTCATCCTTTTCTCCATCAGAACTTTTCTTGGCTTTCTATGTTTGAGTTACCACCATGGTCAGTTCTCCTCTGGTGTTTTCCTGTTGTTTCCTCCAATGTGCTTCTAAGATCCTTCATGTTCTTTGTCCTTACTGTGTTGAGAGAGAGAGAGCCTACCATCTTCCCCCTCCTCCTCCTTCAAGTGCCATGCCTTAAGAGGGTGTTGGTGATCATTGGGTTGGGCCATGATTCGAGACTGGTGAATATTTGGGATTCTCTACCCCAGAGGGCTGTTGGAGGCTCAGTCATTGAATATGTTCAAGACTGAGATTGATGGGGTTCTACATATTTAAAAACATCAATGGATATGGGGATAGTGCAGAAAAATGGTGTTGATGTAGATCAGCCATGATCTCTCTGGTGGAGTGGGCTCAAAGGGCTGAATCCCCCCTCATGATATGTTTGGTAGTGTGGCTGACAAGAAAACTCTCCTGCTCTTACCACCTGTCTGCAGGTGTATTGGAAGAATTTACAGGCTGACAGCCCCAAAGCTCCTTAGACAGCATCTTCCTAACTCACAACCACTACCACCCAGAGGGACAAGAGCAGCAGTTAGATGGGAGCATCGCCACCTGGAAATTCCCCCACCAAGTCAATCACCATCCTGACTTGGAAATATATCCCTGTTCCTTCACTGTGGCTGGGTCAAAATCCTGGAACTCCCAAACTAACAGTGCTGTGGGTGTACCTACACTGCACGGACTGCGGTGTTTCAAGAAGGCAGCTCACTATCACCTTCTCAAGGGCAATTAGGGATGGGCAATAAATGTTGGCCCAACCAGCAAAGCCCACATCCTGTGAATGAATAAAATAAAAAAAATCAATCTGTTTGGCCACCCTTTTTTTATGAACTCTCGTTTCGTAGCCATCCAGTCCTTAAGTGGGACTTGAACTCGGAGATTCCTGCCCAGAAGCAAGGCTGTTACTAGTGTGCCACAAAACCTTTCTAGCATACCATCATCTCCAGTTTGCTGTTTCCTAAGGCTTCAAAACAACATATCATCATCCCTTGTATGAAAAGGATAAAAATGTGTTGGCTTTTAACTTTCAGGTTTTGCTGCCCCTTAACCCTCTGCCTTGATTTACTGATTCTTCTCTTCTCAGGTTCTATGTTGACCATCCATTGATGTTTTGAAATTTTAAATTTTTTAAAAATCGACCAAAATTGGTCAGTTTTT
Source organism: Carcharodon carcharias (assembly GCF_017639515.1). Taxonomy (NCBI): domain Eukaryota; kingdom Metazoa; phylum Chordata; class Chondrichthyes; order Lamniformes; family Lamnidae; genus Carcharodon; species Carcharodon carcharias. The sequence goes on from NC_054480.1 coordinate 143,667,630, forward strand.
AAGATGGAGCCTAAGTTCATGTATTGTCAATTGTGCACATAGTAATATTCTAATAGTTCAATAAAGCAGAGGAGATAAAAAAGTATAAACTTGGAATAAGAACATGGACCAAGGAAAGAAATGAAGATGGTCTCTCAAGGGTAGAAGAAATTTCATTTTTCCTGGTATTGTGACCCCAGTGTCTATGTTAAGCATTCCAGATCTATTGGTATTCTTTCACTGCAGCAATAATGTTGATGTGAAGTCATTTTGCTTAGCATTGATGCTAAATTTCTTGGCATAAATCCAGAGTGAGGGTCCAACCTGAGTGTGGAGTGAAGGAGAGTACCTCCGCCCCACCAAGGTTTGGTCTGGCCTTGCATTTGTCTTGTCGTGTTCATTTTCTGTGGTGAGTTTTGTACTTGTGGTCAATGTGTTTCATAAATTCAGACCTGCTGATCTTGAGGCAAGACGCTATGCTCTTGAAGCTATTTATTGTATCTATAAGCCTCTCTACAGGGAAATCTGAAGCTGTGGCAGCGGTCAGAATTTCAAGGTTAAAGGTATTTTTGTAAATTGAGGCAAGGATGAAACCTAATTACCAATATTGACGTATATCTTGGCTTCCTGTGGTTTGTATGCATCTGAATGACTGTTTCAGAGGGTGAGCTGTAATGCTCAATAGTGGGGTAGGTAGGTGATTTCAGAACAGTGTGTTAATTTGGTTAATGGAAAAGTACAACGTTCTGTTGATAGAATGTTAGTTAAAGAAGCAGTAACATCCATCAAATATGTACAATGGGTTTGAACCTTGCAACTGCCATATAATAGTTACTTTGTAATCTCAAACAAAACTCACCAGGTTGTAAGTAACACTAGTCTATTTAGCCTTATTTTTATTTGGCCTGTTGTGCTGTTCTCTGCCTCACTGATATTAGGTGTATTGGGATTTGGGCTCAACTAACAGTTTTGCAAAGAGTAGTTACAGCACAGAAATGGGTCCCTGTTTGTGTTACGGCCCACTTGAGATGTCTGTTACAAATTAGAAAACCCTCTTTTTTTTATCCCAATGCTGGTGTTCCCTATTTATAAATTGTTTAAAACCTCATTCTCTGCTCCATTTCAACAAAGGGCTAGTTTCAGTGTAGAGTAGGAGCAGCTAATAAACCAATGTACGTTTGTTACTCTCTTGTGCAGCCAGATGTTTATTATTTTTAACCAAAAACAAATGTATGAGTCTGAAAATTAGCCAAAGGAATCATTTGATGTCATAACCTTTAAAGTCAAAGTTTGTTTTTCTTCAAGGCATGTTGCTTTTAGGTGCATTCCTTGACCAATTTATTAAATTATTTTGCAAAAACAACCAGCTCCATTTGACTTCCATCACCATGGTTCTATTTCTATTTGCCCAAACACAACCAGCGCATCTCTGGCAATGACATATCTTCCTGCCTCATACCTTGAATTCTGGGGTCACTCAGTCTATCTTTGTCTTCCTCCTCTTTCTATCTTCCTAATCTCTTTGCTGCTGCTTTATATTTTTGAGTATTGAAGCAAGGTAGTCTCCCTGAGATGCATAGTTTGCTGCTAAGCACCTCTAATGTACCTGTGAATCTGTGTAATACCTTTACTTTACTACGTTTCCCAAAATGTTAGTGAGATTCGGGGACTGAATGTTGAACCCTGCCTGCTATTGCCCTACTAATTGGAATGTATCACATGCAACCAACATTAATTTCAGTAGGTGGCAGAATCCTCCATGGGGCTCAGGCTGTGGATCATTGGACAATTTTAGTTAATATGAACAACATGCAGATAAACAGTGTTCTTGGTGTGAACAGATTTTATTACACTGTCAAATTTAGTAAAGATGCCCCTCCTACTCTATCCTTCGACACATAATTTGATCCTAAATAGTGAATTATTCAATATTTTGTATAGTGAACACTAGCACCTGTGATTGCTTCAGACTAACTGAACTAGGAGAAAGGCTGAGCATCAACTCGCAGACACTTCCTCCAACCTCTCCCTGGACCATGACCCCACCACTGAACATCAAGCCATTGTTTCCAGGGCTGTTACTGACCTCATCTCCTCTGGAGATCTTCCTTCCACAGCTTCCAACCTGATAGTCTCCCAACCTCGGACAGCCCACTTCTACCTCCTACCCAAAATCCATAAACAGGACTGTCCCAGCAGACCAATCGTGTCAGCCTGTTCCTGCCCCACAGAACTAATTTCTTGCTATCTTGACTCCAATCTCTCCTCTTGTCCAGTCCCTTCCCACCTACATCCGTGATTCCTCTGACACCCTACATCATATCAACAATTTCCAGTTCCCTGGTCCCAACAGCCTCCTCTTCACCATGGACATCCAATCCCTCTACACCTCCATCTCCCACCAGGATGGTCTGATGGCTCTCTGCTTCTTCCTTGAACAGAGGCCCGAACAATCCCCATCCACCGCTTCTCTCCTCCGCCTGGCTGAACTTATTCTCACACTGAACAATTTCTCCTTCAACTCCTCTCACTTCCTCCAAATAAAAGGTGTGGCTATGGGTACCCGCATGGGCCCCAGTTATGCCTGTCTCTTTATGGGGTATGTGAAACATTCCTTATTCCAGTCCTACTCCGGCCCCCCTCCAACAACTCTTTCTCCGGTACGTCGATGATTGCTTCGGTGCTGCTTCATGCTCTCGTCAGAACCTGGAAAAATTTATTAATTTTGCTTCCAATTTCCACCCCTCCATCATTTTCACATGGTCCATCTCTGACACTCCCCTTCCCTTCCTTGACCTCTCTGTCTCAATTTCTGGCGATAGACTGTCCACCAATATCCATTACAAGCCTACCGACACCAACAAATACCTCGACTACAGCTCCTCACACCCCGCTTCCTGTAAGGACTCCATCCCATTCTCTCAGTTCCTTTGCCTCCGTCGCATCTGTTCTGATGATGCCACTTTCAAAAACAGTTCTTCTGACATGTCTTCCTTCTTCCTTAACCAAGGTTTTCCACCCACGGTGGTTGACAAGGCCCTCAACTCTGTCCGGCCCATCTCCCATGCATCCGCCCTCACACCTTCCCCTCTCTCCCAGAAACATGATAGGATCCCCCTTGTCCTCATTTATCAGCCCACCAGCCTCTGCATTCAAAGGATCAGCCTCTGCCATTTTTGCCAACTCCAGCATGATGCCACCACCAAACACATTTTCCCTTCACCCCCCTGGCGGCATTCTGCAAGGTCATTTCCTCTGGGACATCCTGGTCCACTCCTCCATCACCCTCTACACCTCAACCCCCTCCCACGGCACCTTCCCATGCAACTGCAGAAGGTGCAACACCTGCCCCTTTACTTCCCTTCTCCTCACCGTCCAAGGGCCCAAACACTCCTTTCAAGTGAAACAACATTTCACTTGCACTTCCCTCAATTTAGTCTACTGCATTCGTCGCTCCCAATGCGGTTTACTCTACATTGGAGAGACCAAACGTAGACTGGGTGAGCGCTTTGCAGAACACCTTCAGTCTGTCCGCAAGCATGACCCTGACCTCCCTGTCACTTGCCATTTCAACACTCCGCCCTGCTGTCATGCCCACATGTCCATCCTTGGCCTGCTGCATTGTTCCAGTGAAGCTCAACGCAAACTGGAGGAACAGTACCTCATTTTCCGACTAGGCACTTTATAGCCTTCCAGACTGAATATTGAGTTCAACAACTTTAGATCGTGAACTCTCTCCTCCATCCCCACCACCTTTCCGATTTTTGCCCCCCCCCCGCCTTTTTTTTCCAATAATTTATATAGATTTTTCTTTTCCCACTTACTTCCATTATTTTTAAATATATTTCCATCCATTGTTTTATCTCTACCTTTTAGCCTTTTTCGATTCCTTCACCCCACCCCACCCCCACTAGGGCTATCTGTACCTTGCTTGTCCGGTTTCTACCCTTAATTATCACATTCCTTAGATAATATCACCACCTTCAACACCTCTTTGTCCTTTTGTCTGTGACATCTTTTGGTTATCTCCACCTATCACTGGCCCTCTATCCAGCTCTACTTGTCCCACCACCACCCCCCACCCCGCTTAAACCAGCTTATATTTCACCTCTCTTCTATTTTTACTTAGTTCTGTTGAAGGGTCATTCGGACTCGAAACATTAACTGTGTTCCTCTCCGCAGATGCTGCCAGACTTGCTGAGTTTTTCCAGGTATTTTTGTTTTTGTTGAGGAGAAAGTCGGCCTCCACTGCATCATTCAAAACCCTTTGCAGATTCATCAGAATGAATGTGGTTTGGAGGAGGTGGTCAATTTTCACAGGTTGTGAATTGCATAGGATGTTTGAATTGAATGGAAGGCTTGACTTGACTCATTAATCTGTGTCAAAACACTTTGGCCCTTTAGATTGATCCCTATCCAAATACAATAATAGCAATTGCAACATGCATGTCAGGACCTCCTGAACCAGCATCTCTGCCTGTGCCTGAGGGGTGTCAGATTCTGATGCATGCCTTGGAGCAACTCCATTTCTGTGCACTTGGTCCAACATGCAATTGACTGTGACAAAAATGTTTCAGCCTTCTCAACCCCATGCTGGCTTTCAGTGACGTTATCAAGTGCATGGTGAGTGTGCATTTGTATACTGATGAGGTCCTGCTCTACCTCTCAACTACTTTATCCATCCCACGACTACCTCTGCTATCAGTTTGCCTGGTCACATCAAGACATGAAATGAGACAGAATTTCGAGCTAAGTTTCGTTCTTCGAATTTTGCTCAACTGAGCTTCGTTCTTTCAAATACTATCATTTTTCTCCTTGCCTTTTTCCTCACTACTGGTGGTGAAATTTTTAGCTCCATCCTATAGTATTGAGGAACTTCCTCCCTGGATGTTTCTATGACCTCCACGTAATGATTCATTATCAAAAGAATAACTTTCTTTGGCAAGTTGGAAAGGTAAGCCTATAAGCAATGTCAGTAGTTTTGCATTGCTACTCTGGCTACAGCTCTCCTTTTGTGCGTTGCTATATGCAATATTAGCTGTTGTGCTCCTGCAACCAAACTTGACTAAGGGATCAGTCTGCCTTCTCTGCCAGCATTCATTGGCTCCCAGGAAATGCAGGAACCCACTTTTGCTTCAGGCTGGTAAACTTAACCTCATCCAGTCCAATGTGTGCACTTTTGATTTTTGATATTTAACTCCACAGTTGTTTAAATTCAAGTTACATTTTGCCATTTTTATTCAAGTTTGAATGTGCAAGACCATAAGCATGTGATACAAAACTTCAACAACCCGCTTGAACTGATCTAGAATTTTCAGTATTCCGCAGCATCATTTCACTGGGAAGTTTCAAAGTGAAGGAGGAACTTGTTGTTGTGTGCCAGATGGATCAAATCCATGAGGGAAAATTGATCACATGGTTACAACTGTTTTGCAATTTGTATTTTATTTCAAGATACGTGCCCTGACTTCAGAAGTAATAAGACTAGCACAACTTCAGAGGTTTTTAGAAAACTAAATTAAACTTTTATTAAGAAAAGATTAAGCACATCCATAGGTCTACACATTGCTACTATGACTCCTAAAACCCTAATTAATCTGGCTTCCAGTTACACCCCCGTTAAGATAACCGTAAAAACAAATAGATGTAAAGAGATCCAGGCAAAGCAACATAATACCCTGGACATTGAAATTCAAAGTGAGTTTTCTTAGCTTCGGTTCCTGTAAATGGCAACTTGATGCACAGAGGCTGGAGGCTTTTCACATTTGTGTTGGATCTTACAATACTTTGCCTTCCCCTCTGACACATAGCCTCATCCCTTTTATACATATTTCTCCCTTTTTAATGCAAATTCCAATGTCCTGATATGTCTTTGGAACTTCACCACCTTTCATAGTGTTCATATTATGAGAAAAGATTTATATTTTCAGTAACCTTTGGGGGAAAAATAAACAAGGCTTGGCTTCTGGCTAGGTGGAACATCCTACCTTCCCTTTGAAATTTAAACTAACCTAATTTATCTAAAAATGCAAATTTTCCTTACAGGTCACATTCTAAAACTTCAGCCATGTTTATGTATTTAACATTTCAAACCTAGCTTCCTTTTTGACTCTGCTTCCAGCCCAGCTGTTTTCAATTCAATTAAATCCAAACCCCACTATTAACCTACCTTCTCAATAATGTTGAGAATGATTGTTTTCACGACACTTGTAGCTAGCAATTTTATAACATCTGATTCATTGCATTACATTCTTTAATTATAACATCTCGACAATTTCCCGCTATTAACCTTGACCTTGTTAGTTGGCACAGTCCTGAACAGCCTTGACAACGTTGCAATACATATCATGCAAGTAGATAAGAACTGATTCCAGTGAATATCATACATTGCCAATTACACAACCCTTGTCACTTCTTCACAGAAGTGCAGGACTCATCCTAACTTGCACTGCTAACCTTTCATTGTTATACTTTTGAAAAGTTAGAAGCTTTCAATTTGTTTCCTGTTTGTATCTGAGATCTGTGTTTAAGAATGGGGATCAATTTATGTCCATCATAAGAATAGAATGAGGAAGCTATGAATTTTAAAACTGCTAATTTTATTGTATTTGTATCGGACCTCCATTGAACTGCATGCAATGTGATCAGGTCCTTTTGCTATTTTTTTAAAGTATATTCGTGAACCAGGTCCTTTTGCTATTGTATTGCACCTCCAAGTTGATCCCAAATTGGTGTGTAGTAACTCTTTCGAGTACAAACCCGTTTCCATCTGTTTCAGATGAAGTTACATTGTTTGCCGTTGTGAGATTTGAACTCTTGATCTTGGAGTTACAAGCCCAGTACCATAACCACTTGGCTATTTAGGCCAAGCCTGTGTAACTCTTTCGAGTACAAACACATTTCCATCTGTTCCTATTCAGATGAAGTTACATTGTTTCATAGTTTGCCATTGTGAGATTTGAACTCTTGATCTTGGGGTTACAAACCCAGTACCATAACCACTTGGCTATTTAGGCCAAGCACAATTGGTGTGTAGTAACTCTTTCGAGTACAAACCCGTTTCCATCTGTTTCAGATGAAGTTACATTGTTTCATAGTTTGCCATTGTGAGATTTGAACTCTTGATAATCTTTTAAATGAAAACCAAATCAACAAAATTGGGATAAATCAGGCACAGCCCCTAATTCAGGTCAGTTGTAAAACCAAGAACAAAGTTTGTAAGTTTCCTTTAAACTTTAAATCAAAATGTGATTAAAGGGGTCAACAAAACACCCCAGTCCCCGCGGTGCCCACCGAGCACAGAAGGCCTCGAGAGTGCCAGCAGACACCGCGTGCTCCTTCTCCAGGGACATCCGGCAACGAACGTAGCCACGGAAGAGGGACAAACAATCGGGCGGGACTCCCCCGTCGATCGCCCGCTGCCTGGACCTGTTAATGGCCAACTTGGCCAGGCCCAGGAGCAGGTTCACGAGGAGGTCCTCCTCCTTCCCGACCCCCTTCCGCACCGGGTGCCCATAGATCAGGAGCGTGGGGCTGAAGTGCAAACAAAACATCAATAAAAGGTTTTTCAAATAACTAAAAAGGGAAAGTATATTCGTGAACCAGGTCCTTTTGCTATTGTATTGCACCTCCAAGTTGATCCCAAATTGGTATGTAGTAACTCTTTCAAGTACAAACCCGTTTCCATCTGTTTCAGATGAAGTTACATTGTTTGCCATTGTGAGATTTGAACTCTTGATCTTGGAGTTACAAGCCCAGTACCATAACCAATTGGCTATTTAGGCCAAGCCTGTGTAACTCTTTCAAGTACAAACACATTTTCATCTGTTCCTATTCAGATGAAGTTACATTGTTTCATAGTTTGCCATTGTGAGATTTGAACTCTTGATACTCTTTCGAGTACAAACCTGTTTCCATCTGTTTCAGATGAAGTTACATGTTTCACAGTTTGCCATTGTGAGATTTGAACTCTTGATCTTGGGGTTACAAACCCAGTACCATAACCACTTGGCCATTTAGGCCAAGCAAGCCTACTGCACCTGGTATTCCCAGGCAGTCTCCCATCCAAGTACGAACCAGGCCTGAGTCTGCTTAGCTTCCGAGATCAGACGAGATCGGGCGTTTTCAGACTAGTATGGCCGTAGGCAAAAAAAACACCCCAGTCCCCGTGGTGCCCACCGAGCACAGAAGGCCTCGAGAGTGTCAGCAGACACCGCGTGCTCCCTCTCCAGGGATGAGATTTGAACTCTTGATCTTAGGGTTACAAACCCAGTACCATAACCACTTGGCTATTTAGGCCAAGCTGAAATTAAGTTGTTTCATAGTTTGCCATCGTGAGATTTGAACGTTTGATACTCTTTTGAGTAAACCTGTTTCCATCTGTTTCAGATGAAGTTACATTGTTTCATAATTTGCCATTGTGAGATTTGAACTCTTGATCTGGGGGTTACAAACCCAGTACCATAACCACTTGGCTATTTAGGCCAAGCTAAACATGTAACTCTTTTGAGTACAAACCTGTTTCCATCTGTTTCAGATGAAGTTACATTGTTTCATAGTTTGCCTTTGTGAGATTTGAACTCTTGATCTCGGGGTTATAAACCCAGTACCATAACCACTTGGCTATTTAGGCCAAGCTTGAATGTTTGATACTCTTTTTGAGTAAACCTGTTTCCATCTGTTTCAGATGAAGTTACATTGTTTCATAGTTTGCCATTGTGAGATTTGAACTCTTGATCTGCGGGTTACAAACCCAGTACCATAACCACTTGGCTATTTAGGCCAAGCAAGATGTAACTCTTTCGAGTACAAACACGTTTCCATCTGTTTCAGATGAAGTTACATTGTTTCATAGTTTGCCATTGTGAGATTTGAACTCTTGATCTTGGGGTTACAAACCCAGTACCATAACCACTTGGCTATTTAGGCCAAGCACAATTGGTGTGTAGTAACTCTTTCGAGTACAAACCCGTTTCCATCTGTTTCAGATGAAGTTACATTGTTTGCCATTGTGAGATTTGAACTCTTGATACTCTTTTGAGTAAACCTGTTTCCATCTTTTTCAGATGAAGTTACATTGTTTCATAGTTTGCCATTGTGAGATTTGAACTCTTGATCTTGGGGTTCAAACCCAGTACCATAACCACTTGGCTATTTAGGCCAGCACAATTGGTGTGTAGTAGATGTACAAAGTGCCATCAGGTTTTTTAATATCAATAAGTGGCTTCAGCTTGTCATACTATTGGCCACATTAGTGGCTGTTTGGTAACTGAGTATGTAAGAATAACACATCGCAGAGAATTTTATGGGGAAACTGTAACTGCTTACAAGTTATTTCCAAGATTGGAGCACTGAACATAAGATATTTTAAAATTTACTCAATTTCTGTAGGGTTACACTATTATTTCTGCAAAAAGCTCCACGTTGGCCACCTGAGAACCCTCCAACTCACCCCAGGCTCTGAACCCATTAACTTCAATTGATTGTTTGCTGTGTCCTGAAAGCAATCTGTGTTTAAGTGTTTGCTTTGCAATGAAAATGTATTTGCTTAGGAATAATTTGAGGCAGCATGATGCATATCAGGTAGTAACTTGTAATATCCTCAATATGGAAAACCAGTTCACAAGGACACAGATTCTTGCCATTGATGCACTAACTAACTTCAACCTATCTCAAATTAGTGCTTTTTGAAAAAAAAACATTTTAGACTTCATTTTGAATTGTGATAGAATTCCAATCCATCATACTGCCATCCTTTAATTTTATTATCTGCATTATTTGGGTTTCTTTTAGAATGTCAGCTTGGACCTTGTGATCTTTAAATCTATATTTTTCAATGAAAACAAATTAAATTCTTTCATATTCCTCTTGTTTTGAGGTTTACATCCTAGATTAATTCCTAATGCTCTTCCGGAAGATTTTTTTCAATCCGTAAATATCCTTTTAAAGACTAGTCAAACTGCACTCCATTCAGAATAGAGCCTTTCTGGTGAATTGTTAAAATAGCTGGTTTTTTTGTAGCATCAGTGACTGAAGTTTCATTAATGAGTTTCATTAATGAGTTATCAATAATTGCATTCCAATCCATTCCTTTTCCAACTCTGCCAACAATAAGTTCAGAACAAAACACCTGGGACATTGAGGGTTTTTCCAAATTTTGGGATGCCTGTTTCTTGTCTGAGAAATGAATGACTGACTGACCAACAGTTGAAAATTGGCGAGGGGGGGGGGGGGGTGGGGGGCGGTGAGCCGCCATGGCTGCCCCACAGATGCCCAAGACATCAGTGTAAGCAATAGGACCGCAAATACAATTTTCAGGCACAGACGGGTAGAGCCTGTGCACACTCTGGCCAGTTGCACAAGACGTCGGGTTGCCTAACCAGTGGTGCTAAAAGGGACGGTCACTATAAACTTGGTTATTAAAAATCAATTTTTGCAGCCCAGTGACCTCATGGTCAGCTGGCATTAAGAAATTTATTTAGACATAATATTTTAAACCAGAATACTTTTAAAGGTCTAGGATTTGGATATTTATGGTAGAGTGGGACCTCTGCCTAGCCTTGTAATCTCTCCTGACTCCTGTTGGATTTCTGGTCCCAGGATCACTTCACAATTGGGAAGAGGTCTCTGTCCAAAAGTTACACCATTATGGGCTTGCTGCAACAACCTGCTGGAATAGGCTAAGTGGTAGCAGCTGAGCTGCTTAAAAAGACCACTTTTGGGCCTCGCTTTAAATTTTGGTGATGGGGCTTGTGCACGGGTACTTGCAGAACATTTGTTCGGACATTCTTCCTTTTGAAGCCTCAGTCCCTTCTAATGACCTTTTTTATGTCCTGAATGTTGGGCCTTTAATGTTGAGGCCTGGACAAATGTGGGAAATGCAAGGGGGAATGCATCAAGTTACCATATACCTATCCACCATATGTGAAAGACTGTTCTGCGCTACACAAGTGGGGAAGCTGGTGCACCAGCAGAACAGCCCTCAGTATCTTCTGACTCCTTAACTCGTCCAAATCTGCCAAAAGAAAAATCAGTAGATTGCTGCCTATTGATGGTGGTGAATCAATAGTTTAACCATTAGAATAATCGGTCTCAATACGAATCCTTGATCCCAAGATTTATTTTTCAAGTTTACTGGTTTTGAGGTCAGTTGTTAAAATTCTTGATGGCTTTACCACTTGCTGAAAGTAAGTTGGCAGTACACCAGCATTTATCTGAAACATCATAAACTCTAATCAATTTATCTTTAAAAATCTTGAACAAACACTTCCCTATTTCACCAAAAGGAATACACATACAGAAACTCTTATTAATGTAAGAGGGGTTTGGTAGCTATTGCTGGCATCCACTCCCAGCCCTTATTACCAATTTGAAATGGCACGTAGGGCATTGTTGAATGACATAAAAGTTCAAGTGTGATTATTAATCTGTAGACTTGGGCAATATGCCACCTGGAAATCTCAATAGTACACAAAATATAATTGCAGGCTGAACTCAGGAAATTTGCTACATAAAACAGCTTGGATCAAACAAACCCTTTGTTTCATACACAGGGCCATCTGTCATTTATGACACACCAAGGTCATTTGGCCCACTTCAGTCCATGCTGGGTCTCTGTAGAGCAATGAAATCAGTTACACTAGCCCATCCCCATAGCTTTGCATGTTTATTTCCCCCAAATGCCCATCAAATTTTCTTTTGAAATCATTGTCTCCAGGCAGCAAGTTTGATAGGTCATTACCATTCACTGCATTTATGTTTTTAAAAAGTTATTTCCCTCATCTGTTTTCTTGCTCAAAACCTTCAATGTGTGTCCTTTCGTCCTAGCACCATCAGCTAATGGGAACAGCTGATCTTTGTCTTTAGCTCTTGTAGCTAAAACCCCTCATCTCTGGAATCATTCTGGTAAATCTCCTCTGCAGCCTCAAGAGCCCTCATTTCCTTCCTAATGTGTGATGAGCAGACCTTGATGCAATACTCCAGTTGTGCCCTAACCAGAGCTTAATATATGTTCAGTGTGACTTGCTCTTTAATTCCATGTGTCTATTTATGAAACCCCAAGTTCCATATGCTTTGCTACCTATTCTCTCTACATTCTGCACGTTCAAAGATCCAAGCACATGAATGGTCAGATCCCTCTGTCCCTGCACACTCTTTAGAACGGTGCCATTATGTATATATTGCCTCTCCCCTCCCCATCCTTTCTGCCAAAATGTATCACTTCAATCTGCACTTGTCTGTCCATTCTGAAATAGCCCATATATATATTCTGTTGAAGTCAGTTAACATTGTCCTCTGTCCGCTGTGCCTCCAAAGTTGATATCATTAGGAATTTTTTCTCCCATATTCCAGTAACCAAGTCATTTGTATAGGTCAAAAAAAGCACTTTTCAACACTGAACCTCCAAACATCTGTCTACCATCCTCCTCTTTAAACAACCATTGACCACAACTTGCTGCATTCTGTCCTTTAGCCAATCTTTCATTCAAGCTTGATTTCATTAACCAGCTTTTTCATATGGTGCTTTCTTAAAATCCATACAATATCCCTTCATCAAAAACATTCAATTAGATTAGTCAAACACTCAACCTTTTGCAAATTAGTGCTGGCTCTCCTTGATGAGCTCAAACCTCCAAATGCCCGTTCATTTTTCCCTGATTGTGTTTCTAGAGCCTTAACCAGCTCTAGAGGTGTTAAACTGATTGGCTTGTAGTTACCAGGAATGTCCTTGCACCCTTTCTTGAATAAGGGTGCCACATTTATCACTCTCCAATCCTTTAGCACTTTCCCCATATGTAGGGAAATTTGGAGGAGTATAGCAAATCCTTCTGCTATCTCCACCCCCACACCCTTTAAGAACCTGGTATTTAAGCATTCAGACCAAGTGACTTAGCCACTCTTAAGCATAGCCAGCCTTTCCAGTACATCTTGCCCATCAGTTTTCACCCCATCAATTACCTCCTCCATTTCCTGACTACATTGTACTTTGGGCAGGCTTTATGAAGTCACAAGGTGAACTGCTCACCAGAATTCCCAGCCTCTGACCTGCTCTTGTAGCCACAGTATTTATATGGCTGGCTAGTTCAGTTTCTGGTCAATGGTAACCTCCAGGGCAATGCTTAGTGGGCCATGTGGTGATGATGATGCCACTGAATGTTGAGGAGAGATAGTTAGATTCTCTTTTGGAGATGGTTATTGCCTGGCACTTAAGTGGTAACTAACATTCACGGCACACATCCACACTACACATCAGCCCCAAGTCTGAATGTTGTCCAGCTCCTGCTGCATGCAGGCAAAGCCTGGTTCAGTATCTGTGGAGATGCAAATGGTACCAAATGCTTTTCAGTCATAAGTGAACATCCTCACTTCTAACCTTAAAATCATTGAAACAGCTGAAGATGGTTGGGCCTCAGACACTACCCTAAGGAACTTTTTGCAGCATGTCCTAGGGCTGAAATGTTTGTGGCTGTTGGAGGCCAATCTTCATTTTTGCACTAGATATGACTCCAACCAGTGGCACGTCTTTCTACATGATTTCCCATTGACTTCAGTTTTGTCAGGGCTCCTTAATGCTACACTCAGTCAAATCCTGATTTGATGCCAAGGACAATTGCACTGGCTTCACCTCTGGAGTTCAGATGTTTTTCCACGTTTAGATGAAAGGCTGTAATGGGGTCAGTAGCCAAGTGGCCCTTGTGGAACCCAAACTGTGCTGCTAGTGACACTTCGATCACTTTGGTTGAGAGAATACTGGGGTGTAATTGGTTGGATTGTCCTTTTTGTGCACTGATCGTACATGGGTAGTGTTATGTTCCATCTGTCCGGTTGCTTTGCTCGTGAACACAGTTGCATGCATATCTACTGGTGAGTAAGTTGGTAAACGAGATGCTGCAGATACCAGTGTAAGATGAAGCACATGCTGCTTATTAACACAAGTAACAGAGTACCAACATGTGTGTTTCTCAAACCAGACCCTTTTCTAAACTACTGATTAATATTGTAGCCTGCGTTACACAGCAATTGGGTAATAGTCACGTGGTCAATCTGTTCTCATTCTCTTAAAGGTGTATTGAACTTCAGTTACCACAGGTAGTTTTCAACATTGTTGGTTAGATGTCAATGTTTTCTCTCTACAGAGTTTGTATTTGAATTGCAGTGGTTTGAAGAGAACACTACTTTGTTAGTACTGGCCTGTCATGTTTATATTTTCACCTGTTCTCCAGCTCAGACAGACTTTTTTTTTTAAAGAGTCTCCATTGCTGCCAGGACAAAGTAAAAATAGTTGTATTTCCAACTGCAGTAGATAACAGGATAGTTTTGTTTCAAGATAGATATCAGGACTGACCCTTCCACGGGCCTCAACAGTTTTCACTTGTCAACTCCACTTAACCAATTCAGCCTGTGTAGGGGTGCACTTGGAAAGTAACAATTTCCTGACTAGGAATTGGATTTGAGCTAAGACGATAAAAGCAGTGAACTTAGACACAATTGCTGGTGGCCTTAATGTTACTATATAGATAAATTCATGCTTCAGGAGTGCCTGTGGGTGAAGTTTCCATTGGATTCTCTAAGTCTTTTGTACCTCCTTTTTAAGAGGAAGATTGGTAGGGAAATCCCAGAGAAACCATGTTTCTCTCTCTTTTTATCCTTTCTCTGGAGTTTTCACTGATTTCCTGTCTCGAGTACAATGGGATTTGAGTGATCCCTTTGTGGAAACTTCTTCCCTCTGTAGAGAAGCTCTTGCCTAATTATGCTAACTAAACTGTTGCCAGTTTAAAAATTCATCAAGCCCTACATTTCCAAAGTTGACTACCTATTGCTACTTCTGAGAGGTCTCCATCTTGATAGTGGAGCAGGGAACTTCAGGAAAAAGAGCTATATTACTAGGAGTATGTCTTGACTTCTTCAGCAAGTAACGTTGATGCCTGATAGCAGCTCTGAGCCCCAGTTATAAAGATCCAGCTTTTTTGATAACTGGCAGCAATACAAACATGCCATTGATGATTGATTCAAGCTGTCCATGCCTGGAAGTGTTTAGCTCTTTACTCGAATGTATGAACGTACAAATTAGGAGCTGGAGTAGGTCGGTCAGTCCCTCAAGCCTGCTCTACATTTTATAAGATCATGGTTGATCTGACAGTGGCCTCAACTCTACTTTCCTGTCTTAATTATTACTTTCCTACTCCCTTTAACTCCCTTGTCAATCAAAAGTCTATCTAACTCTTCCTGTCAATCTAACTCTTCCTTTAAAATATTCAATGACCCTGCCTCCACTGCTCTTTGTGGAAGAGAATTTAACACACTGGTGACCCCCTTGAGAGGGAAAAAAATTCCTCATCTGTATTAAATGGGAGACCTCTTATTCTTAAACTGTCCCCTTGCCCTAGTTTCTCCAACAGGGGGAAACATCCTCTAAGCGTCCACCCTGTTAAGTCCCCACAGGATCTTATGTTTCAATAAGATCATCTCATTCTTCTAAAATCCAAGGGTACAGGCCCAAACTTTCATCAAAGATAATCTCTTATCCCAGCAAC
Organism: Carcharodon carcharias; assembly: GCF_017639515.1. Taxonomy (NCBI): domain Eukaryota; kingdom Metazoa; phylum Chordata; class Chondrichthyes; order Lamniformes; family Lamnidae; genus Carcharodon; species Carcharodon carcharias. The sequence continues at coordinate 143,683,142 of NC_054480.1, forward strand.
TAGTCAAGTGAGCCTTCTCTGAACTGCTTCTAATGTTAAATCCTTTCTCAATTAAGGAAACCAAAAGTGTACTCCAGATATGGTCTTGCCACTAGTTACAATTTGCCAACCTGAAATGACCCATTTTATCCTTCTGCTCCCTGTTAGTCAATTATCTGATATAATTACCCCTATCCCATGAGCTCTTTTATTTTGCATTATAACTTTTACTGCATCTTTTATCAATGTCTCCTGGAAATCCAAGTTCACTGAGTTTACATGTTTTATTCATGTTACTTCCTTGAAGTCTAAAAAGCAATGAGCTCAAACATTGGGTGGAATTTTCCATGCCTGCTGGGAGCAGGTGTGATAGGTGGCATGAGCAGACAGTGTGGCGCAATCGGTTTCACAACAGGAAGGCAGGTTGCAATTGTCCACTCATCTCGCCAATGGCAGGGGCCATGTTTCCTGCCATCAGTCATCAGGAACCTCATTGTAATACATCAGATCATTATCAGGTCATCGTGTCAGGCTCTTGCACCCCCCCGCTGGGTCATCCGTCCACATCAGTGGGAAAGTATGCCAATGTGTTTCACAAGACAGGTGATGAGCGCTTGGCGGCCTGCACTTTGGGTGAACTGGAGGTGAGTGCACTGCAACATTCTGCAGAGCTCAGCAGGGTCACCTGTTGCTTTGCAGTCTTCAGGGGCTCTGGGGGGTTGGGGTTTAGTGACATCCTGACCGACTGGTGGCTGAGGGGAGGGGAAAGCAATCAGGAGGGCGAGGGCAAGTGCAGCCCTGCCTCTGAGGTGACTGGTGGTTGAGGGGTGGTGGGGTGAGCGCTGTGACAGGACTCCAGGGAGGGTGCCTCCAGATTCCTCTTCAGAAGTTTCTTCAGGGCTTGATTGGAGGCCCTGGGTCATGAACTCTGTCAGCTGTTTGGCAGATGTCTGTGAAAGCAAGGAGAGATCACTAGTGCATGGCAGTGGCCTGTGAAAGAGGACACATCACTCTTGGCATGGTTGTCTGATGGATGTTGCACTGCTGGATCCTCACTTAATAGACCAGTGCCAATTTCACCGTCTACAATTGTCACGGGTGATTTTAATCTGCATCTTTACTGGACAAATCAGATTGGCAGGGGTAATATGGAAGACAAACTTGTAGAGAGCACCAGGGATTGTTTCTTAGAGCAATACATTGCTGAACCTACCTGGGAGCAGGCTGATTTAGATCTAGTGATGAGATGGGATTAACAAGAGATATTGTAGTTAAGGATCCTCTAGGGGGTAGTGATTGCAACATAGTAGACTTTTAAATTCAGTTTGAGGGCGAGCAGCTCGGGTCTCAAACCAGTGTCCTCAACTTAAATAAGGGCAATTACAGAGGGATGAAGAAAGAGCTGTCTAAAGCAGGCTGGGAAAATAGACTAAGGGGAAGGTTAGTGGATGAGCAGTGATAGATATTTAAGCAGATATTTCATAAAGCTCAGCAAAAATTTATTCCGGTCAAAAAGGAGGACTTGATAAGAAGGATGATCTACCTGAGGTTGAGGAGAGTATGCAATCAAAAACTAAGGCATACAACATGGTGAAAACTAACGATAGGCCAGAGGATTGGGATTTTTTTTTTTAGGAACCAGCAGCCAATGAATAACAAGCTAATAAAGAGGGAGAAAATTGATTATGAAAGTAAATTGGCAAGAAATATAAAAACAGCAGCAAGAACTTCCACAGGTATATAAGTGGCTAAAGTGAGCGTGGGACCCTTGGAGAATGCAACTGGAGAATTGATAATGGGAAACAGGGAAATGGCAGATAATTTAAACCAATACTTTGCATCGGTCTTCATGGTGTAGGACACTATAAATATCCCAAAGGTATCAGATAAGCAAGGAGCTAATGGGAGGAAAGATCTTGTAACAGTCCCTATCACGAGGGACAAAGTATTTGACAAATTAATGGGGACTAAAGGCAGGCAAGTCGCTGGGACCTGATGGCCTGCATTAAAGGCTTTTAAAGGAAGTGGCTGCAGAGATAGTGGAGGCATTGGTCAAAATATTCCAGAACTCACTGGATTCCAGGAGGGTGCCAGCCGATTGGGAAAACCGCTAATGTGACGCCCCTGTTCAAGAAGGGAAGGAGACAAAAAGCAGGAAACTATAGGCCAGTCAGCCTAATGTCTGTCGTTGGCAAAATGCTAAAGTCCATTATTAAGGAAGAAATAGGACATTTAGAAAAGCCTAATGCAAACTGAGTCAACATGGTTTGGTGAAAGGGAAATCATGTTTGACAAATTTGCTAGAGTTCTTCGAGGATAGAATGAGCAGAGTTGACAAAGAGGAACTGGTAGATGTAGTGTATTTGGATTTCCAGAAAGCATTCGATGAGGTGCCACATAAAAGGTTATTGCACAGGATAGGAGCTCACGGTATTTAGGGTAATATATTAGCATGGATTGAGGATTGGTTAACACACATTCAGGATTAATGTGTCTTTTTCAGGTTGGAAAGACGTAACTAGTTTAGTGCCACAAGGATCAGTCCTAAGACCTCCGTTATTTACTATCTATATTAATGACTTGGAGGGGACAGAGTGTAATGATCTAAATTTGCTGATGATACAAAAATAGGTGGGAGGGCATATCGTGATGACATAAGGAAGCTGCAAGGGGATTGAGTGGGCAAAAACTTGGCAGCTGGAGTTTAATGTAGGAAAATGTGAGGTCATTCACTTTGGTAGGAAGAATCAAAAGACAGCCTCATATTGAAATGAAGAGAGACTCCAAAAAAATGGTAGCACAGAGGGATCTGGTTGTTCTTGTGCTTGAAACACAAAAGGTTAGCATGCCGGTGCAGCAAGTAATTAAGAAGGCAAATGGAATTTTGGCCTGTATTGCTGGGGGGTTGGAGTTTAAAAATTAAAAGGAAATGTTATAACTGGACAGGGTGTCGGTGAGGCTGCACCTGGAGTAGTGCACAGTTTTGGTCCTCTTATTTAAGAAAGGATATACTGGCAGCCTAGTGAATCTCTTTTGAACTGATTCCTGGCTTGAAGGAGTTGGCTTATCAAGAATGGCGGAACAGGTTAGGCCTTTATTTAAGAGTTTAGAAGAATGAGGGGTGATCTTATTGAAACGTGCTAGATTCTGAGGAGGCTTGACAGGGTGGATGTTGAGATGATGTTTCCACTAGTGGGGGAATCTAGAACTAAGGAACATAGTTACAGAATAAGGAGGCACTCGTTTAAAACTGATGTGAAGGAATTTCTCCTCTCAGAAGGTGGTGAATGTCTGGAATTCTCTACCCCAGAGAGTTGTGGAGGCTAGATCACAAAGTATTTAGAGAAGGTGGGTAGATTTTTTTGAAATATCGGAGTTGAGGGCTATGACGAGCTGGCACGAAAAAGGAGTCAGCCATGATCTTATTGAGTGGTGGAGCAGGCTTGAGGGGCTGAATGGCCTGCTGCTCCTATTTCTTATGGGTTCTGAAGAAGTCATTTGGACTTAATGTTAACTCTTTCGCTCCACAGATGCTGTCAGACCTGCTGAGTTTTTCCAGCAATTTTTGTTTTTTTGTTTCCAATTTCCAGCATCCACAGTATTTTGCCTTTATCCTATTTCTTAAGTCAGCACAGGACCAGCCCAGATCCTCGCCAACCAGCTGGCATTCCACCACTGGTCTGTGGCCTCCCTCATGTGCCACCTTGTCCTGCATTGATAGAGATGGAGAAAGTGTAAGCAGGATGCCTGCCAGGCCAGATGACAAGTATGCTTGGCCTGTGTGGGTAAGTGGTCCCATGGACAGGATGAGGACTTTGACAGTGAGAGAGTGAATGAATTGTAATGTCCCTTGAACCAGCAGGGCTTGCAGGCCCTGTGGTGTGTGATGGGTTTGTGAGTGATGAGTGACTTACCCTGGCAGAATGGAGATCATTCATCCTCTTGCGGCACTGGGTGGCTGTCCTTTTTTTTGCAGGGCATTGCCACTGACCGCCACTGCTTCCCACGCTGAGTTAGTGCTGTTGCTGCCCATCCTGTGGCCAGAGTGGGAGTTGAGGTCATCCTGGCAGGCCCCCACAGCATCCAAACGTCACTTAAGACACGTCACTGAACCTTGGGGCTGCGGTCATCTTCGGTTTTAGGGCCATGTCTTCTGTGTAGCAATGGTGAGCTGGAAGCAGATGTGTGGGGCTTGTGGCTGAACTTTAAATATGGCACCCAGTGGGGCGATGGTGGTCAGGTGAGTGACAGCCCACCCACTGTGGGAAGAGTGTGTTTCCTGGGAGTGCATAAACAATGAGGTGGATTTCAGGATGATGTGGCATGGAAACCCGCCATCTTGTAAAACGCCCTTTTATTCGCCTGCTACAGCACTTTGGTGGAATTTTCCCAAATTGCACTTTGTTTCCCTTTCACAAAGCCATGCTTTAGCCTTATTGGGTTTAACATATTCTAAATGCCCTGTCAGGAGCTCCTTTAATAGGTTCTAGCATTTTCCCTATGGCCAATGTTGGGCAAACTTTGCTTTCTATCTCCTTCCTTTCTTGAATAGAGGAGTTTCATCTGCTATTTTCCAATCTGAGACTTGTGACACTTATGGACCCCATTCATTGGGTAAGGACTGGTGGCCAGAAAATGAGCTGTGGCTTAATAACAGTTGGATGTTGTGGTATAAGGATCTGGCACATACAGGGTTAATATGGGACGGAGTACAGTACTGCCCACAGTGAGGTAAGAGGAAAGAACCTGTAGCCAGGGTTAGTCAATGTGTCAGGCAGTCATGTGTACCAGCAAGCATAGAGACAGCTCCAAACTTGTACCCTTCACTGTGTATTTGTAAGTTGTTCCAAAAGTCAGTAAAGACTTGCAGGCAACCTACATATGACCATGACGACTTCTTCAGACCTACAAGCTGTAGCCAACACCCTGCCATATGGTGATAGTCTCCAAGACCATGGAGAAAAACCAAATTGCTGGCAGACTGGGGTGGGAGGGAACTCAGCAAGCAGTCTGACCTGAAAATGAGCTTTTGAAGCAGAGAGGGAAAAAAATACCAGGATAAAGGTCAGAGGCTGGAGGCAGAAATTAAAATTCCTTGCTGCAGCAGAAGACTCCATCTGAATGTGTCCTTTGGAAGTCCAGTTTCAAATTGCCAGATTGCAGGGTCAGCTGTCCAAGCAGAGATGAGCTACAACTTTTTTTAAATTCCAGGCTACAGCAAGTCCTGGGGGGGTTGGTGGTTAGAAACAGATTCCCGAGTCCGCCCCTTGAATAAGTGGTGCCTTCACACTCTCGAAGAAGAGAAAAGTTAACTCCTAAGAATCAAAGGCCATGATTTGACATTTTTGCAACCGTAAAGTGTGGCACCGAGATGGAGAAGTCTGCAGCTAGTCCATCCAAACAGCTGTGGTTTAAAACTTTTTTTCCGAGCTGAATGTGATCCTCTTTGTAGCAGAGCCTGCCAGAACTGGCAAACACAGGATATCTTTGTCTCCAATTGAACGGCGACGCCATCAAACTCAGAAAGCTCTTAAAAGAAGCAGCTACATTTTTAAAAACTTAACCACGGATCAGAATTCTACACTTCCAAATCACTCCAGATAATCCAAGGTCCAGATCAAACACAGTTCAGGACTTGGGAAGAAAAGATTCCTAAGATGCATCATCGCTTCACTCAGGAGCAGAACAGGCTAACACACTTGTTTACTTGGTAGGCCAGATTGCGGATGACATAACAGATGATTCATCGAATTCTTGTAAAGTTTGAAGAAGTAGTAAATCATTTCGTTTATGTTTAATCTAAGAAACACTTGGCTGAATTTATAAACAATTTAGTGGTCAGGAGAGCCTATCAATTCATTTGGCACTGATCTGTATGGGATGGCAGAGGGTTGTAAATAGTGGTAGGAGTAGCAGATGACGCAGTCTGACCTCATGCAAGCAAAGGAAGATTTAGCCCTGGAAAAGGCAATCCAAATAGTTAGCGAGTCAGAACTCCATGAGTAAAACAGAATCAATTTTAAGGGGAGAAAATGAACCGTGGCACAGAGGTCAACCCACAGTTCAGTTAGTTTAAGTAATAAAGACAGGGACGCCCCAGGCCGGAGAGTGAGCAATATCTGAACTAGCCAGCACAGCAACCATGCCAATGCTGTGAGCAAAGTATCCCACAGGCAAGATCAATGCTCTGCAATTTCAGCCCAACGCTTTTAGTGTAACGGGATTGGACACCATGGCAAACTGCAGGGAAAACACCCAAATGAATAGAAGGCCCAAAGATCATCCAGGAGGTTGAGACTGCACAGCCCAGAAGACGCACAGCCATGTTTCCTGGGCAAAGTCAAAGATCTTGATTTCTCATTTTGGAATGTGGAAATTTTAGTCCATAGCCAACAAATTTTAAACTAAAAATAGCCAGTGTAATAATCTTGTCAGACAAAACCATGGCTAAAAAACATCTGGCTTTGAACAGAAGACTCACCACTCTATGGGCCTGGGGGAGTCTGACTTCTAGTCATGGGCATGATTCTGGAACCATCTAAGGTATAGAGGCAAACATGTTCACGCTGATGTACATCAGTAACCAGCCTTTCTTTCGAACAGCCCTGAATCTCCAAAACAGCAAAAGATGTCAAGACAACCATTGTCATTAACCAGACAGAGCTGCACGTTCCCAAGTCCTGAGAGTATCCTGACTGGGACTTCATCTCTGAATTGTCTTCTCTCTCCTTGCAGAGCAGTTTTGTCCATTCTTGTTACAGGTGCTGGAAAACCTACAATGGACAGACCAGCCAACCACCCAGGCGATACTGCAACATCTCACAATGGGGGATGTAAAAGAGAGCGACCAGCAGTCCAATGAGCCTCCACCTCAGGCTTCGATAACAGTACAGCAAGTGGGTCAACGCTGAAAATGCATACGTTGCAACTCCCAGCCAGAAAGAAGCTGGAACCTGGTAGCAGCCATCCACCCTGACAGTGAAATGCAGAGGTGAGCCTATCACCCCCGTGAAGGAAGATGTGAAAGAAATGACAAGGAGATAAGCACAATGTTGGTCCACCAAAATGACCAAGTGTGGTTCAACATGGAAGAAAAAGACGAAGAGATACCCAGATGCCAGAAGAACCTCCAGATCAGTTTACCTGCAGCAACAGGCCTAACACCACCTGACTGTGTTGTTCCAGTGAGATATAGAAGGATTATAAGGCCTCCAGACCACTTGAACCTTTGTTATCACTGCCTTGTCCTTTGAATTCAATGTCATTACTATCTTAAGTCATGAGGCAAACTATATAATCACTGAAAATACATTGGCTAAAGACTTTGGGGAGGTGCAGTATAAAGGTCTGGCACATATAGGGTTAATATGGGTGAGTACAGTATCACCCACATTGTAAGTGCACATAACCCACACCCATGGTCAGTCTAGTGTTGGACAGAGCTGTGTGTACCAGCAAGCACGGAGACAACTCCTAGCTTGTACTCTTTTTTTTTTTACAAAATATACAGTAACCTACGTATGACTACTAAGACTTTCAGACCTAACAAACTGTTTCCAACGCTCTAAAAGCAGATATGTAGAAATTAGTGTGTGCCTTTTACTGTTGGGACAGGGCAGTTTCTGTGTAGAACCGCAGCCACCTTGTTTTCAGCTGTAGTACATTCTTGTGGGTAATCTGAGAATGTCTGCTGTAGGTATAAGGTATCATCTGGTTTTTGCATGGTCAGCTTTATAGGTTTCCTTAATTTAAAACCAGTAATAAATCAGCTTTCTAACCACAGACAGGTTGTGTGCAAGTCAAACTGGATTTTTTTTATTTTGAATTGCTCGCATTACTTGATTACGCAACTTGAAGTGTTTTTATTGGAATGGTTTGTCTGTTAGGTCCATCTTCATTCCTCGAAACACAACCTGTATTTGTGCAGTAAAGACTTCTTATTGATGGTAAGTTGATATACATTTCATTTTGCAATATTTTAACTAAATATTTTCCATTGGCTGAGATAAGATCCAGTTTTGAATGTTACAAATTCTGGGTTAATCAGTGAAGTTGGCAATGAGCACCTTCACCTGGACAAAGATAAGTGTGCACTTCATTGGTGCAATAGCAGGGGTGAGAATTCTGAGAGAGGAGTCCCTCACTGGCTTAGCAGCATTCTTTAAGGGGCAAAAAAATAGGCAATTAATAGAAACCACACCCACAGAATCTGGCTAAATTGAGCGGCAGAGCCCTTCACAAATCTATCATGTTGGATCATTGGAACAAAAGATCAAGTCATAATTTTATTCAGTTATCAGTCACTTTTTAAAAAATAGTCATAAATATATCTTTCCTTTCGGGTACCATGCCCTAAAGAGGGTGTTGGTGACTATGGGTTTCCATGGTTAAGCTTGACAAGGTACTGTAGATAGTTGACCAAGAATCTCACCTCTTGCTGACTGCCACAGGCATGTGAAGGATTTATAAGCTCCTCTGGCCACATTGTGAACGCACCTTCCTTGGCCATCAAGTCTTTGAGTGCATCTTGAACCTGGAGCTTCTGGTTCAGGGACACTACCCACTGTGGCATGAGACCACCTCCATAAATACATGGCTAAAAAGTCAGATAAAGGGTATCCATATCTTGTTCCAAATTCAAAGTCATTCTAAAGTCATATCCCTCCCAAAGTCATGTGTCCTAACTGGCCCTGGCTCGTGTTTGCAAGACAATGCCAAAGGCTCTTTCCCCTGGGAAACAGCAGCGTCACAAAATCTTTGCGGCTCATTCTCAGGTACCCCTTCAGGTTGCCTGGAGCAGTACAAAATGGCCCAATGCAACTTCAAGACTTGCATGCAACTGTGTGCATGTGCTCCTATGGTGGGGAGCGCAGCAAAGGGTTGCCTACTCCATTCGTGTTTCAGCCAAACGGGAAGTACAAAGAAATTCTTCCTCCTCTTCCCTGCTCTCCTAATGTTACGTGGAGAAAGCTGACGTACAGAGGACATCACCTTCATTGGTCTGCTAAATGGCTGTTTTTGTTCTCTGACAAGTGCATCTTGAGTTTTCAAATAAATGGAAACTGGACTTGGATGACTAATCAGTATTTAAAATTCACAGGATATACAATTTGCAGATGATAGCAAATCGATGTCTTTGAAATCTGTGACCAAAGACCAATGGGAGCAGATGCCTGGGAATACTTCTGCCTGCAAGTTCTCCCTCAAGCCACACACCATGCTGACTTAGAATGATGGTGCCAATCTGTCTTTTTCTTTTAACTGGGTCAAAATCCTGGAACTCCGCTACCTAAAGGGCACTGAGTGTACACCACATGGGCTGCAGCTCTTCAAAGTGGTGACTCATTACCACCTTCTCAAGGGTAATTTGGGATGGATAATTCCAGCCTTGCCAGTGATGCCCAAATTCTAAAAGATTAAAAAAAAATCTCTTCCCAATTGTGATTGGTTCCCCTGCAGTTTGTTGCTGACACCAGTTTGCTTTTCTTTTAAGCTTTATTTAAAAATCTGAGTCTGCTTTTGGTAATTTCTATTGTAACTGAACTGCCGGAGTGTCAAGTAAACAAATAATGTTCTTGGTGCATGTTCGTAATCTTGATTGTCTGTCTGAATTTTTAAGTAGGAGGTAACTTGATTTGTAGCAAAAAATAATCTTTTAAATTTTATCCTAGAGGAGGAGGAGAAAGTATTTTTGGTTGAAGGACATTAATATTTTCATTCCCCTCATTCAATTTGCACTTTGGGGACCTGCAATCCCCGCATTGCTTTGACCATCAGAAAGGGTGTCATTTGCTAACAATGACATACCTAGGCCAGGAATCTCCAATTCAGCTGGGTGTGCTTATAGAATTCCTCATTTGTTTTATCAATAAAATGATAAAAATGCTTTTCTGGCAAACAGCCAAGAGGCTCCCATTTAGAATGTATGTACTTGCTAATGTTGATGTCCATGGCATCTGCCCTCCTCTCGGAAAAACATGTTGGGGGCATTGGAAGGAAAATGAAACACAACAGGCCAGTAACGTTCTTGTAGAATTGTAGCATTCTGGAATTCATAATAGGGGTAAGCCCTTGCTGTCCCATCAGAAGAGGGAGTCGCTTCTCCTTTTGGGTTTTTCACTTCCATTTGGTCTCCAATCTGCCTCCCAATTCTGATATGAACTGGAAAGCTAAAGCTGTGTCTCATTTACTCTTTTTTTTTTTGTCAAGACACCATTTTGAGTGCCATGTCTTTTTAAGTGATTTGCCTCTCTGCATCAGGAACCATTCCTTAATTGAGGTCCAATTAATCAGTTCTGATTAGTGCAGGATCTTCACTTTTTCTCTCTCTGATCTTCAATCCCATTATCAAAAAAATTGCTGGAAAAACTCAGGTCTGACAGCATCTGTGGAGAGAAAGACAGAGTTAACATTTCGAGTCTGTGGAGAACGCTGCTGCTCGCTCACCTCGGGTTCCCCCAAAGTGAAGGCCGCCAAGTGCACATTGCCAGCGTGCTGTTGTGAAACACCTGATTCCCCGCCAACGTGGACGGATGATGAGACGGGGTTCCAAGAACCTGGCAGGATGGCCTTTTAATTATATGCTAATGTATTACAATGGGCTCCCCGCCAACTGATGGTGGGAAACACAGCCCGTCACTGGCAGGCTGAGCTGACAATCGTGATCTGCCTTCATGCCTTTGTGAAGCAGGTTGCGCCATATCTTCTGCGCATGTCACCTATCACTCCCACCGCCAGCAAGCTTGGAAAATTCTGCCCAGTGTTCTGGAGAGGACATGCAAATATCACCTTCAATACATTGTCGATATGCTGCCAATAAATTTCTTAATTGGTGGCATGTTTATGGTTAACTCTACCATGTTTTGGGTCTAACTACATGTACTTGATGATTAATGCTATTCCTCAACTCCCTCATCTATAAGCTTGCTTCAGTTTCCACATTTGCTACACCAAGTTATATTCCTGACCCCTGACATGCAAATTTGTTTTTTTTATCCTTTCTTTCTTCCTTGCGTCTCTATAATCCTCTATAAAATGTCATCTGAGTTCATGTTTTCCTCACCTTTTCTGAGGATTTACTTCTGCAATAATTATCCCAATCTTTCAAGGTTCAATTAATTTGGAATTCCACAGCCCACATCCTTCCTCTCCACAAAACTAAGTTTTGACATGTTCTTCATCCGTGGACATTACCTGGCTTCATTTGGGCCCCTGTGACTAAAGGGGGGATTGATCTCCAATCCAAACACTGCCTTGCAGCAAACCGACTCTGACTTTGATTCCTTCCTCCATGCACTTGCTGCTCTAACATTGAACTACTGGTTGCACCAGATCACTCCACTCCACTATCGATGGTTAAGTGTGTTCTCATTATATCACCCTTCCCTTCTTGGAATTCTTTCTCAATGCCACTATCTACCACCTTTCCCTACCTGCAAATATTTTTTTTTTCTTTGACTATGCTTTCAATCTGTTTCTTCTCTTTCAATTTCCCTGCCCACTTTCAGCTTGAGTGCCCGGAGACATTGAGGTGAGAGCAAGTTGCTATGCTGAGATCTGATTAATGTTTCATTCATTTTAAGTCAGCTCTCTAAACTTAGTGTCCCTCTTGCCAATGATATAATTCCTTGTTTCAGATCAGTTTCATATTCATGTAACCAACCAGTGATTCCTGGACACTTGTTCTACATGCAGAACCACGATTTAAATCGGCTGCAGTAACAGAAAACAAACAGAAGAACAAAATCCCAGCCCCATTGTGGTGGTGGGACCAGCTGTGAGAGATTCATTGGCCCAGCCATTGATCTGGTGGTGGGTGGGGCTGGACAATCCCGCCCACTGTCTTTTTTTTTTTAGCATTTTTTTCCTTGTGAATCATAACCTAGAGTTAGTTGGAATGTGGTAGTTAACTCTTTCTTTTAGTGGTTCCAGTTTCTTTTTATATAAAAAGAAACAAACTGCTAAAACAAAAGGAGGCTGGGAATCTTGATGCACTTAGCTTTAATAGCCAACCTCGCTTTTAGTTATTACATATAGTGATTCTGATGCAAATACATTCAGTTCCTCCCTTGAATGTAATAATATGAATGGAAGCCATTCTAATGAGCAGTGGGAGCTCTAGCTGGTGTGTTTCCATTCGGCCCTGCCAATATGATCATGGCTGATCCCCAATCTCACATCCATATTCCTGCTTTAACTCCATACCCCTTGATGCCCTTTAATATCCAAAAATTATCATTTCTTTCTCAAATATACTCGGTAACCTGGCCTCCACAGCTTTCGTGGCAGAGAATTCCACAGGTTGACCACCCTCTGTGTGAAAAAACTGTTCCTCATCTCAGTCCTAAAATGGCCTGCCCCATATCCTGAGACTGTGGCCCCTGGTTCTCAACTCCGCAGCCAAGGGGAAACATCCTCCCGACATCCAGACTGTTCTAGCCCTGTTAGAATTTTATACGTTTTGATCAGGTCCCCTCTCATTCTTAACTCTAGTGACTACAGGCCCAGTTGAACCCAGCATTCCTCATGCGACAGTCCTGCCATCCCCAGTATCAGCCTAGTGAACCCCTCACTGCACTCCCTCTATGGCAAGTACATCCCTCCTTAGACCTTCAACACTGAGCTGAAGGTGAGTCGTCAGCCAACTTTATGGTTTCCTTTCTGGATGGAAAATGGCAAGCAGTACCAAGGCTTTTAAAATTGAACTAGGCCTACACAGAGGGCTATGTTTGCATCATTTCTTTTTGATATTACAAGAACCTATTAAATTTCACAAACTGTATTCTGTTCAGTCATGGGCTCTGTAAAATGAAGAGTTTCTTGGATTACACATGGCCTTGCGTCTCAGTGCTGGCCAGCTTGCCTTCCCTTAGGGGGAAACATATGTAAAAAACCCAAGTGACATCCAAATATCTAGTGTACACTGTTTCATCGCCTCCCAGGTGATCCCACTCTCTAACTGAGATAGTAAAGCTATGGTGCAACTTTTGAGGTAATGACAGTTGGGGTAGCAACAGTGAACTGCTGGCATTTATAGTAATTGTGTCTCTGAAATCGACAGCAACTCCTGGCATCTGCTCATGCATAGTTATACCCGATGGAGAAGAATGTTTGTTGAAGCCTCCCCAGTCTGCAATCGATTAGAAATCACTGAACTGATGAGAATATTCACATTTACTGAACAGCCTCACTGGCCTGGAAAAAAAATATTTTTATTTGAGCAATGTCAAACTTCTCCATTTTGGGGTTAATGTTATTACTTCAGTTTATACCTTTTAATCCCATAGGTGTGCCTGAATCATCACTTGTTTCACTCCCTGTATTTAAAAAAAAATTAAATTGGAAGTGCAAAGCTCAGTGCATTTTACTTCCTGGTTTGCTGTCTGGGAACTTTATCACACTTTACCTCACTTTGATGTCATTGCTGGCTGTCTGCCCCTTTTTTTTAACTTGGAAACAAAATTAAATTGACATCAGAAAAGTGGAAATCCATATTGCAGAAATCAGCCAGACCTTTGGCAGCTTTCAATGTTAGCAGCAAGCACTGTGGCTTCTGTGAAATCTGGCCAGCGATCTCCCCGACCATAAAGTGACAAGATTCATTTGTGGGAATGTCTAGTGATCCTGAAGATCTAACACATCTGAAATTTGTAACTGAAACCTTTTTTTTTGAGTCTTAGCCTCAACTGTTCTTCAGGCCTGGCTGTATCTAGTGAGCCCTATACCTGTCCTTGTTGCTAACCGTGATCTAAGATCATTTAGATTTTCTTTAAGGCAGTGTTTTGTAATGATTTCGATGTGGGTTTATGGTTGCCTTCCCCCCCTTGACAGAAAATCGGCTTTCACTGAGCTATTGGAGAGCCATCAAGCAGAGGCTAGCTATTTCTGCACCTTTGGTAGAAAACTGGAATTACGTGCACGAAATAAAGTGCGTTGACATTGGGCGAGCGTCCCGAGGTCAACGCGCCCTCGAGCGATATCTTGCCAGGCGGGCACCGATGAAGACTGAGGCGCATCTGCCATTAATTAAGTAGCCAGTTAAGGCCCTCGAGACCCCAACTGAATCCAGGTTTAAGTAGCCCGTGCAATTTTTAGCTTTGTCCCCATGCCATAGTGGGCGGGCCACAATTTACAAACCCTCACCCACGGGCAGGCTAAGAGGGGTCACTGGGCTTCACAAAGCGAATAGTGAGTAGCTTTGGATATCACTTGCTGCTTATTCTGTGAACAGGATAGCTTCGTTTCACTTCAGCGCTGCATTTAGAGGCTTCGGTTAAGGACTCAGTGTTAGCTTCCAGGCCCCTGGAGGATTTGCATTGTGTGGGGACTTCCAGGTCTTAGACAGCCTTCCCTTACCCTGGGAATGGGGATTGTGGTCTCTGCTGGAGGCACCTCATCTGAGGAGGAAGAGGGCCAGAAGGGGGAGGAGGCTGACTGCCCCTAATCGGCTTCCATGGGAGCGACCTGTGGAAGGAGAGGAGCAGGCACAAGGGGCGCAGGTCCTACAGGAAGGCCAAGGCGAAAGGGGCAGCAGAAGATGTCCCTATCCCGTTGCCAGATGTTACAGGAGGCGGATGCAGCTCCATCTGTCAGAGGATCAGCCCTGAGATCAGCTCTGACTGTGGGTGGACACCCCATGCCGATGGCCCTAAACCTCCTATGCCTCCGGCTCTTTCCAGGGCTCAGTGAGGGATCTTTGTGGAGCCTCCCAATCAGCTGTCCACAGTTGTCAAACTGGTGACCGACACACACACACTCAGTTCAGGTGTACATTGACTTTAATTCACTACCATCTGGATGAGGCCAACCAGGCAGAGTGAGCCAGAGGCTTTGCAGCGATCGCTGGGTTCCCCGGTGTCCAGGGTGCCATTGACTGCACATATGTGGCCATCAGGAGTCTTCGTCACCAGGAAGCTGTGCACGGTGCTTTCTTTCTCTTCCTCCACTGGCATTGGAGACAGCCAGCCCGCTCACTCTGCTGTCTTGATGACCTTGGCCGGTGTCTGCTGGCCCGTGGAGCCTGTGCTGGTGAGGGAGTGGCCAGTGCCATGGCTGGCATCTCCCCATTTACCGCAGGCTAATCAGATGCCATAGTCACTGGAAGAGAGACAGAGGAGCTGCTGCCGTCATCTGGAGGGCCCTGAGGGGAGCTCGCAGAGATGACAGGCAGCTCATGCACCAACATCAGGTGGCTCTGGACCTCCCCTTTGATGGACAGGCACTTCACTGAGATACTGGGAGCCCAATCCATCTCCCACACTGACCCTGAGGTCATTGCCGGTGTGAGGGCTTGCAGGTCAGAGAGCATCCCCGGGAACCCCTGATTGAGTCCCTGAGGAGCCTCTTCATGAGAGTCACCATTCTCTCCATGGAGGAAGCATTGCGCTCGGCCATGAGGCTCAACGCAGTGCTTATGCTCCACATAGACTCCACAATGGACAACTTGGCATGCATTCCCTCGTGAATCTCCACCAGATCCTCCCACACACCCTGCTGAACATCCAGCATCTGCTGCCTTGGATGACTCCAGAGGCCCATCAGCTGAGCATTGTCCTGGTCCCCAGGAGTCCTCCGACTGCTGGCGCCCTGGGCACACTCTGCCTCCGTCTGCATCTGCCTCTATCTGCAGCACTCGAGTGAGTGCGAAGTGCCCTCACCCGTATACACCGAGATACTAGATGCTGATCTTGTGCCCATCGACGTGCTGACGCCTACATGACAGAGGGTGTGACGCTGGTGTGCGATCAGCATGCTGAGGGGCTGCTGGTGAGCCTAAAAAGGAGAAGGACATGTCGTTAGACTGTCAGCGTGCATGCCTGGCACCCTGAGACAGAAATCTGCATCATGGTGCCCTCATCTTTCCATCTGGCACCCCAACCTCACCACGATTGCTTGACCGAGGTGCGTGGTGCCTCTCCAACTCCAGGGCCTCTTGCTCGTATCTACTGAGGAGGAAAAGGTGTGGGGGGGTGGGGGGGTCCCTCACCAGTCCGAGAATTTATGGAGGAAAAATATTATTTTGTACATTGATTAATTTCCCCCCCTTCTCCGTTGCAACCTGGAATGCCTAGTATATCCAGACATAACCATAGATATTAGCAAAAATATAAAAGCAAAATACTGCGGATGCTGGAAATCAAACAAAAATAGCTGGAGAAACTCAGCAGGTCTGACAGCATCTGCGGAGAGGAATACAGTTAATGTTTCGAGTCTGTATGACTCTTCATCAGAACTAAAGAAAAATAGAAATGAGGTGAAATATGAGCTGGTTGAAGAGGGTGGGACAGGTAGAGCTGGATAGAGGGCCAATGATAGATGGAGGCAAAGAAGAGATTGCCAAAGATGTCATAGACAAAAGGACAAAGGGGTGTTGACAGTGGTGATATTAGCTAAAGGGTGCGCTAATGGTGACATTAAGGGTAGAAAGCAGGACAAGCAAGTGACAGCCCTAGTGGGGAAGGGATGGAAATAGGCTAAAAGGTGGAGATAAAACAATGGATGGAAATACATTTAAAAATAATAATAGAAATAGGTGGGAAAAGAAAAGTATATTTAAATATAAATTATTTTTAAAAAGGAGGATCGGAAAGGGGGTGGGGATGGAGGACCATAGATATCTGTGTGTTGCAGAAATTAGAGGTTTGTTTTCTGGCCCCACCCCCAAAGACAGGTATAAGTATCTGACCTCATTGTTGGTGCCTTATTTAATCATGGCCAAAGTCTGAAATTCCACTAATACGTATCTGTACACTCTGGCACGTAATATATCCACATTGCTACGTGCCAATTAATGACGATGACTCTATTTTGATATCAACTTTTAAAAAATGTTACAAGTGGGGAAGCACACTTTTTTTTTCAAAACTACCTTTTCAATCCTGTTCAAGTACCTGTACAATAAATATCGTGGCATTGAAAGTTTCCTCATCTAATGTTTCAAAGCATGAGTGTTCAGATACAAAAATTGGGCATGTAAGTCCTTGTTTCCATGCTACAATACAGAGCACTTGACACCTAATTTGACGCACCCTAATTCCCAGTGGTGAATTTGGCAATAAGCCTTCTCTCAAACTGCAGAGAAAATTCCATTGTTTGCAATGGAATTGTGGGAGCCATCGTGAGATTTATTGATCGATCTTTCATTTGACCTTTGTATAGCGAATGATGGAATAAATTGTATTTTTAGCTGATAAGCTTTTGCTGAGTACGAGGTGTATATATATAGGTACGTATGTTTCCTATTGCTGAGATAATGGGTACAACAGGTGTGACTTTTGAACTGCTTTGCTATTGAACTGTTTTGAGCCTCAGTACTAGTCTGCTGTTCTATAGTTACTGTACAGCGTCGGGCAAGGCACAAAGAAATAATCCTGGTTTCTACTGTTAAGAGAAGAATAAATTCAACTACAACAAAAAAAGGTAAGTCTAGTTCCAAAGATAGCTACTTTAAATAACGAAGGATGTGTGTTGTGAGGGGAGGAGTGACAAAATGCAGCACCAGCTCCCCTCCTGTCCTATATGGACTAGATAAGGAAAGTTTTTTGGGATATTTTCATTGACCTAAGGTTATATTCCCTTGGATTTAGAAAATTTTAGGGTTGAATGAATTGAGTTGGTTAATGATTTAAAGGGTTTGATAGGGTAGATGAGAATTTTCTGAGGGAGCTGCTAGACCATTCAATGGCTACGTTTGGAAACGCAGCTTAGGGAGAGAGTAGGGCCCATGGGGAGCAAGGGAGAAATCTATGGGTGGAGCCAGAGGACATCGGTAGAGTTTTGAACGAGTACTTCACATCCAACTTCACCCAAGAGAATGAGGATGAAGGTATCGAACTCGGGGAGAGAGACTGCCAGGTTCTTAGGCAAATTGATATAGGGAATGACAAGGTATTGGAGGTGTTGGCAGGCTTAAAAGTGGACAGACCTCCTAAGTCCAGATGATTTGTGTCCCAGACTGCTGAGGGAGGCAAGGGAGGAGATCACAGGGGCTCTGACCAAATTTTTAATTCCTCTCTGGCCACTGAGGGAGGTGCCAGAGGACTGGAGAACAGCTAATGTGGTTCCACTATTTAAGAAGGGCTGTAGAGATAGGCCAGTGAGTTTCACATCAGTGGAGAAAACTCTGAATGAGAGAATCTATCTCCACTTGGAGAGGCAAGGTTTGATCAGGGATAGTCAGCATGGCTTTGTTAGAGGGAGGTTATGCCTAACAAATGTGATTGAATGTTTTGAGGAGGTGACCAGGTGTGTAGATGAGGGTAGTGCAGTTGGTGTAGTTTATATGGATTTCAGCAAAGCCTTTGACAAGGTCCCACATGGGAGACTTATAAAGTAGGCAAATGCACATGGGATATAGGGTAATTTGATAAGGTGGATTCAAAATTGGCTTAGTTGTAGGAGACAGAGGGTGATGACAGAAGGATGCTTTAGTGACTGGAAGCCAGTGTCCAGTGGCGTACCACAGGGATCTGTGCTGGATCCCCTATTATTTGTCATTTATATAAACGACATAGATGACTATGTGGGGGGTAGGATTAGTAAGTTTGCGGATGACACAAAGATTGGCCGGGTGGTTAACAGTGAGGCTGAGTGTCTTGGGCTACAGGAAGATATAGACGGGATGGTCAAATGGGCAGATAAGTGGCAGATGGGATTTAACCCTGAAAAGTGTGAGGTGATACACTTTGGAAGGAGTAATTTGACAAGGAAGTATTCAATGAATGGCATGGCACTAGGAAGTTCTGAGGAACAAAGGGTCCTTGGCGTGTGTGTCCATAGATCTGTGAAGGCAGAGGGGCATGTTAGTGGGGTGGTGAAAAAAGCATATGGGACACTTGCCTTTATCAATCGAGGCATAGATTACAAGTAGGGAGGTCATGTTGGAGTTGTATAGAACCTTGGTGAGGCCACAGCTGGAGTACTGTGTGCAGTTCTGGTCGCAGCATTATAGGAAGGATGTGATTGCACTGGAGGGGGTGCAGAGGAGATTCACCAGGATGTTGCCTGGGATGAAACATTTAAGTTATGTAGAGAGGTTGGATAGACTTGGGTTGTTTTCGTTGGAGCAGAGAAGACTGAGGGGCGACCTGATTGAGGTGTACAAGATTATGAGGGGCATGGACAGGGTGGATAGGGAGCAGCTGTTCCCCTTAGTTGAAGGGTCAGTCACAAGGGGGCATAAGTTCAAGGTGAGGGGCAGGAGGTTTAGGGGGGATGTGAGGAAAAACTTTTTTACCCAGAGGGTGGTGATGGTCTGGAATGTGCTGCCTGGGAAGGTGGTGGAGGCGGGTTGCCTCACATCCTTTAAAAAGCACCTGGATGAGCACTTGGCACGTCATAACATTTAAGGCTATGGGCCAAGTGCTGGTAAATAGGATTAGGTAGGTAGGTCAGGTGTTTCTCATGAGTCAGTGTCGACTCGATGGGCTGAAGGGCCTCTTCTGCGCTGTGTTTCTGTGAAAACTCTCCTCACTAAAAAGTGGAGGCTGGGGATCGATTGGAAAAAATCAAAATTGAGACTATTTTTATCAATTTAATGGACTTAAATGAAGAAAGGTGGAGGAGTGTTTGTGGAGCATATGTACTGGCATGGACCAGTTTGGCCAAATGGCTGCCTTCTGTGCTGTAAATACTCTTTGCTATGACAAAGCTAATTTTGGTTGTTGAAGGAGGAATCCTGGTCAGAAGCCCATGCTGTTTCTGCAGTAAGGCCATGTAATATTGACTGTGCACCTGAACTGGTGGAAATGGTGCCACAGCTTAGACATTTAATTCTTGGAATGATCTGTTAACGATGTAGTCATCCCTTGATTCTGAGTTGGAGCATTAAGTTGATTGTGCTGAAGCCTTGAAGTGGGGCATTGCTGTCTCTTTTCAAATGTAACATTGTCATCACAAAAAAAAATCATTACCATGTGCTATAAAAATTAAGCATATTGCAGCATTCTGAAACTATAAATGTAGCGTCTCAATTGCACTGTATCATATTTTCCCCAATCCTGACACAAATTCAAGTGCAATCGTTTGCAGGGATTTGATAGTGAGGTGAATTCAAGTGCCCTTATAAAATGGATCATGTCCATGACACAGCTTTACTTTTATTTAAGCTGAATACCAATCAATGTAATCTTGCCAAGATATGTAAGTCATGTTTTTAATATTGTAGTTTTGAGCAGTTGGTAATTTGGACTCTACTGTCCTATGCAATAAGGTTAAAATGTGTCCTGAATTTTGATCTTGTGCCTTAGGAGCCTTTGCGCACTTGCAATATCTGCTTGCTTTTCAGCAGTCCTGCTTTGGAGTTAAGGCATGGGGTGAACATGGGACAAAGTTGTTTACAGTTCCTGGTCATTTCATTAAAAACAGCCACTTCTGTCTTGAACCTACCAGAAATCGAAGGTCTAATTTAATTACCACTTTAATTTCATAGCACACCTGCTATTGGTGCTTTTCTGGTTTGATAGTTGTAGTGCTTTGTAAACTTGGGGATTTTGAAGTAAATTTACTCATCTGCAAGAGATTTAAATATCCAGTCTGTACAGTTTGTATTGTATATTTTTTTACAAGAAAGAAGGTTGTCCTCAGAAAACTATGCCCTACTTGGGTTGATTTGCTACTGTAAATGTAGGTCCATTTTAGGTCAATAATTCTTCAAATATAATCTTGCTTGCTTTGCATGTTTGCAAGACGTTTGAAGCATTAGTGGATACTTCCTTTAGTTCACTAATGCTAATCACTCCTCCCTTTAAATGGCTGGAGCAGCTTACCTTTCGGGGACCTGATCCTTGCTGCTCTTGTAGGTAATCCAAGAGCATATTAATTGTATCCTTCTTGTGACCTGAACTCTCTATTCTTGACTTTCATATGTGCTTGTTCAATTTCTTGAAGGTACCTAATCAAATGCTTGACAAAAAGAGGTTGGTTAATGTCAATCATTTTTCTTGTACTAAGCAGCAAGAACTATACAGACAAAACATTATAGTCTCTGGTGGTTGAACTGCTTTATTTCACAAACTGAACAGGTAGAACAGCAGTAATTGTGCTCACTTTATTCACTGCCTTCAATAATACAAAATAAAGAATAGGCCACTATTCTCTGCTGCACTCCATCTTTCTCTCATTGTTACGATCAGGTGTGGAGGTTTCAAATGGCTCCCTTTTTTTCCCCTTCATTTGACCGCAATAACGAGATTTTTTTTTTTGTAAAGGATATATTTGCCAATTCAGTGAGTGTTTGACTGTTTGCATGCTGTGATCATTAGAACCAATCGGATGGGTTTTCTTGCATTTAATAAAGAAGCTAGCTTTGTTGTACTTAAACCTATCTAAGTAAAATAATAAAATATGCTCTGATTTCACTCACACACGTGTGCACTCCCCCCACATCAATAAGAGTGGGGAAGGATAGATTTTCTGATTTGAGCCCAGAGAAACGAAAGGGATATATATTGTCTTTAGTCTGGTGACTTGGCTGAACTCGATGGTCTTGCGAATTTCCTTTGGTGGTCGTGATGCTTCAGATTTAAAAATTTGGCTGTTATCCAGGAGATATTGGTGCTGGGTTGAATTCTTGTCTGTAGCCGGGGTGACCCTGAATGGTCTTAGTCAACAAATGGGATTCAAAGCTTGCAAGGCAGGTTGGCAAGAGGCAGGAAGTTTGGACCCCACCTTGGGTCTTTTTTTTGTCAGTAGCTTAGCTGCTTGTTCTCTTGCTGCAGAGAGAGCAGAAGTTTAAACACACAAAGGTGGGCCTGTCACATGACCATCACCCAATGATTCAAACATGGTCGTTGCTAGTGTATTTCCCTCTTGTAACTTAGTTCATGTCTGCAAATCCTTTCTCTGCCAGTGTCCCATTGTTCGAGTGAATGGATTTAGTATATTTCCATTGTAGCTTGTTAATGTCTGAGGAGACATCTGTTGCTAATGGGGGCAGGATATGTGGCTCACTCATTCTCTTGTGGCCATTGTCCTTGGTGGACCTTTTGCAGATGTGTCTCCGTCTCAATGGATTGGGTTGTGGAAAGTTGCAATGCAAATTGGGCAGCCATCTTTGCATGCTCAAGTCATTTAGTCTATTTTTAAATCTCTTCAGTTTGTTGTTTTTCTAGCCATTGGATTAAAATTATTTGGCATAAAGCATGTTTTCATGCATCCTTAAGCTGCCTGACTGACTTGCAACATATTGTCTCTGTTTATCTTCACTATTCATAGGCAAAGAAGTCTTGAGGTTTTTTTTTTCATGACGTAACAGCCTAAAGAGGAAAGGTCCAAAAGCATATGAGTTTTCTACCTTTGGCTTTTGTGATGCATTGGCAGAATTACTTAACCCTTGCAGTGATCCTTCCTTTTGTTCCAAAAGGATGGTTTGCTTCTTGGCTGAGTCCTGTTCTGGCATTACATCAGCCAAGGCCATCTAAAGAACAACTCATGTAGGATTTTCAGATGTTTTTTCTAAATTTCTCCTCGTCTCCATTCAGCTGTTCCCTCGTCTGTCTTAAAGAAATAGAGACAAGCAGGGCAATGGCACTAGGTCATAATGCACATTTGAAAAGCTGATGCAGACACAATGGGACAAATGGCTGCCTTCTGTGCTGTTAAAATTCTGTGAAGCCAGTAGGTTTGACAAATCCTAAGATCATCCACTTCAGATTGGGGGACTCCAGTGGTATTGTCAATGGACTGGTATTCCAGAGACTCGGTAATGCTCTGGGGACCAGGGTTCAAATCCCACCATGGCAGATAGTGAAATTAGAATTCAATAAATATCTGGAATTTAAAAGTTTAATGGTGACCATGAAACCATTGTTTGTTGTAAAAACCCATTTGGTTCACTAATATCCTTTTGGGGAAGGGAATCTGCCGTCCTTACCTGGTGTGGCCTACATGTGACTCCAGACCCTCAGCAATGTGGTTGACTCTTAAATGCCCTCTGATCAAGGGAAGTTGGGGATGGGAAATGAATGCTGGCCTAGCGAGCAACACCCACAGCCCATGAACAAATATTTTACAATAAGTCTTTTGATGACTTGGACCAAACTAACTGGACCTTGACACCCATCCACTTACCTGTTACGGAATAAGTATGGCTCTCTAATGCTGGATTAACTGGTATTGAAAAAGAAACTAGTCATAAACTTGACAGGAACAGCCATAATTTGTCACCAATGTAAACTGGTTTCTTTTTAAACTATGACTATTTTACATATTTTGGCAGGGTTGGGTAACTGCTAGGAATGAATTTCTTTGGGATTTTGGACTGCTTTTTTGAATGTTGCTCAACTTGAATGTTCAGTAGAAATGAATTTTTACTGTTTATTTTTCCTAAAAATATTATCCAGAACTGCCAGCCTTTTGTACTGGCTCAAACTATATTTTTGTAGCTAGTCCACAAAGTATTTCAGTTCCTTTTTTGTGGAGTGTATTTTTACAGGATCTTGACTTACTGGTTACATTTTCTATAAACTGCTTTTTGCAGTGCTACCCACTAGTGATTGTTGACCAAGCACAGCCACAGCTTCACCATTTGAGACATATGAATAATTTTAGTTGAAAATGGCTTGCATATCCTTGCAATGCAGCTAAATGGATTTTTTAAGATGTTTGTTTCCTAAATATACATGTACCGCCCAAGGGGGCAAAAGACCCTGAATGATTGATTAAGCAGACAACTGACTGCTTTTTGTCTTATCATTTTACCAATAAGCATGTACCTGGTTAAAGTTCATCAGGCTTGTAGTATGATGCAGGAGGTCAATCACTGATTGGAAATTGGCCCTTCATGCCTGTGTCAGCTCTGTGGTAGATCTAGCCAATTAGTTCCATAGCCCTGTAAAATCCCTTCAAGTCCCCATCCAACTCTCGAATCTGCTTTTACTCTTTTTCTTCTTCAGCCAATGTATTCCAGTTCACCACAATTTGCTTTTTTTTCTTCTTTGGCTCAAGGGAGGAACATAAATTAAAATCTCCTTTTAAATTGGTGTCCCTGGAGCTCACTAAAGCTTCTGCCGCTGGAAGCGGGATCTCCTTATTTAGCTTAACAAGATGATTTCATGATTTTAAAGACTCCTATTAAATCTCTGCTTAACCACCTTCCCAGTCCAAGGATAAAACCTCATCTTCTCCAATCTCTCCAAGGTGGTGTCATTTTTAGTTGCCCTCTTCCGAGCTGCTCTGAACTGAGTACAATATTGTAGCTGAGACTCGGCTGGGTTTTATGAAAGTTTAGCATAATTTCTTTGGCTTTTTATTAAAAGGAGCTGGGATACAAAAACAAGGATGCTTTTTTTTTAAGTTTTCTCAACTTGTCCTATTATCTTTCGAAATATTGACGTACATAAACCCCTAGGTGATACAATGCCGTGCGAATCAGTGTTGCAATCAGACTACCAACAATGGTATCTCTTACTCTAGCCACACCTGGATTGCCAATTAACCAAATAGTTAGTGGCTAATGTATTGAACAGCACAAGACTAACCAGTTTACTTTGAGTAAAAATTTCCATTAAATGTGAAATAGGCATGGTTATGTATTTCAAGTTTCATAACTACAGCAATGTGGTTGACTCTTACATGGCCCAGCAAGCCACCCAGTTGTACCAAACCCCTACAGAGTCTCAAAGGAATGAAACCGGATGGACCACCTGGCATCAACCTAGTCACTAGAAATGACAACGTCCAAACTCAGCCCTGTCAATCCTGCCAAGTCCTCCTCACTAACATCCATTAAAAGTAAAACCAAAAGCAAACGGGAGCATCATCTTCTGGTCCTTTAGTTCTACACCAAGTTTTCTGCCCTTAAAAATAAATTTAATATTCACTATATAATTCCAATGAGGGCTCATTAATGGCATATATGTCACTACTTGAAGAAGTAGCAACAAGCACCACCCTAGGACCTGAGCACGTGATCTCAGCTCCTGGAGCTGCCAACCTTCAGATGGGATGTTGTATAAAAAGATTGACTACCTGGCCAGATACGGTAAAATTTCCTGTGGCACTACTATTTTGAAAATGAATGGAGTCTTCCCAGTGAGCTTAACATTCCTCCCAACCAGCAGCAGCATAAATGGGGGGTGGGTTGGGGGAAAGGACTATTGATCCCATCATTATTCGGTATTTAGATGTACATCAGCTCATGCATTTGACAAGGCCGTTATATAAACAGATCCTTCCCACAATGAATCCCAGATTTCCAATATTGCAAAGTGATAAAAGATTGCTCCCAATGGACAAAACCACACAGAAATTGCAGCTTTTTTCATTCCTTTAGCAAAAGATTCCAAGGCATTTTCTTGGGAAAAGAGCATGGAGTGTATCCTGGTCAAAAATCTTCCTTCGATCAACACAACGCCAAAGTCTATTAATTGTTGTTTCATTTCATTGATGTTTGTGCATGTATGTCTACACAAGGTAGCTACTGCTGTTGCCTAC
Source organism: Carcharodon carcharias (assembly GCF_017639515.1). NCBI lineage: Eukaryota > Metazoa > Chordata > Chondrichthyes > Lamniformes > Lamnidae > Carcharodon > Carcharodon carcharias. The sequence goes on from NC_054480.1 coordinate 143,708,552, forward strand.
ATAAAGAAAGCAACTCGTTAGTTGTGAAGCCTACAGTTATGAAGGTTGCTAAATAAATGCAAGTTCTGTTTATTGAACATTCTCTGGAAATTATGAAGTTGAATTTTTATTTTTGAAACATCTTCCGTAATGGAGAGAAATACTGCAGCTTGGGATGAAATGGCATCTATTTTCACTTTTCTCTCCTCTCCCATGTAATTTGCATAATTGACTCAAACCTGCAGTGTTTTCAAAAGGTGAATTCAAGTTGGTGTTTCTGACGGGAATTTTGTGCAATTGGTAAATTGATCTTTTTTTGCTTTTGAGGTAATGTACTTGCTGTTTTCTCTCGGTGACGTTGAGTATAGCCAGCCAATGCAGTGAGGCACGTGAGAAATGTGTACTGTGTATACACTAAAGTAATGGTTGATCTTGTATAAAAGTTGAAGCCTAGCTTTTAGTTAAAAGATCCAAACTTCTGTGTTAATTGCCACCTGCTTGCTGCTGAAGTCTAGATCTCCCTGGTGCAAACCTACTCATTCATAAAATAGCACATCCATTGTAAATTCAAGTGCTCATGTCTGCACACATCAATATGTGATGTCAAGGCTACCACCCACCAATGGGCACTATGTTCCCGCCAACCCCACCCTCTAATGTGGAAACGTGACATTGAGAAAGAACAACAGATACACAGCCGAGTTCAAACTTAAAGTTGTTGATTGCAGAGCAGACAAATAAATCATTGTGCACCAGTTAGAGAATTCAAAATGTCAGAAGAATGTTAGAGATCCTCCTCCAATCTCTATACACAGCTTAGGCTCTTTGTGTGCTACCTTTTTAGGGATGGGGTTAGCAGGAACAGTCTCCAATCTGGCAAATCTGCAATAGTGAGATGATGGGAGGGGGATGGATTTCAACCCCTCGATTATTACTCGTGTTTTTAAAAAAAAAAAGTCGATCTCCTACTTTTTGGCTAAAAGTTTAGTCTTAAACTTGACTTTTTGCATGAGTATATTGGTGTGATCTTCATTATACCTTGCAAAGTACTGCAGCAGCAAACTGCCAAAGTTAATACTGAAGACTTTTTATTGTGGGGGACAGTGGCTCAAGGGCACTGGGCCTTAACTCCTATTTATTAAGCTTGTGTGCACATTTCTGAGCATTGCATTCAGTTCTGAGAATTATGATTCCACATGCAGACACTTTCAAGTAGCGCTTAGTCTGCAAAGGATTAATAGTAACCTCCTGGCTAAAACACACGTGAACATTTTAACTTTGTGAAATGGGGGAGAAAAGCTTTTAAGCTGCAAACAAAAACACTGATGGCTAATATTGTGTAAAATAGGCGTGCTGTGGCATTAGAAAGCAGAAATGTCCCAACTTATTAACAAATAAGTGATGGTTTCAAAAGGTTTTTTTTGTCTACTCATTTGAAATTTCAACCAAAGAATTAATTCAAAAGATGTGACTGCACTTTAAAGTAAACTTTTCCCTTGGTGGAGGGATCAATAATCAGGGGGCAGGAGGTTTAGAGGGGATGTGAGGAAGAATTTTTTCACCCAGAGGGTGGTGGGAATCTGGAACTCACTGCCTGAAAGGGTGGTAGAGGCAAATACCCTCATAACATTTAAGAAGTATTTGGATGTGCACTTACAATGTCATAGCATACAAGATTATGGGCCTAGTGCTGGAAAATGGGATTAGAATATTTAGGTACTTGTTTGACTGGCGCAGACTCGATGGGCTGAAGGGCCTTTTTCTGTGCTGTAGACCTCTATGACTCTATATAAATTTGTTCAGTAGTTCCCCAGCGCAAGTTCCTCACTTGCCTGTTGGCTTAATGGGTAAATGCACTATCTGGTGGAATGTTAGGCTAATGAGCAAGGTTTTGGATCTGATTCTGCCTTTTTAAATCTGATCTGTCAGGGCTATTATGCATCATAAACCAGTCTTGACAGCCAGGAGCAGAGGAGAAAAATTGATCAGAGCTTCTGCTGTTAGTCACTTCATGTTACATCTGTGCAGATATGACGTATTGGCTCCCTTAAGCTCCTGTGACAACAGCCAATCAACCAAAACTTCAACTGTACCCACTAAGGATCGGTGGGATCTGTGAGAAAGGGGAAAATTGGAATGGGACGGGGAGCGGGTGCAGTCGCCTAAGCATTTTCACCTTTTGACCATCCTTGATTGTGGAGAGATTGTTTCTCCCAAGCCTCTCACTCCAAACAAACTGCATCTTTTATTTAAAGTTTTGGGGGAGGTTTGTGGGGAGGCAGGGGTAGAAATTGCACCGTCTCACCGGATGACTACATTAAACATGAAAGTACACTTGGTGAGGGGTTCAGCCACCATGTGCAAAAACACGACTGCATTTTCCCCTCTTCCTGAACCCTAAACCATCAGGATAACTCAAAGATATGGGGTAGAACACACACAGCTGGTGGTATCTCATCAGACTCTTGACTTGATATTTGGTTCCTGTGAATAACAGATAATCGAAGTGCCTACTGTCACATGGTCACTGACTTATCATTTATATTTCCAGTAAATAAAATATACTCAATTGCAAATGAATTAGTGCTGCAAAGTGACTGTAGAGCTAGCATCACAATTTATATACTTGTTATATCACTTAGAAGCAAGTACAACAGGCTAGTGACACATTGCATACAGGAATATTTAATTACTGGCCAAATCCTTTTATCTCATACCTTCTACACCTCACTGACTAGACAGGTACATTGGTGGCACCAATCAAATGCAATTGTGGAGAACCAGTCACACTGCTGTATGGTGATAGTTGTAAGTGTATCTAAGCTCCCAGCGTAGTAAACTGCATGGAAAAAGCAAACCATAACTGTTTAATGCCTGAACAACTTATTCTGCAAAACGTACTTTATTGGTCACAAGCACTTTTGTGTGCGTGCATGGCAGACAGGTTGTATGGATGGGAAAACGTTAACTCTGTCTCTCTCCACAGAAGCTGTCAGACATGCTGAGGTTTTCCAGCATTTTCTATTTTCAAATCATCCACCGGTGTCTTGCCCAAGTGGCTTTTTTTTTTTTAAGCCGTGTTACCTCCATACCTTGTAGCATGTATTGTGTCAACCGCATACCAGCAAAATTAATATTGCAGCCTTCTAGTTGAGTATGTGGCTTTTTGAAGAGATTGCACTGTGCTTGGAATCTCAAACACAATGGACTTGGATAAAAAGCCCTTTTGATTTTCAAATCCTAGGGGGTGGGGGTGGTGTCTGTGTCCCATCACTTTTTGTGCTGGAGATGCTTCCTTCTATCTGTAATAGATCACCTTTGTGCTGTTTTTTCCCTGGGCCCCCTTTTGGTCTGAACTGGACAGGACAGGCACAGCACTGAATCTGTTCAGACCTCGTGGTGCCAGCTACCAACTGGACCCCTGGGGACAGACCTACCTGCTGGCAGGGCCTGATGCTTGGAAGTGAAGCAAGAAAGTTGATGACTGCTGGCAGTTTGAGGCCCCCTTTGGTTGCCATGGACAGAGTCCTCTGGGTGCTGTCCAAAAACAGGTAAGGTGGCCTCCATATCTGATGCCTGACGTCACGAGATTAAAAAGCTCAAAGGTTCAGAGCAAGATTTTTAATGTCTGACTCCCTTGTTCCAAAACTAGTAGAAAATGAGGCAGGATGGGTGAGAATGTCTATTGCTGCCTCACTCACATGAGAATTCAATGGCTTTATATTTATATGTATTATAGTCACATGGACCCTCCCTCTGGGGGTATTGTAGAAATGTTGGGCCCAAATGAAGGGGATGGGAACCTGGCGTCATGAATTTACTGTTATCAGTGCCTGTGGAAGTAGAACTTCATTATTTTCAAAGACCAGGATTGGAAGCATTTACAAATTGCATCTCTACGTTAATGGTGGTACTCCATTCACTTTTGGCAAACTGGCCATTGAAGTTTAAACACTATCTCCCATGCCCTTTAGCAATACTGGACGCTGAATAAGAATCATTCCATGTCTGAATTTGAGAGTTGGTTTATTATGCTCCCACCCAAAAACAAGAATTTGTAGTAGAAGAGACGAAGGACATATTTGGGCTCAGCCACAAATTCCTCTCCTGCCTACTCAGATTGTGTAATTTTATTCAACCTCTTCCTCCCTCTCTTCCACACCCCACCCCGCAGCCAGAACAGAGGAATTTTAGGTTCTGTTTTACTGCCAGATGGTAAATTGCTGGTGTCCTGGTTTAAAAATGTCTCACTGGTAATTAAGCACTTTTACCATCCCCCTAATCATCCTCATTTTTAACCAATCTGGTTCCTTTGGGAACCAGATGGGAAGTTTTTGAAATTTGTAGCGTGCTCTTTCTGAATGATTTCTTGATTTTAAAATATATCTCTTGTTATTTACTTTACACAGTCATATCTTAGCACAGTGGACATCCTCTCCCTCATAAACTTGGTAAATCTTCCTTTTTATTTCCTTTTTTATATATCCATTTTGACTATTTTTGTTCCTTTTTTTGGAACCCATTATTTTCTTTTGTCAATGGGTAAGTAGCTCCAATTCCATTCCTTGTGGCTTTTGCAGAAACTCAAATGCCCAGTTTAACTCCAAACTGCACTACAATTTGCACACCAGTCCCATCAAGATCAGCTCTGTCTCTATGATATTCCAGTGGTGCTGAAAGACTTCTGTTATTTTGTTCACCTTCAATGCTAACCTCAAGCTCTTTTTTTGCGTAGGGTGGAGTTCAAACTCCAACTTATCCAGAATACAATTAATTGTATCCTATCCAGTACTAAGTCTTTCTCATCCATCACTACTCTTCTCCTTATTTGTACCGCTTGTACCCCCCACCCCAATGGCTCCTTATCTCCAGCTTATTATATTTTTAAAAACTTCATTGGTTTTTGTTTACCAAGCTTTCCATGTACTTATTTGCATTTTAACCTCTTCCCTACAATCCAATTCACACCATCTTTGCTTCTGATCCCTGTGCACCCTTGTAGACCCCTTGGCACAGCTGTCATCCCGTGTGTTACAATTTTTACTAAATCACTCTGCCTTGTTCCATCTACATCTTTTTAAGTGTCAGCTTCGTTCAGCAATAGGGGCCTTGCCCCTTGTTCCACTTCACAGACTTGACATACAATTTAGGCTGGCATTCCACTGCAGTACCAAAGGAGCACTGCGTTGTCAGAGGTGCTGTTTTTTTTTTGGATGAGACATTAAAGCTGAGGCACGGTCCTGCCCTTTTTCATAGGGATGTGAAAGATCCAGTTGCTCTCATGGTTAACGTTTTATACTTCAACCATTATCACAGAAAAGAACCGATCTGAATAGGAACCATGAATAGCCTATTTACCCCCTTTCTCTTTAGCTCTGAAGAAGAGTCATATGAACTCAACGTTAATTCTCTCTCTCCACAGACACTGGCAGACCTGCTGAGTTCTACCAGCATTTCTTTTTCTATCTTGCATAACTACTTGCTCAATCACCACATCGGTGTGAAAGCGGCTGCCATGTTTCTCTACATTACAGCAATGACTACTTTTCAAGTTTGGCTATGCTGTGCTTTGGGATGTCTTCAGGATATGACTGGCACTATATAAATGCAACTTCTTTTTCTCTCTTTGACCTTTAAAAATGACCACGTTTCTCTCCAACTTTGACTTTCCCCCTCACTCTTGCTAAGCATCTAAGGGTCCTTTGTTACACTGCACTGTATATTGCTGCTCCCGGTTTAAAATCATTTAAACTAGAGTTACCATACTCCTAAAGTGTTTGGTTCTGTTCATTTATATTATAGAATAATCCAGTACAAAAACGACACCATCAAACCGATTCCAGTATCTTTTTGTTTGTGAGCCACCCAGTTTTATCCTACTTTCCTGTTTGCTCAGTGTTTCATGATCTGCCATATTCCATTATTATCATGCCCTTCAACTAGTTCTAATCTGGGATTCGTGGCAACGTTGGGGTAATTTTAATCTAATCTACCCGAGGGAATTGGATCAGCTGCCCTTTTGTGTCCTGCCCTAATTTTATTTTGCATTGAAGCAGACTGTTGACAGGATCCACCACCTGTTTAAGTTTCAAACTGGGCTGGTTAGATGAAAAGTGATCACCCGTGACGACAGCAACTCACGTTTTATGCTGTGCCTTCGATGTAGAAAAGAAATGGGATGTTTTTAGAGTCGCAATGTTGCTGTGCAGGCGGGGGTGGGGTTGGAGGAAGGATGAATAAAGAAGCACAATTGGGAAGATGAGGGTGTACAAGACTAGAGGCGGTTATTGGGATGGGTTAAGCCTTGGAAGGGATTTAAACACCAGGGTAAGATTTTTTTTAAAAAAAAATTGATACTGTAGGTGATTAAGGACAAATAAGGATGAATGGGATCTGATGTGCAATAGGGTAAAAGCAGAAATTTTGAGTTGATATTCAAGGAGAACGTGAGGCTGCCTGACATTGAAATAGCCTGGGGTTGAGGAAGGGCACTTCAGGACTTCAGATTTGCTACTGTAGCAGTAACAATCTAACAGAATTTGGAGTCCGTTTATCCGTAATTAAATCTTGAATAAGATCCTGAGATTCATGAGCAGTTTAATTTGGCCCAAGATGATGGGAAGAATATGGGTTAGTTTGAAGGATAAATTTAGGATGACAACAGAAAGTAAGAAAATTGGAATAGTGGCTGAGGCCGTGGGGGGAGGGTGAGGACATTCTTCTCAGGTACCCAAGAGAGGAGAAATGAAAGGTGGTGTAACTAGGCAACAGGAAGGGTAGATGATGGGCGTGAAGATCCAAAGCAGTGGCCAAAGTGCACGGGTGAATGGACTAGGGGGATTTTAGTTACCAAGGGATAGCAAGGTTAGAGGCATTTACCGGGTGTATAGAGGAGCTTCTTCACTTATTCTGGGTAATTTGTATCAAATGTATTTGGAAAATCTTTACACTCCGTACCTTTTTAATGTTGCAATAAAACATTACAATATATATTTGACCAACTGTCAACCCACAGGTGCAAAATGTGACTGGTTAACAACCTGACTAAAGTTTTTTTTTAAAAAAAGCGTTCTACGAAGCAGTGCTTGCAAACTCAACTGATGGCCTTTTTGTTTAGCCTCCCTGTGGGTAAAGGCACCTCAGGCTCATACTGTGTATAGCGCACCACTCGCTCCATTCACCACTCCCTCTCTTGGTTGGCGCACAGCAGTCTGGGTCTTTTCTGGGTCAGTGTAGAGCTCAGTTGGCGGGGTGGGGGTTGGTGGGTGCTCCTGTGAGAGAGCTGCTTTCCCTTGACCTCCAAATAAGTGTTGGGAGGCAGTCCTGTAATAAGCTGATGAAGTGGAGAACTTTTCCCAATTCTTCTCTCCTGTTGTCTCATGAAAGTTTCCCATCAAGGCTGCCTTCCCTTTTGCTTATTCCTGCCACTTGCATCATTAAAGTAATAAATCATATGTATGTTTTTTGTCTAGTAGCCAGTAGTAAATCAAGCTGATTACCACTGGTAGGCCAAACTGGCTTTACTCCATTGTCCTAATTTTGAAACCTGGCATCCTATAACTTAGAGTCTCATCTACTTATGGACTTCAAGCTGCTTGAATAAAATGGGCAAAAAGTGTCAGCTAAAAAGGTTAAATTATGAAGACTGTTTGCAAAATCTAGGCTTCTATTACCTTGAGTATAGAAGATTAAGGGTAGGTCTAATTGAAGTATTTGAGATGATTAAAAGATTTCATAGGGTAGAGAGAAATGATTCCTTCTAGTAGGGGAGCCAAGAGCGAGAGGCATAACCTGAAAGTTGGAACTAGGCTAGTCAGGAATGAGGACAGGAAGTATTTCTACACGTTTATTGGGTAGAGGAGATTCTGGACAGACACACACTTCTGTCAAACTAGACCCTCTTGCCTAACCATTCTTCCCCTGCCACCTATTCTCCCTGTCTTTAGACAGACTGTTGTCTGCTAAATCCTGCAGGTTTTATTCAATCATTCTGGGATAAGGGTAAATGAATTTGTGAATCACTGCATCACAATAGTTACTGCCTCTGCCTCTAGTTTAATGATGTTATTTGCTGATTGAAAAATAGTTGAGGTGTGTTTAAATCAGATGGACAGCTCTGCCACTATCAGCTGTAAATATGACAGGCCTAACTACTTTGACTGCTGTGGCAAACACTTTTTTTTTCTTATGTGGTTCCTCTGCTGTCCAGACAACAACTGAGGCTGTTAACCATAGCAATCGTGCTCCAGAATCCAGACTACCTGTGAGCAACATTACAGAAAATTGACTAATATTTAAAGTATTACCTTTATTAAATTCCATTACCTCAGAATAAGGCAGCAGGTGCTTGAGAACATTGTCAACTGCAAGTTCCTTTCCAAATCAGCCTGACTTGGGATACACATCATTGTGTTCCTTTATTGTCACCTGTCCAAAATCCTGAAATTCATACCTAACGGTGTTGTGGGAGCAGTTCGGTACATGAACAGCTCAGTTCAAGAAGAAAGCTCACTCACCTACCCGATGGCAACTGGCCTAGTAAGGATGGGTTATAAGAGCCAGTCTAGCTGTCAGCACCCATATCATCTTCCTCCTTTAGGTACCATGCCCTAAGAGGGCATTGGTGACCATAGACTTCCATTGGATTGGTCATGATTATGTTTGGCAAAGTACTTCAGTGGTTTGCCATAGCCTTCTGCAGTACGGCTGACCCAGAAACACCTGCTCTATTACTGCCTGCCATTGGGCATATTGCAAGGATTTACAGGCTGATGATCAACCTGTTTGGCCATGCCTATGAACACGCCTTCCATGGCCATCCCAGACTGAGACTTGAACCTGGAACTTCTGGCCCAAAGGTAGGGACGCTGTCCACTGCACCACATGACCTACCACATCCACAAGAATGAAGTTTTTTTTTAAAAAAAAAAATTCTGTTTAGTGTTTTGATGGGAAAGCACATGATATCAATATATTTCAACTAATTGCATAACAACAAAAAGAAGTCTTTACACTTAATTTTTAATTTTTGATTTGGAGTTAAAAGACAGACTTGCATTTATGTAATAATTTTCACAGCCGCTTTTTTGTGAACTGGTAAAGTAGCTGTTACGCAAAGAATCACTTTCAAATGTGAAAGTACGTTTTACTTCAGTAAATTGACAAATTATGCAGTTTGTAACAATTTAGCAATGTATTTGTTTTAAGTTTTGAGGAAAGTGTAAATACTAATGCCAAATTTGGAGAGTCTGGAAGATAACAGGGCCTGTAGTGTAATGAATATAATATTGATGTATCTTTCCTTTTGCAAAAACTACTTGAACTGGGCTTTATTTCTTACAGTGGATTTGTTTCTAAAAAGTGAAATTGTTTATATGCTTTCTGCTTTGATGGAACTTGTTTCTAAAGTTCTCTCAGCCCCAGACTTCATTCAGCGAGCTGTTAGTGTATGCTATTTTGTTTAGAGAATGCTGTCTGGCCAGTTTTCAGGTGGGGACTAGTATACACTGGCTGCTCTAACCTGATTGGACTAGCATAGCAGGTTGATGTTGCGTGACTTGTAACAGTAGGATCTTATCAAAGTTCTTCTCTAGTGGATAACACAACATTCTTATTTCACTCTGCTGAGACTGATCAAAGGCATTCTAAAGGATTTCTACAGCTATGTTAAAAGACAGCTTCCCTTCCCCGGGCAAATGCATGAAGTTAATTGGGAAAAAAGTCCATTTACCAGAACTTCTAAGGTAATACTGATTTTTTGAAGATTGAGATGTATAGTGGCTCTCAAAGTGCTGTTGTGAGTTCTAGTAGTTATCAATGTTTGTTATAGGTCTACTTAATGGAATTGTAACACTCACCCCTATAATGTAAGCAAGACCATTTTTGCAAGTTGCTAATGTAAGCCAGATAATTGCAATGCATTACCTGCATGTTAAATGTTTGGTTATGCTTAGTAATTAGAAACATTTTTTTTAAACAGCAAGCAATGTTATCTGCTTGCAAACCTGTGATGGTTCAGCAATTTTAACCTGCACGTTACATAAGGCACAGCTAACTGCCCTTGGTCTACACTGAAGCAGTTCAGCCAGGGGAGCAGGTGAATAGTGCTATAGTTGATTTAGTGTCCCAGATTAACAAGGTAGTGAGGGCGAGAAAAGTCAGCCAAGATTTCTGTTGCCTGCTGGCCAGTGAAGTATGTGTAAGTAAGTTTGCATGCTGTTCTTGTGGTTTATAGAATCCTTCAGTAGCTATAACCTCATTGATTTTGTTACTTTTTTCTGTGTCACTTTGAGATGCAGTTGAGTTCTGCCCACTGTCCTTGTCAATATTTATCCTTCAATCAACACTTAACATAGGTTATCTAATCCTTACCACACCACTGTTTGTGGGAGCCTTCTGTGTGTTTCTGTAAAGCACGTGGGTAACCTAAGCTTGTAAAATGCATGTTTTTTCCAGTATTTTGGCTTGGAGACGTTTCTGTGAAATTTCATATTGAATTCTGTGCTGAATAAGCAGAATTGCTAATTTTTTTTATCAATGTGTTCAATGATGTGGAGAATTATGCATCCTGTTTTCATGCAGTCAGTAGGTTACTGGAAAGTTCTGAGTTGAAAGAACTTGGGTTTGTGGGTACATTTGAATTTCTGGGATTTCCAAATTAGTAATTCTGTCCATTTGAAGAGTCCTGTTTCATGGCGAATGGGGTTACCATCTCCGAGTGAAGCTACTCTGGGAGAGGTTTTTTCCCTCTGGACATAATGACATAATTGAGTAACCTTTGACTTGTCATTTCCAAACCCATGTGCACCTCACCAGCACTGGTGCCAGCTGTTCCAGAATGCCCCATCACCAGGGTCATTCATCAGTTGTTTTGGGCAGTGTTAATAACTATTAAAGCTACTAGGCTAGCTTTCTCATAGCAATAATGTAAGCAGCACTCCCTTTTTTTTACCAAATTACTCTGCCTCGAATCTCTTGAGACTTGAGTCAAGTCTTTCTGTGGAAAGTTTTCTAAGTTTGGCTTTTGGGCTTTGGCTTTTTTTTTAAATAATCGATGCAATTTTTCTATCCCAGCAGCAAAGCTGGAAGCAGCACTCCCTCTTACCTCAAGTCTCAGCCTCCTGCGGCTCAACTAGAATCGAGAGAGCTGCTGAAGCTTTCTAGGCTGGGCTGGACTGGGCAGGTGGATATGCATTTTCCAGGCAGACAGGGCAGTTGAGAAGTTCAGACAGTTCTCTTAATCGCTCATTCCTTTTACCACCTGACTGGGCTGGATCCTGTGTTCTCTCTCTAACTTTCCCTGTCTCGGTTGGGTCAACCTGAGGCTCGCTCATGCTCTGGCCTCGAGTCAGAGGGCGAAAAACTGGGCAGAATAAGTGCCATTTGTGTGCGCGCCTGCTATGTAAACATTCTATGTCGTCACGCTGCGCCTGCACTGGAGTACCACCTGTGAACGCCATCGCCCGTTACCATTCAGTGAAATGGAGTAGGGTCGTGTAATTTTATAGTTTTTTTGCAAATCTCCCGTTTCGCTTTTAACAACCGCCGGGAAACTGAGGGCAAATCCAGCAGTCTCCGGATCGTTCCTGCTGGTCAGCTTTCTGTACATAAAGGGTTCAGGAAGAATGTTTTCGCACTGCCCCAAAAACAGTGTTGTTTAAGCATTATCAGGAATCGCAACATTTCCATATTTAAAAACTTGCATTTCTGGAATAGAAGAGTGCTAACACACTGGACCAGTCCCTGTAGCTATTTGTTGACCACAATCCAATGGTAGATTCATAGAACTGTGCAATACTGAATTCACCTGATGTTGAATTGTTTATCATTAGCAATTGGCATTGTTCTCGGAGTGTCTTAGCAGAACAGCAACAAGAGTGTGATAACTGCACTCTAAAATTTAAATGTTAATTACTGATATGTGTGTTGGGGATTTTGGTGGCATATTTCACACACCCATTTTAAAGTAACCTGTTTCAATGTGTGGATAACATAGAATTGACACTATCTCCAGTAATAACGTGAAAATAATCTGAAGGAATGTTAATTTAAGATATAAGGGTGAAGGGCATTGTTTACTTAAGTACTTGGAGCACTTATAAGGAGAGACTGCTGGGACCACTGTTGGTGGGTAGGAAGCAGATGGGTTTATTCACAGAATGCAGCATTACGTATTATCAAGAAAGGTATAGGTGTCTAGTTTTCTAGTTCACCAACTGGCTTGGGATTGGATTAACAATGATACTTCATCACTTATGAATTATTTGATCACCTGCTCCTAGTGAAATTTTCATTGCATCTGGACGAAGACTAAAATATTTTATGGACCACTTTGAAGCAGGTCAGGGTCAGTAATGAAGCTGACTTTTTTTCCAAATGTAATTTTCTCCTCTTAAAGTTGGCTGCAGTGTGTGACCACTGCAAAAGGAGGTGATGCAAGCATTCAAATTACTGAATATCCACTCACTAGTGTTTGATGTAAGAATTAAATTTTTCACCTGAACTTCCTTGGCAGCAGCTTTATTGATTCAGAATCTTTTATCTCCTGAGCAAAAGATTTTTTATTCTGCCTAGTACCTTGCACGGGCAAATAAACTCATGTCAGGCATTAACGCACATGCCCCATGTGCAATGTGGGTGATTGAGATTATTGGTTGATGTGGGGGGGTAACTCTTTTGAGTTAAAACCGATAAAACCAAATTAACAAAACTGGGATAAATCAGGCACAGCCCCTAATTCAGGTCAGCTGTAAAACCAAGAACAAAGTTTAACGGAAACTTACAAACTTTAAATCAAAATATGATTAAAGGGGTCAACAAAACAGCCCGTGTGGTGGGGGGGGGGTAGGGGAAGTGGGGTGGAGAGAAATGGGCCAGCAGGTTGTGGTTAGCCAATTGAGCCACTTAAGGCCTATTGTCAGAGGCCAACTGGAATTTTTCAGTTGCTTCCTTTTGTGTTAACCTCTGATAGCTACTATGAGGCATTGATCAATAATGTGGATTGTTTTAGTTCTACGTGTACACACAAGTCTTCACTGTACAACTATCTCCTTTTAGACTGCTAATGTACAGAAGTCACATGATGATGTGTAACATCACATCCTTAACGCTGCTGTACATTAGAAACGTAGGCCACACCTCTTAAAGGTGTACCAAAACACTTAACAGGGACTGGGCCTGCTGCCTGGAGGTGGCCTTGAGGGCAGACCAAGGGGAATTAGTGTTCCAGGTCGGCCTAGTCACCCACCTGCCTGGCTTCAGCTGTAGCCGCAGGTCACCCTGTGGTGAGGTTAGTTTGTTTGTGTCTCCCTCTGCCCACAAAGATGGGCTTCTCACCCCCGTTTTTGACTCTGGTGGCAGGGTTAAGTCTGCAGGGAAAATGTATTAACCTTCACTTTGTGGTAAATGCTGAGTCATTATGCCACATTTCAAACCCACCATTTGAACAACCTTATTATTAGGGAGGTGGTTGATTCCCTTGGTTAGTGTGTGTAATGTTTGAATCAAATCTGTAACATTTTAACACGTCCGTACATGTTTTTTAGGTGTTCGGTTAGAAACGGCTACGAATAATTGACAATTTTATCTGAAAACAGCCAGATTATTCTGGGAATAGCAGTGACCTTAACTGCGGCATTCACTTTGCTTTATGTTCCTGTGAGCATCAGTAAGTGGAGGAAGATTAAAGCTTGCATTTTCGCTGTTTTAATAAGCGGGTATGGGATAGCGTGCACAACTGCAGTGAAAATGAGACAAGCAGTGTAACTAATTGCAGCTGCTGCAAAGATTAATCTTGAAAAATTAACAATCAAGGTGGCACTGCACGCTGTCTGAATTGGGTCTTTAAATTTGTGTAAAGAGTTAGAAAAGGGCTGTTTTCTTCGCAGTTAGAAGCAGTTTAATTAATACTTGGATTAAGCTTTGCTTTTCCTGATTTCAGGGTAAAGATTGATATTTTACACTTTTTTTGAATATTTCACCTGAGAGCCATGTGAAGTAAAGAGATGATTGGAATGGTAAATGACTTGCAATATTGGATCCTGTCCAAATTTTCCAGGAGTGTAGGACTGCCTTTACTTATGTTGTGCCTTTTACTCCAGGCCCATTAAGAATATAAAAGCAAGGAAGTTAATGATGAAACCTGTATAAAATACTGGTTTGGTGTCAACTGGAGTGCTGTGTTCACTTCTGGACACCACACCTGAGGAAGGATGTGAAGGCATTACAGAGGGTGCAAAAAAAAAATCCATGAGAATGGTTCCAGGGATGTGGAACTTCGGTTACATACACAGATTGGAAAAGCTGAAGGTTAAGAGGATTTTTGATTGAGGGCCTGGACAAAGTGGATGGGGAGAAACTGTTGATTGCGACATCAAGAGCCAGGGGACGCTGATTCAAGGCAATTGGTAAAGGAAGCATTGGCAACACGAGGAAAAGGTGTCTCTTTTTAAGTGAGTGGTTAGTATCTGGAATGTGCCGCTTGAATATATGGTGGAGGCAGAGCCAACCAAGACCTTCAGACAATTATCCAATTCTCTTTGGAAGAGAAAATTTGCAATGCTATGGGGGGAAAAAGCAGGGAAATGGAACTCGGCGAGTTCCTATTGCAGAGAATCGCCATGAAGTGTTGCAGAGGTAATATCCTTGCCAGAAGGTCCAGGTTCAAGTCCCACTCCGGGACTTCCCTACTCTCATCACTCCTCCTACCTCTGTTCAGTTAATTACATCCCGTCTCTGCTTTTGATACTACCTCCCGGAACCGCTTGGCCTTGATATGGCTCTTCCTTCAAGAATAGTTGAATTTGAATCAGTCTCTTTATTTCCATCCCTCCCACTTGTGTAACCGGCCATCAACTCAACATCTACCTTTGCTACCCTTCCAAAGTGAAAAGAGGAGCATGTATGTATTTATAGTGACTTTCATAGCTGAATTTACAGTCAATTACATACTCCTGGGGATGAGGCAAAATTCCTACACCTTCAACAATAAAGTTCTTTTGAGGTGTTTCAGCAAACTGTTGTTTAATGTGGAGCAATATTTTGTTCTGGTTCGGTCTGGATCAAATTGGTTTGTTCACGTTGAACCATTTTTTAAAAAAAAATTTCACCTACAATATTTTTGTGTTTGACCAATTGTTCTGTTTTCCTTTTTTTTGAACTTAATTGTTGCATGTATTTAGGAAGTACAATCCATGAGCTGTGGATTTTGTTGCACGTGGGGTTGCGCTTGTTGTAAAGACAGTAAGTTAGTGACCGTATAGGTGAATCAGCCCTAAGCGTGGGGAACCTTGGGGTGGGTGGGGGGGGAGGGGGGGAGGGGGGAGTTTTTTTTTTTAGCCTTTGGTCTTGGGCCAAGGTGTAACTTCAGCTGGAGTCTGTAAATTTTACTGTTCCTCAAAAGAAACTAGTCCTGCATTCCAAGTTTATTACAACTGGCAGCGAGGATAAATAACGCTGATTATTTAAAGGGAAGAAAGAAAAGTGTAGTCACCAGCAATGCCTCACTTTGGCAGAATTGACCCATACGACTCATCCATTGAGGACTGGAGTCAGTACATTGAGTGCGGAGGTTTCTACTTTGTGGCTATCAAAATACAGCAAAAGAGAAATGGTAGGCAATTCTCCTCAGTGTCTGCAGGAGCAAAACCTCTAACCTAATCCATAGCTTGATGGCTCTGAACGTGCCAAATTCCAGAATCTTCACTGAGCTAGTAGACCTCATGAATGGACATTTTCAGCCTAAACCCTCAGTGATCATGCAAAGATTCAAGTTTAACTCTCAAGTAAGGGCCCCCGGTGAGTCGATTGTATCATATATCGTGAAGTTAAAACAGTTAATGGAGCACTGACTTCGGTGATACTTTAATCAGCATGTTGCGAGATCATTTAGCTTGCGGCCTAAACGATGACGCCATTCAGCACCACTTGTTTGCAGAAGTTGAAATGGACCTGAAGCGTGTCACGGAGAGGGAATCGCAGGCTTTGCAGAGTGTGCAACGTGGCATTGTTTCGCAACTAGGGCAGGAACCTGCTGCCGGGGGTGGCATGAAGACCAGGGAGGCTACTGCGAAGCAGGACACAGCCCCTACCAGGAGTAAAATAAAAAGAAATGCTGGAATCAGCTCACCAATAACCCAGAAGTTAGTGTTGTTGTTGTTGTGGGGGAAATCATGCACCCGAAGTCTGTAGATTTAAAGAGGTAGAATGCCAGTACTGCTACGAAAAGGGCATGTTTTAAACAGTGCAGGACCAGATCAGGGCAGCCATTCAGACAGCAGGTCCAGTTAAATGAAGTGCACAATATAGATGAGTCAGAAGCTACTGAGGCTGATGTTTAGTCCCTACACAATCTGAAGGCCAGGAAAACTGAACCAGCCACTGTTACACTTCAAGTAAATGGGAAGCCTCTGCTCATGGAGGTTGACACAGGAGCAGTGGTGGGAAAACACATCTTTAAATAACCCCCAGAAAGCACCCAGCCATTCAGTTTGGAGAAAACCGCTGCTCAGTTTAAAAACATATACAGGAGAAGAAATACAGGCGAAAGGCATCACCTCTGTACCTGTATCATACCGACTATAGACAGCTCAGCTGCCAGTAATTGTTGTAGCTGGAGAAGGACCCAGCCTTTTGGGCCATGATTGGCTGAAAGAAATCAAATTAAACAGGTCTAAAATTTTTCAAGTCCGAGCAGGAAAGAATCCTGAGTTGACAGGAGAATATGATGGTGTCTTCTGGAATGAGATCGAAGATCTTCACAGGAAGCAAGGATCCCTCAGGTCAGAATTGGTTCCACAGGAAAATCCTGAAAAGAAGCTAAACGAATGTAGTGCCACTCTGAACCAACTGAAGAAACAGTTGGAAGAAAAAACCCAACAATTATCGATGTTCAAGAGGAAGCCAAAAGATACAAAAGAAGCAGAAGAACTGAGGAATCAGTCGATGGAGACAGAGGCCTTAGAAGGGAAAGTCATGGAACTTTGCAGTGCAAATGGGTAACTCAACCTCCCTGCACTGAACCAAGTTAAGATTTCACTGGAGAGAAATTTGACTGCCTGTGAAATCAAAAAATGGAGGAGACAAAACCCTGTGGCAAATGCACAAAAAATTAAATCCTATCTGAAAAGCTGATCGGATATGTATCCAGAATCCTGTCTGCACCTGAGAAAGGATCCTTGCAAATTGAAAAAGAGGGCTTATCTATTGTACTTAGGGTAAAATTCCATCAATGTTTACACGGTTGACACTTCACCATAGTGTCAGATCACAAACCACTGTTAGGGTTGTTTAGTGAAGATAAGGCAATCCCACCAATAGCCTCTACTAGAATTCAAAGATGGACTTCAATTTTGTCGGCATACAATTATGAACCATCTGGATGTGCATATAGAAAATGCAGACCCCCCTCAGTCGTCTCCCTTTGCCAGATAGTACTATGCACGTAGCAGTATCTCAAGAGGTAGTACTTGCATTTAATTTCCTGGACTCCCCACCAGCCTGTGCAAGACAGATAAAGAATTGGAAAAATCGGGATCCAATTTTAGGAAGATTCTGAACAAGTATTACAAGGATGGTCAAATGCACAAGTCCCTGAAGAATTAAAACCATTCTTTGTACCTGGATCCGAACTGAGTTGTCAGGATGGTATCTTGTTACGGGGAGCAAGAGTCAATATTCCTGTGCAAGGAAGAGAACCATTATTGGAAGAACTTCATAGCGCGCATCCTGGTATTTTAAAATGAAGATGCTCGCACGCGGTTATATCTGATGGCCAGGTATAGACAGTGATATAGAAAAAATGGTGATACACTGTCTCCAGTGCCAGTAACAGCAGAAGTTGCCCATTTCAGCTCTTTTGCATCTGTGGGAGCGACCTGGTTGACCCTGGGTTAGACTACATGTAGACAATGTAGGCCCGTTTCTAGGTACTATGTTTCTGATGATTTAGCGATGCACATTCAAAGTGGATGGATGTGTTTGAAGTGATCAGCTACATTGTCTGCAACCATTGAAAAACTGCACCAGAGTTTGTTCATGGTTTACCTGAAATTGTCAGACAATGGTACTACTTTCACTTGTACTGAATTCCAAAGGTTTGTGAACCTAGATGGAATTAAACATATCAGAACAGCACTGTATCATCCCTTATCCAATGGGTTAGCAGAGAGCAGTATGAATCTTTTAAAACCAACATGAAACTAACAGAGGGAACGTTAGAAACACGTTTCAAGATTTTCTGGTTAGCTATTGCACAATTCATGCAACCACTGGTTTAATACCTACAGAATTGTTAATGAAGCGCTGACTTTGTACAAGATTGAGTCTAGTATTCCCTAATTTAGAGGGGAAGGTCAAGAAAAACCAGGGTAGTCAAAGTGAATCATGACTTTCACAGTAAAGGCTGAGAGTTTACTACAGGAGAGACCGTTTCTTTTTGTACGAAATTTTGCAACTGGACCAAGATGGGTTCCTGGTGCAATTGTTTCTGAAACAGGACCTTGATTCGAAGTGGAAAACGGGATTATTAGAAAACATATAGATCATCTCGGAAGTCGAAACCCTTCCAACCGGTTAATCCACCTGAAATCGAAGTCAAAGTTTTGACCCTTGCAGTGCCAAATCGACAGAGATCTGGTATGTCTATTCTGAAGTGAATCATTCAGAACTGCCATTGTTTAAGGATGTCCCTGATGCTGCAGTTCCTGTACGAGTCAATCTAATAGAAAAACCTCCAGTTGTAGAGTTGAGGCGCTCTATCTGAATCCAAAAAACTCAGATTAAATTTAATAATGGGGTGAACTGTATATAATCGTACGTAATATGGGTTAAGATGTTTTTGTAAGTAAGCAGGTAAAACAAAAATGGGGAAGAATGAAATGATTATTTTAAACCATGTCTTACTGCTTTGGAGATCATATGACTGTATAGATGAATCAGCCCCTAACATGGGGAATCTTGGGGTCAGAGCTGCTTTAGCCTTGGTCTTGGAACAAGCATGTAGTCTCATCAGGAGTCTGTAAATAAAGTTTACTGTTTCTTACAAGAAACTAGTCCTCCATTCCAAGTTCATTACTGTTGGGGGCGATGGTGGCCATTGTTAACATTGTCATCATCCACCAGCCTCAGCTGTATACAGTACACCAGGAGAGCATGGGACCAGATTCGCAACCAACCTAATAGCAATAGAGTCATTCAGAATTGAGCCTTATTAGGTTGTCTCATGACGCTTAACCATGTAAATAGTTGTACTAATACAGTCCTGACTATGTGCTATCTTCATGCTGACTTTACCAAATTCACCATTATAATCCTCTACTTCCATGTGAGTCCTAACATCATAATGTGGTCAGTACTGTTTTCCCATTCCCCATTAACTTTTACAATCCCGAAGGTCCTAATACTACATTTTCCTTCCAATATGTGCGTCAAGTACATTTGGCTAGCTAACAAATCATCTACCTGCAGAGACCAAGAACAGCATTAAGAGCGGTAAAGTTAACGGGCCAGATTTTGCAGTTGGCAGGGTAGCAAGGGTGCTCATCCCTGATCTCCTCTAAGTCTAGCTGAGGAATCTAACAGTCACTCTGGTAAGTTTTCCTTCTATATCGACATAGTGGCACTACAGCTGATTTGCAGTGTGCTTTTACTGCTTATTCCCAACATGGAGCTGGAGTGATGGTTTTGGACTGTGAGCAACCAATCATGTATTAGGAATTTGCGCAGACATCTCCAAACAGGGAAACAAAGCTTGAAATAAAATGACTTCTTTTTTTCATGTAGACCAATTTAAACATTGTCCATTCAGAGGATGAAGGTAGAAGCTAAAATATTCTGAACTTATTTCCAAAAAAACTTCTTAATTTAGGCACAAATTAACGAATTTAACAGCGCTCCCAGGATATTAACTTCCTTTTCTTTCAGGGCAAGTTCATCAAATTTTGTGAATCACATTGCTGTTTAATCAGGCGTAACTGGGGTTTTAAACCATGTGTGTAACTTTTTTTTTGAGGTTTCTAACAATGGGAGTGGGGGAAATGCTGTCATCCTTGCTGATTTTTGATTGATACCAGGCTCTGGGAGGAGTTGAGAGTACAGCCTGCAGCTGAGTGAGCTTCAGGATTCCTGCCCATGTCCCCCAGCACCTAAAGTTGAAAAAGTTTCAGGGGGTCATTAATGGTGAAGCACTGGGTGGCTGCTTGCCCCCCACCCCACCCATGGAGTCCAGCCTAAGAATTGTCACCAGCCTTTGCCTTTTCATTCCAGGGGAAGTATTAGTAGGCAAACTTTTTTTTTTATATATATGGGTGACTCTGGGAAAGAACTTGTGCAACAGCAAAAGGGAGGGATCACATCTAAATGATCACACTCTTGCACTCCCACGTGCCCCCCAAACTCATTGCTGTCGGGTCACTCACTTAACTTGAACAATTTATTTTTTTTGCTTTGCGGAGCTGTGGTTTTAATTGCGAGTAACGCAGGTCACTCTCGGGTGGCTTTTTCTGTGTTTGCTGATCTGAGGTTTCTCTACACTTTTTTTTTTTGTTGGCCGCAGCTGCCCTCATGAGGTTGGACTGATGGCCGAGAAGCAGAGGAAGAATAAAAAAAAGCTCCAAGCGCAACCGAGGGTCTCCAGCTCGGAAGCGGATTCCATTTTGTCGGAGATTCAGCGGAAAGAGCAAGAATTGCAACTCACCAGGTGACGGGCAAGGGTTTCAGTTGCCTCTCTGTGTGTGCGTGTGCGTGTGCGTGTGCCTTTCCAAAAGACCTGGTTGAATATTGTGCATCTTGTACATTTTTGTGAACTAAGGTGAGATTTGTAAAGCTGCTCATAGTAACACTTTTTTTTTTTGCTGTGAGTAAATTGATGCTTTTAACCAAATTCTTTTGGAGTTAAGTTCTGTTGTGAGTCTAACCTGCTGATGAATAATCCCCCAAACTCTCATCACTAGTATAAAAGCAAAATAAAAAAAACACTGCGGATGCTGGAAATCCAAAATAAAAATACCTGGAAAAACTCAGCAGGTCTGTCAATCTACAAAGGAGCTGAGGTCAGAGGATTAGCATTACAAAGTCCAAACCTGGCCCCTAATCCAAGTGTAACTCAGTGCCAGCAAAGTGGGAATGTTGAATTTTGGCCATAGTGGCAATGACTGTCTGTCTGATGTGATTGTTGTTGCTTTATTCAGATCACAGGCCTTTGATTCACCTGGCTTAAAAACTGAAGAGGAACCATTGGTTGGAAGAAGACGATCGGCCTCAGCTTCAGTAAGGAACTCAGTCATATAAACCCTACAATTTTGTCATGCATGTCTGGGAAAGTAATGGAACATGAGTCTAGTCACAGATGCAAAGTTAGAGAACAAATGCATGGAAGAATTGAAAGTGTTGGTCACTTAATCTAGAATGGACTTGAGTGTGAGATATCAAAAAATCGTTTTGCTTTAACAAACTTGGGTGTATCCACCTCTAATGAAGTCAGATATCCTTCTGGACAATGTCTGTTGGAAAGTACTTAATGCCACATCTTAACTGCAGTCTAACAGTATATAAATATTTTGTTGCTGCATCTTGTATACGCAGTTCTCCAAGTTAGTTTTACTAACCTGATCATAGAATAATTCTGCAAGGAATTATTCTGTCACTCCTGAGAACTGAAGTAGTGTGAGGAGTTAATCTGAGACCAACTCCATCTCCACGTCTTGGGTCTTTTGAGACAGCATTTCGCAGCTTAGCATTTTAAACTAAAGAGGTAGAAATTGAAGGCCATTTGGGGCTGGAATCTCTGCTTGCTCCATGGATATGCTCCGGATGAGTTCTGCTTTCATGGGGCGAAAGCCATTTATGTATTTGAGATAGGTGTCAGCAGCATTTACTGTGCAACTGGGGAATCCACTTCAAGAAGGTAGTTGGGGAAACTCGCTGAGGTATCTTGTCATGGTCTAACTTTGTGGCTGTGCTTTAGATTGAACATCTTTTGGTGTGTCTATTTGGAAAAGGCCCATTTCCATACTGCTTTGCATTCCCTGCACCCTGCATAGCTAGGACACCACAAAGGCTAATGCATCATATTTATGAGTCGCTTGGCCTCCTAATACACCTGCCTATGTGTGGGATTGAATATTATATTTCTGCCCCTAAATGCTATAAAAATCATAACCTGAATTTCTTCTACCCACCCAGATTACGTGTTTAAACAACAAATTCAAGGCCAGCTACTTTATTCTGTTTTATCCACAATTTACAATAGTTATTTACTGTACTTCTAAACACATGATTCTGAGATACATCCAGATAAAAATGTTTCTAATCTAACTCTAATTTTGTTTTTTTTCCCCTGTCTCTTCAACCCCCCCACTTTTTTAGACAGTGAAGTCAAATGCCACATTTCTCAAACAGTTTAAAGACATTAATGAAAACGTGATTGACAGTAAGTTTCTGTATCTGGGGTGAATAGGGGCTGTGGTTTCCAAGGCTAATGTACATCTGTGTGCTCGTGTTCTATAATACTCATGCCCTATCTCTGTAGCAATCATTAATGAGGCATGGCGAGCTTTTCCAATGAACCTGCATTGTACAATGCAGGGACTTTTAACGTTATTAAAATTGAGATGAAATTAAGGCTTGGTTGAAGCACCTATGATCTTTGCACTCTCAATTCTGAAGGTCTTTATATGATTTTTGTATGTAACCCTGCCCTATTTCCTAATAGGTTTCAAATGTGCCTTGCATAAGGAAGTCCCATACCATGGCAAGATGTATGTGACTGAGAACTATATCTGTTTCTACAGCAGCATTTTAAAAGAGACAAAGGTACGTCTTTCACACCCACCCAGCACAGCCCTGCCCCCCGCCTCTGCCTCCTCTAAAAGCCTTAGATTCAGTGCTCTGAAATAAATTTATGGCCACAGTGATGGGAAACGACTGCCTTGGTCACGGTTGCAGTACTGGGTAATTTAGTTGGATCTGACATTGATTTGTGAAATGCAATCACACATTAAGTGGGATGCTACATAAGGCAAAAGCGTTCAACTTCTTTGGGAGAAGGGGAAGTTTCTACTCCATCAGCTTTTGAATTAGTAATGTAGGTAATCTGATTCATTCTTCCATTTGAAGAAAGGGTACTTGGAAGTAAGACGCGGCAAAGAAGTATTGCATCTGCTGGAGAGTGAAGTAGCTGAATACAGAATTTTTTTTTTCCCTTTTTTTTTTTTCTCTCTCTCTCTCTCTCCATTCAGCTTGTTGTTCCTGTCGCATCAGTGATTTCATTGAAGAAGCAGAACACGGCCCTTCTCGTCCCCAATGCCCTGTGTGTCAAGACCGTGGAAGGAGAGAAGGCAAGTTTCGTTTCTCTAACTCTGATTCCATTCATTCATGCTTAAGCAAAGGAGCACTTGCAAGAAATTTCCCAGCTCTCTCTACAGTCATCTTCGAAAACCGTTCTTTAATGATCAAATTTTATTCTTTATGTAGAGATAATCTGGGGATGCATTTCTTTTGGTCATTTCTTCTCTTAGCTCGGAAGCCTGTTGATTAAGAGATTTCTCTTTTTTAATATTTTTTTAAAAATTCAAATTTCTAGTATGTGCAGGTTTTTTTTTTTGGGAGGTGGGGGGGAAGAAAAGGAAATCTGGAAATTTGAATTTAAAAACCATCTGCATCTGAAAAGCGACATATCTAAATGTTTCAGGTTCTGGTGAAAAGAACTGTCTGAAATGTTAATCTATCTTTCTGTTAATCTATCTTTCCGTTTTTGGCAATAGATAAATCCATTGTGTGTTTCTAACATTTGAACATGCATTTATACTATAGAGGTAGCATCACTGAGAACTAGCTTGCCTCACATCAATACTGCAGTCTCAGTTTGGGGACTGGCCCTGATATCAGAGTGCAACTACAAATCAATTTTTAAAAATTATTATTCATTTTTGGCTATCAGTGGCAAGGCTGGAATTTACAGCACTGAAAAGGTGGTGGCATATCATCTTGAACAGCTGCATTCTGTGCAGTGAAGATGCTTCCACCATGGTGGTGGGTAGGGAGTTGGCCGTTTTTATTACAATTGAGTGACTTGCTCGGCATTTAAGAGTCAATCACGGCGTGTGGGACTGTAGCCACATTAAGGCCGGACCACGCAGGTTTCCTTCTCTAATGGGCACTAATGAACCAGTTGAACTCCTATCACACATCTGGCTGCTTCATGGTCATACTTACTGCTGCAAGCTTTTGATATAAACCAAATTCAAATTCGCAAAATGGCCAACGATACAGAATCGATGACCTACGTCGTAGAACTGGAGAGATTATATGCCGTCAAAACCCATGTTATGGTGATTTCCTGGTTTATTTAGAACATGCGACTGAAATAAGCGTTTATGTTGCAGGTTGCATTTTTCAAGCAGTTTTATTTAAACCAAGTAAAAGTTAGCATAACAATTGGTTCCTGGGAACTAAATTTTGTTTTGATTTTCTTTTTGCAGCATCTGTTCGGATCATTACGGTCAAGAGAAATGACATTTAAAGTTCTGAAGAGCGTTTGCGCCCATCTGGAGGTAGTTTTTCACTGATTTATTGTGTAGCTAATCAAGCGTTTGGGTGGGAAACCTGCTGTATGAAACTCACCCTGTGCAAATTCTATCATGAGATTACGACGGAAAGTACTTACTATCGAATTGCACTTGTGTTTTATAAATCTCTAATAACAAAATATGCTTTCCAGAATGGAAGTCCCACTAACAGCCCTCAGGTTTCAACAGCTGAAAGCAGCTTTAGTAAGGATTCCAAAAATTCACAGGTAAGAAACTTAACTGCAGCTACTTGATTAAAATGATTTCTGTAACACTGGTTCCCATTCTTAAAGCTAATGTATGTGTAAAGAACTCAGAAAGCAGTTATTTGCTTCATTTTGCACTCCTGTGCTGCTATTTAAGATTGACAGTAAAAAGTTAAGTTTTGGACAAAACCAGACTCCATAATAAATTCTGAAATTAATAATCAACCTTATATTATAGAAATACTCTCACTCTTTTTGTGTTACCTATAATAAAGACAGTCTTTTCACCCCCAGGAGTTGATTCACTCCAGCTTTGAACAAAGTAGCCAAGTCCTGAACACTGCCGTCTGCCATGAAGATTCCCCAGAGTCAATACCAAGTACAGGTTAGCAACCTTAAAATGGATTTATAATGTAGGGACCGAGTGACTTTTTTTTATCTAAAAAGGACAATGTCTCAGCAAAGCATTGCATGATTAGGGGTTGGCAGCTGTAACTAGAGAGCTTCCTTGTGTGATGCAATTTTTTCATGCGATTGCATTTTGCAAATTATATATCACCAGCTGCCTTCCTTCAGCTTGAGCAGGCAGACTAGGCTGTAGACGCTTCTTGTCATGTTATAGCAACGGCAGATGTTCACGTCAATAAAATTTCATTTTTGTGCTTCTCCCTCCTTTTGAATGCCATTCACCTGTGCAGTAGTCATCAGTCACCTAGCTACCAAAGCAAACTTCAGAAAGTTATACTGGAACTGGAATTCACCTGACCAGAAGCCCAATTCTTTTACTGTTTGAGCCAGCCAGCTTCCAGTTCAAAGAACTCTGAACCTCACACTTCCCTTTTGTGTGAAGCGTGGTGGGCACCTATATGGGAACAAGGGTGGCTTGAACTTCTAAATCTAGTTTCAGACATGACTTCACATGTTGGTGTTAAACATCTGATTCTAATGAATTGAGAGTGCATCATTCCAATTGGAGACCTTGCCTGCTGGGAATCCAAGTGGACATGTTTCCGCTAGTGTTTTTTTTTTGTCCCATTTATTTTGAAGGTGGCATGACAATCACTTCCTGCAGTTCCAGTATTCCTGGTAGGAAGCATTTGTGACAACTGCTGTTATTGTGTTTACTGTTTGATAAACTCAATCATAGAGGCGCAATAAATTGTTTACTACTCTCATAATCTAGAAAGATTACACCATTGGATCTGTGATATTTGCTGCAAACCACCTGCGTATAATTTGATCTTTGTTTAATGTTCCAGCTAAGGACCTAAACTCGAATTCCCTCCCTAAATCTCTGATTCACTGCCCCCCTCCTTCTCGTTTAAGATGCTCCTTTAAAATCTGCAAGTCAGAAATTGGGCTTGTAGCACCCAGAAAAACAGGTGCTAACAAGCATCCTTAAGGACTCCAAAAGGTGCCTATGGTATGATCGCCCATGAGTTGAATTGCATCAGACTCCATAATGGTGAGGGCATTGACCCATGTGCATGGGACTGTCTTTGGAAGTATGCGAACCCAGGCAGACCCGGCTGTCAGTCAGTGGGCAATGCTGACTAGGTGCTAGCATTGCCATTTTGGAGCCCAAATGTCCCAGTTAACGCCTGTTGCGTCCGCTAATGTCTCTAACCTCGCAGAGCCGAACATGCTTTCAGCAGCAGGAAGGAGCCCCACCGGCATTTCAAGTAACCATCAACTCTTCCACACTGGTTGCTCCAATTCTGCCAAGTGTTTGATACTTTCTACAGCTGTTTCCAATCGGAAAAGCCGGCTGTGATGTGGCAGGTTGCTGAAGGACTTTTACTGACCTCAAGGTTTCTGCAGCAATCACTTGGAGCAGCTGGTTTGTGAATTAGAGGATACGGCTCTTGACTGGGAGAATGAGCCAGGGGCCATGCAGAGCAGGACAAGGGAGGCGGGGTGTCTCTCAGCCAGAGACGACATCCACCCTGGGAGTTCGAGAAGTAAGATTAGCTATGAGGGTACTGTCATCTTCAGTGGTATCAGTTGTAGCGTCTACAATTGGCATCCCATTAATCCCTTCACGGGTGTTATGCCCATTATTTTCTGGTTAGCTCCCACTGCCTCCATTGTGTGCTATCTTCTCTCTACGAGAGAAAAGAGTATGTCCAAGCGTTGTGCAATCTGTGAGGATGTGGCAGTTGTGGTTGAATAGCCCCCAGTGTACAAGCTGTGAGGTATGCATGTGAGGCTTGTAGTAATAGGTGTGTGTATGTGTGAGTGTGTGAATATTGGCTACAAATCCCATTTAGTGATTGTTGAGAGGCAATTGATGGGGGTGTGGTGAATTAAACAATGACTGAAGCTAGTGGTGGAGTTGAAAGGATATGGTATTTGAAAATGGACTTGATGACCCTGACTACTCAATCACTGAGCTACTTGTGCACTGCGTCCCTGACTTCGGGGTTTGACTGCAGGCAATCAGCACCACAGCTTAAAGCTCTCACTGCCCTCCTAAGCCTGTGTCTTGAGGGCAGCCTGTGCAATGTCAAATCTTTCAGGCCTAGCTCACTTTCTCCCATATTGTGCTGCTTTTCCATGTTTCTCAGGTCAGATTCGCTTCCTGCATGACCCACACCTGCTCCAGCCACAATACACCACCTCCCTATTTGAGAGATGTAGGCCACCTTTAAGTGGTGCCAGCTGCTCACTATATTGGCCTCCAGATGTGTCCAACAGATCAACAGCATGGCTGGCGTTGGCTGGATGTAGCGATCATTGAAATCAGCAGGCAGCATGACGTTGGTGTGCTGACTGTGTTGCATTGAGCGTTTTCAGGAGTTATCCAAACAGACCTTGCCTATTTGTGATATATCTTTAGGTGGCTGATTGTTGAATTTTGTTTGCTAATCACTTCTGTGAAACTCCTTGGGCAGAATCTTCCGGTCAGCATGCGGGGGGAGGGCCCAACCTACCGACACGAATAATGACATGCGATGATATCGGGGCGTGTGTCCCAACATCATCGCCCACCATCCCGATGTTTGTTTCATTTGGCGGGCGCACGCCGGAGTCGGCTGAAATTAAGGGCCTATTAAGGCCATTAAGAAATTAATTTAAATTAGTTGACGCTGCCCAACCTTAAGGTTGGCGGGCAGGCAAAAAACCCAAGTGGTCTTCGCTTTTTTTTTTTCAGGAAACCTCATCCATGGGCAGGATGAATAAATTTTTTCCACCTTTTTTATAAACGTGCCCCCTCATGTGACAATGTCACAAGAGGGGAGATGTTTAACAAATTTTCACATCATATATTGAACGTTTTTCATTATCCATTCAATCTCCCTGAAGCAGCTCCTTGCATGAAAGAGCGCAGTCCCCAACTCTCCCTCCCTCCCCCTCCCTGCACAGGTAGCGCTGAGCGCTACCAGCCGTGCATTACGCTGGGTGGGCCTTAATTGGCCCGCCCAGGTAAAATGGCAGTGAGCAGCCAATCTCCGCACCTGCTCCAGCCCAGCCCGCCCGCCATATGAAAAACCTAGGCCCTTGGGATGTTTTTACTATGGTAAAATTGCTATATAAGTGCAAGCTGTTAATGCCCAAAGATTATCATGAGCTTTTGTGCCAATTGTCCCTTTTTCTGCAGCCCCATTACATCCATCCATGGGCTTCCTAATAAGGTGACCCCAAGGTGTGCAGTGCTAAGAGAAAGAGGATGACCACCAAAAGGCTGGCAATCAGCTTGGCATGTGTCAGAGGTGCACTCTGTCCACCCCCCGATACCAAACCACCCACACCTGTCTTTTTTAAAACAAAAAGGATGTTCCCGCTTTACCGGGTGACCAGTGCGTTCTGAGGCCCAAATCGAGGTTGGCAGTGGCTGCAGGGAAAATGGCACAGATGAGCATGAAGACCTGACTAACACGTTCTTTGGAAGCACTCTAAGCTTAGTATGTCATGCCTCCATGAAAGCAAAGCAGAGTGACCCCAAAGCATGCACCCATCAAGATTCCAACTGTATCTTCATGCGTTATTACAGTTGCCTGGCCATATTATTGGCAGGGGAGTCGTAGAGTCATAGTTATACAGTACAGAAACAGGCCATTTGGCCCATTGTGTTCGTGCCAGCCATCAAGCACCTATCTATTCTAATCCCATTTTCCAGCACTTGCTCGGTAACCCTGTATGCTATGGCATTTCGGGTGCTCGTCTAAATACTTCATAAATGTTGAGGGCTCCTGCCTTTACCATCCCCTCAGGCAGTGTATTCCAGATTCCAGTCACCCTCTGGGTGAAATTTTTCTTTAAATTCCCCTCCTAAATCTCCTGCCCCTTGTCTTTTAAATCTAAGGAGTCTTCAGTGTGTCTGGTACAGCAGTTATTGCAGATGACAGGGTTTTGCATTTAAGAATTCCTGCTCTTAAACATGTCACCCCCCGCCCCCCTCCAAATCCCAACCCCCACCCCCCCCCACCCCCCCACACACACCAGGCCAATAGAATTTGCATAGACAGCAGCAGAACCCATTAGCTGTGCCCTTTAACACTGCTGTTTGACTGTTCTCAAGTGCTTTCAGAATGTTAGCTCAATCTCCCCATATTGCCACTTCCCTCTGTCTCCATCCCTTTCAGTTCCATTTATAACACATTTCATCTCCCACTCATCACGATAATGAAGGGGGAAAAAAAACACCAAATTGAGTCCAGAAATATTGGACTTTAAAAAATAAGACCAGAGTTTTTAAAAATGCACAAGAGCCGCTGGCTGGAATGCTGCAGGGTGACTTCCGAAGAGGTAATGGAATCCCACCCTATTGCCAGACAAGGTACTTCGGTAGAGACAATGGGGCCTAATGGGAGATGAGCATCATCTCATCAGGGAATCCTAAGAGCAATGCCCAGACAGAGATGTGAATTTGCTTCCCAGTTGGAATATACAAAGACCCGGTTTAAAAGTGAGTTGAGAATCAACCCCCGTGTCTCTGCCTGGTGGGTGTTCTGAGAGAGCAAGTGCTGGGAGCTTGACTCAGAAGTGACAGACGCACGGTATCCCTGCAAATCGCCGTTTTGCAGGTATCCCAATCTCTCTCTTTCTTTTTTTTCTCTCCCGCGCACCCCCACCCCCACAGAATTCAGCACTACTGGAATCTCGAATCTGACTATTTGTCTACCGGAGTCAATTCTCAATCGCTATGCTCAATCACCTACTTCCCATGAGTCGAGGATTATTCCGCATACCCTTGAAGCGCTATTTGCACACTGCCACACGTGCAGAATTAGCACCAGCTTTTAACCTTTGGGATGACTTGCACCATTACAGGGGAAAGCCAGTCCTCTATTGTCTTGATCCTAATGAGATCTGTGCTTGATAAATTTCCAAAATGTCTTGTAAGATGCTGTGGACCTAAAATTTCAAGTCTGGTCACCCTGTCAATATATATTGGAGATTTTATTGGATTTGTTTTCATTCCAAGATCATTAGAAAATATTGCAGATACTGTGGGATAAATAAACTTGGATTGAAGTGGGACAGGTTCTATACTAGCCAGCAATCTGCTGCACCAGATTAACCCCTGTCTCCCATAATGAAGATAAAGTTACTCGTTTTATATCTGCTTCCTTTCCAATGATTCACGCTAACAACTTAAACTAAGGGAGAAAATAACAAATCGAGGTGAAAGGACTTTTTACATCCTCTAATGGGTGTTTGTGGATCACGTCTGTTCCCTTTCACGTCAAGCTCTTTAATTGATTGCTTGGAAGATTCTCCTCATGTAAAAGTCTTTCAATGATAAACCTCTTGCGGTAGACTCTGGAATTGTACGTGTCACACTGATGCTTTTTATTCAAACAAGGAAAAGCATTGTCACTGTGAATCTGCTTCAGAAGCCTCCCTAGTGATTACAACAGACAGCAGGATGGCACACGCTGGCTAGTTGACTCCTCTCTGCCTAATCACTGTACAGTTCATTCCTTCTCTTGCGAGTATATTCCCCCACCCCCCCCTTGTTATGACACAGCAGTTGGTGACAGCTGAGTTATTTAAAATCCCAGAGGGAAACTTTAAACAACTGTCATAATCTTTACAATTGGTATGTTTCGAGATGCAGCTCCAAGTTCAGGAATCAGACCACCAGTCCTTGAGGTTTTTATACCAAATTACATGAGACATTTATTAATTTACAACAAATTAAACACATACACATGACTACAAATTACTACTATCATTTTTTAGCAAACTTCCAACTTAATTTCCACTAAGGCAACAACATACTTGGCAATCGACTTAACCAGACACCAGGCAAAGCATTTTCACCTGACGAATTCAAAATGAGGTTCTTTTCACTTTGGTTCCTTTGCAGCAGACACAGTGGTAGGCTTACAGGTTTTGATGTTACATGACACACACACACACACACATACATATATACACACACACACATAGAATGTGCGTGTGTGCGTGTGTGCGTGTGTGCGTGTGTGCGTGTGTGTGTGCGTGTGTGCGTGTGTGTGTGCGTGTGTGCGTGTGTGCGTGTGTGCGTGTGTGCGTGTGTGCGTGTGTGCGTGTGTGCGTGTGTGCGTGTGTGCGTGTGTGCGTGTGTGCGTGTGTGTCATCTGGCCCTTTGAACTCCCTCCTCTAACAAAACCCCTTTTCATAGTACCAATTTTATTAGTAGTATAAACATATTGCTTGATCCCTCCTAGCTAGGTGCAAGATTTCACTCCCATTCTTCAATGCTCTATTCAACCAAATCCAATTAAGACACATCCACAGACTAAAACTCTTTATTAATGTATGTAATTGGAATTTTTTTTAAAGATTCATGACACCTCCGTGCTCTGTTCCCTCTTGAGATTCTCATCTGTATCATCATCAGACATAGCCCTTTATCAGAATCAGAATTCTTTTCTTTACCAATGCTACCTGACTTCCTGTGTTTCCAGTATTTTGTCTTTTTAGTTACTCTGCTTATCTGATTTAATAGTGAAATGGCTTCATATGTCAGCACTCCCTGATTATGTAGTTTCTCTTTTGCGTCTCCCTCCTTCTCATGCAGATGCTGTTGATGGGACTCTTTGTAAAGAGAACAAAGAACAGGAAGGTCAGCCTGAAGAGGGAACTTCATGCTATATTGGTAAGGATCATCTACCACATACCTGGCATAGCAGTAGCAAAATGATACTCCTGCTTGGTTATGTGTTTGGAATGAAGTAAGTAATTCTCTTTTGTACGAGTGTAGCAAATGCTTGGCAGCAAGTCACCTACCTACCCTTCAGTTGTCGTTTTTCACCATCCACACATCACTGAGAAAATAAATCAGGTTAATCTTTCACAGATAATAAAGGGGAACAACTGCAATGCAAACATCCTTGTGTTTAAATTGCACAAAAGGTCCACTAAAGTCAAATAAAGTGGGACACTGATCCAAACAATACCCGTGTTTTCTTTCCTCATTCTCTCCCGCAAAAAATTTCAGATAAATTTAAAAAACTTTGGACTAGTGATTCCAAGATGGTACTGTATTACTTCAAGATGGTACTGTATTACTTCAAGATGGTACTGTATTACTTCAAGATGGTACTGTATTACTTCAAGATGGTACTGTATTACTTCACGCAGCAGGAGTATTGCTATAAAATGGGCTTGCTTTGAACACAAGGTACACTGGGATATTGGATAGCCCATGGACAAATGAGGGAGACTAGCTTTTTTTTTCTTCAATGATGATGAGCTCTCTGCTACTTTTCCATTTCCCACCAACATCTTTGTTAATCCCGCCCAGTGTTTTTAACCTAAGATCTAATCATTTCGATTTACTATAGAAGCTGTTTTTAAAAAAAACAAAGTACAAAAAAATTCATTCCCATTATCCATACTTCTCTGCTTTGTGATTTTTTTTAAAATATAAGCTAGGGTGACACTGTACATTGATGATGACCTATGATGGGTCACAGATTAGTAGGGTGCAGCCTCATGCTATGGTTTCCCCACATGGCAGACAGAAATAA
The DNA here is from genome assembly GCF_017639515.1 of Carcharodon carcharias. Classification (NCBI taxonomy): domain Eukaryota; kingdom Metazoa; phylum Chordata; class Chondrichthyes; order Lamniformes; family Lamnidae; genus Carcharodon; species Carcharodon carcharias. Next base: position 143,741,264 of record NC_054480.1, read on the forward strand.
CAAGCACAAAGGTTATTTTTGCGCCATGATGAAATGGGATAACCCAGAAAACCAGGTTCATCGGAATGTGCTTTCACTTCTCCTGTGGGTGGTTGCGAAACATTCGGTGAGAGGGAGACTGTCGAATGCAGGAGAACAAGGGATTAAGCTGCATCTTGAATTTGCACCTTGAGCAACAAAACAAAATGTGTGGGAAAGCGTCATCGATTTTTCCGGGTTTTGAATAATGGCCCCCGTGAAACGTTACCCAGATACACTTAACACTAGGTCATCTTTCATTGTTCAAAAGCATAAAGCTTGTACGGGCACCTTTTTTGAAAGCCTGTGTTCGCATGAACGATAAGCAAACTAGCTTAGTAAAATTTGAACTCTGGATTCCAAAGCAAAGCTGTGACACTTCAGTGTATGAAGCCAACTGTTACTGAGCTATACTTCACGCAGAGCTCAGTACATTATAAACCAGCTCTACTTAAACTAAGCTCTACTTGGGGAGGTAGTGGTGTAGAGGTATTGTCAATGGACTGGTATTCCAGAGACTCTGGCTAATACTCTGGGGGCCCAGGTTCAAATCCCACCATGGCAGATGGTGAAATTTGAATTCAACAAATATCTGGAATTAAGGGTCTAATGATGACCATGAAACCATTGTCGATTTTCATAAAAACCATCTGGTCCTTTTTTAGGGAAGGAAATCTGCCATCCTCACATGGTCTGGCTACATGTGACTCCAGACCCACAGCAATGTGGTCGACTATTTTTAAAAAAAAAGTGACCTCTGAACAAGGGCAATTAAGGATGGGCAATAAAAGCTAGCCAGCGACACTCACATCCCATGAGCCAATTTTAAAAAAAAAAAACTTGCGATTAAATGTGGAAGAATTGCAGTGAGGATGTTTTGTTTTTTGAATGATTTTAAACCATTGTCTTTCAGTACCCTAAGAATTAATCTGGTTTCCCATAAGTTGTTTACTTTCAGGGAGAAGTGCTATTTTCAAACTGTAAAACCATATTTTCAATCCAAGCTGTTGTCAAGGAGATTTTTCTCGAAAGAAATTGCTACCTTGGGAAATTGCTGATTTTTAATGTGCCCCTTTGCTGACAGTAGCCTCTACATTTCGTTGTTTTTTTTTGTCCTGCAGGTGATTCCTGGAACCGGAAAGTAACAAAAAGGACGAAACCATTTGTTGTATTTCATGAATCGACCACCTTTAACACACTCATCATCATCTATGTCCTGCTGTATGTATTATTGTTCATCCTGTTAAATAGAACCATTTAATAGACTTTGTAAAGTTTGAGAGCCTACAACTTTGTTCTTTTTTTGAGGAAAGAAGACTTGTAGGGTTATATCACAATGATTGAAAATTAGTAGAATCTATAGGTTTTAACTTGGGCTTCCTCACCATATTTGGAGAAGTAGCTGCCCTAAGGCCGACACTCCAGCTGCTACCATCTTCAAAAGGGGCCTCATGCTGGGTGGCCAAAGTCTTTGCCTGTTTCAAATGGGTAGGCCCTTTTTAATATGCAAATTTGTGTCCCATGACATGTATAGGACCCCAATTATTTTGAGACGGTACTGGCAGTTTGAATGGTCCAGGGCTGACTCTTTTTATTTATTTCTGTGGAGTAAAGAGGAGCAGACGTGTTACTCCAGTCTATACAAGACTTGCCAATGCAGCAGTAGCACCACAGGTCTCTCCCTCCCCCCTAAGCAGATGTACTGCCCCATAGGTGCTGTTGCTTAGAGGGTGGACTCATCATATTTTCTCATTTTGTCTAAAGCTGGTTCGGTAAATGGTAATCAGGCCTGGCCTGTAATATGGACTGAGCTTTCTGGTGGCACTCGGGCAGGTAGTCAGTTGACTGCCCAACAGTTAGAAAATAGTCTGATGTTTCTAAATTGATGAAACACTTTTTTGGGGAATAATACCTTTTTTTAAATGGAATATGCAGCACTTACTTGCAGGAACGTTTGATATAGAGCATAGACAAACTTCAAATGTTTTATAAATAGTAAGATTAAGCTATATACATATTTGTGGTAAATTTCACATCCTATAGAATATACTGTGTAAAAGTAGGTTCCATGTTTTTGATGCTTGCAAACTGGGATTAATGATTTGTGATCTCACTACAAATTGTTTCAGTAGATCATCTGCCAGTTATCAGGAAGGAATCTGTCCAGTTTTAATGCTAATGCTGTTGATCTTTCCCCCCCCACCCAAACAGAGTGCTACTGTTGCTAATTTCTTCAGGCTACATCGGCTTCAGAATTGTGGCTCTAGAGGAGCAGCTGATGTCCATGGGGGCCTGGCCAGAACTCCATACACACCATCAGTAAGTGCACCAATTGGTCAGATAAAGCTTGAGACTTTTTAGAAGCTCTGTGTCGTCTTGCCAGCTGCATTGGAGCATCTGTGCATCTGAAGCAGTCCAGGCCGCTCCCAAAAGCAACAATTGCTCAATGCAATACAGTAAAGAAGAACCTGCAGATACAGTAGATGCAATAATAATCCCCTTTGCATCTGATCAACAATATTGAGAGTGCCAGTCCCATTGCTTAAAGACAGATATAAAACACTTTATTTTGCAAAGGAATATATATCCTGCTGAACTGAGACATGTTGCCGAAGCCTTGTCTTGTTCTCATCAGGACAAACTCAGGAATGCCAAATTTTAGACGATGACGACAATTTACACTGCAGGAGAAAAGGGTGCTAATTGGTTGGCAAGCTGACTGATTGGCAGAGACGTTGACATGAAGAAAGGAGCTATCAGCTCACCAAGCTCCTCAGTAATTCAAAAAGATGTGCAAGGCTTGAACATATTCCTTTTGTTTGCAGGGAACGTGTTCCTGCGTATGAATGTATGTCACTTCAACTAAGTGTTACAAGCTCGACAGATTATCTTAAATTGGTTGTTAGTGTAGTGATTTGAACACTCAGGGTTGGTATATATCAATTAGGAAATATCCTCATTTAATTTTAGCCCTGTGGAGAATTGTTCTTTTAGGTACTCTCATGCACTCACATTACACTGCAGCATGTCAGTTAAGAGCTCCGTAAGTAATCTGATTTAATCAATATCAAAGGCGATTTGTGTAATGTCCAAGCAGGGAAGGTTGGTGTACAAATCCGTATTTTCCATTTTTTTTTATGTGTGTTTGTGTGTGTGTGAGATCACTTTTAATTCTAGCCCTTAGCAATTGCAGACTTTGCTTAATTAGCAAAATGGTATCAAGAATTCTCAATGAGAGGGACCACGGAAAAATGTTCATGGAATTCCTCAAACAGGTCACTGTTGGGATTGGCTAAGAAGTTAAACTGTATGAAGTTGTCAAGGTTTGGGTTTTGCTTGGAATGGGGGACACGAAGTAGATGGTCCAGGGACCACTACTGTTTCTAATTTACACAAATTCAATGAAAACTGGTCAGATTTGCAGCTGATGCTAAACAAGAGGCAGTGGAATTGGAGGAGGCAGCTGAGAGTTTACAGAATGAATTGGGCAAAATGCGCAAGAGGGTAGATTAGAACAATGAAAGCTGAAATTAAATAGGGACAAATCTACTGTGGTATATGCAGGAAGGAAAATAGACAGCATCCATAGTCCATGAACGAATGGTGTTGAAATACCGTGGGACGAAGTTCAAAGAGGTTTGAGCTTAGGAGACGTGACATTCCACAGGTCCAACCACAGCCATCGAGCAAAGAACATTGAGCCACATAGACCAAGTCTGAAGAAGTTGTGAACAAACAGTTACAGTACTCTAGTCAGTCCACAAAGTGCTGTGTCAATTTTTGGTTAACAAACATTGGAGACATTGGTTATGAAACAAAGCCAGAGAAACTTGGACTTCTCAGTCAGAAGGGGACGCATTGGCGAGATGATCTTTCAGAATATGATGATTAAGGATAATGGAATGGTAAATATGGATTATTAAGTGAGACAAGGGGATAAACTAGTAAAAAGGTAAATTCAGGTCTTGCCTCATTTAAATTCTTCAAAAAGAGTAACCAACATATGGAATAGACTTGCAGACAGAGGCAAAAGCAATGGAATCATTTAAAAACTAATTGCATCCTGCCAGGGGGGTACTTCAAGACCTTGCTGGATGGATGAATTAAGATGGGCTGAATGGGATTTCTCAATGAAGATTGTCCTGAGGTCTTTGTCACTTTAGCTGATTATAAGGCTCATTCTGTCTTCCAGCTAAAAAGATCAACATGTAGGCAAAAAGGCTGATAAAATACTGTGTGTCTTTACATTGTACTTTGCAAATCAATGAAAATCTCTTATTATGAAAGCCAAGGTAATTACACCTAAGACTTTCATTTCATCTTGCTCTTTACACAGGTAAAGTAAACTCCCAATGCCAGTTCAAACATCAGTTTCATTTTCCTGTAATTGATGTACTCTGCGCTTTCAGGAAAATCAGCAATTCAGTTGAATGGTTCTAATGGCTGGATTCCAAAAGAGCAAAGTTCAAGCTGGCAAAACTGATTTTTTTTTTTTAATACTGTAAAACCACCTTTGTTCTTTCTGATAGCCAAATATGGTATTTTGTACAATATGGAATCCTTTACACCCATTTGAGGAAAAAGCCTTTAGTTGAACACCCCCATTCAAAAGACGGCACTCCTTCAGTTCCGCACTGAAGTGTATGCAGAGGCTTTGATCAAATCTGAGTGGGACTTAAACCATTTGACTGTTACAGGCATATTTTTTCCCCCTTGGAATGTTGATGTTGAATTCAAAATATAAATGGTTTAATCCACAAGAGTATGATAGTTGCTTAATTAGTAATGGCACTGCATCCAAACTACACTAACTGATTCAGATAGAGCATGTGTGGCATATGATTGTATCCCAGTCAAGATATTATTTGCCACTTGTCAAATCTACTCAAAAGTATAATTCAAAAATCTATTCTTAATTTGAAGATTGCTCTAAATTGTTATTGAAAGAGCCATAATCTGAAATAGGTAGTGTAGATAACATAGGAAATTAGGAATTTATTGTAAAAGAAATCAGGTAATTTGATTTTGAAAAGTCTCAAGGTCCTGAATGGTGCTACTTTCCAAGTGCTTCACAGCTGAAGTACATAAATCCCCGTCTTTCAGTGTTCCCTTTTAAAGCAGCTTTGTTTCAAAGGGTTTTATATTTTTATGGTCTGGGTTCCAGTAAAGTGCGGTATACTCAGTTTCAATAGGTGTGAGCTGTGTGACACCATCGCAGCCCCCTGATTGAGTGCCCAGAGACTGAGAGGCGGAGTCTGACTTGTGATTGTGTTGGTGCCATTTTGTGCTGCTTGTACGTTTGAGAGTTTTTTTTCCTACATTTTCAGGTTCACCCCTGTACTAAACTAAACTTCATTTTTAAACTGTTTGACTGTACCCTGTACTAGTTGAGGAACTCTATGGACTTTGGAACATTCTTTCAAAAAACATTCTTTCAAAAAACAATGTACAGTGCTGTACTGTGATGTACAGATATTGTAAGCTTTTTTCAAATTTCTTTGTACAATACCCTATACTTTTTTTCAGAAATGTAACCATTGTCGTTAAGTAGCGAAACACAGCAGCCAATTTCTGTACAGGCCCTGGAAATTGACCACTAGATTAATGGTGTTGGGTGGAGGATAAATATTGGCCAGATCATCAGGAACTCCACTTTTGCTTCCAGTACCTGAACTGATATTGAATTTTCCCTTTGTTTTTTCAGTGTTTATATCCCAATCCTTAAATCTCATTGGTTAATGTTAAATATGTAATTAGACAGCTACATCAGATGTAAGATCACATGATAAAGTATGCAATGTGTTCTGTGGAGCCTTGTGCTAAGCCTTGAACATTTTACTAACTGTATACAGTACAATAAAAGTTTACCAGCGGCCTTGCCTCCAATAGTTTCTGTTAATCTAAACCAAGGACAACCTCATCTAAGACCCACAATAATAACAAGGGTTAAGGAGATACCCTGATTCTTGCTCTACCCTTATATCACACTTACCTTCCTTTGAGCTCAAAGATACGACAAATCTAACTAATGACAGATGTTACAGAAGCCCTGATACAGCAAATTTTATCCCAATAGTGTTCTGAGAATATGTAACATTACAAAACTAGAAGCCTGTAACAACAGCAACAACAACAATATTTACATAGCATCTGTAACGTAATGAAATGCCCTAAGGAGCTTCACAGGAACATTGTAAAACAAAAAGTATGACAGTCACATATGGAGATATTAGGTCAACTTGGTCAAAGGAGTGCCTTTGAGTGGGAAAGTGAGAAACACAGAGGGAAGGGAATTCCAGAGCTTGGATCCTTGGCAACTGAAGGAAATGCCACCAGTGGTGGAGCAATTGTGATTGGCATCCACAAGAGGCCAGAATTAGATCAGTGTAGATATCTTGGAAGGTTGTGTGAGGGAGGTTACAGAGATAGGATAGGGTGAGGCCATGGAGGGTTTTGAAAATCAGGATGAATTTTTTTTAATCAAGGTGTAGCTTGTCTGGGATCCAATGTAGGTTGGTGAGCGCAGAGGAGACAGGGGAATGGGACCTGTTGCAAGTTAGATACTGGCAGTTCAGTTTTGGATGACCTGAAGTTTATGGAGAGTTCACTAATGTGGGAGACCAACCAGGAATGCATTGGCATAGTCAAGTCGAGATAACAAAAGCACGAATATGTGTTTCAGCAGCAAATGAGCTGAGGCGGGGTGGGGGGTGGGGGAGGGGGTGCAACAGGCACATGATGTTCAGATGTTACGAAGGTTGAAATAGATGGTCTTGGTGTTTCATTTGATCCAGAGATGAACTGCCGATTCCTATTCACGCCATCACTAAGGTTGTGAACGGACTAGTATTAGAAATTCTTTTTTCTCCTCCCCTGTTTAATCTTTGCTATGTTAATTCTCAGACCCTAGCCAGAGCTGATTTGAAATCTTTTATATCCACTTGTACTGATCTTGGAAATCTGTTTGTAATTTCTTTTTCTTTTATGCTAATGAGCTTTATTGCCAATTGGTTGACATGCCCACCAAAGAAGGGACCAGTTGAAATGGGAAATGTTTCCAAATAAATCTACCATGCATTATTTGGAATTTCTTGTGTTCATTCCGCAACTACTTGGAGAGTGCAAATTGGTTTCTCGTCTTTTCAAATGTTAACCCTTTTAGAGGCTCTTCCAATCTAATTTTCCTGATGGAGTTTGCTATTAATCTTCAGGATGAAACCAGTGAGCTGCTAGATTTCCACCACTATTTCTCTAATGAGAATGAAATACTTTGCCTGTTGACCTTAAGGTAGTCAGTGCTCAAATAGTTAACACTGCTCTAATGTCTTTGTAGTTTGATTTAAACCTGTTCCTTGCCTACTTGGGCAATTCTCTAACTGAAGTGCCTTGTGTATATTTCCCCTACCTCTCATTCTTCCTCCTGCTTCAAAAGTACTCTGTGCTATTTGGCAGGAGTATAGACCCATTTCTTTGACCTCTACTCTTAACACCATCCCTCTCCCTTTCTTCCCCTCTGCCAACTGCCTCCCAACCACCCCCACTGCCCCCTAACCACCCCATCCTGTCTTGGAGCCTAAAGTGTGATCCCACACCTGTGGGCTGGGAAAACAAAAGCATAAATGTCCTCAAATGATTAGTGGGAAGTGAAGTACTCTGGACACATCTATCGGTCAATAATATATTAAAAATTCTATGGCTACTGCCTGTGTAGCACTCATTTTGTCTCAAACACAAGTTTTTTTTTACTACTTATCTGCAAAATGAAATTTAAGAATTCACCCTGTAGCATAACTATGCAAAGCAAATTAAGACCGTTGATTGACCTATATGCCTCAAGCCTTGATCCAATACAAAGCAGGAGATGACATTTCAAGCTTTTATTTTAATTCAAATCTACTGTACTTATTTATATAGGTTACTTTTTAAAAAAAAAAATTCAAACACTGGGCATTTTCTTTAGCAGCTGGTCAAGTTGAAATCAGTTTGGTAGGCATAAGTGAAGTCAGTTAGCAGTGATTTTTTTTTATTCCAATATGAAGTGATCTTGTATAATCTGGGCAGCTGAAAATAGAACACAGTAGAAAAAAAATGAATTGCTGTGCTAACTGGAAACAAAGGTCTGTAGCAAAGATATTAACAAACATCTGTTACCATTTCTCCTGTGCTCCCACGAGTGAGTCTACAAACAGTACAGAGACAGTCTTTAATAGGGTAGAAACTGCTCGCAAAAAACACTTTTTATTCTTTGGTTGTTTCAAATGGTTTGAATTTTTTAATTTGGGTTTTTAAATCTTTTTAAGGCACTGCACCATAAATGGTGTATTGTGCTTATCAAAGGGTTAAGGATTCTATCAGATGCTGTATTTACTGGCTACTATAGTGTGTCTTTTTGTATTTTATGTATGTACAGAAAAACATGAAGCTGGAACAAATAACTGGCACCATCCACGTGTTGAAGGACTCCGGTGTGCATTGACGCTACAGCAGGATCACATGATGTTCACAGCAAGCATTCCGAGACCATTGGACGTCACGGGACAAATTGTTTTTTTTTTTATTTGTTGTTGATGTCATTGTCAAAAAGAAATCCTTTTCGCGCACGTTTTTAATCCAGCAAGTTATATGTGTCAGTGGTGCCCTCGTAAAAAGGGGGCACTTGTCAGAAGTTAACCACGGTGGCAAATCCCACTTATTGATTCAGCCATGTTAGTAAAGGTGCATGGAGTTTGTGTCAGCCTGCTTGATGGGATTTGGAGCTGAATTCAGCATGTTGTGCTGTTCAGGTGACCTGCACGATGTAAAATGATCCACAGAGAACTAGCACCTGAAGGTATAACCTTCCTCCTTTCAGGAGGAAGTTCCCAATCGTAACCTTGAAAATGTCATGCTGTGAAAGCTGTTTAGACTTACTACATGAGCAATGCAGAGAGAACAGCCCATGCCTTGCAATGGTCAGGTGCTGTGCAAGCAGAAGATATAATCCAACTGACTTTTCATGTTTTAGACATCAGGCGTTCTAAGTTTTTTTTTAAATAAGTGATTCTGGAATGGTAACACTGGTAGCTGGAATTTGTGAGATAATGAGAGCTGGCTCAATTTTATTCTGATATGAAAGGATTGTGTTTTGACAGTGTAATTTGTGCAGTATTTAAATAAAAAAAAATGAATAGCTGTGATAACTGGAAGCAAAAGACTTTTTGTAGCCAATGTGTAAACAAGACTTTTTTTTGCTTTTCTCCAACACTCCCACATGAATGAGTTTATATGCAATATTTTTAATTAGAAATATGGACTGGGTTTGACAGCCCTCCGCTGGCATCTTTGAAGGTGGGGGTGGTCTCGTAAAATGCAGTGTGTGGCCTCCCTGCTATTTTTCCTGCCTACCTCCTGACCTGTGTCTCCCATTTTACAGGGGGCGGTAGAGGAATTGGGTGGCTTGCTTGCCCTTGTGCCAGTTGAGGCCCCTTTTATCCCGCTGCTTATTTCACTTTCAGCAGGGGCAGGTAACCTGGCAGCTTTTACTGAGTGCACTGGTGTTCAGCAAAGGGAGCGGTGGGTGTAGTAGCGGTGGGTGTAGTCATTTTTGGTGGGTCTGCTATGCCCATCAGAGACATTAATTATTTTTTCCCCCTCCCTCTTCCAAGGTCATAACACTCTCCCTTTAACCCAACCTCAGCCCCATTACCTCTGCTAGGGCTTGCCAGCCAGCTCCTCCTGATACCCTGAGTTTGCCTTTAGCGCCTCTCCTTTGGGCTCTGGCTGTAGCACCAGCAGTAGCTAGCGCTCAAACCTATAACTGCTTTGATCTGCAGCTCTCTAAGGTGGGACTTCTTCCCCAGATGGGTGTGGAATTAATGTCGTCCACCCACACCCCCCACCCCTGCCCCCGGCCAAGTTGCAGGGCAGTCCAGCCTTTCCGTGGGGGGGGGGGGGGGGGGGGGGGGGGGTGGGGGGCGGTGGTGGGGGGGCGGGGGTGGTGGGGGGTGGGGGGGGCGGTGGTGGGGGGGGGGGGGGGTGGGGGGGGGGGGGGGGGGGGGGGGGGGCGGGCGGGGGGGGGGTGGGGGGGGGGGGGGAGGGGTTGGGGGGGGGGGGGGGGGCGTTGGTGGGGGTGGGGGGGGGGGGTGGGGGGTTGTGTGGGGGTTGGGGTGGGGTGGGAGGGGTTGGGGGGGTTGGTGGGGTGGGGGGTGGGGTGGGAGGGGTTGGGGGGGTTGGTGGGGTGGGGGTGGGGTGGGAGGGGTTGGGGGGGTTGGTGGGGTGGGGGTGGGGGGGGGGGGTGGGGGTGGGGGGGGGTTGGGGATTGGGGTGGGGGGGGGGGTTGGGGGTTGGGGTGGGGGTGGGAGGGGTTGGGGGGGGGTTGTGGGGGTGGGGGGGGGTTGTGGGGGTGGGGGTGGGGGTTGGGGGGGTGGGGGGGGGGGTGGGGTTGGGGGGTTGGGGGGGGGGTGGGGGGTGTTGGGGGGCTCCTGATCAACTCTTTAGCCAGACGGGCCGGGAACATGCTGATGACCTGTAAAATCTAGCCCACGCTCACAAAACAACTTGAGCTAAGAGTTTCGATTGTTTATTTCTTTGAAGCAGGCCATTCATCATTTGTTTTTCCTTTAAGGTGTGTACTGTATATTGTACTGTAAATTTGTGACATTAAATTTAGTTACTTGCATTGCACCCTTTATTTGAGCATCAACATGCTTAAGTACACAGTCAAGCTATGCTTCCATTATTTATACAGAGGTTCACAAGCCCACAGTTGCAGATATCCTCTGACCAGTATCCACAATATCCTTAATACACTCTCGAGGGAAATTTGCTTTATTCTGGCTTTTCCTGGGCGAAGCTGCTGAGAACTCACTAGCTATGAATCCGAAGACGTCTTTATACATAACATGGAAACGGGAGACCTAACAAAGATTGGGTGACTGCTTTGCGGAACATCCCCCACTCGGTCCGCAAGCATGACCTCGAGCATCTGGTTGCTTTGCATGTTAATTCGCCACCTTGTTCTCGCACTCTCATTTCTACCCTCGGCCTCCAGCAGTGTTTCGATGCAAGCTTGAAGGACAGCACCTATTTTCTGATTAGGCACTTTACAGCCTTCCGGACTCAAGATCGCAATTCAACAATTCCAAGCCACATGAACTCTGTCCTCCCATTTTGATTCAATATTTTTTTTGCCATTTGCTGGTCTGGGTCTTGTTTCTCATTTTGGACTGAGCAGTTTGTTATTCTGCTATTTGTACTCGCTCTGGGCAAATGCTTTTTGTTACTACAACCATTACCACCCCCTTTGACAGAAGAAAAGACAAGTTTTTGTAAACTAACCTCACCTGCCCTATCCCAGACCTTCTCTTTTGTTGTTCCCTTCCCAACCTTCTCTTCTGAAGAAACCTTATTGACTCGATGTTAAATCTACTTTCTCCACAGATGCTGCCAGACCTGCTGCTCATCTCCAGCACCTTTTTTTCAGATTTCCAGTATAATGAGTATTTTGCTTTTAGTTTATATATGATAACTGAATGTATTATCCATATAGCATAAATGAATTCCCAATATGCTGTCTTCTTATGGGGTGACTATAACGATAATAGCCATAAGAGGTGAACCTTGAACTTCCACTGGAGAGTAAAACAAGATGTTGAGCTGCTACCTGCAGAATTACTCATTGTCATCAATCTACGTTCTTCCAGTCACAGCTAGGATAGATGATTCTTCACAATCATGGTAAGCAAAGCATTTTGAGAACGGAAAATCTAAATCTATAGTTAAAGCCAAGCAGAAAGCTGCAATGTAGTGCAAACCAAAGGTATAAAAATGAGGACTAGTGGAAATATTCAACAGGTTTATCTGAAAGAAGACCACCTGTTCGCATTTAAGCAGTGACTCATTTTCCAATTACTTCAGCCTAACTTTTGCAAAATGCTGCCTGATTTACGGTTAACTTTCATTTTTTATTATTTGATTAAAGATTAAATGAACTCAGTCTGACAACATACGATCTTTGGACTTTATGCAAAATGCAGGGTACAGTAGACCTTTCATTTTTAGTCTGTAAAACTAAGACCTGTATTTCGCAATGTACTGTAATAATTTGTGTACTGAAATATTCACTGCAATTTTTTTTTGATTTTGTCATGAATTTTATCTATCCTTATCACATCTTTCATTACACATTTTCTGCATTCAAAGTTCTTAGTTTACAAAATCAAAGCAAACTGGAATGGTGTTTAGGGGTGTAGCACAGTGTCAAAGGATACTGTAGATTGTTTTCATTCCGATCAGTCATCTGAACCTCTGATGTGTAATAGACACATAACTTGCGCCCATGTGTCACTTAATCTTCCTCCCACTGAATCACAAGATGCAGGAAAAATATGTAGACAGATGGCCTTTGGAAGTGCCTTATCATTAATTTCAGTGCAATATAATTTTTTTTTTGAAAATTGTCAGTGAATATTTCTATATTCACCATGCTTTCTAAAAACAGAACCGATGCTTTGCCACCTCAGCTTGTAGAAAGGCTGCATTGTGCTTGTTCCTTGCATCCGTGATTTGTCTTCAGACCTAAAAGTACAGCCAACAAGCCCCTACAGGCTGATTTTAACAGTCATGGTAGGTGGATAGTAAATGTCAAGCTGCCTAAGTCCTAAGACGGAAACTTGAAGCAGGCCCAACAACTATTTTTGCAATTTGTACTTACTACAAGATGCAGGCTTTGAATTTGGTGAAAAGAAGGCCACCAAGTCCTACAGGTTTCCTACAAAACTAAATTAAACCTTTATTAAGAAATGATTTTAAGCACATACATAGATCTACAAATTACTACTGTGATAACTTCTAAATCCCCTAATTAATCTAAACCCCAGTTACACCTCTGTTAAGGCAACAGTGAGACACACAGATTTTAATAGACCCAGGCAAAGTAATACACAATACCCTAAACAGTCAAATTCAGAGTGAGTTTCTCTTAGCTTTAATGCCTTGTAGACAGCAGCTTGAGGCTTAGATGCTGGAGGCTTTTCACACTTGTGTTAGATCTTAGAATGCCATTCCTTACACACAGCCTTCCCTCCTTTATACATATTTTCCACTTTGAATGCAAATTACCATTGTTTCACCACGGGCAGAATTTTGCTGTTGGTGTGTGGGGGTTGGGCCGACAAGTAAAATGACACACGATGATGTCGGGCATGCATCTCGACATCACCGCACGCTATTGCGATATTTCGGAGGGTGGGTGTGCTATGAGTTCCAATGTGTGCCTGCCATTAATTAGTGGGCCACTTAAGGCCCTTACACATTAATGGACTTTTTTCGCAGCCTGTGTGTTGCACGGGCACAAAGGGCAGGCGGGTAGGCCACATTTTTTAAAACCTCAGAGGGGTGAGTGGGCTTGCTGATATGAGTTGTGACTGCTTTATTTTTAAACTTACTGCTACTTGTGTGAACAGGACAATGTCAATACTCTTTGCTTTGACAGGAGGAACAGGCTTCAGTTGAGGAATCATAACACTTAGGGCCTTGCACGTATCAGACAACCTTCCCTTAGCCTGGGAATGGGGATTGTACTCTCACTGGAGGCACCCCCTCTGAGGAAGAAGGGAGGGCCAGAAGTGGGAGGGGGCCAGGAGTCCATATTCAGCCTCCAGGGGAGCCACCTGTGGGAGGACCGGTGCAGGCACAAGGGGCGCAGGGCCAACAGGAGGTCCAAGGCGGAAGGGGCTGCAGAAGACGCCTCTATCCTGCTGCCAGGATTTACAGGCGGCGATGCAGCTACCTCAATATGTCTGAGGTGCAGTGTCGAAGGAGGCTCCGACTCTCAAGGGAGACAGTGACCTCCATCTGTCAGATGATCAGTCCTGACATGAGCTCCAACCATGTGGGTGGACATCCCATGCCAGTGGCTCTGAAGGTCACAGTGGCCCTCAACTTCTATGCCTCCTGCTTTTTCCAGGGGTCGATGAGTGATCTTTGCAGAGTCTCCCAATCATTTGTCCACAGTTGTGTCAAGCTGGTGACAGACGCTCTGTTCAGGTGGGTATTGACTTTTTCATTCACTACCGCACAGACGAAGCCAGCTAGGCTGAGCGAGCCAGAGACTTTGCAACGATTGCTGGCTTCCCCCGTGTCCAGGGTGCTATAGACTTTACACATGTGGCCATCAAAGCGCCAGCAGGTGACCCCACAGATGGGCCTCCAACACACGCCAGGGCTGCAGGCTCTGTACTCGATACCTGACAGGAACATTTGCCTGGTTAGGGACATTAAACATTTAATGACTGCATACTTACGTACAGAAATCAAAGTCCATTAAAAAGTGTTGAGCAGTACACCTACTTAAAAACAACTCAGACGGGAGTCAAAAGAAAACCACCAGTGATAAGCCCTTCATGTGCCTAAGGTGATTTGCGTTTCTGTTTGCGGGTGCTATATCTAGATGCTCCCTCCTCACTGGCACCGGCATCTGAGACAGCCTGCTCGCTCTGCTGTCCTGTTGGCCTTGATAACCTCGGGGGGCATCTTCTGGCTCATGGAGCCTGTGCTGGCATCTCCTCAGTTGTTGCAGCCTCATCAGATGTCACGGTTACTGGCAGTGGGGCGGAGGAGCTGCTGCTGCTCTCCGGAGCGCCCTGAGAGGAGCTCGCAGAGACGCCAGGCAGCTCGTGCGCCAACGTGAGGCTGGACCTCCCCGCTCACCATTGATGGATGGGCACCAAGCTGGGATACTGGGTGCCCAATCCATCTCCCAGACTGGCACTGCCCAGCTGAGGTCAATGCCACTGTGAGGGCTTGCAGGTCCAAGTGCATCCCCAGGAAGAACAAGGGCAGCAGATAGATGGGAACCCCATCACCTGGACGTTCCCCTCCAAACCACTCGCCACCCTGACTTTGAAATGTTTCAGCGTTCCACCACTGTGGCTAGGTCAAAATCCTGGAGCTCGCCCCCAAACACTACTGTGGGTGTTCCTGCACCATATGCAGCAGATAGAGAAGGCAGCTCAGCACCACCCTCTCAGGGGCAACTAGGGATGGGCAATAAATGCTGGCCCACCCAGCGAAGGCCACCATCCCATGAATGAATGAATGCAAAAGCAGAGTTCTGAGTTGGTTGGTGAGAGAGGGGGGGGCCAACGTAACCGCTGTGCTAAGTGACCCATGCCAACACGGTACTCACCCTTCCCGATCGCCTTAAACCGCTTGCGGCACTGCACCCAGGTGCGTCTCACCACATCGTGGGAGCTGACCCTTTCTGCCACCTCCTCCCAGGCACATTGTGTTATGTGTGGGGGGTGGGGGGACTCCTCCTCCCGTCGCTTGGCACAAGGATGTCATGGCGTGCTGCCATCTCCTCGAAGAGGGCAGCGAGGCACTCGTCGGAAAATCCTGGGGCAGACTGCCCCGCCCACCTGCCCTCCCACTTGGCCTGCTCTCCAAGAGCGCTATCTGCCATCCTCCTGTCTGGCGTCAGTGGCATTAGGAAGGTTGCCTGCCCTGTTTTTGAATAGGGCCGCCAGGTCACCCTTGGACCCAGGGGTCTCTGGATTCCGGAAGATGCTATTGCTTAGATTTATAAGGAACGTGTGGCAATGATTGTATCAAACCTGCACTAATTTACATACCATTTCTGCAAAATTACTTTTGTAAACTAAAATATGAGTAAAACAATAAATATTTATGTGTTATTTTACTTAATTTTTTTAATGAGCTTTTCTACATTGGCATGCGAAGCACCTACAGCTGTGCAGGTTACTCAGACTTTCAGAATACCCCAGGGTGGCCATTCGATGCAGTCTGTATAATACTTCTGTGGACATTTTAGTCCTGATAGTTGAGGGGCGAGTGTGTCAGCAGCCAGTAACCTATAAAAATTGGGAAGGGAGACAGCAGGGCTGCATTGTGGGTGGGGAGGGTTGGGGAAGTGGTTCTGGGGCGGGCTGGCTGATTGTGACTTTGTTTGTTTGATGGGCTGGAGTGGGGAGGACATACTTGCTCCTCCAGGCCCACAGTCAGGTGCTGGAAAAGCACTTAACCTGCTGAAGCTGGCAGCCCCTGCCTTGCTCTAGCTGCTGGATTTCCTGAGCTCTGGGAGAGAGAGAGAGAGAGAGAAGTGGAGGGGGTTGGTGTGGTTGTAGGGACAAACACCAACCCCCCCCACTTCTCTCTCTCTCTTTCTCTCTCTCTACTCCCCCCCCCCCCCCCCCCGCCACCCACCCACACACACCTTAAACCAGCTTATATTTCAACTCTTTCTTGGACTCGAACTCAAGTTCTGTCGAAGGGTCATGAGGACTCGAAACGTCAACTCTTTTCTTCTCCGCCGATGCTGCCAGACCTGCTGAGTTTTTCCAGGTAATTCTGTTTTTGTTTTGAATTTCCAGCATCCGCAGTTTTTTTGTTTTTATCATTACATTTAAATGGCTACCAAAATCTGATGAACTCAGCCTCACGGGCATACTTACATTACTGAGCTGCCTCTCCGAAACAGGTTGCTCAACCACCCCCAAAACTGGCTACAGGCGAGCCAGAATTAGGCATATTGGTGATGGCTGGGCTCAGTGTCAAGATCGGGTTTCATATTTATTAACGATTTAACCTCCCAGCCCACTCCCCTGCTTCCCCAAAACACCCCATTTCCAACCGTCTCCCATTTGTTGTGGTGTGGGCGGAGTTTCAAAGTTTACTTCTTTATTCCCTATCTACCCAAGTTGGGCCGGGAAACTAAAACAAATGGGTTTGCTCCTGTTCAGGATGCGCAGCTCAAGTGTGTATGAAATGGATCCTGTTTCACATGTGCAATTCATAAATTTTGCTTTGGAAAACGTGGTCATTGATTTCAGTTACAGGCCAGCCAACTGGACATGTGACTGAAAATTGTCATCGGTACATGGCATTAGAAGAGGAGATTGAAAAAGATATAAAAACGCTTAAGATAGAAAGGGTAGGAGATAATAAACAGAGCAACCTTGGAGAGGATTGATGGGCAACTTGGTGTATTAGAAGGAGTTGGGGAATAGATAGCTGAGGCAGTATTACACATGGGGGAAACGCTTATGGGGGAAACCAAACTAGGGCCCATATGATAGATATTTTATTTATATATATATATATGTATATACATATACAGTAATCACAAAGAAATCCAATGGTAATTCAAAATAAACTTCTATACCCAATAGTTAGAATGTAGAACTTATTCACCTCAATTATTGTATGTAGTAATGACATAGACGCATTTTGGGGGAATCTAGATAAATACATTGGAAAGAAAGGAATAAAAAAACATAGAAAACATAAAAAATAGGAGTAGGAGTAGGTCATTCCTCCCTTTGAGCCTGCTCCGCCATTCAATATGATCATGGCTGATCCCCTATCTCTATACCATACTCCCACTTGTTCCCCATACCCCTGGATACTTTTAGAGTCTAGAAATCTATTTACTTCTTGAATACATTCAATGAGTTGGCCTCCACAGTCTTTTGTGGTAAAGAATTCCATAGGTTCACCACCCTCTGAGTGAAGAAGTTTCTCCTCATCTCAGTCCTAAATGATCTACCTCGTATCCTAAGACTGTTACCCCCTGTTCTAGACCCCCCCAGCCAGAGAAAACATCATCTCTGTTTCCAGTCTGTCCATTCCTGTCAGAATTTTATACATTTCAATGAGATTCTCATAGATTCATAGACGTTTACAGCACAGAAGGAGGCCATTTGGCCCCTCATGTCCACATCAGTCAGCAAAGACCTGACTACACTAATCCCATTTTCTAGTGCTTGGCCCATAGCCCTGGAGGTTATGCCAATGCAAGTGAATATCTAAATATTTCTTAAATGGTACAAGAGTTTCTGACTCAACCACCCTTTCAGGCAGTGAGTTCCAGACTCCTACCACCCCCTGGGTGAAAAAATTTCTCCTGGGCTCCCTTCTTAGTCTTCTACCTCTTACCTTAAATCTATACCCCCTGGTTATTGACCCCTCTACTAATGGAACAAGTGCCATCCCATCCACTCTATCTATGTCCCTCATAATCTTATACACCTTTATCAGGTCCCCTCTCAATCTTCACTGCTCCAAGGAAAACAGCCCCAGCCTATCCAATCTTTCCTCATAGCTCAGACCCTCCAGTCCAGGCAGCATCCTGGTAAATCTCCTCTGCACCCTCTCCAGTGCAATCACATCCTTCCTATAATGTGGTGACCAGAACTGCACACAGTACTCCAGTTGTGGCCTCACCAGCATTTTATACAGTTCCAGCTTAACCTCCCTGCACTTGTATTCTATGCCTCAGCTAATAAAGGCAAGTATCTCAAATGCCTTCTTAACCACCTTATCTACCCACCCTGCTACCTTCAGGGATCTGTGGATATGCACACCAAGGTCCCTCTGATCTTCAGTACTTTCCAGGGTCCTACCATTCATAGTGTAATTCCTTGCCTTGTTAGCCCTCCCCAAGTGTATTACCTCACAATTTTCCGGGTTGAATTCCATTTGCCACTGCGCTGCCCACCTGACCAGTCCATAGACATCTTCTTGCAGCTTACGGCTATCTTCCTCACTATTTACCACCCTACCAATTTTTGTTTTATCCGCGAACTTCTTGATCATACATTTAAGTCCAAATCATTTATGTACACCACAAACAGCAAGGGCCTCAGCAGAACCCCACTGGAAACAGACTTCTAGTTACAGAAACATCCCTCTACCATCACCCTCTGCTTCCTGCCTCTTAGCCAGTTTTGGATCCAACGTGCCACTTTGCCTTGGATCCCATGGGCTCTTACTTTCTTGACCAATCTGCCATGAGGGACCTTATCAAAAGCCTTGCTAAAGTCCATGTAGACCACAACAGATGCATTACCCTCATCAACACTCTTGGTTACCTCCTCAAAAAATTCGATCAATTTGTCAAACACGATCTTCCCTTAATAAATCCATGCTGACTATCCTTGATTAATCCGTGTCTCTCCAAGTGCAGATATATTCTGTCCCTCAGGATTGTTTCTAGTAACTTCCCCACCACTGAGGTTAAACTAACTGGCCTGTAATTTCCTGGTCTACTCCTTCCTCCCTTTTTTAATAATGGAACAACCTTAGCAGTTCTCCAGTCCTCTGGCACCTCACCTTTGGCTAGAGAGGATTTGGAAGTCACTGCAGGGCCCCTGATATCTCTTCCCTTGCCTCTCCCAACAGCCTGGGATACATCTCCTCTGGGCCTGTGGATTTATCCACTTTTAAGGCCGCTAAACTCGCTAATGCCTCCTTTCTCTCTATATTAATTTCCTCTACCCTCATCCCCTTCATTCTTCTAAACTTCAGTGAAAACAGACCTAGTCGGCCCAATCTCTCCTCATACAATGCTCCTGCCATCCCAGGAATTAGTCTGGTGAACCTTTGCTGCACTCCCTCGGTGGCAAGTATATCCTTTCTTAGGTAAAGAGACCAAAACTGAGCACAATACTCCAGGTGTGGTCTCACCAAGGCCCTGTAGAGCCGCAATAAGACATTCTTGCTCCTGTACTCAAGTCCTCTTGCAATAAAGGCCAACATACCATTTGCCTTCTTAACTGCTTGCTGCATCTGCATGCTTGCTTTCAGTGATTGGTGTACAAGAATACCTAGGTCCCATTATACATCAATATTTCCCAATCTATCACAATTTAAATAATACTCTGCCATTCTGTTTTTCCTATTGAAGTGGATAACCTCACACTTATCCATGTTATACTGTATCTGCCATGTATTTGCCCATTCACTCAACCTGTCTAAATCACCTTGAAGTCTCTTAACATCCTCCTCGTCGCTCACATTCCCATCAACTTTTGTGGTATCAGCAAACTTGGACATATTACATTTGGTTCCTTCATCCAAGTCATTGATATATATTGTGAATAGCTGAGGACCAAGTACTGGTCCCTCAAGAATTAGTTTATTTGCACACACTCAGAAAACAGTGGAGGGGAGGTGGGGTTGTTATGTAGCCCCCTGTGCATTCATGCAGTAAAGAGGGATAGAGAAACAAAGATTTACAGGGCAAAGACCACAGATAAAATAATTATTGCTTCAAGTGTGTCCAGAGTCCAGTATCAAAAGTCACGTGGTCAATTCCTTCACAGAGGTTGGTAGGTTGAAAACTGATACTGGATAATTCACTTTTCCTGTAGAGATGACATCCATGAAGACATAGGCACACAGAAATGAATGATTCTTTTCGGTAATGGTATAAGATGTCTAATAGTTCCAGTAGAAACAATGTAGATGGGGCCAGACATTCAAGCCTGGACAAAGTCCTTTCTCTGTGCTGCTGTTAGGTAGGCTGTGCTTTGCAATTCTACAAGGCAATATTCCACCAGCTAGGGTGGGGGGGGGTCATGTCACATGACTCCCACCAATCCATTTTGGCTTTGGGGTTCACAACCACGGTATATCAAAAGCCCATCTTCATTGGTCAATATTCTTACAGTTCCACATGCTATAAGATGGTTCTTTTCAGCAACCTTGTAAATAGGGCCCGATCCATTTGCTCACCAGGCAAGCTTGATGCTGAAGTAGGGCACATCAAAGGCATCCTGCAGCATAATGGCTACCCTGACCAGATCATTTTGCGCTGTATAACACGCAAACTCATGAATGGGCCTAAGGCCATCACTTTTGGTCCTGAAAAGTGCCCATTCTACCTCAGATTACCCTGGAAGGGCAAGAAATCTCAAAAACTTGAGCAACAGGTGAGGCTAGCTGTCTCACGCTGCTATTATGCAGTAGCAACACGAGTGGTATTGGCCACTAACAGGATGCTGTCATCAAGCCATAAAGATGTTCTGCCTATCACACAAATGAGTAATGTGGTATATGAATTTCAGTGTTAGTTACATAGGCCGTATGTCCCAAAGATTGGTGGATCATATCAAACAGCATGTTGCAGCCACTGTTCATAATGGGCAGCGTACTGATTGTACTCAACCAGCTCGTGCATGCAAAACTCAAACCATAGAGTCCAACATTCGATGTGACTCTGTGATTGGGCAAATTTGCTGAATAATCCTCAATGTGCTAAGAATTATGCTGACAACCAATTTAAGATTGTCAATTGGCTCACAATGTGGTGCATTTGCATGTACTGGAAGCTACATATATTAATACACAGGACCCCGTTCTTTGCAGACAGAAAGAACTTGTACACAGTTGTTTCAGCTAAACAAAATGTGACAGCCATTCGCTGACTCATTCCTCAGGGCAATGCCTTGACTAATCAGGGTCAAGCTACCTGGTTTAAATTTCAAACATTGCTTGGCTGGTGCGTTCTCCATGGCAACATCTCTACCAATCAGAGTCCACTTGCCAGCCAATCAGCACTCTCTTCGCACACAGTATAAATTGTCATTTTCCCCATATATTGGTAGTCTTGCAAAATGTCTTGATGACTGCAAGATGAAAAGTTTCAACGTGTCTCTTTTTTCAGCAGTATTTAAGTTATATTTTGTTAGATGTTACTTGTTTATAATGATTCCACAGGCATGATGAAACACACAGAAGGTGTTATGAGCTTGCCTTCCTGTTCTGCACGTATCTTCAGTTTGGTAAAATATTAGAATCTCAGTCTTCCATTAACTAACAGTATGC
Organism: Carcharodon carcharias; assembly: GCF_017639515.1. Taxonomy (NCBI): domain Eukaryota; kingdom Metazoa; phylum Chordata; class Chondrichthyes; order Lamniformes; family Lamnidae; genus Carcharodon; species Carcharodon carcharias. Next base: position 143,762,888 of record NC_054480.1, read on the forward strand.
AGTTATCAGTTAACTTTAGCAGTCTAGATTTTCTTCTTCTCACTGCCTGATTTTCGGGTTGTACCCATACACCTGGCAGCATAAAAAGCTGGCAGAGTTCCCACCCTGCTAATTGAATAATCATAAACTTTGTCCATTGATGGACAGGGACAGGGCAACGGAAATATTTGCCTCAAAATATTGGGTGTGTTTCCTTAAAATTTATCTTGTTGGTGGGTGGGAGAAGGGGTGGAATCTCTCCTCCTGCATGCATTTCTTGCTATTCCAATGATGCATGAAATACATGACACCCATTTGAAATGGGTCTCCAGAGTTGTTAGTATAGACAAGTATAGCGGAGATCATGAAAATGACACAATAATATAAAGACAAGTTTGTTTCATCCATTTCCCAACCTCCTTGGCACAACTAAGAGAGATGAATAAAAGCAAAATACTGCAGATGCTGGAAATCTGAAACAAAAACAGAAAATGCCATAAAAGCTCAGCAGGTCTAACAGGTGGGGAGAAAAACAGAGCTAACATTTCCAGTCCATATGACTCTTCTTCAGAGCTAAAATGGATGAATGAATTGCTTCCCAGATGTCATGCTTTCAGTGGCAAAAAGAGGACACCTCAAGGTGGACAAGAACCGGATTGACCATATCCATCAGAAAGCCACCAATCATTTCAAAATCAATTTCCTATTGGTTGATACGGAACAGCGAGGTTCATACCTCACAGAGGTCACATACTGATTAGTCAGCAGAAGCTCTTTGTGAGAAGAATTGTCAGAGCTCCTTGCAGAGAATGACAGAGAGCCTATGACAGATGTGCTGACATCTGTGTGAACATGCAAGGGGGTTTGGGTAATCTCAAGGCAGCACGGCAGAAATGGCAACTCCAGCGTAGCTTGTGGGGGATCCACCAAAGGACAAATATTGCAAACACAGGTGCAGTTTTATTTAACACTATTGTATTTTTCTTCTCCTGATCCCTTGGTTAGGTCTTAATGCCTCTATTGAAGAACATCAGTGCGACATCACACTTGCTCCTTCCACTGAATTAGTTGTCAGAAGGAAGAGGATATTACGAAGCAGACAACGTGGACCCTTTACCCTCACCAAGTGCAAGCACTGGGGAAGGAAATTTTGATGTGGGGACACTGTTTTGCCCAGCGAAGGTATTTGCTATTCATAACTTCAAACATGGACTCTGTTCCTGTGAAGCTTCTGGAACTACCTAACTATATTTTAAAATGAAAGTGACCAAGAGGTCAGACAGTCACAGCCTTCAGAAAATTCTAACTGATTCAGTCTGGGTAAGTGGCCTCCCCCTTGGAATAGACATAACTGGACAGCACTCCTCTGGGGAACTAATGGCTGCCATTTTCGAAGTTTGCTCCCAACACAGGATCAGTGGACTCCTAGACGCTGTGTCTCCAGGTTTGCAGTTTAACAAAGGAAAGCTAACATAACCAGTTAACCAACAGTTAAGTATGAAAGACAATTATCTCCTATTGTGTAATGATGGTTTTGGACTTTCAAACCGGTCTAGTTGGACAAGGCCAGTATTGGTCACGTGATCAAAACTGATCCAGAAGAGATCTGGGCCATCTTTGAACAACAAATGCAGGATCAACAGCAGAATTCCAGTTGCACCTTTGCCTTAAAAGCCTGGAGACTACATCACCTTAAAGTCTTCCAGCCTGTCTCCTTTTCAAGTCCCCCAGTACAGAAACTTGACCACCTGATAAGAAATCCAAGTAACCAACTTCGAGACTTACTGAATAATTCAACTCTTTGAGGAAATCCTGCAACAACTCTGACATATGACTCCGGCTATTTGAATCTACCTAGACTAACCCCTCAAGAGTGAATACGCCATCTTCAACAGGCCCACAAATTATGCTTCTTTCCTAAGATGATCCAAGCATGTGAATGACAAATTGTTCTTTTGGGCTGAATTTTCCAAGAATGGCACTAAGTGCGGTAGCGGGCGGATAAAATGGAGTCCTACCCGCTGATGAAAATGGCGGGTTTTCACGCCGTATCTTCCCGCGCCCACCTCGCTATATATTCACTCTCGCGAAACACACCATTTCCATGGCGGGCAGGCACTCATTTGCCGCTCACTATCACCCCACTGTTGCATCACACCGGCCGCCATCTTTAAAAGGCAGCCGCCTGCAAAGCGCTCATTGCCATCAGCTCACCACCGCTGTCTGGGAGACACGGCCAGCAAAGGCAAAAAGACTGCAGCCCCCCCACCCCGCTTCAACGACGTGTCCTTCGAGCGACTGCTGGATGCCATGGAGGCCGCCGGGGTGTGTTCTACCCCCGCTCCGGATGGGCAGCGAAGTCACCAACCCGGCTTGGGAGGCAGTGGCAGTGGTGGTCAGCGCCAATGCCCTTCAGAAGAGGATAGCTACCCAATGCCACAAAAGGATGAATGATCCCCTCCATTCTGCCAGGGTAAGTCGCTCTTTTCATCACTCCCGACTCACACACTCACAAACCCATCACACACCCACGGGGCCCTCACTCACTGAGTGTAAGGGACATGACCATTCACTCTCTCACACACGCCGTCATTGTCCTCATCCCGTCCATGGGACCACTCACCACCCACACAGACCAGGCACACTTATCATCTGGCTCGGCAGGGGTCCTGTACACTCTCCCCATCTCTATCCATGCAGAACAAACTGGCTCACAACAGGAGGGAAAGGTCAGAGACAGGTGGAAGGATGCCGGAATTCAAAGTTCTCACACGATTTGAAAACAGAGCCATCCAGCTGGCCGGCGATGACCGGTACCGGTCCTGTACTGACAGTGAGGTCGGAGCTGCTTTACCAAGTGAGGATCCAGCAGTGCAACATCCATCAGACAACCATGCTGTGAGTGATGTGTCCTCTGTTGCAGACCACTGCCATGCACTCATTATCTCCCCTTGCTTTCACAGGTACATCTGGGAAGCAGCAAATGGAGTCCATAATCCAGGGCCGCCAATCTCCAAAGAAACTTCCGAAGAGGAATCTGAAGGCACCCCCCCCAAAATACCGTCACAGCACTCGCCCACACTCTCCACCAGTGCAGACACACACCTCGGTGGGACCTAGCTTTAGAGTAGCCTCGGGACAACGATCTGGTGAGCACATCGCACTGTCTGATCCACAGCAGGCGGAGGCAGGGACTTCCCACATCCCCAGCACTCGGAGGACTGCTGGACGCCAAGATGTTGCTGAGTCCGAGTCAGATGATGAGCCGCTGGACTCGGTCACGTCACAGTTGCTGGACCTGCAAAGGCAAGCTCGGGAACATCAGGAAGGGATGTCCGCTGCACTCCTCAGATTGCAAGGCACGATGGAGGAGTCCGTCCATCTTCAGCCTGAGGTGATAGCGCCGGCATTGCCAAGGCACCGAGGTCAAAACTGGCAGAATGGCAACCGCCATGGAGACCTTGGTCCAGGACGTCACTCCTGCTCTGCTGCACGGGCTGAACTCCATCACTGATGCCACAGTTGGCCTCCAACAGTGTGTATACGAGAGAGGTGCGGGGTAGTTCGATCTCACTCCAACTTCCCCTTCCACTCATGGAGTCAGCGAGGGGCCTTTGGGCACCCATAGGGAGGAGGATCAGCAGGTGCACGCTCCGGGTCCATACACCTAGGTGATTCTCGGAGTAATCGGCCCATCTGACTCTCTTCCTCCTGTGACCTCTGCAGCTCCAGCTCCACAGGCCGAGGAGGGGGCCACTTCCACACAGCAGGACCCTGAAAGCAGTCCTGGCCCTCCAAATCTCAGCCCTCCAGAGGACGCCCGTCAAGGTCAGCAGGCTGTCTCCACCTCCACTGTGGATGTCCGAGGAGCACCAAGACGTAACGGCAGGGTTAGGACAGTTAAGGAGAGTTAGTTGCACAGTCTGGGCACGGGTGTTAATCACCTGTACATACTGTTCACTATTGTCAATAAACTCCTAAGAATGTCACCCTGCCTGTGGCTCCTTGTTCTGATGAGCAGTGTTCTTGTCACTCAGATGTGAAACCTTTCTGCACAAGATAAAGGCAGGTGTCTCAGTCCAGGGCCTCTTCCCTGTGTCTGTGCAGCCTTCAGACCACAGTGATGGTCCAGCCTCACACTCCCTGGAAACATTACTGATGCCTGCACCTCGATTGTGCTGGTTATTGCTGCCAGAATGTAGTGGGCAGGCGTCACAGAGTTCCCTTATTCTCTCTGTGTGCTCTCAGCACCTTTAATGTGGGACTGGCCCCCATCTCTTCAGCATCTATGACCAGTGATGCTATGCACCAGCTCCTGAAGGGCTGAGGTGCTGAAGACAGACACAGCATCAGATGCGTCTAAAGTTTCATGGCTGTGTCTCTGAGATGACCCTGATCACAGAGCACAAGCGAGCTGCCCTCGGCCAGACAGGAGTCAGACATTCACAGAGACAATGTGAAGATCTATGGAATGTCCTCACTGCATGTCATCATCATCTTCCTGCAATCGAGCGACTATTAGGGCCTCCACTGTGTCTCCATGACAGGAGCATTCTCACAGAGGGTATTGGTGCTGCCATAAACCAGACTGGAGTCAAACGTTCACAACTGCGATGTGAGGATCTATGGGGACACCTCACTGCATGTCGTCATCATCCTCCACAAATCTAGCAGCTATCAGGGCCTCTCAAGCTCACCTGCCTTGGTTAGACAATGCGAGGGCCTCATTCCCATCATCGTCACCTCCGAGGGCCCCCTCACCCTCATCCCCATCAGCGTGCCCCTCATCAAAGGAGACCTCCAGCTCCTCCATCTTCTCCTCAGCCAGCTCCTCTCCCTGTTAGATTGCCAGGTTGTAAAGGGCACAGCAGACGACGATGATGTGTGACACCCTCTGTGGACTGTATTGCAGGGCTCCACCAGACCGGTCCAGGCACTGGAACCACATCTTCAGTATCCCGATGGTCTGCTCCACCAAGTTGTGAACTGCAGCATGAGCCTCATTATAGCGTCGCCCTGCTGCAGCCTGAGCCCCACACGGGTGTCATCAGCCACAGCCTCTGCTGTCCCCGAGGAGCCATCCCTGCAGCCTCTGGGGACCCTGGAAGACTGCAGGGATCTGCGAGCTACTCAGGATGTAGGCGCCATTCACACTCCCTGGAAACCGTGTGCACACCTGCAGGATGGTTGCACACCAGCTGCACATTCAGTTAGTGGAAGCCCTTGCGGTTGATGAAGCGCACCGAGTGTAGCGACAGAGACCTGAGCGCCACATGAGCGCAGTCAACCCTGCACCTGTGGGATTCCCGAGATCCGGGTGAATCCAATGGCCCTGGCATCCTGGCTGTCCCGGTCCCGGGCAAAATGCACAAAGTTGTTGCCATGGAGAAGGTGCACCCGTGACCTCATGGATACATTTGTGGGTGGCAGATTGTGAAATCCCACAGAGGTCACTTGTGGAGCCCTCAAAGGAGCCACTTTGAGCACCGCAGTCACTTTCACAGCCACTGGCAGTGGATGCCCTCCATGTCCCCTTGGCGCCAAGTCCTGTAGTAAGTGGCAGATGTGAGTCACCAGCTCCCTAGACCTGTACAGTCGTCAGCGACACTGGTTCTCAGTCACCTGCAGGAATGGCAGGCGGTGTCTATAGACCCTGGGTATCGCTAGGCGCTGACCAGCCATGGCTCTCTGTCGCTCCTAGGCAGCATGTGCAGGAGCCCCTGCTGCCCCTTCTTCATGAGGTTGCTGCTCCTGCCTTTGCGCGGCCAGGAGTCTCAGTCACTCTCTCCTCCATCTTCTATGTTCTCTGTCGGCCATCAGGCACACAGCTAGGTCTTCAGGATCCATGATCCTGACATGGTCCTCCTGCAGCATGAAAGAGAGAGAGAGACGTGGTTATCATGGCTGGACTTAGCACCTTCCCTGTCCCTGTGTCACCCCCCCCCTTAATGCTTCCCGAAGAGTGCTGGTCACCCCTCGGATGGCCAGAGGTGAGTGTGCTGCATGACTGCCCTGTCAACCTGCGACATGGGGGACACTGGTCCAAACCGAGAGGCTGAGGTTGCAAGGGGCTGTGAGCACCTCCAGCAGTGACTGCTACATGGCCAGCGTTGGTGAGGAGATTGTACATCGTGTGCAGTCCAACTGCTCCGCGGTCCAATAAAGCGATGGTCACATTGAAGTCTGTGCCGGGTGTGTGGGGGGACGGTGGGGAGGGTAAGGTATGGAGCGCTTGGTGATCCTTTGGCGCCTCCGCATTGCTTGCATGGGAGGGCAGGTTAGGAGCCCAACCCCAATCATATCACTGTGGCTGTGCCCGATCTGTCTCACTTCCAGAGGCCTGGTCAGTTTATACAGGTGTCCCTAATGAGTGGCCGTTTCCCTCGCTTACCCTGCCCCCCCCACCTCGCTTGTCTATGTGCAGCACTTGCCCCCAGACACCCCCCCACCCCTCAGCAGTCGCCTGTGGGGAGAAGGCATCAGTTCCCCACCCCCCCCCCCCCCGGAGCCCCCGAGGCCTGTAAACAGCGGGTGAGCTGTGGTGAACGCTGCTGCGCACTCACCTCAGTTCCCCCAAAGTGAAGGCTGCCAAGTGCACCTTGCCTGCGTGCTCTTGTGAAACACCTTGACGTGCTCTCTCGCCAATGTGGACGGATGATACGGTGGGATGGCCTTTTACTGATATGCTAATATATTACAATTAGCTCCCCGCTGACTGATGGTGGGAAATGCGGCTCACTGTCAGCGGGCTGAGAAGAAGATTGAGACCAGCCTACACACCGTCACGGAGTGCGTCCCACTATATTGTCCACGCCTGCTGCCCGGGGGGCCGGGAAAATTCCGCCCTTTGTTTGTAATAGATAAAAGTGCACAATCTTTTCCAACTGTAGCTTCCTTGAGTGTGTGTGTGTGTGTGTGTGTGTGAATGAACGACATAGCATTTAGATTTTTCAGGGTGAGTGTGTGAATAAATAATCCTCTTTATTTAAAATCACAAAAGTCTGCTGCTGGATCTTCAAATTGACCATATGCAACAGTGGGCTTAGAAACACACACATCTATCTTTTCCAAAAAAAACACACTGATTATGGATAGAGGGGAAGGGAACTTGGGGGCAGTTCAGCTTAACTTTCCTCCACTGTCCATAACACATACTTATGTGGAGTATACAAATACACTGATTTACATCTTCTTTAGAATTTGGCATAAACATTTTTTTGTCAAAAGGAATATATGAATCTTGGGAGTGGACATGTAGGACTGGTGGCAAAGGCTTGGGATTCTGCCCAACATCTTGGTACAGGGTGGGTGTAGTACAGAGAGAACCATAGGTCCATTTATGTCGGGCTGCTTTTTAACTTGAAAGTCCTGTTAATCTATACTTGACACATCAGTCTGCCTCTTACAATACTCAGAGAGTGACATTTCCAGCCTTCTGGTTGAATGCATCCAGAAGGAACACTGTGATCCATAAACGCATAAACCTAGTAAGGAACACTAGTCAGGGGGCACCAGACCATTCTTTAACCCCTTTAACTTAACTCTTCATTTCAGAATCACATGGAGATGTAATGTTCATTTCTAAGGTTCATATAATGACTAAAATTTAGTTTGCCTGAGCAATTTTTCATTCACCAGTTCAAAATATATTAACAGTTACACAAGCCAAATACCCCTTTTAGGATAAAAGCAAAACAAAAATAAAAATACCTGGAAAAACTCAGCATGTCTGACATCTGCGGAGAGGAACACAGTATGACTCTTCAACAGAACTAAGTAAAAATAGAAAAGAGGTGAAATATAAGCTGGTTTGGGGGGGCGGGGGAGGGGTAGAGCGGGATAGAGGGCCAGTGATAGGTGGAGATAGTCAAAAGATGTCATAGACAAAAGGACAAAGAGTTGTTGAAGGTGGTGATATTAAAGCGGGTTTTAGTATACACCTTGTCAAACACCAGGAGAGAAATGGAAAGCAATGAAGGTGAACAAAGGCAAAAGAGAGATACGGAAATCCTGTCGGAGAAAAGAGCATTACTCCTTCTAGGTAGGCATTCCTTGAAGAGAGGTGGCAGTCAATTAAACACTAAGATAAAAGCAAAAAACTGCGGATGCTGGAAATCCAAAACAAAAATAAAAATACCTGGAAAAACTCAGCAGGTCTGGCAGCATCTGCAGAGAGGAACACAGTCAATGTTTTGCGTCCGTATAACCCTTTTAGGACATGTGATACATTAGTGACTAAATGAGCTAATTGTTTCTTGCCAAAGCTATCAAATAAATCAGACATCAGAAACATGAACCAACATTCCTTTATCAACACACTTATGATAGCAAAGTAACAGCATTAGAAAAGTAACCATTAACAAATGCACCAGGTATTTGAGCATCTGTGGTCAACTAGTATTTCTTTGAGAACAAAAGCAATTTAAGTTGTATCACAAACTCTACACTACCTGGGAGTCCCAGCATACAAAATAAAGCTATGCTCATGTCCAAAACTGCTATATTGTTGGGAAGGTTAATTTACAGTTAAGCTCCTTGTTTAGCTGGCACGTTAACAGATTTCTGTTTTCATTAAAGCAAGGCTGACAAGGTTCAAATCGAGAGATTCTCAATTGAATGTGAGTCTCCACGTTTGGTTACGTTCCCAAACATAGTAAATACTAAAGTGCCGGGTTTATCAAACAGCCCCACTATCTTCACTAGCATTTCAAGAACAAGTTACCCCCAAATGGTCATCTGTATTCCCAGAGGTTGCTTGAGAGGGAGCAAACCTGGCAGTCTTATCTACCTGTTCCTGGACTATCCTGAGAACCTCTTTCTGTCTGGATTAAAACCTTCATTACAAAGCTGAATACAGAGTAAGGGCATGTGCCTTATGGTAATCAGGGATCTGCCTAGTGAAGCATCAACAAGAGCAATCAGAGATCCTAAGTTATGGAACAGCAGTACATTTCTAACATTATAATCTTCCCAATAATGTTTCAGCAAATTTGAAATAGTGTCCAGTGTTCATTCTTGTCTGTAATCTTCTGTTTATGTAATTTATTCTTGTTGAGTGTAGCCTAAACTTCCCGAGCCACAGGTATTGACAAAACATTTGAATCAGATGTCTGTGTAGTACTGCCATAGTTTCTGTGTAAAGTATCTCTTTTATTTTTAAGTCTACATTTATATCCTTACTGTCCTTTTCAGTTTGGAAAGACACCATCTGAAGGCATGTTTAAGCATATTTGAATAAACTCGGAAGTACCAAATTTATTTGCTTAAGTTTCATGTCTATATTCCTTGTAACTAATCAAATAAGATTCTGCAGCAAAAGCAAAACACTGAAGATGCTGGAAATCTGAAATAAAAACTGAAAATGCTGGAAATACTCATCAGATCAGGCAGCATCTGAATTCTGGAGCACTTTTGTTGACTTGAATTGCTCACCATGTAACTTCCCTTCTTGGCTCCCATTTTAGCTGATATTGTTAACTATTCTCTCCTCTCAGGCACTTTCTGCTCTCTTCCAAATTTGCTGTCATCATACATCTCCGTAAAAAGCCAACGCTTGATCCTTCCAGCCTTGCAAATAATTATGCCATCTCCAAATTTCCTTTCTTCTCCAAATTCCTTGAATGTGCTGTTGCCTCCCAAAATGTACCCATCTTCCCCGTAACTCCATGTTTGAATCCCTCCAATCAGTTTACCGCTCTTTCCCCAGTCCTGAAATTACTCTTGCCAAAGACACAAATGGCACTCGAAGTGACTGTGACAAAGGTTAGTTATCCCTCCTTCTCCTACTCAGCCTGCGTGATCAGCCTTTGAAATGGCTGATTACAACATCTTCCTCAAAACTGCTCTACTGTTGTCCATCTGGTTGGGTCTGCACTAATCTGATTCCATTCTTAACCATCCAGTCACAACCAGAGAATCACCTGCAGTCCAATCACGCACTGTTACCTGTAGTGTGTCCCAAGGATCTAACCTTGGCTGCCTCTTTCTCATCTACATGCTTCCCCCCCTCCAACCCCTGGTGGCATCATCTGAAAACACAGAGTCAGCTTCCACATGTAATCTGACCCACACCCAGCCCTACTTCACCACCACCTGTCTCAACACCTTCACTGTCTCAGATTTTGTTAGACTACTTGTCTGATATCCAGTACTGGATGAACAGATTTTTCTTCTGACTAAATATTGGGAAGACTGAAACCCATTCGATCTCCACCACAAATCCCATTCCCTCATCACCAACCGCATCCCTCTCCCTGACAATTCTCTGAGGCTGAACCAGACCATTCTCAATCCCCTGAGATGAACTTCCAGTGACATACGTGTGCCATCATTAAGACTTAAGACCTCCGTAGCATCACTGACACTGCCCCTGCCTCAGCTCATCTCCTGCTGAAACCCTCAGCCATGCCTTTCTTACCTCTACACTTGACTATTCCAATGTACTCCTGGCCAACCTCCCAGATCCTACCGTCAAAAAACTCAAGGTCATCCAAACTCTGCTACCTGAGTCTTAACTCACACCAACATCCATTCACCCATTCCCACCCCATCCCCAATGGCCCCTGACTTACATGAGGCAGAAGCTTGATTAAAATTCCCATCCTAGCATTAAAATCCCTCCATGGCCATGCTTCACTCTCTCTTTATATTCGCCTCCAGCTCCACAACCTTCCAAGATATCTGTGCTGCTTTAATTCTGGCCTCTTGTGAATCACTGATTTTAATCACTGCACCAGTGGTGGCTGTACCTTCAGTTGCCAAGACTTGGCTCTGGAATTCCATCTCCAAACCTACAAGCCTCCCTATCTCTTCTCCTCCTTTAAGATGTCCCTTAAAATCTACCTCTTTGTGGAAACTTCAGGTCGCCTGCCCTAGCATCTCCTTATGTTACTCCTGGAAGGAAAAAAAAACAGTTCGGACCAATTGAAGCCTGAACTAGTCTGAACTGGCACCAATTGGTGCTTAGCTGGTCTGAACTGGATTTTAATGGAAGCGTAACAAACTGCTAATTCCACTGGACCCTTTGGAAATCCAGTAGGGGCTTCCAGTTTCCGAACGGTCACCAGTATAGGCACCAGTAATTCACAGCCAGCTTGAGCTGGTACCTATTGTAATTCTGGCAAGAAGGTCATTCAGTCTTTCCCTTGCCCTGCACCCCCCCTTCCCCCCCTCCCCACCCCCCCAGGTCTCTGTTTACAGGTCTGGCTGGAAACTAGAAGTGATGTTTTCGATCTGGCCCGCTGCACATTTGAAGTTGGCGTGGGAACTGCCAGGACAGTTAGAGGGAGGTGAGTATTGGGGATCAATAGAGGTCAGGGTGGGGTAGGGGATGGTGTTAAGAGAAGTCGGGGGAGACCCAGATCGGAGAGAGGTTAGATAGGGGAAAGGCCCGGGGGTTCAGCGGTATCAGCGGGGCCAAAAGGTTGCAGACTGGAGAGAGGGAGCTGGGGAAAAGCTTAGAGGAGGGAGGGGTGTGGCGGGAGAGTTTAGGGAAGGGAGGGGGCTTGGGAGATTTTGGAGGCTGGAGGGAGGGGGCTTGGGGGAGAGTTTGGAGGCTGGAGGGAGGGGGTTTGGGTGAGAGTTTGGAGGCTGGAGGGAGGGGGCTTGGGGGAGAGTTTGGAGGCTGGAGGGAGGGGGCTTGGGGAGAGTTTGGAGGCTGGAGGGAGAGGGGGAGAGTTTGGAGGCTGGAGGGAGAGGGGGTGAGTTTGGAGGCCGAAGGGCGAGGGGGAGATTTTGGAGGCTGGAGAGAGAGAAGGGGCAGAGAGCCCTCCAAGGGAGGGGGGATTGGGATTGGGTAGCTGAGGGGAGATATGGAGTGGGGATAAGGGAGACCTGCTTTTTGTAACTCAGGAGAAAAGAGCTTGTTTTTGGCAATGATTTCTCAAATCAATCCAACCCATATCTCTAGGAACCAAAGATGGCTGGTGCAGCAAAGTTCCTTAAGCCTGATTCCTGGGTGATAAGCAAGTCTGTAGGATTGTGTCAATTAAAGAGGACATTAAAGAGTTTGATCCCAAGACAGGTCAGGAATCAAATGTGTACAAGATAAGGTGGGTCCAGGTAGGCATTGGCGTCTCAATTGACTGTAATCCGGGGAAGGAGGACCGGTCACAGGATGATGTCTTTTATAATGCACAGGTCCTTTTGCTTAGAGGTAAAGCTCAATTAAAAAGTTGAATCTTTGTGCTCATGGCCATTGCAAATTATGGGTGTCTTTGAAACATGTTGAGGTTTTCTCTCTTGGTCTGCAGAGTCCTGTGAATGTCTCAAGGAGCAGGAGGAATCAACGTGCATGCAAATCCCAAATGTTTGGGGCACCACTGTAGAGAGTGACAGCAGTGCCAATGATGCACCCCTCGCAACCCTTCAAGTGCAGAGGGCATTGGAAGATGCTACTCTGACCAGGGTACACATGCAGCTCTCTACTCATTGGATGGGATTTCCCAGGCTCACCTGCTGCCAGGATTGTCCAGTCCCACCAAAAGTCAGTGGACGTTTGGCTGGACAGCCACACCCCCCGTCACAGTGGAGCCAGGAAATCCCGGCCATTGTTCATCATCATGTTAGCTAATCGCATATTCATGCAGACCTGCATGAACAATGGTAATTCTGTTTTTGTTTTGAACAATGATGTGCCTAAACGCAAATAGTGCGTGGAACTTGTCTGCCTGCTCACATCAAAGACACCAACAACCTTAATAACATCTCTTTTCTTTCTCCTGATAGAAAGATAAGGTTGCATGAACATATGCTGCCTGAGGCAAGAAGCGGAGAAGCGTGATGTCCCAACACCAAGCGATCAAGAGTAATAAAGCCAGTAATTCCAGGGCAGCAATGCAGCTGGAGGATTGCGCAGAACTTGCCCAGAACCAGGAAGATCTATTAACTGTTCAGGGGCCAGAGGCAGAGAAGGCAGGAGTTTTCTGGGATCTGGGAAAGGAGAACTTCCAGAAAAGGTTGGAGGAGCTATCGAGGCTCAATTGTATGCTGCAGGACCAGTTTTTCAGCACCTTCATGCAGAGTAATATGTGTTTAGATAACTGCAGCTCTTATGCAACAGCTGTCTTAGTGCTGAGGAGTCACATAAAAGTAACTATTTCTCTTGCTTTCTGGTGCAGCCCGAGGGCCACCAGCAGTCACGCGTGTGGAGACACTGCAGCCCATGACCATGCCTCTCAGAGCAACAACCCTGCTCAGGTCTGCACAGATTGAAGCTGCACTCGCATTTATTTGCACAGCTGGGGCAAGCACATGCGGAGATGCTTTACGTTCCAACAGATGGGGACCTATGATTGATTTGAATTGGCAAAATCTTCCAGATCACAAGACGTAATGTGGGTAAATGGAGTTGAGATACAGATCAGCCATTAACCAAGTCAAGAGGCTGAGTGACATTACTATTCTAATATATTTCACTGAAGTGGCTTTGGCACAGAAACTGATACCTACAGCCACACCCCGACTCTCAAAACTCTCACCACATGCCATTTGTGAAACTCTTTTGATATGTTTTCATGATAAGTTTGCTCTAGGACTATAGCAAACCATTCATGCAGAAACCCCTTCTCTTGTGGATAGGAATGATGGGTGGAGATCTACTTGATTATTTCATTGTTGAGATTGCACAACAGTGAGATGCCTTGAGAGTTCTGGACAAAAGAAGGACCAATTTCTCGTCCTATTCTTAGCCGGATAGAGTTCCCTCAGAATGCTTTACTTATTACTGAACGACTGGTGGGAGCCTTGCTTCTACAGAATGCATTGTGTTGGGTAGATTTTGATGACTGATCTATATAATAACCTCAATGCAGAAGTACTTCAGCCTTCTCCCTGTGAACAATACACAAAGTTTAGGATGATTTGCGTTTGTGCTGTAATTAATCAGGGGGAGATAGTGGTAACGTCACTGGACTAGTAATCCAGAGGCCCAGGCTAATGCTCTGGTGACATGGGTTCAAATCCCCCCACAGTGGCTGGTGGAATTCACAGCAAGTGGAATTTAAATTCAATTAATACGTCTGGAATTGAAAGATGGTCTCAGTAATGGTGACCATGAAGCTATCATCGATTCTTGTAAAAACCCATCTGGTTTGCTAAGTTTGTTTAGAGAAGGAAATCTACTGCCCTACATATGACTCCAGCCCCACAGCAATGTGTTTGACTCTTAACGGCTCTCTGAAATGATCTAACAAGTCACTTGGTTCAAGATCAAGAGCAATTTGGATTGGTCAACAAATGCTGGCCTTGCCAGTGACAGCCACGTTCCAAGAAAGAATGAAAAGAATTAATAAGCTTTCATTTTCCATTGCTATATCTCTTTCCTCCATGAGGAGTTTGTACTTTGACTCATGATCACAAATTCCAGTAAAAATGGCCAGATAACATCCTCTATCTACACTGCAACATGTTACTCATTGGCTGAACAAGGTCAATTAGGGATGGGCAATAAAAACTGGCCTGGCTAGTGCTGCCCACATCCCATGAATGAATTAAAACTTCACAAGTAGAGATGATAGCTATCAGTTTTTTGAGTTGGGAGCTGAATTTTGGATTGCCTGAATCAACAGATAGATAAATAAATAAATAGATAAACAGATAATAAATATCACCATATTTTTGCCTCTTTGGCTTAGAATATAATATTCAAAAATGTGTCACTTTTGGGGTGGTGGGGGGGGTTCCCACAATTTCTTGCCTCTTTGTGTACCGGCAAGCAATCAGGGTGCGAACACTGGGTGCTTTACCCCTTCCTAACCTGGGTGCTGTGACGGCAAATATACTGAGTAAAGGAACCATTCACCCATATTTGGAATCAGTAGCAGCAGCCAGCAGTACCATTTGGGGGCACTGTGACACAATTATTCATTATCAAACTCCATTCAGTAGTTTGACCCTACGGATGTAATTTGAACTACCAGTAAGTAACAGGTACATGGCAGGAGTAACATGCTTGCTATCTCTGATATTTCAATGCGTGTACATGTATGACACAAATACCAACAAATATCTAAAAAGCCGTGGTGGATGTTCTCAGGACACATTTATTTCCTGCTCCTGCAGCTCTTAACATAAATTAGTCGGCCGAGAAAGGGAGATGTAAAGATGAGTATACTACGAAGTAATAGCATTAGTCATCTATTAGCTTCAAAATTATATATCATTTGGACTGTGAAATGTCGATGAAATTCAATGAAAATGTTCGCAAAATAATTTTGGTGCGATAACTGTTGGCTTTACTTGTGCGAGGGGGGATGGGAAGGCGGAGTGGCAGCTTCTCTCAGCCCCTGTGAAGGATAAACACAGACGGGTTTGTGGAGGGCAAAAGGAAGGGTGAAAGGCGAGAGGTCATGTTGTTCTGGTTTCTAACTTGAATCTGGAATTTTATGCAAGATGTGGTGGCCCCATTCCCTCCGCTGGAAAGTTAGGGGTGAGGCCGCCTCCCTGCGGCTGTGCACCCCCCAGCCTGATTTCACAGCTGACAGTTAGTTGGCTCAGGTTGCGATTTCCACCCCCACCCCCCCCCCACCCCATCAGATGGCCAGCAGCTGTCCAGACCCAGCAACGCCACCGGCGCCAATGGCCACTGCTGGAACTGCAGCCCATCCACCACAAGTGGAGGCCAGGACGCTGAGGTGAGTGGGGAAGTTTCAGCAGGGACCAACCCAGCAGGCCATGTGAAGGGGTGTCAGGATGTGGGGGGACAGGGGGAGGGGGTGTGGTTGGGGGGGGGGGGGGGTGGGGGTGGGAGGGGTTTACAATTGGGTGGCCAATGGAGGGTTTGGGGGGCAGGTGATGGTGGTACTGGGGATCACTATTGGGAGCAGCCTCTGTTGGTCACAGAGTTCCCAAACCAGGCACCCCACACCCCCAGCCCACTGTCAGGCTGTCGGGGGTTTACCTGACAGCCTCACCATGTGACATGTGATCCCACATTAGTTTTCCACTTAAGGGCCTCCATTGGCCCAAGGCCCAAGGCCCATGTGTACCCAGTATTGGCAAAATCCTAGCAGCGGTGGGTGAATGATGGGTATGGCATCTTGCCATTCAATTCTATGTGCCCCCTGCATGTCAGCACCTCTGCCCCACACCCCCCCCCCACCCCCCCACCTCCCCCCACCCCAGGGGGTGGTATAAAATTCCAGTCAATGTATCTATGGGTGGAATTTTCCACTCCCACCAGCAAGGGGAATCATGGCGGGCCGGAACACAAAATTGGGTGTGAGGCCAAAAGTCAGATATCCCCTAATGGGAAAATAAGTTGGAATTTTCCCCTCATAACTTTCAAGGCAGCCTATTGGTGGGTTGACTTCCCTGCTGGTCCATGTCGGGAACCTTATTTGCATGCATTAGCATGTCATGAATACTCATTAATATTACAACTCGCAGGATCATGTTCACCCTCCTCATTGAGTGCCCATGTTAATGGGTAATTAGACTGGTCTGATTTAGGACTGGGTGTAAGTGGCGTTCACCGGCCCACCTTCACCTCGCTCGTGATTTCGAGGTGCGTACAACATTGTAACACAAGCACCGCTGCCAGCTCTCTCTCTCTGCTGCTCCAGCTCCTGGTTGCTGGCAAAGCTGCTCTCTCAGGCGAGACCGAGGGTGGGGTGGGCTGACAGGGCTGCCCTATCTCAGCAAAGACTGGTATGGGTGCAGGCAGTGCTGCATTCTAACGTGCATGACCAGACCGGGGGAGGCATAATGGGGGTATAGGCAGAGCCATGACGGGTGATGAGGGGAGGGGGTTATGGGTTTCTGAGGACCAAGGGAGGAAGAGAAGGATGGCAGGCAAAACAATGACTGGGGGAGGGGGGAGGGGGGAGGCGGGTGGGGTGGGGTAGGCGGGTGGGGTGGGGGTGGGGGGCAGGGGGAGTTATGAGGAACAAGGGATGGAAGGGCTGGCATTCCGAGGAATGACTGGGAGTGGCGGAAATTGAGCCCGAAATTGAAGGGGTGGACGCAGCCTCATGAGAGAGGTGGGCGGGGGTTAATGTTACACGAATGGGAAGGGGGGGTGCACAGACTCGTGACTGAGGGAGGCTGGGGTTATTAGAGCTCAAGAGGGAGGGCTCAAGGCTGGGGGAGGGGATGTTAGAAGAGCACAAGAGAGAAGGGGTCCACGCAGACTCACTGCTGGGGGAGGGGGTGGTTTGAAGGAGCTCAGAGGGTAAGTGTCAGTTAATCATTTAGTCCTGGGACTGAGGCCATGTTGTCAGGGTAAGAGATTAAAGGCAGGTCCTGAGGCTCTGTGGACCACATTGATGGGGTGAGAAATTAAAGATAGTCCTGGTGCTGTGCGGGCCATGTTACAGGTCTATACAGAGCTATACAGGGCACACACACGTTGTGTTCCGGGTCAAAGGTGGAGGAAGGCATCCCCACAAAATGGGGGTTGTGCTCAGAATGGTGCACAGGGTGTGGTCAATGGTCACTCATGGGGGTCCTCGGGGTGCATGCTCGGTACCGGGATGCAGTTGGTATTTTCATGATCGGGGAGGCATCTGCAGCCTGTAAATGGGAATGTGTAATATGGTCGGGTGTGGGGCGGGGCTGGAGCTCAGATTATCGCAGATGACCTTAAGATGGGGAGTGCTGAGGTCCACATGGGGAATAGAGACATCTACAGTGATGGGTTTGTGGGGGGAGGGCAGGAATGTCCACAACTATGACAAAGGGCTCCAAGGTTATAGGGCTTGGGGTCACATTTGGGTTGGTCTGATTGAGCTTCTAACCATCAGGGGAATGTGAGAAGGGAAGAGCAATCACACCATTAAGGGAGGACAACAGCAGGACATATGCCTTATATGCTCCATGAGATCCTACACGTTGCATTTTGGAATCGGCATGGCTTACAGGGCACAAGGCTTCCAAAGATTCAAAATGTGCAAGGCAGGGGTGTATTCAATCCGAATGAGGCAGCCCGACAGCGCCTTGGATGAGTCTGAGATCACACGGCTGTGCTCAGCCCTCTCCAATCCTATTTGTGAGTGTGCTGTCAAGTTGCTGGATGGATTATTAGGCACCTATAATCCTTGGGGTAGTGTCTCAGCTGCAAGGGTGGAACTGACAATAGCGCGTGTGTAATGGGTGCACCCCAAGGGCTCCACACTCGATTTCTGCCTTGGAGTGGGAGGTTGATCCTTGCAGGGTAAGCTGCATTCATGTGTTTGATCTATCTGCCCTGAGGAAGAATGAGGGGTGCAGAATGGAGGCTGTGGCCAATGTTGCCTTCTTGATGGCCTTATCCAGAATATTCTGGCAGGGCTTATAGAAGAGCCTCGGCCTGAGGTGCATGGTTCAAGGAGGCCCCCAGGAAGACTCTGAGGCTGAGGAGAAGAGGCCATCCCACGGAGGTGATTGGCGCAACCAAGGGTCTACCAAGGTTGCCTCTTATATTTGGAGATGAGCGAGAGACAGTGCCACAGGCACCTTTGCTTGTCAAGGGATGTGGTGCCTCATATCTGCCACATGCACAAAATCACAGAATTTTAATGGCACAGAAGGAGGCCATTCTGCACCCCAAATGAGCATTATGACCTAGTGCCATTGCCCTGCCTTTTCCCCGTACCCTTGCACATTATTTCTATTCACACAACCATCTAATTCCCTCTTGAATGCCTTGATTGAACCTGCCTCCACCACACTTCCAGGCAATGCATTCCAAACTCTAACTACCCTTTGTGTGAAAACCTTTTTTCCCACGTCACATTTGCTTCTTTTGCAAATTACTTTAAATATGCGCCCTCTCGTTCTTGATCCTTTTACAAGCGGGAACAGCTTCCCCTTTTCTATCCAGCCCCCTCATGATTTTGAACATCTCTATCTATCAAATCTCCTCTTAGCCTTCTTCTCTCCAGGAGAACAGTCCCAACCTCTCCAATCTATCTTCATAGCTGAAGTTTCTCATCCCTGGAACCATTCTTGTAAACCTCTTCTGCACTCTCTTCAATGTGTTCACATCCTTTCTATAATGTGGCACCCAGAACTGTACACAATACTCCAGCTGAGGTCTAACGAGTGTCTTATATAAATTCAGCGTAACCTCCCTGCTCTTGTACTCTATGCCCCTCTTAATAAAGTCCAGGATACTATATGCTTTATTAACTACTCTCTCCACCTGTCCTGCCACCTTCAATGATCTATGCACATATACACTCAAGTCTTTCTGCTCCTGCACCCCCTTCAAAATTTCACCCCTTTATTTTATCCTGTCTGCCCATGTTCTTCCTACCAAAATGCATCACCTCACACTTCTCCACATTAAACTTCATCTGCCACCTATGTGCCTACTCCACCAACTTGTCTATGTCCTCTTGAAGATTCACACCTTCTTCCTCACAGTTCACAACACTCCCAAGCTTTGTATTATCCGCAAACTTTGAAATTGTCCCCTGTACACCAAAATTTAGATCATTAATGCATATCAGGAAAAGCAAGGGTCCCAATACCGATGCCTGGGGAACTCCACTACAAACCTTCCTCCAGTCCAAAAAATATCCATTGACCTTTAAGCTCTGCTTCCTATTTTTCAGCCAATTTAGTATCCACGATGCTACTGTCCCTTTTATTCCATGAGCAATAACTTTTCTCACAAGTCTGTTGTGTGGCATTGTATTAAATGCCTTTTGAAAGTCCATGTGCACCACATTAACAGCATTACCCTCAACAATCTTTTCTGTTACCTCATCAAAAAACTCCAAATTAGTTAAACACAATTTCTCCTTTAGAAATCTGTGCTGGCTCTTCCTTATCAACCCATATTTTTCCATGTGGCTACTAATTCTTTGCTGAATAATTGTTTCTAGAATCTTGACAACCACTGACGTTAAACTGCATAGTCTGTAGTTGCTGGGCTTATCTTTACAACGTTTTTTGAATAAAGGTGTAATGTGCGCATTTGTCCAACCAGTGGAGAGTTTTCTCCCTGATTCCCATTGACTCCAGTTTTGCTCGGGCTTCTTGATGCCACATTTGGTCAAATGCGGCCTTGAATTCAAGGGCAGTCACTCTCACCTCACCTTGGGAGTTCAGCCCTTTTGTCCATATTTGAACCAAGACTGTAATGGAGTCAGGAGCTGAGTGGCCCTGGAGGAACCCAAACTGGGCATCAGTGAGCAGGTTATTGCTAAGCAAGTGCCGCTTGATAGCACTGTTAATGACCCCTTCCATTACTGTACTGATGATTGAGAGTAGACTCATGGGGTGATAATTGTCCAGGTTGGATTTATCCTGCTTTTTGTGGACAGGGCATACCTGGGCAATTTTCCACATTGCTGGGTAGATGCCTGTGTTGTAGCTGCACTGGAACAGCTTGGCTAGGGGCACGGCAAGTTCTGGACCTCAAGTCTTCAGTACTATTGCCAGAATATCTTCAGGGATCACCACATCACTTTTAAGGAGGGCTCACGGTCAGGTCTCTACCTATCGGACCAGCCGTAATGCATGGTTGGCTTTTCAACAGCTACAGGGCTAGGGCTTGCTTGGGGAAGTGGGAGAAGTGGCCTCAGGCCAGGGTAGAGGTTGCAGGGCGAGGGCTGGAGAAGGAGGGGTATCCCAGAGTGTGTTGGGGGGAGAACATGTTGATTTGTGCAAATGGTCTCAAGATGGTGAGGGCTGAGGAGGCAGTCTCCACAGGAGATGAGGCCAGATGGAGATGTGAGAGTGTGTGTGAGAGAGTGAGTGGTGATGTCTCTTGAGCTGGCAGTGAGTGAGATGCCAATGGATGTGTGATGGCTTTGTGAGTGGGTCAGTTTAGAGTGATGAGATGATTACCTTACCCTGGTGGCACAGGTTAGATCAATCACCTGTTTCTTGCACTGGATGGCTGACCTCTTGTGTGCAGCAAAGGCACGGACCACCTCCGCCATCGCCTCCCAAGCTGGAGCAGTAAGGCTGACAGGCCTTCCGCAGCCAGAGCGGAGGTGGAGAACATTGTGGTGGGCTTCAACAGTGTCCAGAAGGTGTCTCTGCAATACATCACTGAATTGGGGGGCTGCACTCTTCTTGGCGTATGGGAGGCCATATCTTCACCGAAGCAGCCCTGGGCTCCAAGCATTGAGAACTGTAGTTTAAATGTGGCACCCTGCGTGAGGCAACGTAACAGCAAGTCAGGCAAGCCGGAGGCCACCCGCCAGTGAGATGGCGTATTCCCTGTGGCTGCATAATTAATGAGGTGAAAACGGGACAATATGGCGCAAAGAGCGGCCATTGTGGCCGGAGGGTAAAACTATTTTATCCCGCTAGCTAGTGCACTTTCTGCAAATCTAGGACAACTCTGCTCTGTATTTCTGTTTTTCCTACCAAAATGGATAACCTCATATTTCTCCACATTGTATCCCACCTGCCAAATGTTCGCCTACTTGCTTAGCCTCTCCGAATCTCCTTGAAGTGTCTTTGCATCGACCTCACAATGTACATTTCCACCTAGTTATGTGTCATCTGCAAATTTGGAAATATTTAATTGAATCACCACATCCAAACCATTGATATAGATTGTGAATATTTGGAGCCCAAGCACTGACCCCACTAGTCACAGCCCGCCAACCTGAAAAGGACCCATTTATTCCTACTCTCTGTTGTCTGCCTGTTAACTAGTTCTCAATCCATGCCAGTATATTACCCCCTAGCAATCTCGTGTGCTCTAATTTTGTTTACTAACCTCTTGTGTGGCACCTTATCAAAGGCTTTCGGAAAATCTAAATATGCCACATCCACTGGTTCCCCCTTATCTATTCTGCTAGTTACAACCTCAATGAACTGCAACAGGTTTGTTAAGCATGACTTCCCTTTCATAAATCCATGTTGACTCTGCTCAGTCAAACTATTATTTTCTAAGTGTTCTGTTATCACATCCTTTATTATAGATTCTAACATTTTCCCTACTACTGATGTCAGTTTTCTCTCTTCATCTTTTCTTAGGTTAGTGGGGTTACATTTGCCACCTTCTAATCTGCAGGAACACATATGAACATATTTGCCTTGGCAAGATTCCAGCAATGTCTTCTTCATCTGCAAAATCAACAGCAATTCTTTTTTCCAAAGTGGTGCTGTTTGCATGACGTGGTTGTGCCCTTTGTTGTAACTCAAACTTAGGGCAGAATCTTCTGCTCTCTCTGGTGGCGAGATTGGAGGCAGGAAGAGCATGTAATTAGGTGGGATGTGGTGTACTGGAACCCTGCATAGTAGTCCCGGTTTTAAAATAATAAATTTGTGCTGCCTATGAACTATTTTAAGCTCTTGCAATCCTACTGCCTATTGTCATGCCTAATGGAGTAATTAGTCAACTAAATTGGCTCCGCACTGAAGATCCTAATCAAGTATTTTATACCCAGCTGTTGAATCCATCCAAAATGAAGTATTTTATACCCATCCAATGAATCCATTTTTGCCTAAGTAATAAAGATCTTCAAATTATGTCCTTGCCCAAGGGATAAAAGTTAATTGTAAGAGAACAGTTTGAACAGGTAGCTCCTCTGCCAGAATTAAGATCTGGGCAGGAAGGCTCACGGTGGAACCTTCCCACCCCTCTGCCTATTGAGGCCCTCAAGTGACTAATTAATGACAACTTAAGGACCTCATCCCACTGCTGCTGGTATTAACCCAGCTTTAGGTGGGTTTGTTGCCACCATCCTGCCTAATTACAGGCGTTTTCCACCACCAAACTTGCCACCAGCAGGAGCAGAAGATTCTGACCTCTGTCTCTTGCCTACATCCCTACACCCACCGTCAGGAATTGAAACCCTGGCTCTTCAATTTTATTTTAGATAAATTCAGTACAATTTAGTCAAAACATTTTCACCATTCATTTTTGAGGAGGTTCTCCCGATCTTCTGCTGATGCTATGGCAGGTGATCTGGGAACACCGGCAGTAGTTCAACCCTGATTTTTTTTTTATCAGATTAGATTTTGAATTGCACTATAATTGAGATAATAGTTTAAGATGTTAAATACACCTTCTCCATTCTTAATTGCCTCTTGAGATATTACTTTGGAAATCAGGTGCCTAAGCCATGTTGTTGTGGGACCTATTGCAAAAGAGAGCTGCGCCTTATGGGATTCAGAACCTTCATATAGGAGTGTCTTATTAGATGAGGAGCTACCTGTTCAAACTGTTCTCTTACAATTAACTTTGATCCCTTGGGTAAGGACATAATTTGAAGATCTTTATTATATAGGCAAAAATGGATTCATTGGATGGGTATAAAATACTTCATTTTGGATGGATTCAACTGCTGGGTATAAAATACTTAAATAGGATCTTCAATGCGGAGCCAATTTAGTTGACTAATTACTCCATTAGGCAAGACAATAGGCAGTATGATTGCAAGAGCTTAAAATAGTTCATAGGACTAGCAACAAATTTATTATTTTAAAACCGAGACTACTATGTTGCGAAGAGATTCAAGTTCTAATAAGTTTTATTCTCCATTGAGAAGGTTTAAAAAACAGTTTTCTGAATGTAGGCATCACTAGCAAGGCTGATGTTTATTGCTCATCTCTAGCTGTCGTAAATACAAGTTGTTGTTGTTATTGCCTTTGAGAAGCCTGTGGTGGGCCTTCTTAAACTGCTGCAGCCTGTGTGACGAACATATTTCCATCATTGTGTTAGGTAAAGAGTTCCGGGATTTTGATTCTGTGATGAAGGAAAGCAACATTATTGTAACAGAGCTTGAATTTTAACCGATTTTTTTCCCCCAAAAATATAATTTATTTATAAAATCCATAAAACTACATGCCAAAACATTTCAAATTACACATTATGGAAAGTGCAATAAAATTCAACTTTTCTCCATACACCATGTTGCACTCTGAGGCCTTTCAATACAATATGATATCCATTATATACATTCAATGTCAAGCATACTGTTGAGATGTTCTACAGTTACCAGCCCCTTGGTGTACTATGGCAGGTAGGCCTGATAAGAACAGACATTTATTATATACGCTCAATGTCAAGCATAGTCTGAGGGGCTCTACACAGTTACCAGCACCGTGATGTACAATGGCCCATGGCAGCAGCATCTTCAATGCTTCTGGCTCTTTCCCAAAGACAAGGCCCTCTTTTCCTCTTCACACTTCTCAGTGTTGCTCCTTGTTTTGTAATGTGACTTGATAATTCTGCTTTTGTAAGGTCGTACCTAGTCAGGGAAAACTATTGGGAAATTAATGTGACAAAATAAGGAGATCCCTACATTTTTAAATAGCAAGCGGGCAGGCGCGCAAAAGAGTGCAGAAATCTCCCTGAGGCACAGAGGTGACTCAGGGAGATTACTTTCACTTATAAAACATTGAATAAAGGCAAAAAAAGTGTTTAAGGACTTGTCCCCTCATGTGAAACAGGCACATGAGCTGGAACATGTCCATTAATTTTACTTAAAAATTTTCAAACACTAAAAACGTTCATGAAACCTCATCCCGCCTGTGGACGAAGTTCCGTGAAAAATGCAAAGGCCGCCTGAGCTCTTCGCCTGCCCCTCCTCCCCCCCCCGGCCAACTAACCTTAAGGTTGGACGGGTAGCTCAGCTAATTGCTTTATTGGCTCTTTAAACGGCCTTAATAGGCCTTTGACAGTTCAGTGGGAACGCAGCAGAGTTGGCTGCGCGCCTGCCGAACTGAAAATGTAAATGACGTGCGGTGACATCGGGCCACACGCCCGACATCACCGTGCATCATGTTACGCCTCAGCGAGCCAGCCCCGTCCCCGCTCACCGAGCCAAAGATTCTACCTATAAGGTCCTGAGGGGTCTTGACAGGGTGGATGTGGAAAGGACATTTCTTCTTGTGGGACCAGGGGTCAGTGTTTAAAAATAAAGGGTCGCCCATTCAAGATAGAAATGAGGAGAAATTTTCTCTCTCAGTGGGTCGCGAGTCTATGGAGCTCTCTTCCTCAAAAGGCGATGGAAGCAACGTTAGGTCGTGAGCTCCCTCCCCCATCCCCACCCCCTTTCTGTTTCCCCCTTCCTTTTGTTTCCAATAAATTATATAGATTTTCCTTTTCCCACCTATTTCCATTATCTTTAAATATTTTAAAATCTTTTATGCTCTCCCCACCCCTACTAGAGCTATACCTTGAGTGCCCTACCATCCATTCTTAATTAGCACATTCGTATAGATAATATCACCAACTTTAACACCTATGTGTTCTTTTGTTCTATTGTTGGTGACATCTTTTGATGATCTGCTTCTATCACTGCTTGTTTGTCCCTACAACCACACCCTCCCTCCACTTCTCTCTCTCTCTCTCTCTCTGCCCCACACACACACACACACACCTTAAACCAACTTATATTTCAACTCTTTCTTGGACTCGAACTCAAGTTCTGTCGAAGGGTCATGAGGACTCGAAACGTCAACTCTTTTCTTCTCCGCTGATGCTGCCAGACCTGCTGAGCTTTTCCAGGTAATTCTCTTTTTGTTTTGGATTTCCAGCATCAGCAGTTTTTTTGTTTTTAACCACCTATTGTTGTTTGTTAGCCTATGGAAAGTACTATAGTAAGCAGTACTATAGTAAGTCCTTATCATGGATGATTGACAGTCAGACCATTCAGAATCTCTTGGGCTGTACAAGTCCTGGACAAAAAATTTGAACTCTGAATAAATTGGAAATACATGTCATTTACGTGGTCCAACCATGGTTGCCTGCAAAAGGCTAGAACAACCGTTGATACTACTGCATATAAGACTTAGAAAAATCATGATGTAAAAAGGATATTTTATGGACTGATTCTTATTTAGTTGTTTATTAATCAACCTTTAAATAAGTCTCAGCAGGTAGTTTTAACCTATACGTTACAACAGTGATTACTCTTCATAAGTACTTTTAAACATGTGTCTGTTGGTTCTTGACCCTTTCTCCAGTGGAAGACAAATGTATGGGCAGAAAGGTTGTTCTCATCACTCAATGACAAAATCCTTTCAGGATTCTCATAAGTAGATCTATGGATTACTGAATGAATGATTCCTCCTGTTTTTAACAACATGCCACAAGCACAGAATAATAGGACAATACAGTATAGAAGGAGGGCATTTGTTTCACACTACATGTGTCAGCCCTTTGAAAGAGCTATCCAATTAGCTCCTTTGACCTGCCATTTCCTTGTAGCCCTGTAATTTTTTCACCTTCAAGTATACAGATATAAATTTAAAACATCACAAAAAGCCCAGGGTG
The DNA here is from genome assembly GCF_017639515.1 of Carcharodon carcharias. Classification (NCBI taxonomy): domain Eukaryota; kingdom Metazoa; phylum Chordata; class Chondrichthyes; order Lamniformes; family Lamnidae; genus Carcharodon; species Carcharodon carcharias. The sequence goes on from NC_054480.1 coordinate 143,789,037, forward strand.
ATTGTTATGACGTGTTGGCAATAATATTGAGGAATATATAAGAACTATGATTAGAGGGACAGAATCTAATGTACTATGATGAAATTGTATTGAACTACCATTATGGATGGAGGAAGGATTGCAGAATACTTCCCACCTTTACCACCTCTTGACTAACTGCTACAAGACATGTTTTAAGGAAGAAGTGTTCTAACCCCTTGAGTGCTGTGACTCTCAACGACAGGCACAAGACAGCATTTCTTGTGAACTGAAAATGAAAAAATAAATGTTTATTTCTCAGCACCAGAATATAATCGCAACAGTGCCCACTCACACATGCACACAAGACAAATACATGCACACAAGACAAATACATGCACACACACACACACACACCACACACACACACACACACACACACACACACACACACAAGAAAGGGTGATTACAAAAGAGGTAGCATGCACTGAGGTTTTCTAGAAAAGTCCAAAAATTCATGAATACTTTTGAGTCTTTCGAGATGGAAGCTGGAAATATTGCAGACCTGATGGTTCTCTTAATTCGCTGAGGAAATGGAGGTTGGAAGTTTCCGGTGATGAATTCAGGATGGCTTACTCCTTGCGACAGCAGATTTCGGGCTTTGCTCCAGTTGAGATAAAGTTGACCCCCTGTAGTGATGATCTGGCATGGTTCTTCAAATCAGTAGGTAAATGTCTAGCCCCATTTCTCTGCCTGTTAGTGAATTCTAGGCAGGGTCCTTCCTTTGCTGGGGGGGGATCTGTTCCTCTGAATCTCATCTGCCAGACTGGCTGACCTGAGACTGCTCTCAAAAAATGTATTAATGAATGTTTCTTATCACAAGCTGGTATCTGTCAGGTGACCATAGTATTGGTGCTCCCATTGTCTACACAAATTGTCTCTGACACACAATGGGGTTTGAATCTTAGCCATTTGCATCTCCTTGTGATAGAATGGTTTTTCCTTACATCAATTCTGTGTAATTTCATAACAAAAACAGAAATACCTGGAAAAACTCAGCAGGTCTGGCAGCATCGGTGGAGAAGAACAAAGTTGACCTTTCGAGTCCTCATGACCCTTCAACACAACTTGGAATTTCATTCTGTAGCCACTAAGTCTACGGGGTCATTGTTCATCAGTTTTTGTAGGATTTGAACAATTACAGCTGTTAAGCCCAGGAGATATCTATTGCATTTTTAATGCCTTCTCAATGGAATGTTCCAAAAGATCATTTACGTTTTAATGTAAATTTTCCATTTTAATGGAAGGAGGTCACCAGACACCCTTAACTCCATCTTGTTGCAACTCAGATTGTCCATTCGCCATGTAGTTTTTAAAAGTAAAATGTTAATTTTTTTCATACATCTGCAGGTAAGCCTGCCTGGGTATGACAACTACTTTTAAGCGATAATTTTCTGGAAGTTATTCCACATCGAAGTAGCCTCCTGCCTTGTCTTCGACATGGAGCATTTAGGCGGTCACATAACTGGATGAATAGCTGAGAGCAAAGCAAATTTCATGATGGGAATTGTTCTCAATAAACAGTGGAATTACTTTCAATTCCAGGATTTAATTATTTAGGAACAATTCAAAACAGACAATCGTATTTATTCATTATTAATTTGGAAAGGCAAGAGATACAACATGTTCAGCCTCGCTTGGCACAATACATAACATTGTAAACAGTTTGAACTCCATTGCTGTGTGATATGAAACTTCCTGGAAATTTTTGGTACATTTGCAAAACTTATCTTTACTATTTTTAAGTCCCAAAATCTGTAAAATTACTTACTGTTGAAGCACCTGTTACATGCTGCACATTTATCTGTAGCTGCATTTTGCAATAGCATCATGATGTGTTTTTGCTATTCTATTCTGGGTTCAGTGCACTTTGCATCAAGGTATTCTTTGCAATTGCAAATCTTGTGTAAAACTTAAACAGATGGAAAATGAAGTTACAAGGTTTAGAATGTGCCCTTAATGCTAGAGCCCTGAAACACATTAAAACAAAATGGTTGAAGATGGAAGCCCTTCAACAGGGGAAAGAAAAAATTTGCTTTAGCAAATAGAATCTGGAAGACCACACCAAATTTATGAAGAAAGATGCCAATTTGTTTTATCTGGGTACAAACACGGGGAGAGTTTGCCATCGCAGAACTAGCTTCTCCAAAATCAAAAGAGAAAGGAAGGAACAAATAATATGTTGGAGGAATCTGAAACAGAGTGGGAGTAAAGTGATACAGATGAACGGGGTGCATGAGAGACTTATCAACCTCTGAGGAGCAGCCGATTTCTGTATAGTGGAGAGGGTTTGGGTGTGTGTGCTCATACAGCTGTGTTGGTCACCTGTTTTCACTATTCAGCTCAGATTCTATGTGTACATGAGCATTCTTTGCAATTGCAGCTGTTATACCCCATTATAAGTAATAAGAAAAGAAATACAATTGAAGTTTAGCTGAAAAGAAGATCAGACTAATTTCTAAGCCATCGAGGTTCACAGTGCATCACTGAAATACAGATTGGCTTCAATGATAGAGATCTTCCCAAAATATATTGAAAGAACTCTATGGGCAAAGTTTAATCCAGGCGACAGGGGCTGATCGCTTGCTGGATAGAAAGCTGGCGAGATCCCGTGTCGTCTCCTTAGGGGAAGACCCACCATTCTAAGTACCTCTCGGGCATTTAAGTGGCCAGCATCAGGCTTTCCCTAGGATCAAGGACACTGGGAGTGTAAATCCCACCCACTCCTCTCCCCCCCTCACCCCGAGAACTGCTGGCCAATCAGAGGCCGGAAGCTCCCTATTGAGGGCAGCTCCACCTGGGAAACGGTGGTAGCTGCCGGCGATGCATCTAACAGAGGCCAGGATAGCCGGGACCCAAGCCACAGGTGATGAGGGGGAGGGGGATGGTGGGCGGGGGAGGGAGTGGAGGGGGTGGGGGTCACAGAATGGGGTTGCTGGCTAGAGGGACAGGAAGGTCAGTGGAAAGGGCAGTGGGGGGTGGATTTGGCTCTCAGCAGGCCCCTCTTTTCCAACGCCAGGTCTCTCAATCAGGCACTGAATGCCTTCGAATGAGGGATCCCACCACCCCCCACCCCCACCCCCCGGAGACCCGACAGCAAACCTGACAGGATTTGCTTTTCAGAGTCCCCACAACCCCACAAGGTGACTGCCCTTCACACCATGGTTGAAAACCAGCAGCAGAGGGTGAGGCCCTTAAGAGGGCATTAATTGCTCACTCAAGTGCCTCAATAGCCATCGGGATGGGAAGGCATTGGAGTCTTTCCACCATGGACTTAATCGGGGCAGAGGCAGGAAGGTGACGAGGTCCCCATCCACCACCTTCCCGCCCAAATTAAATGCCACCCCCCCTCCAACCTCCAAACTCACCTTGCAGGGGTTGGGGGGGGGCATTAAATTACACCCTATCGAATTTCACACAACATCTCCTGACTTGTTTCTAATTGCTACCTTCAACTTTCTGATTCTGCGTTTAATTTATGCTTTGGGTGTGAAAAGCCCAATATTTTAAACAAATAGTTTCACAGTTAGACTCCTTTTCCCACCTAGTTATTTATTGTTGACCTTCCAAGACGATTTGATTGTCATTTGCTCTGTACAAATAGAAGTCAGGGGCCTGTGATGTTTAATTTTAATCAGCCAACCTGATTATTTGTTATTTCAATGTGTTTAACTTAAACTTGATAAGATAAAAACTTCATTACATTTTTATCCGTTGGAAGACATTCGCTTCTTAGCCTTGACAGTCTGGCTTCTACACTCCAACTTAAGATGAGATCTTAGTTCTTAAAAATATAGGCCCTGAAATTCTGTTTTGGAGCTGGGGCATAGAATAAGCAAATTGCTCAGTGGGAGAAGCAATTTGTGGTGCATCCAGGTTCTAAGTTTCACTTAAAGTCACCGTGGGCTGAAGCAAACAAGCCTTCTGCCCTCCCAACCTTCCTATTGAGGCGTGTCTGGGAAATTCTGGGCTTTCCCGATAATTCTATTCAGTATCCCCTTACAAAACATTAACTGAACTCCAGGCAGTTGAGAGCTTGTATACGAATTCTGTTGAGGTGGAAAGTTTTCATTTGCTACCTAGAGACTAAAGCAATGACTCTGTGATCAACTATTTTAATAATACAGCAAAGTACTGCGGTTTGTAACATCCTCTTTCACAAATTCACTTAAACCACGCAAAAGGCTTTGCCCACCAGTTGACCCATTTTGGACCCAAACGCCAAACCCAAGACTATAGACTAATGGCACGTTTGCACTCTTCAGCTATTATAAGAGCTAAAATGCATTACAGTAAAGTCCTGCTGTTCGTAAGGGTTGCATTCCCTTGGCTTTAAAAATAAAAAAAATGAAACCATGGGCAGAATTTGTTTTCCCCGCCGGCAGGCCCACGGCCACCCAAACAGGAGTAAAAAAGCCCGCGGTGATGTCATGTTAGCATCCTGACCTCATCCCACACCCGTGAGATAGTTCACACAGCAGGCGCACGTGGGCACCCGAGCGGCACCCGCCATTAATTAACAGGCCACTTAGGGCCCTTAATAGTCCAACTGACTGTGATTTTCCCTTGTCCGTGCGATTTTCTGCTCGTCGCACAGGCAAAACAGGCAGGCGGCCAGACGATATTTTCACAAGCCTCATCCAAGGGCAGGATAAAAAGGGTCAGCAGCATTTGCCAGTGTGAGTAGTGAGCAGTTCAGGAGATAGTTTGCAGCTGGTTGCTTATTGGTACTTGGCAGCTTCATCTCTGTTTGGGGCTTCATTCTTAGCATTTCCAGGCCTCATTTCAGGACTCATTGCTGCCTGTCAGGACCCCGGAGGATTCAGAGCGTGTGGACCCTTCCAGGTATCAGACAGCCTTCCCTTACCCTGGTAACGGGGATTGTGGTTTCTGCTGGTGGCACCTCCTCTGGGGAGGAAGAGGAGGGCAGGAGAGACAGGAGGCCAGGTGTCCCTAGGCAGCTTCCATGGGGGCCACCTTTGGGAGGACAGGCACAGGCACAAGGGGCGCAGGGCCAACAGGTAGTCCAAGGCTGAAGGGGCCGCAGAAGACACCACAATCCTGCTGCCAGGGTTTACAGGCAGTGATGCAGCTACTTCAATATGTCCGAGGTGCAATGCTGAAAGATTCTCCGCCTCTCAAGGGAGACCATGTACTCCATTTGCCAGATGATCAGGTCAGAGATCAGCTCCAACGGACATCTTGTACCAGTGGCTCTGAAGGTCACAGTGGCCCTCAACATCTATGCCTCTGGCTCTTTCCAGGGGTCAGTGGGGGATCTGTGTGGAGTCTCCCAATCAGCTGTCCACAGTTGTTTCAAGCTGGTGACAGAAGCTCTGTTAAGGCAGGTACTGACCTTTATTCTTTACTATATGGATGAAGCCAGCCAGGCTGAGCGAGCCAGAGGCTTTGCAGCGATTGCTGGGTTCCCCCAGGTCCAGGGTACAATCGACTGGATACATGTGACCATCAAGGCACCAGCGGGTCAACCTGGTGCCTTTGTCAAGGGGAAGGGCTTCCACTCCATGAACGTGCAGATAGTGTGTGACCACAGGATGCTGATTCTGCAAGTCTGTGCAAGGTACCCAGGCAGTTCCCATGATGCTTATATCCTGACACACTCCCAGGACCCGAGGCTCTTCAGTGATCCAGCCCGACTGGATGGATGGCTGCTGGGTGACAAGGGCTATCTGTGCTAGAGGTGGCTCATGACTCCTCACTGCCACCCAAGAAAAGAGGCAGGGCAGCGTTACAATACGAGTCATGCTTTCACAAGGGCGGTGATAGAAAGGACCATATGTCTTCTCAAATACACTTCCAATGCCTGGACCATTCAGGGGGAGCACTACAATACCCCTCAGAGTGGGTGTCACTGATAGTGGTTGCATGCTGCGCTCTCCACAATCTGGCACTGGCAAGCGGGGACCCACTGGAGGAAGAGGGTCTTGACACAGTTCCACAGGCCACAGATGATGAGTCCTGTAGTGAGTCAGAAGAGGAGCATGGTGAGGAGGACGCTGAGGGTGTGGAGCCAGACTTCAGTAACCTCCAGGGAGGCAGGGACACCAGGGACACCATGATCCAACGTTCCTTCAGCTAGGTTGCCAAAGATTAGCTTCAAATGCAGCCAGAGCTGCCTCCTCCATCCTGGATGTCTGAAAGGACCCTTTCATTTGAACATTCAGTGCTTTTCTTCAGGCCACAAGACGGAAGCAGAAGAGAAGCCAAAGAAGCAGAACCCCTGAGTGTGGCACTCTCTCTCTCTCTCTCTCTCCCCATCCAGCTTCCAAGTCTGAGCCCTGCCTGCTGCTTTGACCATACACTCACTGCAGGTAGTGTTTTCAAGAACCAACTCAGAAGCTCTTGTCTCCAGAAGAACAGATAAATTGTCTTTAAACCAGCTCAACACCGAATCCCGAGGGACCATCAAGCCCAATTTTAAACCAGCCAAGTCATCAACCTACAAGACCCATTTATCAGTAACTTTTATTGGACTTTAAAGACTGCTTAATCTATCCAACCTCTTTGTGGCTTACGTGTGTGTGTGTGTGTGTGTGTGTGTGTGTGTGTGTGTGAATCTTTGGCTGTATATGTGCATGAAAGTTGGAGCAGATTTATTATTTTATTTAGACTGTGTGTTAAGTATATAATAAGTATATAATAAATAGACTCATTGGGCAGAATTTTTACCTCGTTGGGCAGGCGCTTGCCAGAGTTGGTAGTGCACCCACCGACAGTTAAAAAGCCTATTAAGGCCATTAACGAAATCATTAAAACCAATTTTTCGCTTCCCATCCAACTTTCCAGTTGGCGGCAGCGAAAAGGCCAAGTGTCCTTTGCATTTTTTTGGAACCCTCATCCACGGGCGAGATGAGGTTTCCAACAGCAAATAAAAATAAAATAAACATTTTTAAAATTTCATTTATAGCATGTCCCTACTCATGTGACAGAGTCACGTGAGGAGACGTGTCTTATAACATTGTCAACATCTTTATTTCTAATTTTTAAAACCTGTTCATCTCCCTGAGGCAGCTCTGTGCCTCAGGGGGATTTTCAAGTGCGCGCATGTGCGCCAAGTTCATGCTCGCCCTCCTCCCCCGCCTGCCCAGGCAGTGCTGAGCGCTGCTGCTCACCTTTCACGCTAGGCGGGACTTAATTAGCGGCTTCCCAACCTCCCCTGCCTGGCCTCGCTGAGCACTCCCGACAATGGTACAATTCTGCCCATAGACTCATAGGGCAGAATTTTCTGGCTGGCAGTGGGGGGGATGGAGAGGGAACAGGAGCGGGCGCAGGCGGGCACGGACCTGACCGCCTCCCGCGATTGGGTCCGTGCTGCCATTTTACACGGGCGAGCCAATTAAGGCCCTCCCACTGTGAATCGCAGCTCCTGAGGACATTGGGAGTGGGCGGGCGGTGGGACTGCTATGTTTTAAAAAGCTGCTGCAGTCTTTCAAAGGCTGTGAATCACAGCCAGTGGAAGGGCCTCCCAAGGCGCTGCTGGTGAGCAGGCCAGGCAGGAGGGTAGGGTAGGGGGGCACTGTGCCCCTCGTTTCTCCAATGATTGCCTTGCTGCCCTCCTCGGGGAGGTTGCAGCGCGGCGGGAGGTCCTGGTCCCCCAGGATGGGAGGATGAGACCCCCCCCACACATGACCAAGCGTGCCTGGGAGGATGTGGTGGAGGTGCTGAGCTCCCGTGACGTGGTGCGGCGCTCCTGGGTCCAGTGCCGCTAGCGCTTCAACGACCTATTGTGCTCAGGAAGAGTGAGGACCATGTTGGCATTAGTCACTTAACCCAGCAGGTCGGCTTGCCCTCCTGGTGTCCCCCCACCAAGTCTGAGTGTAGGGACTGCATTGAATCATTGACAGCCTTTGTCCTTCGCTGGGTGGGCCAGCAGATATTGCCCATGCCGAGGTCACCCTGAGAGGGTGGTGAAGAGATGGGTTCTGCCCCCGCGGCATGTGGTACACTGAGACCCACATGACTGGTTTGGGGACAACCTGGAGGAGCTGCACCTGGGCGCAGAGCTGGAACTCCAGGACATGTCATAGTCAGGGTGATGAGATGCTGGGAGGGGAGCTTCAAGGTGGCGTTGGCACCGATCAATCTGCTGTCCTCTGCGCTCCACGTGCTTGTGCCTCCTGGTTATGGAAGGTTAGACCATGTGGTGCCTAATGTGATGTAGGCTGCATTTGGCCAAGGGGGTGCTGGGAGGATGTGGAACTGGCCGAGCATCTTTGTGTGAGTGTTGGGCAGCAGCGGGGTGAGGAGACACTGGAGACCTGCAATGTCCCACTCTGGTTGGGGTGGGCCGTGCGTGAAGAGGGTCCAGGTACAAGTTGCACTAATCAATGCTCTTCTCTCCTTCTCAGGAGAAGAATGTACATAATGCCGCTGAGCGGGTGAGGACTGGTGGAGGGCCGGCACAGTTAGCGATTCTCAGCTGCTTCGAGCAGGAGGCCCTGGATCTGGAGAGGAGCCATGCGCCCAGGTCCACTGGTGTGGGTGAGGCTGGGGTGCCACGGGCAGGTATGTGTGCCCAGCAGTGAGGTCACCATTGTTCTCCCAGCAGCCATGACACTGCTGAATGTTCAGTGATTGAAGTTTACAACATGGCTTGACCATTGCTTATGGAAGGATGAGCGCATAATGATCCGGGGGACAGGGCTGCACGTTGACATTGTCTCCACATTAACTGATCCAATGTCCTTGTTCTTCCTGTCAGCATCAGTGGAGCAGGGCTGGGAGGAGGAGCAGCAGAGGCCCCCTCTCACACCTGAGGGGCCTGAAATCTCACCAGCCTCACACCATCTCTGCCAGGCAGGCACCAGCGCAGATACTAGCACCTCAGTAGGAATTAGAACATCAGCTAGTGTTCCGGGGCACGGCGATGAGGGCATTTCACAGTCGCTGGAGGAGCTGGCAGAGACAGAGAGTGCCCATGGTGCCAGCAGTCGGAGGACTGCAGGGGACCAGGCACATGCTCAGTCGGTGCCTGATGATGAGCCTCTGGAGTCGTCTGCGATGCAGCAGCTGCAGGAAATGTGGCCGGGTGTGCGGGAGCATTGGGGCGAGATACATGAGGCTATGCTTGGCTTGGTGTCCATAGTGGAAGAGTCTACGTGGACTGTCGCTGAAGCAATGAGCCTCATGTCCGAGCGCCATGCGTCCTCCATGGAGAGAGTGGCGACTCTCATGGAGATGCGTTCGGACCAGCAAGCCCTCACATCGGCATTGACCTCAGCTGGTCAGTGCCAGTGTGGGAGATGGTTTGGGCATCAAGTTTCCCAGCTCAGTGCCCATCCATCTAAGGTGAGCAGGGAGGTCTGAAGTGACCTCACGTCGGCACAGCAGCTGCCTGTCGTCTCTGTGGGCTCCTCTCAGGGCGCTCCAGATGAGGGCTGCAGCTCCTCTGCCCCTCTCCCAGTGACTGTATCATCCGGTGAGGCTGTGATGACTGGGGAGATGCCAGCTGTGGAACTGGCAGCTCCCTCCCAGGCAGGGCTGGCACAGGCTCCACAGGCCAGAGGACGACTGCCAAGGTCATCGAGGCCAACAGGACAGCAGAGTCAGCAGGCTGGCTCAGATACCACTCCCAGCGAGGGGGCAGCACCAAGACGTAGCACCTGAAAACGTAAACATAAGACAACTTAGGCACACCACGGGTTTATCCCTGGGGCTTTTGTGTTTGCCCAAGATGAGGTCTTTATGAGTTGGTGTGATTTTGAACACCTTTGTCCTTTTGTTTCCTAAAGTGTCTTTGGTTGTGATATTAAATTCAGATATGTCACCATCGCTGATGGTGCCTCTTTTCTTCTGCAGGTGGATGGTTTCCAAAAATGTTATGAGTGTTTTGTGGGATATTCAGCTTCATTAACAAGGCCCCTGGTTAATGTTCTTACCCATGCAGATTTTGCACTTAGGTATTGAGTATGGAGCCTACAGCCCAGGCTTGTCCTGGAGGTCCATCTGTGGTGTTCTAGCTGAAGGTTCATTGGATTAAAGCCTCCCGGGTGTCCCTGCCTCCCTGGAGTATGCCTGGGTCAGCATCTACCCCCTCAGCATTTCCCTGTGTGTGCTTATTCTCGGACTCACTGCTGGACTCATCGTGTGCAGCTGCAGCCACTGCATCAACGTCTTCATCGTCCACTGTGTTCCCCCTTTCCAACGCCAGATTGTGGAGAGTGCAGCATGTAACCACTATCACCAAGACACGATCTGGGAGGGTACTGGAGTGCACCCCCTGAGCGGTCCAGACATCGGAAGTGCATCTTGAGAAGACCAATGGCTCTCTCCACCACAGCCCTTGTGGAGCCGTGACTCCTATTGTACCGCTGCTCAGCTTCTGTTCTTGGATGGCGGAGAGTCGTCATGAGGCACCTTCTGAGGGGATAGCCTTTGTCACCCAGCAGCCATCCATCCAGCCGGGCTGGAGCACTGAACAGCCCCGGCACCTGGGAGTGTCTGAGGATGTAGGTGTCGTGGGAGCTGCCTGGGTACCTTGCACAGACTTGTAGAATCTGCATCCTGTGATCACACACTATCTGCACGTTCATGGAGTGGAAGCCCTTCCTGTTGACGAAGGCACCGGGCTCACCTGCTGGCGCCTTGATGGCCACATGTGTACAGTCTATAGCACCCTGGACGCGGGGGAAGACAGCAATGGCCGCGAAGCCTCTGGCTGGCTGTGCCTGACTTGCCTGGTCCCAGTGGAAGCGGATGAAGGTCAATGCATGTCTGAACAGGACGTCTGTGACCTGCTTGACACAAGAATGGACAGCTGATTGGGAGACTCCGCAAAGATCACCCACCGACCCCTGGAAGGAACCAGAGGTATAGAAATTGAGGGCAGCTGTGACCTTTAGAGCCACTGGCATGGGGTGTCCATCCACACAGTTAGCAGAGATCTCAGGGCCAATCATTTGACAGATTTAGTTGACTGTCTCTCTTGACAGTTGGAGCCTCCTTCGGCACTGCACCTCAGACATATTGAGGTAGCTGCTTCGCTACCTGTAAACCCTGGCAGCAGGATAGTGGCGTATTCTGCGGCCCCTTCCACCTTGGACTACCTCTTGGTCCTGCGCCCCTTGTGCCTGCGCCTGAACTCCCAAAGGCGTCTCCCCTAGAGGCTGAATGTACACTCCTGTCCTCCTCCCTCTTCTAGCCCTCCCTTCCTCCTCAGAGCAACTGCCTCCAGTGGACAGTTCAGCTTCCATTCTCAGGCTAAGGGAAGGCTTTTTGAAACATGCAGGCCCAAAACGATTCCTCACTGCAGAGTGCTGACCTGAAGCTTGTGAGTCCAGACCAAGCAGCTGGAATGCGTTTTGAAGTATTGCAGATCACACAGGCAAGTATCAGTAACTTTGGAAAAACAATATTTGCCAGAGCACACTCGCGACCCCACTGAGCCCTCTTATCCTGCCCATGGATGAGGTATATACAAGTGTTGTCTACCCGCCTGACCGTTGCGCTGACCCGAAGATCGCACGAGCGCTGAAAAATTGGCGTTGATTGCTGCCCAAGGGCCTTAAGTGGCCCGTTAATTAATGGATGGCGCGCCTCAGATATCAATGCGCGCATGCCCAATGAAATATCGCGATGGCGCGTGGTGACATCGGGATGTTCACCCGCACGCCAATGGGAAAATTCTGGCCATAGACGTTTACAGCACAGGAGGAGGTCATTCAGCCCATCCTGTCAGCGCTGGTCAACAAAGATCTGACTGCACTAATCCCATTTTCAGCACTTGGCCCATAGCCCCGAAGGCTATGGCAACGTGAGTGAATATCTAAATACTTCTAAATACGAGAGTTTCTGACTCAACCACCCTTTCAGGCCGTGAGTTTCAGACTCCCACCATCCTCTGGGTGAAAAAATTTCTCCTCAACTCCTCTCTTAGCCTTCTACCTCTTACCTTAAATATGCTCCCTGGCTATTGACCCCTCTACTAATGGAAAAAGTACCGCCCATCCACCCTATCTATGCCCCTCATAATCTTATACACCTCTATCAAGTCCCCTCTCAACCTTCGCTTCTCCAAGGAAAACAGCCCCAGCCTATCCAATCTTTCCTCATAGCTCAAACCCTCCAGCCCAAGCAGCATCCTGGTAAATCTGCCCTGCACCCTCTCCTGTACAATCTCATCCTTCCTATAATGTGGTGACCAGAACTGCACACAGTACTCCAGTTGTGGCCTTACCAGCGTTTTATACAGTTCCAGCATAACCTCCCTGCTCTTGTATTCTATGCCTCAGCTAATAAAGGGAAGCATCCCATATGCCTTCTTAACTACCTTATTCCTGCCCTGCTACCTTCAGGGATCTATGGATATGCACACCAAGGTCCCTCTGATCTTCAGTACTTTCCAGGGTCCAACCCTTTGTAGTGTAATCCCTTGTCTTGTTAGCCCTCCCCAAGTGTATTAGCTCACACTTTTTCAGGTTGAATTCCATTTGCCACTGCTCTGCTCACCTGACCAGTCCATTGATATCCTCCTACAGTTTACAGCTATCCTCCTCACTATTTACCACCCTGCCAATTTCTGTGTCATCTGTGAACTTCTTGATTATATCCCCTACATTTAAGTCCAAATCATTTATTAACAGCACAAACAGCAAGGGCCCCAGCACCGAGCCCTGTGAAACCCCACTGGAAACAGACTTCCAGTCACAGAAACATCCCTCTACCATTACCCTCTGCTTCCTGCCTCTCAGCCAATTTTGGATCCAATGTGCCACTTTGCCTTGGATCCCATGGACTCTTAATTTCTTGACCAGTCTGCTATGCGGGACCTTATCAAAAGCCTTGCTAAAGTCCACGTAGACCACACCAAATGCATTAACCTCATCAACACTCCTGGTTACTTCCTCAAAAAATTTGATCAAATTTGTCAAACACGACCTCCCCTTAACAAATCCATGCTAACTATCCTTGATTAATCCGTGCTTCTCCAAGTGCAGATATATTCTGTCCCTCAGAATTCTTTCTAGTAGCTTCCCCACCAGCAAGGTTAGACTGACCGGCCTATAATTTCCCGGTCTATCCCTTCCTCCCTTTTTTAATAATGGGACAATGTTAGCAGTCCTCACCTGGCACCTCACCTGTTCTCTTTTCTTTTTAAAAAACTTACAAGGAAAACTATCTGGCTCTGTCATTTACATACACAGCATGTAAACAGTTAAATACTTAGCAAATTGGCATTTAAAGATCCATTTTAAAAAAAAACCCTTGTTGTTGTCAGACAAGGAGTGGGAAAAAAAGAACCACTTTACTCCTCAACTGGTTGTAACAAGGTCACATTTTTTACAACCCACACTTTCAAGGAATTATTGTACATACATCCTTGGATATCTTCATTCCTCCAAACTCTTTGGGGACTTTTACATTAAATTTATGTTGTCACAGCCTGGTGAGAAGGGGTGAACTGGCTGCCCTCTATTCAATCTCCTCAGTTGGTCACAACAAAGTTTTAAGCTTCTTTTTCACGAGGATTTGCCTTTTCCAAAGCAGAATTATTTAAGTATTTAAACTGTGAGCAAAGGAGCCAATCAAATAAGGTTTTCTTAAGTCAAAGAAAGAACAAATTTATTAACCACTAAATCCAAGGAAAATAACAAAAACACAATACCCAGTATTCGACCCTCATGAAAATATCCAGTTAAGTGTCCTTTAATGATGCTTAAAGCGTAGGTTTTAAATGCTGCAGCCAGTTTGTGTCAGCTGGTTTCTTGGATGTGGTCAGATGTTGCAATTATTACTAGATCTCGGTTTTCTGAGAAGTTTCTCATAGGCTTGGCTTCTCGAATCGGGTGACACACTTACTCCAAAAGAAAGAGAGGAAGAAAGAGAAGCCTTCAGCTTGTTTCCTTTGCTGAAGACTTTCTTGAGACCCCCTGTGTCACTTGCAATCCCTCTCTAGTGGTTGGGCAGTCATGCCTTGAAGTACTTCACCCATTGTGTATTTCCAAAAAGTTTTGGGTGTGTCTGTCTATGGCAGCCATTGTTTCAATAAGCAGCACTTTGCATTTTTAATGTATCTTCCTTAGGCAGTTATGAGTTTTGATGGATGTCCAGATTTTAGAAAATATCTCTCTCTTCACATAACCCTGAGGGTGATTTGTTGGTCTCTGACCTTCAACTTGGAATTTGGCATTGTATTTCTAAGCAGTTTACTCTGTCTCAGTTGAAATTGTTAAATTCCAGTCAGCTGAAAATCGAAAAATCATAGTTTCAAAAATAAAGGGGCATAGCACGGTGACAGTTCCCCCATCACAAATAAATGAGACGAGATTCACTTTAATTTCATTACAAGGTACAAAAACACAAAACAAAAAAAAGACACATTCACTTCTATTCACTCTCAGCCTTGGTCTGGATTATCCCATCAGTTATAACTGGGTCTATTTAAGTTCTGGACAGGGCATCCACAATCACATTCAATCTCCCTGCCATGTGGGTTATTTTTAGGTGATATGGTTGGAGAGGCTAACTCCAGCAGAATAACCATGCATTCTGTGTTTTGAATGTCACCACAATGATCAGAGGTTTGTGTTCAATATATACTGTCTCCCAGTTTCCGTTTCAGACATGTATCTCAAAGTGTTTGAGAGCCAGTAATAAACCTGGGATTTATTTGTCTACTGTGCAATATCGTTTCTGATGTTTATTCAGTTTTTTGGAGAAGTGCTCGATTGGTCTCTCCATTCTTGATTTGTCCTCCTGGAGGAGGACAGCCCCTACCATGAGGTCACTAGCATCAATGACTAATTTAAATGCTTAATTAAAACTTGGAGCTGCTAGCACTGGTTTGTTTATTAAAATGGCTTTTAGCTTCCTGAATGCTGTTTCTCGGTCCATACTATTTTGCTTTTTTTTTCTGTAGTAAATCTGTTAGTGGGATAGCTATAGTGTTGAAGTTTGGAGTGAGCTCATGGTACAACCCATACATCCCTAAAAATCTCATGATCTCCTGTTTTGTTGTGGGACTGGGAAACTGTACTGTTGCCCATACCTTTGCAGTTCTGGGCTGTACTTGTCCTTGACCCACCGCGTGTCCTGGATAGGTCACCTGACCCTGAACATACTCACTCTTTGTGAGGCTGGCCACTAGGTCAGCTGACTGTAATTTCTGGAAGAGGGCTTCCAATTGCTGTAAGTGAGTTTCCCCGGTGTCACCCTGCACTGGGAGGTTGTCTAGGTATACTACACAATTGGATAAGCCTGGCACTACCTGAAGAAGGTTTTATTGGTTAACTCTGCTGCTTGGCACTTTTTATTGGTAATTTTTATTAATTGCTCTTTTTTCCGATTATCAACTTGTTGCTTTGACATTCATTTTTTTTTGAAAATCACGTTCAATAATGTGCCAAACCTTATCTTGCCAAAATTTACTCATTGGCTCCTTGAATAAGAAAAGCTTTGAAATGTGCCCCCCAACCCCCCCACCGCGCCCCCCCCCCCCCCCCCCCCCCCCCCACCCTCAACACAAAAAGATTGGACAAGCCTGTTGTAGAAGGTCATGATGCAAATGTGCTGCCCTATTGCTTTCAAACATGTTTCGACAGGCGGAGAATAGGCAAAAGAACAGTTTGTGTTTGTTAGCGAGAGCGAAAGAGCGAGAGACTACTCTCACTATACTTAATGATGTCATTTTAAATTGTACAGCATTCTTCCCTTGTGCCCCTGGCTTTATCTTCACACTGAAGAAGGGTCATACAGACTCGAAACGTTAACTCTGTTTCTCACTCCACAGATGCTGTTAGACCTGCTGGTTTTTTCCAGCATTTTCTGTTTTGATTTCAGATTTCCAGCATCCACCAGTATTTTGCTTTTAACCTGGTTCCTCAGTCTCTGAAAGGTGCTTGGGGCATGGCTGAGTCCAAATGGCATGACTCAACACTGGTATAACCCATCCGGAGTCACGAATGTGGAGATTTCCCTCATGCAATGGTCAAGGGAACCTGCCAGTGTTCCTTTAGTAAATCTACCTTTGTAATGTAGGCTGGGTTACCTATCCTATCTATGCAATCTTCCAGGGTGGGGAGGGCTTTCGTGAGTCACTCACAGAACATGGTCATGAAGTCTAACAAGGGGCCTCATAGTTTAATTAATTTAATGTCATCTTCATCCAATGACCATTTGTATGCACATCCATGGGGGGTTGATAGCTGGCAGTCGGGAGCCGGAGTACTAGCTGATTTTCCTCAATCAAACCTCTGCTGAGAAACCCCAGTTGAAATCAGCTAACCTCAGCACAAATGAGAGACCAAGCTAGGGGCCTTCCTAATCTATATGTCCCAGCTATTCGCTAGATAAATTAGCTGCTGGTGGGAACAGTTTTATCATGTTTTATGATGCTACTATACATGCTGGTCTGGACATTAGTCTAGTTTATATAGTTAACCATTTCCTCTTTTAGCTTGTGGTTCAATCTAAAGTACACAACATTTAATTCAAAAAAAAAGCCTAAAAGCATAAGCAATGCTAGAGGCTAATGTAATATGTGGTTCATCAGCCATTTTATTGCTTTCCATCCTCGTAACTGAGTGTGAGTTCCTGTCTATTAATATATTTTTAATTTAAACAGGAACCAGCTGTACATTAATACAAGTGTGAAATCATGACTCTTTTGGTAATAGCCTAATAAAATCAGGAAACATCACAGGAAAATATTTTGTTAGTTTAAATAATCTAAGTGAAAATACTTAACATGTACTTTACTTTTATAGTGGTAAGATAATTTTACCCATGAAGATGGCGTATTGTGACAATTTAGATATTCTTAATCATGTGCCTGAAACGGAGGCCAAATTTTATTCCTTCCTTTGGCAATTTGTGTGAAACTGGCAATATTCAACTCATGGAGCAGATGGATTGTATGTATCAGCTCAGACTCCACAATCAGCATCGAGTGAGTGCTGTGTAATCATACACGTTCATCTCAGGTTTTGTAAGATTAGTCAGCTACGTGATTGGCACTGAAGTGTGAAGATAAAACCAGGGGCACAAGGGAAGAATGTGCTGTACAATTTAAAATGACATCATTAAGTATAGTGAGAGTAGTCTCTCGCTCTTTCGCTCTCGCTAACAAACACAAACTGTTCTTTTGCCTATTCTCCGCCTGTCGAAACATGTTTGAAGGCAATAGGGCAGCTCATTTGCATCATGACCTTCTACAACAGGCTTGTCCAACCTTTTTGTGTTGAGGGTGGGGGGGGGGGGGGCACATTTCAATGTTTTTCTCATTCAAGGAGCCAATGAGTAAATTTTGGCAAGATAAGAACATGATTTTCAAAAAAATAAATGAATGTCAAAGCAATAAGTTGCTAATTTAAAAAAGAGCAATTAATAAAAATTACCAATAAAAAGTGCCAAGCAGCAGAGTTAACCAATAAAACCTTCTTTGCATTTTTTGCTTAAGAAGTAGAGTTACAGAAGGACAGACCTGGTCACCAGGGAAGGGGTGGGGACAGGTTCTGAGCTAAGGAGTTGGGTTGAACTAACACTGGCCTTGCATTTGCCTCTGGTGGTACACACTCGGTGCTGGCCTCAGCAGAATTCATACGAGAGCGGGGACCGGAAGCAGGTTGTCTTTCAGCCTGGGTTTTCTTCCTTTCCTGGCCTTCGTTGTGGATCGGCTTTTGAGGAGGGATGAGGACAGCAGGGTGTGTGTGTGTGTGTCTGTGTCTGGCTCACTCCCAGCCTCAGGATTCTCATTCTCACCCAATCACTCACTCAGACTCATTCCCCGCCTGGGCCCATGAAGTTTGGACACTTTGGCCAGGATTTTCCAGCCCCTACCCACTGGCCGGATTTTACGGTCCTGCCGAAGTGGATGGACATTTGAATGGCTTTGCCGCATCCATCATGGTGGAGCCTGCTGCGGCAGGGATTGAAAACCCTGGCCTTTACCTCAGGAGGAATCAGTCAGGAGGTAGTGGGTGGGCGGGTCATCCTCCCACTTGGTGGGCCTTTCCAACCACCCCACCCACTCCCCAGACCTTCCCACCCTCCACACACTTTGAGGAACTTCCTAACCTGCACCCAATTGCTGAACACTTGTTGATTCCTGCTTGCCACCATTTCCGCTGCCGGTGCCCTGAGCCCTTGCTTGCCTAGGAAGGCCCGCTGAGCGATCAGCCAATCAGCACTAGCAGGAAGCAGCACGATTTCAACTCATGTTTTGGTACTTTATTTCAGCCTTTTAAAAAAAAATGTATCTATGATGAATTAAAAAAGCAAACAACAGAGACAGACACACAGTCAAAAGAGGCATATTCAGGTGAGGCTGTGGACTAGCTGCTGTCTGGTGACAGATGGCCCAAAATGAAGCAGCCTTAAACAACGACACTTGAAGGAAAGCACACTGGCTGTGACGGTGCCAAGTTGCTTTTCCTCACTCCGCCCTGTCAGAGGTTCCAGCTGCCACGGGTGGGCAGGTGCTGTTCCTGCAGCTCTGCTTTTCCTCGTGACCTCCAACCCATCTTGGCTCTGTGCTCCTTTAGGGGGCGGGTGGCAAGAGAGAGCCAATGCCGTGAAAACAAAGGGGAAGCCACTCGATTGCACACTGCTTGCTGGCCCTCCAATCAGAGACCGATGCGCTCCAGAACTTGCTGCTGACGCACTCACCAGCGGGCCCATCAGCAGTAAACACGGGAGAGAAATAGCCTGTGATTGGAGGAGCAGCTCCTTGCAAATCTTTCATTAAGTTTTCCCATAGTTTGAACACTGAGTCTGTGGGCCGGATACAGAGGTTTCAGGGGCAAGGTTGGGACATGCGAGCCAGGGGTTGGACAGGCCTGTCCTACAACATGTGGAATTTTATCTAAAGAACTTCAAATCTCAAAGCTTTCAATATTATCATGTTTTAGCTGTTTATTATAGGAAGGAACATAATATTGATTAGTAAACATAAATGAAAGAAATAAAATGTTCAATGAAATGATTGAACATTTCCTGTTGCAATTCCATTTAAACTACTGACCTACTGAAGAAAAAGCTCATTTTATGCCGTTCTTTCTAACCTTGAGAGACCTGTTGTCAGGGAAAATGATATCAGTGGTTGTAAAATCATATGCTGTTGAAGATATGTAAACATTGCCAATGAAGGATATTATAAGAAAGTAACTTTCAAAGATGAGTGTCCTTTTATTTTAAATGATGTACTTGAAAGATCTTAGGTTTGGTCCTTTTCCTTCTCCGCCTTCAAAAAACAGAATTGCCGGTTGCTATTGTGCCGTGACCCAAGTAAAAGGCATTTCTTTAAAGTGGTCCGTGAGCTAAGAATTTGTATATGGAGACCCCTTTTAATTTATGAGTGGTTCAATTTGAAAATAACCCAGCAGACAAGCTTTAGTCTTAAGCAAGATAAAGATTAGAGTATTGCAAAAACTACTACTCACATAAAAGTGATAAAAGTTATTAACTAACATAGAGAAACAAAGATTAAAAGCGGATATAGATAAAAAAAATACTTAAAGAGGAGATTTCAAATCATTCTCTGTGAGATATCGCTGTGGACCCTTTGCTTGAACTCCTTCTTTCCGAAGTGGAGGAGTTGAAACTTGAGGTGGGTTTAGCAGCTGCGATGGCTCCTGCAGTCGACTATTCGAAGCTTTGTCTTTCTTTGGACTCAGCAGGTCAGTAGGTTTCTGGGAGAGAGAGAGAGAAGGTTTCCTATTCCTCACTAATTCAGCAGTTACAGCACTTGCAGATTGCCAAGACTCTTTTGGCAGAACAGTTGATTTCTTAATACCTTCCTCTTTGTCCTCCCTTGGCCCAGAACCCTGTCTGAAACATTGTTTCTCAGAGTTCTTCCCAGGATTCTACACACAAAATGGCTGTTCTCAGCCAGACTTTACGCCATTCCAAAACTTAAAATGGCTGCCATCCCACACTGACAAATCATGCTTCCATATTAGCTATTGGGTTAGTCCCGGTCTGGTGGCATAGTCCCATCTATTAACATTTTAGCCAAGGTAATTAACCTTTTAAATGTTTCAGACATTAACTTGAATGGTTCTCATTGTTCCAGGTTTGAAGAGATAAGAAGAAGCTATTCATACCTCCAGAGAAGCCACAATGAGTTTCTCTTTACCCTTGTGGAAAAGCAAATTGAATTTCAAATATCTTCACATGTTTGGATATACCTGCAATCCAATTGGAGCCTTCTAGATCTTGACCACATTACAGTTGAGAAAGGCCATCTTTAAGACTCCTTGTGTCCTCTTAAAAGGGAGATTAGGGGTTTTTTTTTACAAAATCCAAGGGGGGAATTTTCTCCCCGTTGGGCAGGCCGGTCGGGAATGGGCGTGGGCAGGTCCAGAGCCGATCCCCGCCCGTGATCAGCTGCACGCCGCCATTTTATGTGGGGGGGGCCAATAAAAACCCGCCCAGCGTGACGCGTGCCCGGGAGCAGCGCCCCCGGTGCGGGCGGGGGGGGAGGAGGCTGAGTCGGGGCTTGCGCTCTTTCACACACGCACGCGGAAGAGCGCAGAAACCTCCCCGAGGCACGGAGTTCAGTTTTAAAGTTTAAAATAAAGGAAGTTAAAAACCATTCACACATGTCCCCTCGTGTGACAGCGTCATATGTGCTGGGACACGTTTATGAAATGTTTAAAAAATATTTATTAATTTAATAAACACTTCGTGAAACCTCATCCCGCCCGTGGATGAGGTTTCATGAATAATGCGAAGGCCGCCTGGGCTCTGTCAAATTAGTGAATTAGTTTATTAACGGCCTTAACAGGCCTTTGACAGTTCGGCGGGCGCGCAGCCAATTCCGGAGCGCGCCCGCCGAATGAAAGATTGGAATGACGGCAATGATGTCAGGACGCAGGCCTGATGTCACCGCGTGTCATTTTATGCATCGGCATTCGGGGCCAAACAGACAATTCTGCCCCTAGAATATCACAGCTATACCTTCGTGACAGTCGCGACTGTGAGACTGGAAGTACATATTTATATATATGTGCATGCATGAAGAGACAGGTTGTTTTAAAGAGCAAGAACATGTATGAGAAACCTGTGCTTCTGCAAGACTTTGATGACTATGTGGGATAGTCCACAACAAGGGAGCATAACTTTACAGTCAGAGCTGGGCTGTTCAGAGGTGATATCAGAAAGCACCTACCCACACAAAAAGTAATGGAAACCTTGACCCCCACTCTCCCCATAAGGCTGTTGAGGCTAGGCCAATAGAAAATTTTAAACCTCAGATTGGTAAATGTTTGTTCGGCAAATTAAGGGATAACGAATCAAGGTGGATAGCTGGAGTTAAACTGGATATCTGCCATGATCTAACTGCATGGTGGAAAAGGCTTGCGGGGCTGAATGGCCTAATGTTCCTATATTTCAATGATTTACCAGTCTGGCAATAATTCAGTTTCAAAAAATAATATCAGATACTTACGTGAATGGGTGCATTTCCCGATTATAAATCCATAACTATTTTGTATTTTCATATTTTAAATTTACAAATAAGGGTGCATTTGCAACAAATGCCTATCCATAAAAACCTCCTTTCAAAAAGGAATATGTTAGCTTCAGACTCCCTGCTGGCCAAACTGAAAGAGCCCGTTCCTAGTATAGTGCTTTATCACAGACCAAAATTCTCCAGTCCTGGAACTGAATTAACTAATCCTGGCTTTTTTTTATGGTTTGGTTCAGGCAAACAGCAATGCTGAAACCATTGCTCATCCTGAGTTGCCTTGAGAAGATGACAGGGAGCCTTGTCCTTCTGTTGATGCAATCCCTGTGGTGATACAGTTGTCAATCCTCCGGGACTATCCTGGAGTCTCCAGAGATTGAAAATCAATCTCCAGGGCACTGCTGCAGGCAACGAGGGAGAAAAACCATGAGGGTATTAAAATCAATTGTGTGTTTATTTCCGTTTCTTTCAACAGTTCTATTTATTAGTCATAAAAATATGGGGAATAAAGACAGTTTCACTGAGTCAGGCAGAAGGATGTCTGCTGATGAAACCATCAGCAATATGTAACTCTATGTGGTGATAAGAGTGGCCAGACATCTGGACTTGTACCGGGCCTCCCGGTTTTTAGCTGGTCTAGCCGCTTTCTGCTCCAGGCTGCTTCACACCCTGTATTTTGAATCTTAGTCCATTTACTTTAGTAAAGCATTGGCAGATGCCTGTGCTAGTTCCTTGCCCCCATCTACAGCAGCCTCGATGCGACAGAGACACAAAAAGCAGATTTTTTTTCTTACTTTAACACCCCCGCACTCCCCCCCCCGCCTATTGTCTGCCCAACAGCACGTAATCTCCGTATGTGCTGACATCACCCTTGTACGTGGTGACATCAGCCCATGCGTGATGATGTCACCTGAAGCGAGTCATGAAGGTATCCAGTTTTGGTGGGCTCGGACACTGGCCATCCTATGTGATGATGGTGCTCCCACATTGGGATTCCCAAATTTTGGCCCATTGATGATGGTCACTTGGATGGTAACTAGGAAGGGACGGTGTTCCCAGGACTTTGCTGCTCTTTATTTTCTTGTTATTAGAAGTTGTGGGTCTGTAGGGTGGAGTTGAAGTAAGAGCTGTGACAGCAAAGAAACATTGCAATTGGCCTCAGCGCCCCTGGCGTAAGGAGGGGAAAAATGATCAGGGATCTTACTCCCGTCTACAATTCAGTTAATCTTTGCTGGAAAGTGGGTGCATGTGAATTGTTGCAACTCAGGCTTTGTCTCAACACTTTCTGACTCAGGTTCATGTAGTAGGCAAACAGTTTCCATAAGTAGATCTGTGTCACCTTCAACCTGAAACTTATAGGGCAGAATTTTCTTGTCGGCGTGTGGAGTCCCGATGTCACCGCGCGCCATTGTGATATTTCGGTGATCTCTTACGCGTGCCTGCCGTTAACTAACGGGCCAGTTAAGGCCCTTGAGCCACTACTTGATGTCCATTTTTCAGGGCACAACGGGCTGGCGGGTAGGCCATGTTTTTATAAACCTCACTCACGGGTGGGATAAGAGGGGTGAATGTGGTCGCGAGTGGTCTTGGGTAGACATTTAATGTTTAAACTTACTGCTACTTGCCTGTGTGAGCAGGAATACTTCAAATCTCTTCATAGCTGCTTGGACTGGAGTGACAGGCTTCAGGTCCGGACTCTGGAGTAAACATCATTCTTGGGGCCTTGCTGGTTTCAGGAAGCCTTCCCTTATCCTGGGAATGGGAGTTGTGCTCTCCACTGGAGACACCTCCTCTGAGGAGGAAGGGAGGGCCAGAAGGGGGAGGAGGCCAGGAGTCCACATACAGCCTCCAGGGGAGCCACCTTTGGGAGGACAGGCGCAGGCGCAGGGCCAACAGGAAGTCCAAGGCGAAAGGGGCCGCAGAAGACGCCACTATCCTGCTGCCAGGGTTTACAGGTGGTGAAGCATCTACCTCAATATGTCTGAGGTGCTGTGCCGGAGGTGGCTCTGTCTCTCAAGGAAGACAGTCAACTATATCTGTCGGATGATAGGCCCTGAGATCTGCACCAACTGTGTGGGTGGACACCCCATGCCAGTGGCATTGAAGGTCACAGCTGCTCTCAACTTCTATGCCTCTGGCTCTTTCCAGGGGTCGGTGGGTGATCTTTACGGAGCCTCCCAATAAGCTGTCCACGCTTGTGTCAAGCAGGTGACAGATGCTCTGTTCAGGCGTGCGTTGACTTTCATCCACTACCGTTGGGAAGAGGCCAGCCAGAAAGAGCGAGCCAGAGGCTTTGCAGTGATTGTTGGCTTCCCCCGTGTCCAGGGTGCTATAGACTGTACACATGTGGCCATCAAGGCGCTAGAAGGTGAGCCCGGTGCCTTCGTCAACAGGAAGGGGTTTCACTCCTTGAACGTGCAGATAGTGTGTGATCACAGGATGCAGATTCTACAAGTCTGTGCAAGGTACCCAGGCAGCTCCCACGACACCTACATCCTCAGACACTCCCAGGTGCCGGGG
The DNA here is from genome assembly GCF_017639515.1 of Carcharodon carcharias. NCBI lineage: Eukaryota > Metazoa > Chordata > Chondrichthyes > Lamniformes > Lamnidae > Carcharodon > Carcharodon carcharias. Next base: position 143,812,999 of record NC_054480.1, read on the forward strand.
CTCTTCAGTGCTCCAGCCCGGCTGGATGGATGGCTGCTGGGTGACAAGGGCTATCCCCTCAGAAACTGGCTCATGACGCCTCTCCACCATCCAAGAACAGAAGCTGAGCAGCGGCACAATAGGAGCCAGGGCACCACAAGGGCTGTGGTGGAGAGAACCATCGATTTTCTCAAGATGTGCTTCCGATGCTTGGACCGTTGAGGGGGTTCACTCCAGTACCCCCTTGATCGTGTGTTGCTGATAGTGGTTGCATGCTGCGCTCTCCACAATCTGGCGCTGGAAAGGAGGTATGCAGTGGAGGAAGAAGATGTAGACACAGATGCTCTGGCTGCACATAATGAGTCCAGGAGTGGGTCCGACGATAAGCGCACACAGGAGACTGCCGAGGGGATAGACGCTGACTCGGGCAACCTCCAGGGAGGCAGGGACACCCGGGAGGTTTTAATCCAATGAACCTTCAGCTAGCACAACACAGATGGGCCTCCAACACACGCCAGGGCTGCAGACTCCATACTCGATACCTGACAGGAACATCTGCCTGGTTAGGGACATTAACTATGTGCCTTGTCAGTAAAGCTCAATGAGAAACAAGTCACTCATAACATCATGGGCTCCCATCCACCTGCAGAAGGAAGGAATCACCTCGAGCCACGTTCAAGTATGAAGCATTTAATTAATTCACAAAATAAAACAGAAAGGAAATTTAATTCAAAGGTGTTCAGCATCACACCAAATTATAATCAACTAATAGCGGGGCAACGTAAAACCACCAGTGAGAAGCCCGTGATGGTGCCTAAGGTGCCTTAAGTTTATGTTTTCGGGTGCTACATGTGGGTGTTGTCCCCTCGCTAGAAGTGGCATCTGAACCAGCCCGCTCACTCTGCTGTCCTGTTGGCCTCGATGACCTTGGCAGGTATCCTCTGGCCCATGGAGCCTGTGCTGACCCCGCCTGGGAGGGAGTGGCGAGTCAAACAGCTGGCATCTCCCCAGTCACTGCTGCCTCATTGGATCTCACGGTCACTGGCAGAGGGGCGGAGGAGCTGCTGCCATCATATGGAGTGCCCTGAGAGATGCCAGGCAGCTGCTGCGCCGACGTGAGGTCGCTTCGGACCTCCCTGCTCACCATAGATGGATGGGCACCGAGCTGGGAAAGTTGATGCCCAGACCATCTCCCACACTGGCACTGACCAGCTGAGGTCAATGCTGCTCTGGGGGCTTGCAGGTCCAAACTCAATCCCAGGAAGTCCTGATTGTTCTCCTGGAGGAGCCTCTCCACAAGAGTCGCCACTCTCTCCATGGCGCTCAGCCATGAGGGTCATTGTATCGGCGATGGTCGGCGTGGACTCCACCATGGAGACCAAGCCATGCATAGCTTCATGTATCTCCGCCAGATCCTCCCACACACCCTGTTGGGCTTCCAGCATTTTCTGCCTCAGGGGCAACTCCAGAGGCCCATCATCAGCCACTGACTGAGCATGTGCCTGGTCCCCTGCAGTCCTCTGACTGCCGGCGCCATGGACACCCTCTATCTCTGCCTGTGCCTCAAGCGAGTGTGAAGTGCCATCACCGCTGTGCCCCGGGACACTGGCCAATGACCTAATTCCCACCGAAGTGCTGGTATCTGCGCTGGTGCCTGCCTGACAGAGATGGTCTGACGCTGATGCTTCTAATTCTTCCGGGCCCTCAGGTGTGAGAGGCGGCCCCTCTGCCTCCTCCTCCTGGCCCTGCTCCGGTGATGCTGAAAGGAAGAACAAGCATATTTGATTAGTTGAAGTCAAGACAATGTCAATGTGCATGCCTGGCCTCAGATCAGTATGTGCTCATCCTTCCATAATCAATGGGAAACCCATGCTGGAAGCTTAAATCACTGAACATTCAACAGTGGAATGGTTGCTGGGACAGACACAGTGACCTCAGTGCACGGCACTCTTACCTCCCCCAGCCTCATCGCCACCAGTGGACCTGGGCACATGGCACCTCTCCAGCTCCATCGCCTCCTGCTTGTATCTGGTTACAATGGCCAACTGGGCCTGGCCTCCGCCAGTGCGCATCTGCTCTGCGGTGTTGTGTGTTGTGTGCAGTCTTCTCCTGTAAAGGAGAGTGGAGCATTGATTAGTCCACCATGTACCTGGATTGCTATTGTATCCCTGCCACCCCCACCTGAGTGAAACATTGCAGGGCTCCAGTGAATCGTGACCTTGCAGCTGCCGCACACTCACACCAAGAAGCCAGGGCTGACCCTCCCCTTGCTCACATGCTCCACCAACTCTTAACATTCCCAGGCTCTGGATACATAGCCACACCACAGTCTCCAGACATTCTGGTCAACCCTTAACGTCCAGCCTGAACTCAAACTCCTGGAACTCGTGGCCAAGCTTGCTCTTGCACCCCACAAAAGAATTCACTTGACATGGTCCCCGTGCCGGCCGCCTCTGTGTCATACATCACACCGTCCCATGGGTTGCGAGAAGAGTTCCTTCTGGTGGTGTTTGTTGTTATCAATGAGCCAAATACCCCTGCATGTGTTCCTCCTGGAAAGTAACTTCAATTTTGGAAGCGGTGGGGGTTAAAATCAACACCAATCTTTTTACCATCCAGCGGTGAATATTAAATCCTTCTCTTAGCTGGATGTAAAAGATCCATGATAAAAGCAAAATACAGCGGATGCTGGAAATCCGAAGCAAAAGCAAAAATACCTGGAAAAACTCAGCAGGTCTGACAGCATCTGCGGAGAGGAACACAGTTATCGTTTCGGGTCCGAATGACTCTTAGTCATACAGACTCGGAACGTTAGCTGTGTCCCTCTCCGCAGACGCTGTCACGTCTGCTGAGCTTTTCCAGGTAATTTTGTTTCCCTAAAAGATCCATGGTGTGATTAAGAAAAGGAAGGGAGTCAGCCCTTAAGTAGCCAACATTTATCCCTCAATCCACATCACAAAAACAAAATGACCTGTTTGCGATCCCATTTGTGGTTTGGGGGAGCTTGCTGTGTGCAAATTGATTCCAACATTACAGCAGTGACTTTAGAGTAAGGGTAAAGTGCTCTGGGGTGGGGGTGGGGGTGGGAGGGGGTGTTGCTGAGGTCCTGTGGTGGTGACAGGTGCTACATAAATGCAATTTCTGTCCTTTAACACCCCCCCCCCGCCCCGCCCCCTCCCCTCCCCTCCCTTCCGCGAAAACGTGCGCTGAGGGCGGGAGGTCTCAATGACGTCAGAGGCTGGATGGAACCAAGATGGCGGCGGCGGCGGTGGTGGTGACGGCGGCGGCTGGCGGGGGGCGGGCGGAGCTGAGGGAGTGAGAGAGGCCCACACTCGGGGTTGAAGGCCGCTCCACCCACCCACCCTCCCTGTCCAGCTTCGTCTTGTACACCCCCCACCACCCCCCCCCCCCCAAAAAAAAAACCACACGACCCCCACCCCCACATTACTCTCTCGGGGATTATGCCTTGTCCCCGAGGCCGGGGCCCGAGTGCAGAATGCTGCGATCCACCGAGTTTTTCCGCAGCATCGAGTGTCCGTTTTACGGCGGCGGCTCCGGCTCCGGCTCCGGCTCCGGTTCCTCCTCCTCCTCCTCCTCCTCCTGTAACCGGCCTTATTGTCACTTCAGGCACCGCAGCCAGAAGCCCAGGGAGAAGCCGGAGGGAGACGGGCAGCCTCTAGCAGCAGCCGACGGAGGTGAGTGGGGCCAAGAGGATGGTCAGGGTCCTATCGGGGAGGGGGAGGGGGAGGGGGTCTCCATTTAACCCTCTAACCCTGGGCTCACTCCATGGGGCTTTGGCTCATTATATTTGGGGTTGGGGGGTGGAGAAGGGTCTTCAAGTCTTGTGTTGTCGATGGTGTGTCCGAATCGGATTATGTAATTGAATTTCCCCTTGTTTTGGGGAGGGATGGGATGGGATGGGATGGGGAGGGGAGGGGAGGGGAGGGACTTCCTCCTTGGACATGCTTCAGTGTTTGGGTTGTCTTGATCGCTCAGTAGGTTTCTTTCTTTTTTTTTAAAAAAAAAAAGGTGTCAGGCAAGGCCGGCCAGTTTCTGGATGGAGTCATCGTTCACTCCAACGACAAAACAGAGTGAATTTATATCGCCAGGTCAATTCGTGTGGTCATCCCCGAGATTGCCTGTGTTTCTGTTTTGTGTAACTGATGCTGTGTCTGGCTCTGTTTAGGTTAAAGGGGCGTGACACATTTCTCAGGAAAAAAATGTATGAAATGTCCATGTGACCTGACCTCAAATACATATCCTTTTTATAATCAATATTTTCTCATGGCTAAATATTTTAGCTTAGCAGCCAGCCAATGATGTGATCAACATTATGCTCCACAATAGGAATATGGGTGGGTGGGGAGCAGTGCTATGAATCTGGAAAGGAAGCAGTGGCCCCCAGCTTTCTTACAGCTCTAATTATAAAGCCTGGAGAACTGATCAACCATTATTGGGTCAGTTGTATGTTTAGACAAGGTTCGAGGAAAAGTGTATCTTTGATGTACAGTACAGTAAATTTAGATAATTCTGCCTGAGGTACATCAGCTGGTTTTTTACAGATATTTCAAGTACACTATTTCATACAGCAATAATTAAAAGAGCAAAAAGAGATAGGCACTTTCCTGACAGCAATAACTGTTTAAAGCTCAGAAGGTGACTATTCAGCTTTTTGCCAGAGCATTTTTGAAACAAACCCCATAACCTTGAATATTCCCCTGCTTCAAATATTTTTCTCTTCAAAAAATAGAACGATCTCTACCTGAACTCCTTTCTGTGACAAAGCATTCCACCAGTTCAGTGTAAAGAAATTTCTCAAAACTTTAGTGCATTTATTTTGTAACTGTTTTAAATTGATAGTCTTTCATCACAGGATAACCTTTCACTGTTCACACTATCAAAACCATTTTTAACTTTAAAAACCACCATTACATCATCTTTTACTTTCTTTGAAACAAGTGCAAATGACCCCAGTATCTCAAGTCTCTCTTCAGAACTACAGTTCCTCATGTAAGGTGCCATTTTAATGAATCTACTCTCCATATCCCATAGCTTTAATGCCTATTCTATAACGATGCATCCAAAACTCAACTGTGATTCCAACTATAGCCTTGTACAAATTTACCTTTACTACTTTGGCCTTGTTCACTACCTTCCTATTTAAAAGAACCATTAACATTTGCCTGTTTATTTTCAAGCTCTATTTATCCCCTGCAGAATCACAGAATCTCTCAGTTCAGGAGAGGCATTTCGGCCCATCGGGTCTGCACCGACACATGAGAAACACCTGACCTACCTAATCCCATTTACCAGCACTTGGCCCATAGCCTTGAATTTCAAGAAATTATGTATTTGAGCCCCTACTCCTTTACAGCCTTTTGCATCTTTCAATTGAGTATATATTCTAATTCCTTTTTCTTTATTAAAGGCATTGCACACAGTTCCCTACATTAAATTTTATCTATGGTCTGTTTGCTGTTGCCCTCTTGAAGGCTTTTACAATCCACTTTACTGCTTGCCTTTTGCCTTACTGTGCCATTGGTAAATTTTGATATGGTTCTCCTAGTACTCCAATCTAAATCATCTAATTGCGTACAAACAAAAAATAAATGCTGTATTGATTTATGGCTCTGGAACTTCCAATCTTTCTCCAACCTAATCAGCACCGGTTAGCCTAACTTTTTTGTCCATTAGCAAACTCTCTATTCATTTGACATTTCCTATCTGCTGTACACCTGAGTGTTTTATAAAGTGAGCCACTTTATGGAATGCCCTTGAAATTCCATATACAGTGCATTTACTCGTTTTGCCTTAATCCAATTCGTCACTTCAAGAAATTCTGTTAAATTTGTCAAACACATCCTTTCCATTAAAAAAACTATGATTAACCTCTGTACCTCGAAGCTAACTTTAGGTTTTTCTTCAAGAGTTACTGGAATACCCAAGTCCTTTACTACATGTGTAGAGTCTGATTTTCTTTCGTCACTTCCTGAGCATTGCATCTTACTGAAAGCATTCGACATTTGTTTTTGGCTGAGGCGATGCTCTTTTGTGGTATGCTAGAAAATGTGGGTACACCACAAGTGTCGGTCTTCTCAATTTATTTGCAAGTGTATACTTGGAACTGAAGGGCCATAAGGAGAAATAAGTGAAAAAATATTTTTCAAAATTTACAGGAAACTAGAAAGCTTTGGTTAAGTGTCAGCCAATGCTCAGTGGTGGCAGTTTTGTCTCTATAAGGAGATTGAGAGTTCAAGCCCCACTCCAGACATTTGGCCAAATAATATACATGGACACTTTAGTGTAGTATTGAGGGTGTACTGCTCTGTTGGTGCCGTGCATCAGATTCAATATTCAATTGAGATGCAGTCTGTCCTTTCAGCTGGATATGAAACATCATGTTCTTTTGTTGTCTTGGCCAATATATATCTCTGAATCATCTTGAGGTTGTGAAAGGCACAATGTAAATGTAATTTCTTTCTTTAGTTGAGACCTTCTGAAAACATACTTTGTGTTATGCGCTTGATGATAAAGCTGCTACATATTAAAATTGACCTATATTTGGCGATACAAATAGTAACTGCGTCTGATCACAAAGTTGCCAGAATCTTAAATGCATACTGTGTGGCTAGTGTTGTAGGAGGTTGCAGAATTTGTTTTAATATCTTGGTCAGTTTATTTATGCACTTCATAGAATCACAGAGCACAGAGGGAGGCTATTAGACCCATCGTGCCTGTGCTGGCACTTAGCCCCAATCCCTGTGACCTAGAAGTTTTTTTTTTCCTTCCAACTTCCTTTTGAAATTTGCTGTTGAATCAGCTTCCATCACCTTTTCAATCAGATCATATTAACTTGCTGTGTTTTTAAAAAAAAATTCTCTTCATCTCTCCCTGTTTCTTTTGCCATTTATCTTAAATCTGTTTCCTCTGGTTACAAACTTTAGTGCCTGTGAAAACAGTTTCTCCCTGTCAGCTCTATAAAAACCCATTGTAATTTTGAGCACCTTTATTAAATTTCCCCATAACTGTCTCTGCTCTCAGAACAGTTATCGCAGTTCCTTTTCTTCACATAATGTGAACTCTCTCAGCCATGATACTGTTCTAGTAGATCTCCATTCCATCCTCTCCAAAGTCATGACATCTTCCTAAAGTATTGTGTCCAGATGGACCCAATACTTAGGCCTGAGTAATGACTTTATAAAGGTTTACCATGGCGTCCTTGCTTTTTTTAACCTATGCCTCTATTTATAAAGCCAAAGATCCCGTATGCTTTTCTAACAGGCTTTTTGACTACTTCATCCGCCTCCAAAAATTTGTGTCGGTGAACCCCAGGCCTTTCTGTTCCTGCGCCCATCTTAAAATTGTAATGTTTAGTTTTTGGTTCCAAAATGCATCACTCATACTTCTCTGCATTAAATTTCTCCTGCCATATTCACCGGTCTTATCTGTCCTCCTGAAGTCTGCTGCTATCCTTTTAACTTGAAAACGTAGTAAACAGATTTATGTCATGTGCAAACTTTGGAATGATGCTCTCTGCCCAAGCCCAGGTCATCAATATATATCAAAAAGTGTATTGGTCCTACCACCAACCCTGGGGACACCACTATATACTTCTATCCAATCTGAAAAACAGCAATCACCACCACTGTCTACTCTCTGTCTCAGTCAATTTTGTATCCATGCTGCCACTACCTCTTTAATCCCATAGATTTGTTAGCAAAATTGAAGCCTATTATGTAGCACCCTATCAAGTGCTTTTTGCAAGTCCATATACACATCAACTGCATTACCCTCATCAGTCCCCTCTGCTAGTCACACATACTCCTTTTTCCCTCTGACACCATTCCCACATCCAAGGTGCATTGAAAGATTGTGATTAAATCAGCCTTTATTTCTAACCTTGCTTCCTTCAGCAACCTGGGACTCGGGCGACTTTTTTATTTTTGTGTGCTGCCAACTGTTAAAGTTCCTCCTCTTTTACTGTTTCTATCCTGTCCAATTTCAAGACTACTTCATTTCCTGCTTTGTGAAGAGAGTTGCAATGTATTCATTTTGTATCTCGTCTGTTGCCTCCTTTTTGGTTCCTAATTGGAACCAGCCTTTCTTTGACTATCCTTTTATAATTATATGTTTATTGACCAGAAACTTAACTGGAGTAGCCATATAAATATTGTAGTAACAAAAGCAATTCAGAAGATGGGAATTCTGCAGCGAGTAACTCATCTTCCGACTCCCCAAAACCTGTCCTCTATCTACAAGGCACAAGTCAGGAGTGTGATGGAATACTCCCCACTTGCCTGACTGAGTGCAACTTCGGCAATGCTCAAGAAGCTCAACGCCATCAACAACAAAGCAGCCCAGTTTATCAGCACCTTAAACATTCACTCCCTATACCACCAGCACACACTGGTGGGCTGTGTCCACTATATGTATGACGCAGCAACTCACCCTTTGACAGCAAGTGCTAAATCGGCAACCATCTGCAAGGAAAAGGGCAGCAGAAGCATGGGAATGCCATCACCTTCAGGTTTATTGTGCAAAAAATATACTTTATTCATAAAATATCCAAAAGAACATTACAAAATGTTTGAAAATGGCCATCACAAAGCACAGTGATATAGAAATTTTCTACATCAGTCATGTGCGCTCTGAGGTGCTTCAGTATAATAAAAGGAACATTACAAACATTTCAAAATGGTTATTACAGGAAGTGCGATAATATTTAGACCTCTCCAACAAACTAGACACCATTCTGATTTGAAACTATATTGCTGTTCCTTCACTGCTGGGTCAAAAACCTGGAATCCCCTCCCTACCATCACTGGGTGTACCTACACAACTGCAACAGTTCAAGAAGGCAGCTCACTCCACCTTGAGGACAGTTGGGAGTGGCAAGAAATGCTGGCTTTGCCAGTGATGTTCACATCTTGTGAGTGAATAAGAAAAAGAGCTTCACTGTTCTCTTTGATATCATCTGCTAATCTTTTCTCATACCCTCTCTCCGACACTTTTACTTTCTTTTTCGGTTCTCTGTGTGTTCTGTGTTCAGCTTGATTCTGTACCTTATTGTGAGCCTGACAATTAGCATTGGCCTCCTTTTTCTGTTTCTCTCTCTATCTTTAATCACCTAGTTCTAGCTTTGGATGCCTTTCCCTTTTTCCTCTTTTATACGTACCAAGACTTTACCCGAACTATCTTCTCTTTGAAGGATTGACCTCTTCCCCCTCCCCCCCACTCCCACTGCTCAACCATTCCTGCAAGAACAAAAATTTAAAAGCGAATGAAATGGAGATCTCAACAATACACAATAAGTTTTAAATTGGGTAAGAAAGTATTACCACAAAGAACCAGAAGTACAACAAGAATTGGGGGGAAAAAAACACTCAAAGGTTTGGAAATGGAGCACTAACACAATGATGTTCCTTCTAAGTTCTGTTCTCATGTTCTCAATTTTGCCAAAGCTGGGAACTTACTTGCCTAGGGCTGGTGTAGACTGAAATTTTTTTAAATCTCAAAGAACAGCCACAAGCGTTTACAGCCTGCACAAAGCAAAGTTCCATAAGGAAAGCAAGTGGAGGGAGCTCAAACAGATCAACACACTATTACGCAAACTTTGTTCATATCCATTCAATAGTAATTGTTTTACAAGTAAATTGAAATTTCCAATGCATTTCTCCCTTATTTCATTCTCACACCAGTCACTTTGATTATTTCATCTGGTGTAAAGGAAGAAATACATTTACATTTTATAGTACCTTTCATAATTTCAAGATGCCCCAAAGCATTTTGTAGCTATTGAAGTCCTTTTGACATGTTGTCACTATATTGCAAAGCAGAGAAATGCGTAAGTTAGCTTCAGATTTAATGCCAACCACATTTTTGGAGCAGGTATCAACAATTATTCAAATACTAGTTTTTGACAAAGACATGAGGTCAAAATACAGCTAACTGGAAATAATGTTTCCCTTTCTCCAAAGTTATTGTTATTCTGATGGTAACCCGCAGCTGCCCCCCCCCCGTCTGTCCGTCCGTCCGTCCTGGTAAATAGATACTATGCATAGTTTGGTCTCCACGTTAGAAAAGAATCTGAGGCACTGCAGAAGATACAAAAATGGATTCCAAGGATGATACTAGAAATGAGGGGCTACATCCATTAAGAAAGGATGAACAGGCTAGGGCTCTTTTCTTTAGGAAAGAGAAGCCTGAGAAGTGACCTGATGGGGGTCTTTAAGATTATGAAAGGGTTTGATAGGATAGATGTAGAGATGATGATTCCACTTGTGGGGAGACCAAATCTGGAGGCCACAAATATAGTATATTCATGAATAAATCCAAAAACATGCCAGAGAAACTTCTTTACTGGAAGAGTAGTTAGAATGTGGATCTTGATACCACAGAGTGGCTGAGATGAATAGCACAGATGCAGTTAAAAAGAAGCTAGATTAATAAATGAAGGAAAAAGGAATATAAGTTTGTGCTAATATGGATGGGTGCTGTACATTCTATGTAATGCAGATGAAGTTGTAGACCAGATATTACAATGATATATCTTTAAACAAAATATTTTGATTCTCAAGTTTCCCTTTTAATCATTCATGATATAAATGCTTTCACACTTTGCTGAAAAAAAAATTAGGGGACCACGTGACCTTTATACCAGAGATGCTATTGCGTCAATGTAACTGTTCTGCTTCTCATGATTTTTAATAAACATTACAGTTTGCACATGGGATCTATATACAGAGTGTTTATGAAGGCCTTGTGCACCGTTAAACTTTAACTTTGGGTTTACATATATCTGCAAATAACATATGAAAGCATTTAAAACATTTTTTGGTAATGTAATGACTTCAACTCTGCTAGTCTTGACACATAGTTCAGCACCTTTTTTTTTCTACCATTGCTATTTTAATCTGAAATAAAGATTCCTGAATCTTTACATCTGAACCAGAGCGGGCCTAACATCCTTGCGGGCAGGTTTGCTAGTGCTTTTGGGAGGAGTTTAAACTAATTCGGCAGGGGGATGGGGACACAGAATGTTAGCAGAATAGGGACACATCATAATAAAGTAAAACAATCAAGTGAGAGGGAGTACAGCTGCATTAAGCTTCAAGGGAGTAAGGCAAGGCTGGATGGCCTCAACTTTAATGCATTTTAGTGATTGCGACCACAACATGGTACCATTTAAGCTTGTTATGGACAAAGAAATAGACAAGTTGCAAAAAAATGTTTTGGATTGGGGGAGAGCGGATTTTAGTAAAATAAGGCAGGATCTGGCCAAGGTAGACTTGGAACAGCTACTTGTGGGGAAATTTACAGAAGAGCAGTGGGGGCGGCGTTCAAAAAGGAAATGGGGAGGATACAGGCTCAACATGTTCCCTCTAGGGCAATAGGAAGGAGTGACAAGTCCAGAGAACCATGGATGACCAGAGATATTCAAGAAACGATGAGAAGGAAAAGAGAGGCTTTTAGCAGGTACAGGGGGAGCAAATCAGCAGAAGCATTAGTGGAGTACAGAAAGGGCAGGGTGGAGCTTAAGAAAGTAATTAGGAGAGCAAAGAGAGGATATGAGAAAGCTCTGGCTGGTAAAAGGGAAAATCCCAAGATTTTCTATAAGTATATCAATGTGGAGAAAGGATAACCAGGGAAAGGGACCAAGGGGGCAATCTATGGGTGGAGCCAGAGGACATCACTAGAGTGTTGAACGAATGCTTCACATCTGTCTTCACCCAAGAGATTGAGGATGAAGATATGGAACTTGGGGACAGAGACTGCCAGCTTCTTAAGCAAATTGATATAGGGAGTGACAAGGTATTGGAGGTGTTGGCAGACTTAAAAGTGGACAGATCTCTATGTCTGGATGATTTGTGTCCCAGACTGCTGAAGAAGGCAAGGGAGGAGATCGCAGGGGCTCTGACCCAAATTTTTAATCCCTCTCTGGCCACGGGGGAGGTGGCAGAGGACTGGAGAACAGCTAATGTGGTTCTGCTATTTAAGAAGGGTTGTAGAGATGAGCCAGGGAACTACAAACCAGCGAGTCTCACGTCAGTGGTAGGGAAACTATTGGAAAAAATTCTGAAGGAGAGAATCTATCTCCACTTGGAGAGGCAAGGTTTGATCAGGAATAGTCAGCGTGGCTTTGTCAGAGGGAGGTCACGCCTAACAAATTTGATTAATTTTTTGAGGGGGTGACCAGGTGTGTAGATGAGGGTAGTGCAGTTGATGTAGTTTATATGGATTTCAGCAAAGCCTTTGACAAGGTCCCACATGGGAGACTTATAAAGAAGGCAAATGCACTTGGGTTACAGGGTAAATTGATGAGGTGGATTCAAAATTGGCTTAGTGTAGGAGACAGAGGGTGATGACAGAAGGCTGCTTTAGTGACTGGAAGCCAGTGTCCAGTGGTGTACCACAGGGATCTGTGCTGGGTCCCCTATTATTTGTCATTTATATAAACGACTTAGACGACTGTGTGGGGGGTAGGATTAGTAAGTTTGCAGATGACACAAAGATTGGCTGGGTGGTTAACAGTGAGGCTGAGTGTCTTGGGCTACAGGAAGATATAGACGGGATGGTCAAATGGGCAGATAAGTAGCAGATGGGATTTAACCCTGAAAAGTGTGAGATGATACACTTTGGAAGGAGTAATTTGACAAGGAAGTATTCAATGAATGGCATGACACTACAAAGTTCTGAGGAACAAAGGGACCTTGGCATGTGTGTCCATGGATCTCTGAAGGCAGAGTGACATGTTAGCGGGATGGTGAGAAAGGCATATGGGACACTTGTCTTTATCAATCAAGGATTAGGTTACAAAAGTAGGGAGGTCATGTTGGAGTTGTATAGAACCTTGGTGAGGCCACAGCTGGAGTACTGTGTGCAGTTCTGGTCACCACATTATAGGAAGGATGTGATTGCACTGGAGGGAGTGCTGAGGAGATTCACCAGAATGTTGCCTGGGATGAAACAGTTAAGTTATGAAGATAGGTTGGATAGACTTGGGTTGTTTTTGTTGGAACAGAGAAGACTGAGGGTCGACCTGATTGAGGTGTACAAGATTATGAGGGGCATGGACAGGGTGGATAGGGAGCAGCTGTTCCCCTTAGTTGAAAGGTCAGTCATGAGGGGACACAAGTTCAAGGTGAATGTCAGGAGGTTTAGGGAGGATGTGAGGAAAAACTCTTTTACCCAGAGGGTGGTGACTGTCCGGAATGCGCTGCCTGGGAGGGTGGTGGAGGCGGGTTGCCTCACATCCTTTAAAAAGTACCTGGATGAGCACTTGGCACGTCATAACATTCAAGGCTATGGGCCAAGTGTTGGTAAATGGGATTAGGTAGGTAAGTCAGGTGTTTCTCACGTGTCAGTGCAGATTCGATGGGCCGAAGGGCCTCTTCTGCACGGTGTTTCTGTGATTCTGTGAAAGTGAAAAAAGCAGTATTACAGTATAGATAACATTAAAAGAACCTTTGAATTGTACTTTCATATGCCATTTGCAGATTACTTCCATGGAAAAGGATGTTGTGTTTGAGGATTTAAAAGCAGCATCTATTTAATTAGAGTTAAGGAGCTGTTATACTGCTAGGTGTATACTGTAGAGCATCAATTTACTAAGCTTCTCCTCTTGAGATCTTGACATTGGTATCTCCATATATGACCTTGCTGAAACCAGTTAACCCAGCTCAGATTAGGAACTGTACCTGTTACCATTTGGCCTGTATGATACAGTTGTGTTGTGATTATCAGCCTAGATTTTGGAGAACCTTGGAATTTTTTTAATATAAAATTTCATTTGAACATTACATCTTAAGTTGTCATGCAATAGTTAAAATTGCACTTGTTTTGTTATCTGTTGCTGGATTTTGAAAATCTGAAATTACAGTCAAAAACAATGCATGTTTAGAAACAAATAGTGAAACGTGGATAGTTTTCTGAAGTGTTGTCTGAGCATTCTAATTTTAGCATTGTACTTCATGTTGAACTGTTTGAACCCCCCTTTGCTAAAAGAAGACAATGCTTCAGTCAGGTAGTCAGATCTGCCCATCACCTAGGTTTGATCAGAACCACCAATTGCGACTGTGTGCATAGTGGGTAAGAGTCATCACTTGTCAACTGGGCTGATTCCTAGGTCAATGTTTCATCTGAAAGAAGTTTGGATAACTTATCAATAACGAAGACAAAAATGTTGGAAATATTCAGCAGGTCTGGCAGCATCTGTGGCGAGAGACAAAAACAGAATTACCTGGAAAAACTCAGCATGTCTGGCAGCATCGGCAGAGAAGAAAAGAGTTGACGTTTCGAGTCCTCATGACCCTTCGACAGAACTTGAGTTCGAGTCCAAGAAAGAGTTGAAATATAAGCTGGTTTAAGGTGTGTGGGGGGGGGGGGGTGCGGAGAGAGAGAGAGAGAAGTGGAAGGGGTTGGTGTGGTTGTAGGGACAAACAAGCAGTGATAGAAGCAGATCATCAAAAGATGTCACCAACAATAGAACAAAAGAACACATAGGTGTTAAAGTTGGTGATATTATCTAAACGAATGTGCTAATTAACAATGGATGGTAGGGCACTCAAGGTATAGCTCTAGTGGGGGTGGGGAGAACATAAAAGATTTAAAAATATTTAAAAATAATGGAAATAGGTGGGAAAAGAAAAATCTATATAATTTATTGGAAAAAAAAACAAAAGGAAGGGGGAAACAGAAAGGGGGTGGGGATGGGGGAGGGACTCAAGACCTAAAGTTGTTGAATTTAATATTCAGTCCGGAAGGCTGTAAAGTGCCTAGTCGGAAGATGAGGTGTTGTTCCTCCAGCTTCACTGGAACAACGCAGCAAGCCAAGGACAGACATGTGGGCAAAAGAGCAGGGTGGAGTGTTAAAATGGCAAGCGACAGGGAAGTTTGGGTCATTCTTGCGGACAGACCACAGGTGTTCTGCGGTCGCCCAGTTTACGTTTGGCCTCTCCAATGTAGAGGAGACCACAGTGGGAGCAACGAATGCAGTAGACTAAGTTGGGGGAAATGCAAGTGAAATGCTGCTTCACTTGAAAGGAGTGTTTGGGCCCTTGGACGGTGAGGAGAGAGGAAGTGAAGGGGCAGGTGTTGCATCTTTTGCGTGGGCATGGGGTGGTGCCATAGGAGGGGGTTGAGGAGTAGGGGGTGATGGAGGAGTGGACCAAGGTGTCCTGGAGGGAGCAATCCCTACAGAATGCCGATGGGGGGGTGAAGGGAAGATGTGTTTGGTGGTGGCATCATGCTGGAGTTGGCGGAAATGGCGGAGGATGATCCTTTGAATGCGGAGGCTGGTGGGGTGATAAGTGAGGACAAGGGGGACCCTATCATGTTTCTGGGAGGGAGGAGAAGGTGTGAGGGCGGATGCGCGGAAGATGGGCCGGACACGGTTGAGGGCCCTGTCAACGACTGTGGGTGGAAAACCTCGGTTAAGGAAGAAGGAGGACATGTCAGAGGAACTGTTTTTGAAGGTAGCATCATCGGAACAGATGCGACGGAGGCGAAGGAACTGAGAGAATGGGATGGAGTCCTTACAGGAAGCTGGGTGTGAGGAGCTGTAGTCGAGATAGCTGTGGGAGTCGGTGGGTTTGTAATGGATATTGGTGGACAGTCTATCACCAGAGATTGAGACAGAGAGGTCAAGGAAGGGAAGGGAAGTGTCAGAGATGGACCATGTGAAAATGATGGAGGGGTGGAGATTGGAAGCAAAATTAATCAATTTTTCCAAGTCCCGACGAGAGCATGAAGCAGCACCGAAGTAATCATCGATGTACCGGAGAAAAAGTTGTGGAAGGGGGCCGGAGTAGGACTGGAACAAGGAATGTTCCACATACCCCATAAAGAGACAGGCATAGCTGGGGCCCATGCGGGTACCCATAGCCACACCTTTTATTTGGAGGAAGTGAGAGGAGTTGAAGGAGAAATTGTTCAGCATGAGAACAAGTTCAGCCAGACGGAGGAGAGTAGTGGTGGATGGGGATTGTTCAGGCCTCTGTTCGAGGAAGAAGCTAAGGGCCCTCACACCATCCTGGTGGGGGATAGAGGTGTAGAGGGATTGGACGTCCATGGTGAAGAGGATGTGGTTGGGGCCAGGGAACTGGAAATTGTTGATGTGACGTAAGGTGTCAGAGGAATCACGAATGTAGGTGAGAAGGGACTGGACAAGGGGAGAGAGAAGGGAGTCAAGATAACGAGAAATGAGTTCTGTGGGGCAGGAGCAAGCTGAGACGATCGGTCTACCGGGGCAGTTCTGTTTGTGGATTTTGGGTAGGAGATAGAAGCGGGCCGTCCGAGGTTGGGCGACTATCAGGTTGGAAGCTGTGGGAGGAAGATCCCCAGAGGAGATGAGGTCAGTGACAGTCCTGGAAACAATGGTTTGATGTTCAGTGGTGGGGTCAAGGTCCAGGGAGAGGTAGGAGGAAGTGTCTGCGAGTTGACACTCAGCCTCCACGAGGTAGAGGTCAGTGCGCCAGACAACAAAAGCACCACCCTTGTCAGCGGGTTTGATGACAATGTTAGGGTTGGACCTGAGAGAATGGAATGCAGTAAGTTCAGAGAGAGACAGGTTAGAATGGGTGAGAGGAGCAGAGAAATTGAGACGACTAATGTCGCGCCGACAGTTCTCAATGAAAAGATCAAGAGAAGGTAAGAATCCAGAGGGAGAGGTCCAGGTGGAGGGAGAATATTGGAGGTGGGTGAAAGGATCCGTTGAATGGGGAGAGGACTCCTGCCCAAAGAAGTGAGCCCGGAGACGAAGACGGCGGAAGAAGAGTTCAGCATCATGCTGAGCCCGAAATTCATTGAGGTGAGGGCGTAAGGGTATGAAACTAAGTCCTTTGCTGAGCACTGAACGTTCAGCATCGGAGAGGGGAAGGTCAGGAGGTATAGTGAATACACAGCTGGGGCTGGGATTGGAAGATGGGGTGGGGACGGAGGGACAGGCAGGGGTGGAGGGTCCTGGATAGGTGTTGGTGTCGATGAGTTGTTGGAGCTTGCGTTCCTTAGCACTTGAGAGAAAGAGAAAAAGTTTCTTGTTGAGGCGTCGGATGAGCCGAAGAATAAAATGAAACTGGGGGCACGCGCAGCTTTGAAAAAGGGTACGGCAGTGCTGCTGGAGGGAGAGGTCGAGTGTGTTCATATGGCGGCGCATGGCACTGAGTGTGGATTTGAGAATGTGACGGGAACAGCAGTCCGAGAAACGTTTTATGTCCCGGAGATACTTGTAATCCTGGGTGGGTTCGAAACATGAGGGGTGGAATTTCAGTTGAAATCCACGTGGGGTAAGTCGGAGGCGGAGACAGTCACTGAGAAAGGAGATATGGCTGTGAAAGCGGGTTTTAGTAAACACCTTGTCAAACACCAGGAGGGAAATGGAAAGCAATGAAGGTGAGCAAGGCAAAAGAGAGGTACGGAAATCTTGTCGCAGAGAAGAACAGAACTTCTTCAAGGAGGTAGGCATTTCTTGAAGAGCAGTGGCAGTCAATTAAACACAGAGATAAAAACAAAAAAACTGCAGATGCTGGAAATCCAAAACAAAAACAATTACCTGGAAAAACTCAGCAGGTCTGGCAGCATCGGCGTAGAAGAAAAGAGTTGACGTTTCGAGTCCTCATGACCCTTCGACAGAACTTGAGTTCGAGTCCAAGAAAGAGTTGAAATATAAGTTGGTTTAAGGTGTGTGTGTGTGTGGGGGGCAGAGAGAGAGAAGTGGAGGGAGGGTGTGGTTGTAGGGACAAACAAGCAGTGATAGAAGCAGATCATCAAAAGATGTCAACAACAATAGAACAAAAGAACACATAGGTGTTAAAGTTGGTGATATTATCTAAATGAACGTGCTAATTAAGAATGGATGGTAGGGCACTCAAGGTATAGCTCTAGTGGGGGTGGGGAGAGCATAAAAGATTTAAAAATATTTAAAAATAATGGAAATAGGTGGGAAAAGGAAAATCTATATAATTTATTGGAAAAAAAAGGAAGGGGGAAACAGAAAGGGGGTGGGGATGGGGGAGGGAGCTCACGACCTAAAGTTGTTGAATTCAACAACTTTAGGTCGTGAGCTCCCTCCCCCATCCCCACCCCCTTTCTGTTTCCCCCTTCCTTTTGTTTTTTTTCCAATAAATTATATAGATTTTCCTTTTCCCACCTATTTCCATTATTTTTAAATATTTTTAAATCTTTTATGTTCTCCCCACCCCCACTAGAGCTATACCTTGAGTGTCCTACCATCCATTCTTAATTAGCACATTCGTATAGATAATACACCAACTTTAACACCTATGTGTTCTTTTGTTCTATTGTTGGTGACATCTTTTGATGATCTGCTTCTATCACTGCTTGTTTGTCCTTACAACCACACCAACCCCCTCCACTTCTCTCTCTCTCTCTCTCTCTCCGCCCCCCCCCACACACCTTAAGCCAGCTTATATTTCAACTTTTGCTTGGACTCGAACTCAAGTTCTGTCGAAGGGTCATGAGGACTCGAAATGTCAACTTTTTTCTTCTCCGCCGATGCTGCCAGACCTGCTGAGTTTTTCCAGGTAATTCTGTTTTTGTTTTGGATTTCCAGCATCGGCAATTTTTTTGTTTTTATCTCTGTGGAGAGAGAAACAGAGTTAACGTTTTAGGTCAATGACCTTTTATCCTGAAACTTTCCACAGATGCTGCCAGACCTATTTCTGGCATTTTCTCTCTTTACTTCAGGTCTCCAACAGTATTTTGCTCTTGTACAACTTATCTGTATCTAATTGGAGAACATCAGAACCACTTACACAGAAAATGGAATGGGAGTGAGAATACCTGAAGAAAATATCGTAACACATTTAACTTTTTGTAGTTAAAATTGCAGAGGCATTCTTTAAAGGAAAATTACATTCTCAAGGTTTTCTGCCTGTACAGCTATTTCAGTCCTACTTTGGAGTTTGAAATTCTGAAGGACATTAACAATAAGTGAATTTTATACAGCAGTTTCAGCTCAGTGAATCTTATACTTACATATATCTTGCTGATAAAAGTTTGCATCATTTGAGTATATTTTTTGTACAATTTTATCTCCTGTGGCGTTGCTCAGAGACAAATGTTTCTTTTCCTGTTTGTTTCCCACATACCTCCCCTCTTTAATTTTTTCTCTCCTTTTTGTTTCCCTTACTCCATGTCTTTTGCATGCTTTCTGTTATTGAGGAGCCTGTCTCTGGTGCAATATGTTAGACCTCATTAATATGATGGGAAGATTTTCTTTGACTATTTCTAATGAAATCTTGAATGTTCTTGAAGAATTTGTTTTGCAATTTTGATTACAAACCTGAAGCTTTTAGTTTGTTACAGACACATAAAAACTGGAAAAAATATTGCAACCCATTGTTGTTTCTGTGCACGTTTTGTCCTTGAGTCTAATTACCGCTTTCTTATCTTTTCTTCACTTTCACATTCTGTTTGCCTCATTCTGTCTTTCTTTACATTTCTACCTGTCTGCACCCTCACATGGACCTAAGCCAGACTTTGGCTCCGACTCAGAATTTCAGCAGGAGTCCCACTCGGAGGGATGTGTGACATTGTTTCTTTTTATTTTTGCCAATATGACCCATGCGCCCTCATTCTCTTCTGTACCAGGAGGATCTGAGTGGGTAGATTGGTAGATGCTTGGGGCTGGGAGGGAATAGGTGGGGTGGCTGGGTCTGAAAAGTAATGGTAATAATAGAATCTAATATTAGCCAGTACTTGTGAGTAGTTTATAAGCCCTCTAACAATGGTTATACTGTTGGACAGAGCATTAAGCAATTAATTATTGGAGCTTGCAACAATATAATGCATTATTTGCTGGTTGTCTTATAGGCTGGAGCAATCAAATTGGCAAAGGTGGTCAGTTAGATAAGTTCGTAGAATGCTCCAGGAAACTGTCACAAAAGCAACAGGTTATGGAACCAACTGGGGATAAAGCTAGAAACAGAGTTAACATTTCGAGTCTGTATGACCCTTCTTCAGAGCTAAAGAGTAGAAATGTGATGAAATTTATACTGTTTGGGGTGGTGGGGGGGGGGGGGGGGGGGGGGGTGCGGCAGGTGAAGCTGGATAGAAGATCCTATGCCATTTCTGCCAAATCCAGCATGATGCCATGCCACCACCAAACACACCCACCCACACGCCACACACACCCACACACACACACACACACACACACACACACACACACCAACCCCCCCCCCCCCCCCCCCCCCCCCCCCCCCCCCCCCCCCCACCCCCAAACCCCGGTCAACATTCCGTAGGGACTGTTCCCTCTGGGGCACCATGGTCCATTCCTCCATCATCCCCAACACCCCATCCCCTTCCCACAGCACCTTCCCATGCAGTTGCACAAGCTGCAGCACCTGCTCCTTTAACTCACCACCATCCAAGGGCCCAAACACTCCTTTCAGGTGAAGCAGCACTTCACTTGCAGCTTCAATTTGGTCTACTGCATTCGCTGCTCCCAATGTGATCATCTCTTTAGGAGACGAAACGCAGACTGGGTAACTGCTTTGCGGGACATCTTCGGTCTGTCCACAAGCATGACCCAGACCTTCCTGTCGCTTGCCATTTCGACACACCATCCAGCTCTTATGCCCACATGTCCGTCCTTGGCCTGCTGCAATGTTCCAATGAAACCCAACACAAACTTGAGGAACAGTACCTCATCTTCTGATTAGGCACTTTGCAGCCTTCTGTACGTAGCATGGAGTTCAGCAACTTCAGACCATGAACTTTCTCCTCTATCCTCGCCCCTTTTTTTAATCCCTTTTTTCAGAATTCATTTTTATTTTTTATCCACTTATTTTTTTTATTCTTTGTTTTACCCCCTTCATCCCATTTTCTATCCATTTTCCCCACCACTGCCCCTTCACCCCACCCCCAAAAGGGCCATCCTAACTTGTTCCATCTTATTTTAAAGTGCTTACCCTTCTTCTGCTATTATCACATTCTGCTTTCTTACCTTTATGCCACTATCAGCTCTTTATTTTAGCCCTTACCACTACCATTAGCAATCCCTTTGTCCGTTTGTTCATGACATCTCTGTCAATCTCTCCTTTGCCCCCACCTATTGCTGGCCTTGTATCCAGCTTCACCTGCTCCATCTCTCCCCCAACCCCCTAAATAGTATGAATTTCACCACATTTCTACTTCTCTCTAGCCCTGAAGAAGGGTCATACGGACTCAAAACGTTAACTCGGTTTCTATCTCCACATGTACTGCTAGACCTGCTGAGTTTTTCCTTTTCCAGCATTTTCTGTTTTTGTTTCAGATTTTCAACACCCACAGTATTTTGCTTTTATCTTGGGGATAAAGCTATTTTAGATCCAGTATTGTGCAATGGGCAGGGTTAGTTAGTAATAGTAAAAGATCTACTGTGAAATAGTGACCATAATATAATTGAATTCCGCACTAAGATTGAAAATGACATACTCCAATCACAAACAATAATATTAAATTTAAACAAAGGCAATTAAATAGGCATGAGGGGAGAACTGGCTAAGGTTGATTACATAAATAGACTAACCATTGTGTCTTACCAGGAAGACTAAGGATAGTATTAGATTAAAAGAAGAGGCTTACAATGTTGCAAAAAGCAGTAGCAAGTCTGGGGATTGGGAGTGTTTCAGAAACCAACGAGGGCCACCAAAAAGTTGATTTAATAAGGGAAAAAATAGTAAACTAGCCAAGAGAAAAAAACTGATTGTAAGAGCTTCTATAAGTATGAAAAGGAAGAGAGTAGCTAAAGTAAACTTTGGTCTTTAAAGAAGAGACAGGAGAAATTATCATTGGGAATGAGGAATTGGCAGAAACATTGAACAAATATTTTCTGTCTTCACAGTAGAAGACACAGGTTACATACCAGAAGTAGAGGGTGATCTAAGGGCTAATTTGAATAGGGAAATTAAGGTAATTTATACCAGCATAGAAAAAGTACTGGAGAAACTGGAATCCAACAAATCCCCAGGACCTGAAGTCCTACATTTTAGGGTTCTAAAAGAGCTGCAGAGATAATGAACTTGCTAGATATGATTTTCCAAAATTCCCTAGATTCTGGAATGGTTCCAGTGGATTGGAAGTTAGCAAATCTAACACTGTTTTTCAAGAAAGGAAGGAAGGAGAAAACAGGAAACTACAGGCCAGTTAGCCTGACGTCTATCATCAGGAAAGTACTGGAATCTTTATTTAGGAAGTCTTATCAATGCACTTAGAAAAGCATAGTCTGATTAGAACAAATCAGCATGGTTTTACAAAAGGGAAATCCTGGTAAAAAAACTTATTAGAGTTTTTCGAGGATGTAACTAGTAGGGTAGATTTAATATACTTGGATTTCCAAAAGGCATCAGTTAAGGTGCCACACAAGTCGTTAATACGCAACACAAGGACTTATGGACTGATATATTAGCATTGATAGAAGTTTGACTAACGGGCAGGTAGCAGAGAGTAGGGATAAATGAGTCATTGTCCAGTTGGCAGGCTGTGACTAGTTGAGTGCCGCAAGGATCAGTACTGGACTCTCGGCTATTTACGATCTATATTAATGACTTGGATGAAGAGACAAAGAGTAATGTATCTAAGTTTGCTGATACAAAGCTAGGTGGGAATGCAAGCTGTGAGGAGGACACAAAGAGGCTGCAAAGAAATATAGACAAGTGCGTGGTCAACAAGATGGCAGATGGAGTATAATGTGGGGAAGTGTGTCGTTATTCACTTTGGTCATAAGAGTAGAAAAGCACAATATTTTTTAAAAGGTGTGAAACTTGTAAATATTGATGTTCAGAGAGACTTGGGTGCAATTGTACAAGGAACACAAGCAGTTCGTATCCAGCTAGATACCGTAAGCATTAGGAAAGCGCCTGGCATGTTAGCTTTTATTTCAAAGGGATTGGTGTGCAAGAATAAAGAAGCCTTGCTATAGTAGCACGGGACTTTGGTGAGACCCAATGAGATGGTGTCTTCTTACAGATGAGACATTAAACCAAGACCCCCTCTGTCCCATCAGGAATCACAGTATCTTTACAGTGCAGAAGGAGCCCATTCAGCCCATTGAGTCTGCACGGGCTCTCTGAAAGAGCATTCCACCTAGTTCCACTCCCCTGCCTTATCCCCATAACTTTGCGCACACACTCCTTTCAGATAGCAATCCCATTCCCTTTTGAATACCTCAATTGAACCTGCCTCCACCACACTTTCAGGAAGTTTGTTCCACCCTTTGGGTGAAAAAGTTTTTCCTCTCATCACATTTACTCCTTACCAATTATTTTGACTCTATGCCCTCTCACTCTTCAAATGGTGAAATGTTCTCTTGAATGGGAACAGTTTCTGACTACTTACCCTGTCCATACACATCAGGACCTTGAATACCTCTATCAAGTATCCTCTCAGCCGTCTTTTTGCCAAGGAAAAGAGTCCCAAACTGTTCTCATAGCTACAGTTCTTCATCTCGGGAATCATTCTTGTGAGTATATTCTGTACTCCCTCCAAAGCTTTCACACCCTTCCTCAAGTATGGCACCCAGAACTGGATGCAGTACTCCAGATGAGGCCTAACTCATGTCTTATACAAGTTCAACATGACTTCCTTACTCTTGTACTCAATGCCCCTATTAATAAAGCCTAAGATACTATATGCTTTATTAACTGCTCTGTCAATGTGCCCTGCCATCTTCAATGACCTATGTACATATACACCAAGGTCCCTCTGTTCCTGTGCCTCCTTTAGAGTTTCTCCCTTTAATTTATACAATCTCACCATATTTTTCCTGCCAAAATGAATCACCTCACACTTCTCTGCATTAAACTTCATCTGCCACTTGTTTGCCCAATCCACTAACATGGACCAAAAAGGTTCCATGGCACAATTTCAAAAAAATGAAAGGGAGTTATCCCAGGGCCAATATTTATCCCTCAATCAATGTCACAAAAAACTATCTAGTCATTATCACGTTGCTGTTTGTTGGAGCTTGCTGTCTATAAATCGGCTGCCCCATTTCATGCATCATAAAAGTGGCTACATACATAGGTACTTCGTTGGCTGTAAAGAACTTTGTGCCGTCCTGTGGTTGTAAAGAGCTTTATATTAATGCAAGTCTTTATTTCCCTTTAAATGCAACTATGCTATTCGTCTCAACTATTGTTGTGATAGTGAGTTCAATATTCTAACTTTTTTGGGAAAGCTATTGGATTAATGTTCAAATTAAGTTAAATTTTGAGTTTTCAAATGGTTTAAACTTCATTTCGTTGCTCTGCAGTGGGTTTGATGCTGAAGTTGATGTCATGATGGTCTCCAGTCCTTTAACTGTTTTATTTCATATCCAGATTACAGTACACACTCAATGTACATGCAAAGCTGATGCTACTACCCATCCTAACCAGTTCATTTTTTTTTACAAAATTTAACAAATGGCCTTGCATCCCTTTTCCTCTGTTTCTTGTTTTCCACCAGTATTCCAATACAGTTTGTATACTTGGCAAATGTAGAGTAGTCAACAAAAAGGCCCTCCATTCCTGTGCTAGTCTTGTGACTCGAATATTGGCTAGCATCCAGATAGTTTTATCATGGAATAGTGTACATAAGAGAACCAGTGTTGCTGTTAAAAATTCTTTTTATAAAATGGTTCTTTTGCTGAGGTCTGTCTGAACATAATTTTGGACCCAGTTGTAATGACTTGCATCACAATAATATAAGGCATGAAAATAATATATTCAGACCAATTGTGCTGCAATATGTGCAAAATTGCACAAGTGCTGGGGGTAAAATAGTCTGGTGCAGAGCATGCAAATGTGGTGTGCACCATGCAAATTGTGTGCTTGAAAATCTTTAGTTAGACCCTAAATTTCCGACCCTGGTGGTGCAATTTGGGTTTCTTTATCTGGATACTTGAGTATGTCTGGTTTGGGTTATGTTGGCGTAGCAAGGTAACTCCAAGGGTCATGTATGTTTTTGGTTTTTGACTTCTATGGAGCATCTGTGTTGGTCACTGCATTTAGTTTTACGCTTTTGAAAAAGGCGGATGACTACAAAACAGTATTGTGGTGTTATAAGCTTTAAACTTGACAATTTCTGTCAGCAGTTAACTTTTCATTGTTGAGGGTTCCAACGCCTGTCATTTGTTTTGCTGGTGAATACACCAATGAACACTCCAGCATGTTGGTAATACGGAGTTTGGAATGGCAAGGAAAAAGGAAGAGGGAGTTGGATAACCATTCACCTACAACTGTTTGGCCACATCTTATCATGACTTGCTGAGTCCCAGGAGATGGGTTTTCTGATTTGTTTTCTCAGATAAGTTGGATGTCAGGGAGTGAAAACAAGAAGTATTAATTACTTAGAGTGAGTTTCTAAACAATGGGTTAAGATAAGGAAACCAGTTGTATCTAGCAGAACTGTATGTAAGGAGACACTTATAACCCAGTTTTTTTGTTTTTATTTTTGACACTTATAATACTTGGTACATTAGAAACAAAGAGACTAGATAACAAATGTTACTGTGATTGCATATGCCATACATGGATTTTGTTTGGAATACATGTTGTGTTGGGATTTTGCTAAAGCAGGGCATCTAGCAATGTTGCCCCGTTAGTGAGACACTTTTTTTCCTGCATCTTTACGATTCGAGTTTGAGTTTAATTTGCTAGAAATGTGAGAAAGGTGTGGAAAGGGCAACGTGGCATCTGGGACTTAAGTGAACGGCAGGACCAACACTTAATCCTAAAATCACAATGGCCAAGGAGATGAAGAAAGGAACATGAATGACTGAGTTGGAGGGTAAATTAGAGTCAAATTAGGTACAGAAAGAAAAAGAGGGAAGGAAAGATTAGAATGGGGGTTGGGGGTGGGAAGAGAAGAGAAGATAAGAGAGGAATGGAAAAGAAAGAAAGTAAGAAAACGCATTTAAAACGTTAGTTTTGTCATTGTCTTTTCGTCATCTGAAGGAGGGGCCAGAGGGATTAGTTGATTGACACTGCATTAACAGTTATCACAGTTAAAAAATGCCTGTGCTGTTAATTACCAGGCTTGATGAGGTTAACAGGCAATTCATAAGCAAATCTGGCTAGTTCTTAAAAATAACAGAAATGATGAGAGCAAGATACCATTCATGCAAAGCAAATAGAGCAACATAAACGGACAAGCACGCTCTGGAGATTCACAATTCATGCGTATCTCCTAATCCCTGAACTTGCTGGCCAATTTTCACAATAATGGTGTACGGTATTACTACAGTATTATTTTCCCAGCAAGATCCAGTCCATTCATTTTATGTCGTGTAGCTGAGGCAAGCAGGCCAGGAAAGACCCAAATCATACCTTGTCTGTATGATAAACTAACTCTTAACTGAGGTAGCAGTAGAAATGCTATAAATGTCTTCAGTGTCTTTTGGCCAAGTAGGAAAAAATGTCAAGCAGGTTTCCTACTCCTGTTTCTAGAAAAGTGACATTAGTTATTGCAATTTGTGGTTGTTGAATGAACATTGCTTGTAATGGATATAATGCTTCACTGCACTTGGGTGAGAAATGGGAGGTGCCTGTGCTCACTCAGTGATACTCCATCAAGAAATCAATGTCTTCAGGAGAAAGAAACATGTTCATAAACCAAATGTTGCTAAATAGGACAATCAAAAATGTAATGCATTGTGATTTCCATTTGTCTTTGGGCATTTGGTATATTTTTTTAATACAATGGCTCTGATACTCTAGAGCTGAGGTTAGTTTTTTATTGTTTCAATATGCTCCACTTTCTTTGAAGATGGTGATGTAGAATGGTGTTCAAGGCAGCAAGAACCTAGACAGGAATGGGCCATTCCCCACATCTGTTGTAACCCTGAATTACTGTCTACTGTCTACTTATCACCTTGAGGGCTGAGTTTAGCTGCTCAACTTTGAAGTGTGCTGAAGCTGTGCTTGAAAAGTGATTTTTTTCAAAAAAGATAATTAGAGTAGGACCCATTTAGTTAATGGAATGAATGTTCAACCTATCAACTTAAAACACATCTCTTTCAGAGCGGTGTGTTAAGTTTACAGGCATAATGCTGAAATGGTAAATTTTACACCAGTCCATTAAAGCACATCTTTCATTACTCAACAAAATAATTGCAGTATGCCATCTCACCAATCACATGGCTCGTATGTGAAGTAAATGTTAAGAGTAACAAATGAAATGGATTTAAACATGTTTAGCAAATGATTTAACAAAACATATGTGAAAGCAACCACAATTGGACTTAGCCCTGGACTCATCTTTGGTTAAAGTGACACAAAATAATGCAACACCCCTCAGGCACAGGAATCTAGGTTTGATTTTACTCCCATGTCCTTACAGGCTTGGAACGTTAAGACAAACAATAACATCTGTAATGCTGCCCTGCTGACTGGTTGTTTGGCTCATTGCCACATTACAAGTGGATTTAAACCAACGAACCAACTTGGCTTTGTCTCTTTTTCCAGTCTGTTTGTAATCTGTCTCACTTTGTAGTCATACACTTCCTCCATGATTTATGTTAACTCTGGGCTTTCAGTGCCATGTTAGACAAATGGCATAGTCACTTTTTCCCTCTTTTAGCTGTCAGCTTTTTTCCCCATTCTGCCCCCTCATGAGGGTATTGACTCTTTGCTATGTGTGGATTCACAGCTACCAACTGCCCCCTGATCATGCACCTGGCCATTCTTCCTATGAGACCGTTGATGGAATTTAGACTGTCACCCAGACAATATGAGCTTTACAGCCTAGTTCAGTCTGGTTATTGGTTGACACTAATACATTCATTTCATCAGCAGAGGTCACTGGAAAGCATTCGGGAGTGAATGAATCTTATTTCACTAACCAGAGATGCTGAGGCCAATTGCAGTATGCCAATGGCTGCCTGGCTGAAATAAAGACACAAAATGCTGGGAACGTCAGCAGTTAAGCAACATCTGTAAAGGAAGATAAGGTTAAACATTTCCTGTCTTCTGACCCTTCACCAGAACCCCAGGTACTCTCTTGGGTGGACTGTTGGCCAGAAGACCTGAAACATTGAACTCTACCTTCCCCTCTTCATGGATGCTCCCTGACCTGCTGAGTGTTTCCATTGTTTTTATCTTTTATCTCAGATTTCCATATCTGTAGCATTTTGCTTTTTTTGCTGTCTAGTTTAGATAATTTAACTAACCATAGATTAGTGGCTTTTTTCTGTATGACTAAGTACACATCACTCAATACTGCTCCCGGGAGCAGACAGCCGGACCTATGAGGGACACCTCTACTTGGGTACTGGGCTGAGTTTGAAAAAAATCCAAAAGTGACATCACAGGAAAACTGTAAGTTCTTTGGTTGGTGAGGAGCTTCTGTTAGGGAGTGCATTTAAATAGCTTAATTTAGAAAATCTTATCGTTTATAAAGAAGTTACTTGGATTTCAGTAAGGAACACTAGCAATAGGGAAGTAAAGTTAAATCAAGTCAAATTGAAATAAAATAATAAAGTCAACCAAAGTAAGATAAAGTTAATGTAAGTGTAGTAAGGTTAAGTTACTAGTAATTTAATCTACTCATTCTACTTTCTCTAAGTGTAATAAATAGTTTTTAGAGTTTCGGGGTGGCAGGTCAGTTCAACCAAGTGGAGTGTATATCCTGCGGTATATGTGTAGTCGTAGACGCACCACGTGTCCCTGACACCCACCTCTGTCAGAAGTGTCGACCAGCTGCACAAGCTTGAGCTCTGGGTTTCGGAACTTGAGCGGCGGCTAGAGTCACTGTTGTGTATCCGCAAGGCAGAGGACCATGTGGATAGCGCGTTTAGGGAGGTGGTCACACCGCAGGTCAAAAGCACACAGCCAGAGAGGGAACGGGTGACTGCCAGGCAGTCTAAGAGAACCAGGCAGGTAGTGCAGGAGTCCCCTAAGTTTATCCTGCTTGCTAATCGGTTTTCCATTTTGGATGCTGATGAAGGCGATGGTTCCTTGGGAGTGCAGCCAGAGCCAAACCTGTGGCACCACAGATGGCTCAGCTGTACAGTGGGGGGAGGAAGAAGAATGGAAGGGCGATAAAAATTGAGGATTCCACAGTCAGAGGATCAGACAGGCATTTCTTTGGCAGTAAACGTGACTCCAGGATGTTGTGTTGCTTCCCTGGTGCCAAGGTCAAGGATGCCATAGAGCATCTGCAGGATATCTTTTGGGGGAAGGAGGATCAGCCAGAAGTCGTGGTCCACATTGGTGCCAGTGACATAGGCAAGAAGAGGGCTGAGATCCTGAAAGCAGATTTTGGAGAGTTAGGAAGGAGATTAAAAAGGATTAATCCCAGCGCCACTTGCTAATGAGCATAGGAATAGGAGAATTGATCGATTAAACATGTGGCTAGAGAATTGGTGTAGGAGGGAGGGCATTAGATTTCTGAGGCATTGGGACTGGTTCTGGGGCAGGTAGGACCTGTACCAGCTGGACAAGTTACATCTTAATGGCACTGGGACTGATATACTCGCAGGAAGGTTTGCTAATGCTGTTGGGGTGGGTTTAAACTATCTTGTCAAGGGGGTGGGAACCTGAGGGGTGGCCCAAATTGGAAGGAAGTAAAGTTGGTAACACGAAGTAGTAGTGAGACTAGAAGGCAGGAAAAACAAAGCATTGAGCATGCTTCGAATGCAGAATGATATCAAAAAGACAAAGTTACGGGCACTTTACCTGAATGCACACAGCATTCGCAAGCATTCAAAAGGCACAAATAGAGGTAAATGGGTATGATATAATTGCCATTGCAGAATCATGGCTACCTGGTGACCAAGATTGGGAACTGAATATTCAAGGATATTCAACCTTTAGGAGAGACAGACAAGAAAGTAAAAGAGGTGGAGTTGTGCTGATAATAAGGGACGCGATCAGTGCATTAGTAAGGGAGGATCTCATATCGGAAGAACAATGTGTGGAATCTGTTTGGATGGAGCTAAGAAACAGCAAAGGGCAGCAGACATTGGTTGGAGTTGTTTACAGACCACCAAATAGTAATGGTAATTTGGAGCATGGTGTTAATCAGGAGGTGAGGGAAGCATGAAATAAAAACTGCTGGAAAAACTCAGCAGGTCTGACAGCATCTGTGGAGAGAAAGACAGAATTAACGTTTCGAGTGATATGACTCTTCATCAGAACATGTAACATGTAGCATGTAGGAAGCATGTAGCACGGGCAATACAGTAATCATGGGTGACTTCAATCTGCATATAGACTGGGTAAACCAATTGAGTACAAATGCTTTGGAAGACCAATTTCTGGAGTGTGTTGGGGATGGTTTTCTAGAGCAGTATGTTGAGCTATCTAGAGGACAGGCTATTTTAGATCTAGTATTTCGTGAAAAAGGGCTAATTAATAATGTTGTAAAAGAACGTTTAGGGATGAATGACCACAATATGATAGAATTTTATATTATGCTTGAAAGTGAGGTAGTTCACTCTGAAGCAAGGATGTTAAAGTTGAATAAAGGAAATTATGAAGGCATGGGGGACAAATTGGCTGAGGTAGATAGGGAAAATGCATTAAAAGGTATGACTGTACATTGGCAATGGATAGTTTTCAAAGAACAATTACGTGGCTTGCAGCTCCTATACATTCCTTCGAGGCGCAAAAACCCCAAAAAAGTCAGTCAATCGTGGCTGACAAAGGAAGTTAAGGATTGTATAAGAATAAAAGAAAAGGCTTATAAAGTTTCCAGAAGTAGCAGTAAACCTGAGGATTAGAAGGTTTTTAGAATACAACAAAGGAAGACCAAGAAACTGGTAAAGAAAAGGAGAATAAAATATGAATGCAATCTAGCAAAAAGCATAACGGGTAAAAGCTTCTATAGGCATGTAAAAAGGAAGCGTTTGGTTAAGACAAATGTGAGCCCATTGCAGGCAGACTCAGGAGAATTCATCACTAAGATAAAAGCAAAATACTGTGAATGCTGGAAACCGAAATAAAAACAGAAAATGCTGGAAAAACCCGGCAGGTCTGACAGCATCTGTGGAGAGAGAAAAACAAAGTTAATGTTTCGAGTCTGTATGACCCTTCTTCAGAGCTAAAGAGAACTTCTCGAAACCCTGAAGAAGGGCCATACAGACTCAAAGTTAATTCTCTGCACAAAGTTTCTCTCTCCACAGATGCCCTCAGACCTGCTGAGTTTTTCCAGCATTTTCTGTTTTTATTTCGAGAGAATTCATAATGGAATAGAGAAATGGCAGAGAAGCTAAATGATTACTTTGTGTCTGTTTTCACTGAGGAAGATACAGGAAATCTCCCAGATTTAAAGACCCAAGAGACTAGGGAGAATGAGGAATTGAAGGAAATTACTATAAGTAAGAAGATTGTGTTGGAGCAATTAATAGGACTGAAAGTTGATAAGTCCCTTGGACTTGATATTCTGCATCCCAGAGTGTTGAAAGAGGTTGCTATTCAGATAATGGATGCATTGGTGATCATTTTCCAAAATTCTATAGATTCTGGAATGGTTCCTGAAGATTGGAAGGTAACAAATGTTACCCCACTATTTAAGAAGGCCGGGGGGTGGAGCGGAGAGAAAACAGGGAACTACAGACCTGTTAGCTTTAGGGAAAATTCTAGAATCTATTATAAAGGATGTGATAAATGGATACTTGAATAATCATGATCTGATTGGGCACAGTCAGTATTGAGTTGTGAATGGGAAATCATGTTTGACAAGCTTGTTGAAGTTTTTTTGAGGATGTTACTAACACAGTTGATAAAGGAGAGGCGATGAATGTTGTATACTTGGATCTTTAGAAGGCTTTTGAGAAAGTCCAACACAGGAGGTTGATTAGCAAAATAAAAGCACGTGGAATAGGAGGCAATATACTGGCATGGATTAAGGATTGGCGAACAGGCGGCAAACAGAGTAGGAATTAACGGGTCATTCTCGCATTGGCAGGCTGTGACTAGTGGGGTTCCGCAAGGATCAGCACTTGGGCCCCAGCTGTTCACAATATATATCAATGATTTGGATGTGGGGACCAAATGTAATATTTCCAAGTTTGCGGATGATACAAAGCTAGGCAGGAATGTGTGTTGTGAAGAAGATGTAAAGAGTCTACAGGGGGATTTGGATAGATTTAGTGATTGGGCAAGAACATGGCAGGTGGAATATAATGTGGAAAAATGTGCGGTTATTCATTTTGGTAGAATGAACAGATTTGCAGAATATTTCCTAAATGGTAAGAGATTAGAAAGTATAGATGTACAAGGGGTCCTGGGTGTCCTTGTCCATAAGTTACTGAAAGCTAACATGCAAGTGCAGCAAGCTATTAGGAAGGCTAATGGAATGTTAGCCTTTATCGCAAGAGGATTTGCTTCACATATATAGAAGCTTGGTTAGACCGCACCTGGAGTACTGTGTGCAATTTTGGTCCCATTACCTCTGAAAGCATATTATTGCCATAGAAGGAGTGCAACAAAGGTTCACCAGACTTATTCCGGGGGTTGGCGGGACTGTCTTATGAAGAGAGATTGGGCAAACTGGGCCTGTATTCTCTAGGGTTTTGAAAAATGAGGTGATTTCATTGAAACCTATAAAATACTTAAAGGAATAGACAGGGTTGATGCAGGTAAGATGTTTCCCCTGGTTGGGGAGTCTAGAATTTCAAAGTTAGGGGGCAACCACTTAGGACTGAGATGAGGGGAAATTTCTTTACTCAAGGGAGCTGTGAATCTTTGGAATTCTCTACTCCAGAGGGCCGTGGAAGCTCAGTCATTGAGTATGTTTAAGGTAGAGATTGATATATTTCTGATTAACAATAACATAGAGGGTTATGGGGATTGTGTAGGTAAAAGGCATCGAAGTGTTCAATCAGCCTTAATAATATTGAATGGCGGAGCAGACTCAATGAGCTGAATGGCTGCCTTCTGTTCCTATATGGTTTGCTTCATTTAAGAAGAATACCTTATATCTGGCCCATGCTAGCCACTCTAGCCACTACATCAGAAGGTACTTGGTTCAAGCCCCATTTGAATACATAATCTAGGCAGATACTTCAGTGCATCACTGAAGAAGAACTGCATTGTCAGATGTGCCAGTTTTCAGGCGAGATGCTAAATCTCTTCTGCCTCCTCAGGTGGATATAGAAGATCACATTGCACTATTTGAAGCAGAGCAGAGGAGATTTACTGGATTCGTGGCTAATATTTATCCATCAACCTAAAATCAGGTTAATTTGTCTTCCATCTCATTGACATTTGTGACCTCTTGCTGTGGGTAAACTAGCTGCTGCAGTAGCCTCTATTACAACAGTGACTCTATCTTCAAAAGTAATTAATTGGCTGTAAAATTGTTTGGGACTTCGAATTATTTTACTTGTACTGCAATAAATGTACCTTCTGGTGCTGAGCACAGATCAGCATTCGATTGAATCTGATTTGCTCACCCATGTTGGGAAAAACTGGATGCTCAGGTGAGAGTCAGACTGCGTTAAGAGGGACATTCAGAAACGTAGTGTATAACAATTTGGATGTGGTTGGTATGACATTTTAATATCATCTTGGTGCCTCTTAGCACTAATGAATTGACCTTTTTAGATAAATTTGGGCATATTTGTTAACTTTGAAGTGGCTGTAAAATTACAGACTTTTTTGACAATTGTGTCTCCTATTTTTCACTTTAAGTGTTCTAAGGTCCTTTTTGGTGGCTCTTGCATGGCCATTTTACATGGGTAAGTTAAGTTGATCAGTCTATTTAACTGTATTGCAGCCAAGCCTTTCCTCACCTTATGCCCACAAAGGGAATGTTTTAATAGCGATCAGGCATAAGTCAGGTGTGGAGCAAGGGTTGACTTTTCATCCCTACTGTAGGGCAGGGGTGCACCCAATGCCACCCCAATGGATTTGGGTAACTCAACACAGAGAATAGCACCTCACCTGTGTGGCTGTTTCAAAGCTGCCTTTACCTTTACATAAGTCGCACTTAGATATTTTTGACTTAAGCTGAGTTCAACTCCCCATGGTCCCTCAACTGGGACCAACAGTGAAGAGTTGGGAGTTGGCTCATGGTTAGAAATTGCAGTGTTGTGTAAGCAGTAAATATACTGTTTTCAGGGCTGATTTTTGAGTGTAAGCTCATTATAGTCCTGCAAGGAGCATCTTGGAACAAATCCATTGGGAACAGTGGGGGCTGTGAATTCAATTCAGCCTGAGCTGTGCTTGCCCATTGACCCCAGAAAACCACACTACATGCCGGGGATTTGGAGGAGTTCTAATATAGGAATTGTTGTTTTTGAATTGAGAACAATTATATCTTGACTCGCATTAATTTGCATCTCAGAAATTTCCTACAGGCCAGTGGAATCATGTAAGTGGTGTAAGTAATTAATATGCACATTCTTGAACACTGCTCAAAATTATGGAGTGTAAGTTGAAGGTGAAATCATCGTTGAAGCATGTGCACTTTTCTTTTACTGAGGTGTTTTTAGGGGATGGTCTTTTGAGATATTAGCAGCTGCGTAACCCTGGGATCTCTGATACCACAAGCTTATTATCTTCAGAAGCCAAGTGGTCCCTTGTCGGCAGTGCATATTGCAAACATGAGTGGTGCAGTGAGCGGTATGCTGCAAAGTTAAATTCTAGGAAGACATGAACAAGTATATTTTATACCTGCTGAGCGACCAGAATTGTGGTAACTGTTTGTCTGTCTGCAGTTCTAATTTTAGACTTTGGAAAAGAATAGCATATGGCATTGTACTGTAGGTGAATCATTCTCTAGGTAGATAATGCTTAAAATATTTGATGTGTACTGCATGTGTGTACAAGTATATCAGAACATGTTTTATAATGAGTACAAGATTGTGCCTTTTCTAGTGTAAGTACTTACACTATACAGAAGATATTACATTTGCTTCTATTTTAATATAGCCATGAAAGGAATTTTGCAGATCAGCTTGAAAACTAGTGCATTTAAGATAAAATGCTTTGTTTAGTTTGCTAAAGTAGATAAATTCAACTATAGATGAGTTTAAAAAAATAATAGCAGTTACCTTTATTAAGGACTAGCTTGTAGCATACAGCAGGTTGTGTATTGCTCGGTGCAGTTACAACTCCATCAGACTATTGCTTCATTATGCGTTTATTTAGAGCAAGTTGTTAAATTAAGCAATGTATTTTTCCTTTCATATTCAGTGTTACTAACAATTAGCCACTAGGTTACTTGCAAAACAGTTGCAAAATATTAACTGAAATGACAAATTTTGTGATATTTATTCTGCATACGGTGACCAAAGTAGGTGCTCAGCCTTAGATTTTGAGTACCTGCCATTCAGATCCTGAAAGTGCGAGTAATGATGCGATTGAAACATTCTGTTCTGAAACGTGATTTCTATTAGTTATGTATCTTAGTCTGACCCTTGTTGGAAAATACACAAGTGGAAATGTCAGGTGGGAATAGGATTTAGTTTTGGCTCCCTGCCTGCCCTTATCTGCTGAATCTACAAATAAAAATGAATCCAAGGTAGGTATCAGAAAGCTGCCATTATCTGCTGAACTATACCTCAATGCTGGTAAATAACTTAAAAACGAACAAGCAATCTGTTTGATTTTGCTCCCTAAACTCAGCGTGCTGATGCTAATTATAGGATTTGTGTTTTTGCTGTAGCTGAGATCTTCTAACTCAGTATGGATCAGATAATGAAAATGTGACCATCTTGTTCTATATAGCTCAGTATAAACTACAATTTGCATTGTCGGGGGTACCAACTTTGTGCCTCCATAAATTCCATATCCCTTTAGTTTGCTGAACTAAATTATATTTAGCTGTATGCAGGAGTCTGTGGGCACATATACACTGTTGGGTCTGTTCTTCAGCTCAAAAATCCCAGGAAATTAAGGTGAGAGAGAGTTAGAGAGCGGCGCAATAGTAAATTATGGTGCAGTGTGAATGATGATGTAATTGTGTTATGCCATATTTACAGTACAATAATTTCCTGGAACTTTTGCAAAAATGCCTTTTGCCAAATCCATGGCTAGTTGCTAATCATAGCTACACTGTCCCATTCAAGTCAATGGCAAATCATGAATTTCCTGGATTTATGCTAATTTTATGGCCACAGCCGCTTCGATTAAAGAATAATGGCGCAGGTGGACCCTTGGTCACTTGGTATTGATGTGAGCACTAAGTCCAAGATTTCCAGTTATTGGCCTTGCTAATAATGGGCTAACCTCTTTGTTATAGGGTTCTTATTTTTAAGTTTATTACACTTATGTGAATTTAGGGGAAACTGTCACTGTTTTAGGGAGGGAGAGATTCCAGAAGAATTGCATGAAAGCAACATAAAGACATTTTGCAACAACATGTATTTCTTTGTGTGAAAACCAATGCCAGTGACTTTACAACTTAAAAGACGCTTTTTTAATGTTTAAAAAGGTAACTTTGCAAAGATATTAACAGATAATGCACGTCT
Source organism: Carcharodon carcharias (assembly GCF_017639515.1). Lineage (NCBI taxonomy): Eukaryota > Metazoa > Chordata > Chondrichthyes > Lamniformes > Lamnidae > Carcharodon > Carcharodon carcharias. Next base: position 143,849,378 of record NC_054480.1, read on the forward strand.
AGTAATACTTTAGATTTGATAACTTCAGAAATGTGGCGACTCCCTTCATGACAATCGTTAGAACAAGTTGTTCGAAACCATTTAGTCAGTTTCCTCAACTGCTGAACTTCCAGGTACTGGACATACAGTAAAAATGAAACCAAATAAAATCATAGGGTTTCTTGGTTCCTGACTCAATGTTATGGAGCAGAAACTATCTAGCTTTTTTCAATATGTGATCCTGCAATGTCTGTTTTAGAATATATTGAACAATTTTTTTGTTCAATTGTTAACTGATTTGTGCATACACAGATCACATTCAGCAACAAAAAGATTAACAGGTGAAGTAGTGGTATGGGAGCCTTTTAAAAAGGTATGTGTTTTGCTAGTCTGTAGTAATGTGACACTCTGGATTGGAACTTGGCAGTGATGCTTGGTCTGGTACAGGTCACTGCTTACCAGAAAATTATCCTTCATGACCAACTGCTGTTGGTGAAAAATAGTGGAACATCATTTACTTTCTAGTTGTGAGAGTATTTCTCCATCCTGATATAGGATTCTTGTCTTTGGATGGGGGGGGGGGGGGGGGGGGGGGGGGGGTGGTGGTGGGGTTGCGCGCAGGGAGGGAGTGGATGCTAGAAACCTGAAATAAACAAAATGCTGGAAATACTCAGCAAGTCAGGCAGCAATTGTGGAGAGAGAAACAGAGTTAACATTTTAGGCTGATGACTTTGGATTATCTTTGAATTTATTTTGCAATAATTATTGTCAAAAATCATGGATAACTACAACCTGTTCTTGCGCTGTAGCCTACCAAAACAAGAATGTAAATTGGGTGCATAACACTTTAATTGGAACCAGTACCGGGTATTAAAAAAAACCGTTGGGGAACTAAAAATTGGTTGGGAAAGCCCCTTTAATAAATGATGTGAGTAGTCTTCAAAAATGGATATATTTTAAGTTTCAGTTTAAGCTTATGTCAGAATGTGAAGATAGCTTGGTTTCAGGTCAAGGTGCACTAGCGCATTACATTGTTCTGATGTTTGTAGCTACAGCAGGAATAGTGTGTGCGCAGGCACACATCTCATCAATAATATCTGCATGAGAATAATAGATGGTGTGTAAAAAAAAAAGTCAGTGAATTTTTAATAGGTATATGGTTGTAACACTTGTTTACCCCTTTTGGCTTATATATTTTGACATCTGTTGTAAGAGTTGCTTTGCCATGTGTTATTTCTGTGGTGACAATTGGTAAGCAAAAAAAAAAACTCCCAAGCCTTTATCACTGGTACTTTTGAAGCAGCTGTCGAAATCTATGTGCCTGGGGTGCCTCCGGTTAGATGTTGATTTGTTGGTTCTGTTCTACTCAGTGGAGTATTATCTAGCTGCCATTCAACATCTACCCCAGCGGCAGTCAGTCCCGGAACTTTGGAAAATTATTGTTTTGGGGAGAGAAAGATACAGGTGGAGAAAGTGCACAACTCTTTATACGTATTAATACAAATCATCACAATTGCAACTAGCTGAAGTAAATGCTCTGAACAGCAGAGGAATTGCCCTTTGAAGCTATTGTTTGTGATTTCCACAAGTACATTTTCAATGCACATTTTGCTGTTTATCTAGTTCAGTTAACAGCAGGCTCAGTTTAATGGTTAAATTCCTAAATCAAGATGCAACCATCTCAGTTCTGACTTTAGAATATTGTCATTAGTTTCCTCTTCTCTTCATGCTACTCATTCAAATTTATAAGTTATGTAATAGTATTTTTGCTTTGGTAAAGAAGTGCTTAAAGAGTAAAAAGAAAGGGCAAGAAATTGAAATAATAATTACCTTGCCATGTGCAAGTGTACTTTTATGAAATGATCTTTAGATTCATTTTAATGGTTTATTCTGGTTTACTTCGAAAGAAACTGTATTTATGTAGAAGATTAATTCAATTTTGTAGATCCATTTGAGTCCTTTACTTAATATTTACTGTACTTTAATGTTTGTCTTTCTTTAGAGCTTGGTTATGACCCTTACAATCCTGAGCTTCCTAAGGGTTCATCCAGAAATGGAGATGAAATATCAGCTGACCTTACGGAATCCAGCTCCAGTACGCTGGAATTGGAACTGGTCAACAAAGCCATCGAGGCGGTCAAGAATGAAGTTGAACAAGAGCAGAAAAAGCTGTCAAGATATGAGGATCTTCTGGATGCAGAGGAGGAGTATGTGCCTTCAACACCAACTACACAGAAGGCACTTGGAAAGACCAAGAGTTGCACAAAGCTTTTACCTATTGAGAATAAGTTGACAAACTCTTTAGAATATAATCCAGACAATTACCGCCTAAATAGTAACGTAGAGTACACCCCTACTCCACTTTCAATTACTGCTCGTTTCAGTAAATATACTTTGGATACAGATGATGAAGCTGATGCAAAGGGTAATTCATTAAAATATGTTCCAACGCTTGTGACTAAGCCAGTCAAATATGCTACCTCTGTACCCAGTAATAAATATGTGATCGACAACACCAAGCCATGCACTGATTTAGAGTATGATCCTTTATTGAACTATTCAGCACGGCTGATGAGCAAAAAAAAGTCAAAGGAACATGGAACCAAGAGGCCCAGAGAGAACAGCTTGGAGGAGCCTTATACAGCAGCAACAAAGAAGCGTTGCCATCGATTGAACTTGGGCGCCTGTGATGTGGATATGGAGTTCCCAGACTCTGACGATGAACTTAGTAATAACTATCCGCTAAGTCATGGGGACACTTCAAAGTTTCAAAATCCTGTGCTTTGTGACAATAAGTCGGATGAAGGATTATCTTTAAAGGCTAAAGACTTGAATAAACGGTCTATGAAAGAGATTGCAGTTCAGTATGATGTAGACGATGTTTGCGGCTTTGAGAGTAAACAACAGGAGAACAGAGGGAAACAGAAGTTGAAGTCTACCAGTCATTCTTCTAAGATTTCAAAATATAATAAGGGAGAACTCCAAGGTCGAGAAAGTAGAGAGAAAAAGGATAAAGGTAGTGACCTAGGTGGCTCAAAACTGACAGTGAAAAAGGATAAAATAGACAGCACTAAAAGCAAAACTTCCCACCAATTGGACAAAGCTAGCAAGAAGGGGAAAATAAAAAGCAATAAAAACAGATTAGAAATTAAGCAAGAAAAACAAGTGGAGAAATTGAAAAAAAAAGAAAAGAATGGCGATGTCTCAGTTGCTGAAAAGAAACGCAACGGTGATGAGAAACATAAGGTCAAAGAAGAAAAGCAAAAGATTAAAAGTGATGGAAGTTCTAGTAGAAAGATAGAGAAAGGAAAAATAAGCAAATTGAATGGGGCAAAAAGTGAAAAGCGATCAAAATCTAGATCATATAGCTCATTGGATAGTGCAGAAAAAATCAAATGTCATGAAGTTATGATCACAAGTATTCAGAAATCTGACAAAGATAATGGCAATTCAAAATCCAAAGCATTAATGCATAAAAATGGGATTCATGTAGGTAATAAAAGGAAGGATGAGGAGATCAAAGAGTCAAAATCCCTGAAAGATAAAGCAATACATCCAGAAAACAGAAAAAAAAATGCAAGCTTTACAAAGCGAACACTGAGTCACACAGACTTGTTTGGTGATGACAGTAGTGATGATGAAAGCACCAGTAAACCAGTTGCTGCAGCGACTTATAAGTCAGATTCAAACTCTGACCGAGACCCCTATACCAGTTCGAGTGATGGTGAAACGGGGGGAAACTTGCAACAAAGATCTTTGTCTTCAGAGGATGAAGTTGATTTCCCTGGTCTTGAAAAGGATTTTGATTTTGAGTCTGATCCTATGGAGGAATGTCTAAGGATTTTCAATGAGTCTAAAGAAGTAAAGAATGAAGATAAGGGCAGAGTTTCCAAGCAGGTAAGATTCTAATTGTGTTCTTTGTTTTGAAATATTTCACCTTATTGGAGCCAATTTCTAAGTTTTGTTCTATCTTTTTGAATGCAAGCAACCATCACATTTTTCCTTGAGTTTGGATTTTACACCAACTGTGTCTGAGAGCACAGATTTCCCTTCATTATGCAATACCTTTAAGATTGCTGTGTATGTGTGCATCTTGAAGGGACCATTGCTTGTGTGCAGTCTTTTGTCCCTGTTCAGCATGTTGCCAATTGCTGCACAGTTGCATACCCATCTAGTTTAGAGGGAATTTAATTCAGAAGTATCTATCATTGCCTCTCTAAGCAGTGTAATTAGCATGAGAGAGAGAGAGAGTGGGGAGGAGTCTCTTCTCAGTGCTCTGCAAATGACTCTGATCCCAATCCTATGTAGTACAATGTTGATACTGCACCACTCTACTTCCCTTCAGGTTAAATCTATTTTCTTTCCTTCCTTCCATACTAGAAGTAGTAGGTCTATTTGTCACACCTCTGTCTTTTTGTTACAGTACAAAGTAGTACTAAGGGATGCAAAAGATATCTGTAATCTCTTGCTTAATTCCTAGGAGCAAACAATTAGACTTTAAATGCAGCGCATCCTCAGATTTACAATAAGTACCATTGCAGGAAGTTTCAGAGTAGTAGTAATTGTTATAAAAACATATGTGTGTGCCCTTCCTGTCTGTCACATTTCCATATAGCCACATTTATTGTGATTCACTAATATAGTTTCTCTTTGGCATGTAGAAGGTAAACTGGTCAAGTCACTTAAATACTTCTATTTTTTTAACATCTAATTTTTCTTAAGCAGTCAGCTATAACAGACAAAAGCAAAAAATACTGCGAATGCTGGAAATCTGAAACAAAAACAAAAATAGCTGGAAAAAATCAGCAGGTCTGACAGCATTTGCGGAGAGGAACACAGTTAACATTTCAAGTCCGTACGACTCTTCATCAGAACTAAGGAAACATAGAAATGTGGTGAAATATAAGCTGTTTGAGGGGGGTGGGACAGGTAGAGCTGGATAGAGGGCAAGTGATAGGTGGAGGCAAAAAAGAGATTGCCAAAGATGTCATAGACAAAAGGACAAAGGGGTGTTGACGGTGGTGATATTATCTAAGGAATGTGCTAATGGTGACATTAAGAGTAGAAAGCAGGACAAGCAAGTGACAGATGGCCCTATGGGTGGGGTGGGATGAATGGGCTAAAAGGTGGAGGTAAAACGATACATCAAAATAAATTTAGAAATAGGTCGGGAAAGAAAAATATATTTGTTTAAAATTGTGAATTATTGGAAAAAGGGGGATCGGAAAGGGGGTGGGGATGGAGGAGAGTGCTCATGATCTGAAGTTGTTGAACTCTATGTTAAGTCCGGAAGATGAGGTGCTGTTCCTCCAGTTTGCATTGAGCTTCACTGGAACATTGCAGCAGGCCAAGGATGGACATGTGGGCATGAGAGCAGGGTGGTGTTTTGAAATGGTAAGCGACAGGGAGGTCTGGGTCATGCTTGTGGACAGACCGAAGGTGTTCCACAAAGCGGTCACCCAGTCTGCGTTTGGTCTCTCAAAAGTAGAGGAGACTGCTTTGGGAGCAGCAAATGCAGTAGACTAAATTGAGGGAAGTGCAAGTAAAGTGCTGCTTCACTTGAACGGAGTGTTTGGGCCCTTGGACAGGAGGTTGAGGGCCCTGTCAACCACCATGGGTGGAAAACCTCGGTTAAGGAAGGAGGAAGACATGTCAGAGGAACTGTTTTTGAAAGTGGCATCATCAGAACAAATGCGACAGAGGCGAAGGAACTGAGAGAATGGGGTGGAGTCCTTACAGGAAACGGGGTGTGAGGAGCTGTAGTCGAGGTAGCTGTGGGAGTCGGTAGGCTTGTAATGAAATTGAGGGATGTCTTTCCCACCTCCTGTGCATCCGCCCTCACTCCTTCCTCTCCCTCCCAGAACAATGATAGGGTCCCCCTTGTCCTCACTTATCACCCCACCAGCCTCCGTATTCAAAGGATCATCCACCGCCATTTCCGCCAACTCCAGTATGATGCCACCACCAAACACATCTTCCCTTCACCGCCCCCCCCAGCGGCATTCCACAGGGATCGTTCCCTCCGTGACACCCTGGTCCACTCCTCCATCACCCCCAACACCTCAACCCCCTCCCACGGCACCTTCCCATGCAACCACAGAAGGTGTAACACCTGCTCCTTTACTTCCCCCCTCTTCACTGTCCAAGGGCCCAAACGCTCCATTCAAGTGAAGCAGCACTTTACTTGCACTTCCCTCAGTTTAGTCTACTGCATTTGCTGCTCCCAAAGCAGTCTCCTCTACTTTGGAGAGACCAAACGCAGACTGGGTGACCGCTTTGCGGAACACCTTTGGTCTGTCCACAAGCATGACCCAGACCTCCCTGTCGCTTACCATTTCAAAACACCACCCTGCTCTCATGCCCACATGTCCGTCCCTGGTCTGCTGCAATGTTCCAGTAAAGCTCAATGCAAACTGGAGGAACAGCACCTTATCTTCCGACTAGGCACGCTACAGCCTTCCGTACTTAACATAGAGTTCAACAACTTCAGATCATGAACACTTTCCTCCATCCCCACCCCCTTTCCGATCCCCCTTTTTCCAATAATTCACAATTTAAAAAAAATATATTTTTCTTTCCCGACCTATTTTTAAATTTATTTTGATGTATCGTTTTATCTTCACCTTTTAGCCCATTCATCCCACCCCTAGGGCCATCTGTCACTTGCTTGTCCTGCTTTCTACCCTTAATGTCACCATTAGCACATTCCTTAGATAATATCACCACCGTCAACACCCCTTTGTCCTTTTGTCTATGACATCTTTGGCAATCTCTTCTTTGTCTCCACCTATCACTGGCCCCTCTATCCAGCTCTACCTGTCCCACCCCCTCAACCAGCTTATATTTCACCACATTTCTATATTTCCTTAGTTCTGATGAAGAGTCATACCGACTTGAAACGTTAACTATATTCCTCTCTGCAGATGCTGTCAGACCTGCTGAGTTCTTCCAGCTATAACAGTTCTTTTTTTTGAAAATGTAGTTTTTAAACTTGTCTTTTTTTTAAAAAGCTTAAATATGTTCTTAATATTCTTATGTAGTTGAGTGGCGGTTGGCGTGCAAGTGGTGCATGGTGTAAGGTCGAGTGGGCAGCTTAGGATACCCCAATGTGACATGGAGCAGAGGGGCACTGGAAGGGTAGGCAGAGTCCATTTCCCTCATTCCTCCTGTACATTCTAATACAGTTACACACTTCATTCATAATTCATATATTACATTTAATACTTAACACTTTTTAAAACAACTAGTTTTGTACGGAGAGATGTTACTTACTCGTAACATTTCCCAACTTTGGTTGACTGAGAGTGTATTTAATTCCTTTTTCCGAGACGTAATCTCCATTTTTCTAATAGAGGATTGATTCTGAGGTGTCCAGAGCAATGCCCCTTCCCTTTTCTCCTCACTTCACTAGTGGTTAACCCAGGATTGCTCTCCCAGCGTCATCATTTTCCAACATGCTTTTCCTCAATGCTGCCAATGAGAACAAATCCCCACCAGTTCTTGAAAGCTCAGGAGAACTCCAGTGCTACTTAATGTCTTTTTTGACTCCAGTACACCAACAAAAATCCAAGAATATCATGTAATAATGCAATTTGACTTATTCACTTGTAACAAAATAGTGTCCTAGTACATTGAATGCCATTATATAACCCTCAGTGTTAAGACAGCTTAATCTCAATGGAGAACCAATAGTGTTCATATAATGTATATTATATGTATACGTTTTAAGCCAGCATTTACAATAGGAAAACTACATGTAAGCATGCACGTTTCATTTGTAATGAAATTGCATCATATGGCGAGGCGATGGTGTAGTGGTATTGTCACTGGACTGGTAATGCTCTGAGGACTCAAGTTCGAGTCCCACTACGGCAGATGGTGGAATTTGAATTCAATAAAAATCTGGAATTAAAAGTCTAATGATCAATTGTTGTAAAAACACACCTGGTTCACAAATGTCCTTTAGGGAAGGAAGACCTGCTGTTCTTGCCTGGTCTGGTCTACATGTGACTCCAGACCTACAGCAATGTGGTTGACTCTTAAATGCCCTCTGAACAGGGCAATTAATGATTGGCAATAAATTCCAGTGATGCCCACATCCCACGAACAAATTTTAAAAATTCAGAATTGAACTTTCTAATTATGGTTTAAGCAACAAATTTTTCTAAAAAAAATTATATTTTGCAGGACAGTTACATGTATTGGGATATTTTATTACATTAAAGGCACTATGTAAATATAAGTTTATTTTGTGCCTTCAAGTGAGAACTTTAATGAAGGTGTTAAAGGCAATTCAAGTGATTCCTTAGGATTTCAATCTCCCTGGATTTCAATACCATATCCTGTGGAGTAGCAGGGAATCATTGATTTCTAGATTTCCAAGTTAACTGTATAAATACAGATGTCAAATATTGCTGTCAAATTCACAGTTGTAATGACTGTGTCTGCTGATAGTTCCCCTGTCATTACAGCTGCAAAATCTGGGCTATTGCCTTCATAAGATGAAGGCTAAACCTTCGATTTAAGCTTTGTAGAATACATGGTTTCCTAATTGGAATGTCTTGTAGCCTCTTAATTCATCTTGGCAATTATGTTTAACAAAGATAACCAAAGCCAGGGTTGTGATCCGCAACCTGAACGCCAGTTAAACTTTGACATTGCCCAGCGTTCACTTGAAAAGAATTAGAGTCTGACTTTGTCACATTTTCACCTGTATTGAATAATACAGGATGCATTATTCTGCTGTCAAGGTCCTGATAAAACCACACGTTAATTGCTTTACCATGTGTAATACCACAGGAGATGCAGTAGCAATTGTCAGATGCAGGTACAATCCGATAACTTAGGAGAAGGCTCCGCCACGAAGCAGCTCACAGAAGGTGGAACGTCACTGTTGAGGTTCTGCTCAGTGTCTTGGCCATGGCCTGCAACCATGAGGGGGTGGAGAAGAAGGTCCAGCTGTGTTTGGGAGAGGAAGATACACCAAGGGGTGGGAGAGGAAGGTCCAGGTTCGACTAGGAAAGGAAGGTGTGTCGGGAAGGGGCTTTGGGAGGGGGGGGGAAACAAAGGTATTGGGAGATGAGGTTGGGAGGGAGGAAGTACAGAGGGAGGAGGGGGTAACGGGGGAGAATACGGCAACTGGGGATGTAGGTGTAAGGGGGGGAGGATGGTGTAAGGGAAGGAGTCCGGATAGGGGAAGGAGGAGTCCGGAGAGAGGAAGGAGTCTGGTGGGAGCAAGGACTCCAGGAGTTGGAAGGAATCTGGAGAGGGGAAGAAGTTCCTTGCAGGAGGGAAGGAGTCCCGAGGAGGAGGAAGGAGTCCTAAGGGGGAGGAAGTATAGGTGAACGTGCAAGGGAGGTCTGTGGAGTCGATGAATGCCTCCTAAGGATGGTGTGTGGTCGGATGGAATGCTGAGAATGACCGAGGGCAGAGTGAGGCAGTAGGATGGGAGGGTGAGGGTGCGACAGTATTGATAGAGGGGATGGCGATTGATGCTGGTGACTCGGAGGTAGATACGGATCCTGGGGGTGAGAAGGAGGAGGTCGGGGAGGTTATTGTGGATGGGGATTTTCGGGAAGGTAGTAAGTGCGCGTTCATCTGGACATCCCTCAAAAAAAAAGGGTTGTGACTGGTAGATGATGGTGGGGAGGTAGCCAGGGTGTCAACAGTGATGGGGGAAAGGAAATGGGTGACTGGGGGAGGGGAAAGGGCAGGGGACCTGAAGTAAAACTGTAGCACTACCACACTTGTTAAATCAAAAGTGAAATGAGACTCGTGGTGGGCAAGAACAGGTGCTGCATGGGAGTGTGGTCAGCGTGTGGGTGGAGATATAGGTCAGCTCAGATGGGCAACTGAAAGTGAACCCCAGCAGGCAGCATTGAAAATGCTCAGGACATTGAGATGAGTGTGATGGAGGAAAGCTCCGCGTGCGTGGGAGAGTGTTTGCATGAAGCTCTGCCACATACACTTCTCCCTCCAGAATCACTCATGGTCCAAGTGCATGGGGGGAGGGATGGGATACAGGGGGCTGACTCATGATGGCTGTAAATGAAGCTGAAGCACACCATTACACATTATTTAATGAAAGTGAACATATTTTCAGATTGTAAAGTGATAAAATGTGTTCAGCCATGCAACGAACTGTTAACTTTTCAACGCCTTAGACTTCTCGGTGCTGCCCTGACATCCGCAGCAGGATTGGAGACAGCCTGTGCAATGGTTAGCCCTGTGGCCTCTGATGACTTTGGCGTGGGTCCTCTGGAGAGCCAAAGCCTTAGGGGTCCCGGCTTGCTTTGTTTGTCCTCCTGTGAGCCAAATGCTCCCTTTGTGGTGACAGAGGATGAGGTTGAGAGGGTTACAGGCAAAGGAGACTAGGAGGGAGAGGACAGCCACTGAGATTCCTGAGTGGTGTCCAGCTGTCGCTCCTCTTCCCACCGGGTGCCTGAGGGCCCCAGCCTGACTCCTTGAGGGGAAGGAGCACCTCGAGGAATGTCGAAGTGCCCCTTTTCCCTCTTGCGCTGCCACTGCAGGAACTCACCCATGACTACCGCAATGGAGTGCAGGTCTGCATTCATCTCTGCCTTCTGCTGGATCAGGGTCTCCATGGCGTCTGCCATGCGCACATCACTTCACCAGAGAGCAGGCAGGCGCACACCTCTGACATGTGTGCCACTCTGTTGTGGGCTTCCAGCAGCTCTGTGTGATGTTCCCCTGCCTTCTGCTGACTCTCCACAATGAGTTCGAAGATTGAATCCAGAGGGCTGTCACCTGATTAGGATCTCGCAGATGCCTCTTTTCCAGCAGTCCTCAGATTGCCAGGGAGCTCGGCTGAACTTGCCTCCTTCTGCTGTGGACACATGTCCATGTGGTGAACACGAGATTGCGAACCCGAGCCTGCTCTAGATCTAGATCCCATTGAGGCGTGTGTTTCTGCACTGGTGAAGGGTGTGCATAAGCCTCACAACATTTAAGAATTATTTAGATGAGCATTTGAAACGCCATAGCATTCAGGGCTATGGGTCAAGTACTGGAAAATGGGATTAGAATAGATAGGTGCTTGATGGCTGGCACAGACACGAAGGGCCTGTTTCTGTGCTGGAAACTCTATGACTAACTCCATCAGTTTGCATATTTATCTAACGGCGAAGTCTATTGGATTGGTTGCTGATATTTGTTTCTAGATTATTTCTATATAGAAATCATTGTTTAGAAGGATGATTTATGCAGGTCAAGTCTGCAAGGTCCAGCCATGGGTTGACCTACAGCCTAGAGTATATGATTAAGGCTTAAACTGTGAAGATCAGGGTATAGTTGACACTGCTATCCCCATTCCTTGTGTTGAACGTCTTCTTTTTGTAAATGACTAACACCAGGACAGTTTCCAGGCAGTTGCTTTCTATGAATATACAAGCATCAGCTAATATCGGTAAAAGAGCTTACACCTTAAATCTGGGTTTTATTTCTTCTCTTGTAAGCCATTTTGAATAACAAGTTATTGGTACTGAATGATTTTTACTCTGCCACCAGATCCCACTTCAGTCCTAAAAATGGCAAAGAAATATATCAGACCTTATTCTAAATTTGAACCAACACTGAATGAGAAAACAATGTAGCTGTGCTATGTTTATAATACAAAGATTTTTTTTTTAATATCTAATTCCTTGAGTAGGTAAAATAAGCCAGTTTGAGCTGCCTTGCAACATATGTATCAAAATAAAGTGATACAGGAATGCAAGCTGCAACCATTTTCTATCGTCTACTTTCATTTGATGAGAAAGTTTTAAAGGGAATTTCACTAGTTAACTCTAGATAAAAAGATATAATTTTGTTGGTGTCTTTCGCAAGCAACTTAATTAACCGGCGGTTGATTAAAAGTACCTCTTTTGCCGGTCTGTGTTTGGCATTTTTTCCTTTTTTTTTAAACTTCAGCATCTGGATGTGGACATTGCTGCCAAGGCTGACATTTATTGCTCATTCTTAGTTTCTTCTAAGAAGATGGTTAGCCACCTTCTTGGATTGCTGCATTCATGTGAAGATGCTGCTTCAGTGCTATCCAGTGATGGAGTGAATGGGGTGCTGACTAAGCAGACTGCCTTGTCCTTGATCGTGTTGAACTTCCTGTGTTGTAAGAACTTCCTGTGTCCAACCAGGCAAATGGAAAGTTTGCCATCACACTGTTGACTTGTGTTTTATAGCTGGTAAAGAGGCTTTGGGAAGCTGGGAGGTAAGCCAATTACCAGAGAATACCCAACGTCTGACCGGCTCTAGTGGCCACACCACTTAGATGACTGGTTCAGTTTAGTTTCTGGTCAACGGTGCCTACCATGGAATTGATGGTGGGAAACTCTGTGATGGTAATGCCACTGAAAGTCAATGGTCATGATCTTTCTCCTGGTGATGGGCATTGCTTGTGATATTTGTGCGGTGGGAATGCTACTTTCCATTTATCAACCAGAAGTGTAGGCTGTAATATTGTCAGAATTATCCTCATGGTTTTTTGCTTCACTGCTTGGAAGTCTTTAGTGGTCATTGTTTCTCAGTAAATTGATGACCTTTGTTGTGTAGTTAAAGAGCAAAAAATTCTGGGTCTGCCAATAGGACAATGTTGAGTTCTCTTGAGCTCCCCCAAATAAAAGATGGGTTTGCTCTAGAAGGCATGTAATTGGGAAGAAATACAATCAAATTATAGAGCTAATAGCAAGTTATTTTTGTGTCTTTCCCCCAAGGGAGTTTTTTGTTCTGTGCTTTCCATTCCACTGTGCCGTAAATGATAATTAGCTGAAGCAAGAGGGTTGGTCTTCCCTAGAGAATAAGAGTCCTTTAAATAATTCATCCGTTATTGCTAGACCTCTATTTATAGTATAGAACAATATACGGTATACTGAACATTTGACTATGCTTTTCTGATGGTGATACTTCAGAGTGAGCAGGAGGGAAGATTAATTAATGGTTGTTACTAACTGATCACCTTCAGTGTTTTGACAGATCTGCTACTACCATGGCTTCTCCTAAAATAAAGCTATATTACAATATACGTGCTCTGTCTGCAGTCAGTTGGTGCTTAAGTTTTTTTTGACCAGAAATAAAGGCCTTTTAAGATCTTTTTTAAAAAAAAACTTTTGCCGTTATCCTATGATCCAGTTTTCAGTTATCCTATGAAAATAGCTTGGGCTGGAAGTTTATGGGCTGACATCTTTTTCGTAGCTTGTTGCTTCAGAAGCAAAAGGGAGAAATAGCAAGTGTTTGACATATTGTAAGAATACCTGATGAATTATATGAAGGCAAAATAAAATGTTATCATTTCAATTTATTGCTACAAATTTTCATTTAGAACCTGCCACTCGTTTATAGCCAGGACTTGGACTTCAGAAAATCTGGTATGAACTCAACAAGACAACTTTGATATATTTTGACTTCACTATGCTCATAATAAACTAGAGCTGAATCATTTGACGTTCAAAGATGAGGAATGAAAAAGACTATCTTGTCAGAAATGCCTTTCAACACCCTGCAAGCACAAAGAGATCACACTTATGAGTTTCCCATTTTCAGCTACCCTGCAACTTACCTTTTTATTATAATAAAAGCAAAAGATTGCAGATGTAGGAGGTCTGAAATAAAACAAAAGTGCTGGAGAAACTGTGGCAGCATCTATAGAGAGAGAAACAGTTGACATTTTGTATCCAATATGACTCTTCTTTGGAAGTCATACCTTTTATTACTTGAATTTACCTCCTGTCTCAGTAATATGTTTAACATCCTTTAGAAAGAATTCAAAGAATACATGCACATTGCATGCTTTGGTAATCTTTTGCCAAGAACGATGACACTATGCAAATACATATTCCCTAGCATCTAACCTAACTCTATGCCTGTGTGTTTTATAAACTTGTTCCCTAGTTTTCCCATCCCTATAATTCTTAACTAGTCCATCCAACTTGATGGAATGTATTCCCTTCATCATTTTAAAAATGTCTTTTCAAAGACTGTTTCTCTCTAATGAAAATTCTCCTGCCTCAATGGCCAGTAGACCTAAGAGTGGAAATTATTTTCACTACCCTCTCCTGACATGCCCAACATGTCTGAGGACCAACTGAACAAGATACTCAAAGTGGCTAAATCAAACTCTCAAACAAAAACTAAAACAGCTGGAAAAACTCAGCAGGTCTGACAGCATCTGCTGAGAGGAATACAGTAAACGTTTCGAGTCCGGATGACTCTTCATCAGAACTAAAGAAAAATAGAAATGAGGTGAAAGATAAGCTGGTTGAGGGGGGTGGGACAGGTAGAGCTGGGTAGAGGGCCAGTGATAGGTGGAGGCAAAGAAGAGATTGCCAGAGATGTCATAGGCAAAAGGACAAAGGGGTGTTGACGGTGGTGACAAACTCTTGTTGGCCAATTATTGTATTAATTTTCTATTTCCTAGCAATTAAATCCAAAGCCAACTTTGCTTTCCCAAATCTGACCAGTGACATTTTGCCAAATGCTTTCTGGAACCTGTAGTATTCAAAGTCGATTAGGTTGCCATCATCCAGTAATTTTGGTCATTTCCTTAAAGAGCTCAGTAAGTTAAACTGGATCTCCATTTCCTAAAACAATACTGACGTTCTCCAGGTGCTGATAGAAACATAGAAACCAGGAGCAGGAGTAGGCTATTCGGCCCTTCGAGCCTGCTCAGCCATTCATTATGATCATGGCTGATCATCCAACTCAATAGCTTGCTCCCACTTTCTCCCCATATCCTTTGGTCCCTTTCGCCCCAAGAGCTATGCCTAACTCCTTCTTGAAAATATACAATGTTTTGGCTTCAACTACTTTGTGGTAGCAAATTCCACAGGCTCACCACTCTCCGGGTGAAGAAATTTCTCCTCATCTCAGTCCTAAATGGCATACCTCATATCCTCAGACTGTGACCCCTGGTTCTGGACTCCCCCACCATCGGGAACATCCTTCTTGCATCTACCCTGTCTAGTCCTGTTAGAATTTTATAGATTTCTGAGATCCCCCCTCATTCTTCTAAACTCCAGCAAATTCCAGAGGTGCATCTCATCTTTTCTAATGCCTTCCAGTGTCAGACTAACTGCCAGAGAGAGTGCAATATCGTTTTCCAGTCCTATTCATTCTTAAGCCTGGCCTATAATTTCCACACCCCTCATCTTAAATATTGGAACTCTCTGAGCTTCCCTTCAGAGTATTGGAACAATGCCAGACCTATTGAATGTATATTACTATCTTGCATAATAATCTCTAATTTCTTTCAACACCCTGGGTAAATGTCATCAGGTCCAGTAACTTTATTGGTCTTGACTGCCTTTACCCCACTAAGATCATTGGCTTCTATGGAATAAAATTAAGAAGCACCCATACCTGGCTGGGGCTGGTGTTTGATAAGAGATGCAAAGTACCCATTTAGCATGCCTGCCCTAAAATCAGAGACTAATACAGCACAGAAGGAGGCTTTTGGCCCATCAAATCTGCCACGTCTTTCTAAGGGCAATCCAGTTGATCCCACTCCTCTTTTGCCCCGTATTCCTCCAAGTTTTTTCTCCTTCAAGTATTTATCTAATTCCCTATTGAATCTGCATCCATCACCCTATCAGGCAGTGCGTTCCAAATCCGATCCACTCATTCTGTAAAAAGGTTTTTCTGTGCCCTCTGGTTACTAAGCATTTAGTCCTGGAAACAGTTTCTCTTTATTTTCTCTATCTAAATCCTCTGCTTACAAGGTTACAGTTGTACATTATTTCTCAGACTGCAAACAGATCAACATGTGCTCATGTTATATAATTTCAACAAATTTAGAATTTTACAAGAGCTAACTGTGGTGTAAAGAATTTTTGGACTACCATGCATATAGTAGACACAGTGTTATTTTAGCATCTTGAATTAGCTGATCTTCACCATTGCCATATAGATCATGGCTCATAACGGCTGGAAACAGGAACACTGCACAGCAAGATCTTGGGGGAGGGCTGGTGAGAGCTTGGGATGGTCGACAGCAGGCAGGTGGTGGGGGTGGGTGGGCAGGGGCGGATGGAACAATGTCACTGATCATGCAAGCGCAAATCATACTGACACCAGCTGACAGGCGCACACCAATAGTGTCAGTGGTGGGAGAAACTGGTGGATGCAGTGCAAGTTGATATACATGCGCAACTGTTCCTGGCACTTGGTCAATCAGCCTCAGGAGTTACTGTTCCTAATTTTTCTTTGATTTTCCTCATTTTTCAGGGTTTTTTTCATCTTTATTACTTCTAGGTGTTCTTTGAGTATCAGTTGAGCGTGCATTTTGCTGGTGGAGTGAACACTTGAATTTAGCTCTGGTGGAAGAATTACCTTGTCTAAAATGAGAACTAAATTGATGGCATTTTCTTGTATTATTCTATCCAAGTTTAGTTTGAAAGTGAAAATACGCTTCTCAAGAAGAACTTGTGTAACAACTACAGTTATCCAGTTACAATATACTGAGAGCCCTAAAGACATTGCCTGGGATTTTCCTGGTGTGCAGTTTTACTTATTAACTTGTAACTTGTAACCCGATGTGCAGTATATGTATTAAGACCGCAAACTCAATTGTTAACAGTTGACTTCTTGTTAGATGTGGCATAGGAAATTGATTCTCCTGCTTTTTTGACCAATTCAAATGTGTTTAGAAGTGCTCCGTGACTTTCAAATTTGTACTCAGCAATTTTTTTGTTTCGTATGTAGGTGTCCATGGAAGTTAATGAAGAAAAAGAACCCAGTCTAACCACACTTTTCCCAGGGCAGAAAAGGAGAATTTCACATGTTTCAAAACAAGAAAATGTAAGTCGAATATTAAGGTTTACCATCATGACTTCATATATTTAGGTCACTTTATCTGTCTATTCATCCTGCATTAGATTTACTGCTTCAACTTAGCATCTAAGTTAAGAGTGCATTGCACAAGTGAACATGTTTACTTCGTGCACGCTAATGTATGCATTACAGAATGTTGTGCTGAGAAGTACTACTTTTTTTAGTATGTTTAGTGGTTTTCGTATGGCACAATTGCGAATATTCCCACTTTTTAAAGACTTAAGTTCTAGAAATTAGCTTGATCATTATGATAATGTTTGTGAATTTAATATGATTTTAGACTTTGCTTGATAACTTAGTAGATAAGCAGGTTGGCACTGAAAATTCAGACCAGGAAGATCATTCAGCTGTGAATTTGTTCAGAGTTTGCTGGTGATTATAACACTACAATTTGCCTTTGGTCCTGGGCTCAGTAAAAGAAAATTAACTGCTGATCGGAAGTGTGAATGAGGTGTTAAGTAAGAAAGGGTGAACTCAGCAGTGATAGTTTTCAACTGTGATGTTCCAGCAAGTTGCCACTTCTTGTGGTAGTTTACCTGACTGCAAGTCTCAACCATTAGGAGATGGACAAGGGGAAAATTATTCTTGCATTTAGGAATCTGTTAACTTATGAAATTTCCTCATCTATACTAAGGATAATCCAGCTAGCTGACTGGGGCTTTCATTTTTTTCTTATGTATATTGGCCATTTTGCAAATGACCGGAAGCCACAAAACAAAGGTGGCACTAAAACTAGTTTTCTGCATGCATTAAGTAGGATCAGGTAACAGGAGCAATATTTCTACCCTGGCAGTTTTAGTGGTCACTTTTTTGAATTCTTTTTCGCAATTTGGGGGAAGGAAATAGAAGGATATGTTGAAGGGGATAGATGTAGTCTGTTTGGGGGCTGTATGGAGCATAAGTAACAACACAATTTTTTTTTACTATTTCATGGGATGTGGGCATTGCTGGTAAGGCCAGCATTTGATGTCCATCCCTAATTGCCCTTGAACTGAATGGCTTGCTAGGCCACTGCAGAGAGCAGTTCAGAGTCAACCACATTGCTGTGGGTCTGGAGCCACATGTAGGCCAGACCAGGTAAGGATGGCAGATTTCCTTCCCGAGAGGGCATTAGTGAACCAAATGGGCTTTTACAACAATTGATAGTTTCCTTGTTGCAATTACTGAAACTTCAGTTTTATTTTAATTGAAATTTAAATTCCACCAGCTGCCATGATTTGAACTCATGTCTCCAGAGCATTAGCCTGGGCCTCTGGATTACTAGTCCCGTGACGTTACCACTAAGACACCATCCCCCTACCTGTTAGGCTGTATGGCCTGTTTCTGTGCTTTGAATGCAATGTACGTTACCGTAGTGTGATTTTTAACTCATGAACTCTTGACTTACAGGCTACACTATTATATCTTGCCTAAACTCAGTGATGAATCAGAGTTTGGCTGAAAAGTTACTGAAGCAGTATAATGGAAATAAAACATTTTTAAAATATGATTTACAGATTTGAATTTTTTAAAAAAATGCTTTCAAGCTTCAACTTTATAAAATGTGATTGCAGTTTTCCATTTTAGAGGGAAAACAGAACCCTTTCGCAATAATAGGAATGCGTGTGACATAATTTATTTTTAATTAGGTGGAACCAGCGAAGCCAGTCATCCGTCCTTTTCGTAGACTTACTGCTCAGGAGGTTTGTTATCAACGGAGTTTGATGGCACAGCAGCAAGCTGCACAGCTGGCAGAAGTGGAAAAAGCAGTTAGCACATCTTTCACCAATCGAGGGGAGAAGAGAAGAATTGCACATAAGCCAAAAGCAGATGCAATGCCGTCAGCAAAACAATGTAAGCTGTCCTTTCTGTTTTTGTGTAACACCACATGGAAATGTTTTGATTCAGGTGTATTCATAACTCCTTAGAGTAATTTTATGACCCAAACTCCCTTTCACCTCTGACCCATGATCAGTTTGCTTTTCCATGTGTCCCTGGGCGTGCATTATGTCCATTGGTTGTTGACCAAGTTGGGATTCAGTATTTTCTCTCCAGCTGAAAAAGGCAGCAAATGGAAATATGCATTAGGGTTATTCCACACAGTAAGTGAAAAGGCTCTATTAAAATAGAATTTGTTTAATAGAACTCAAAGCTGCACAACGTTTTGGAATCAAGAGCACTTTGTGAGGAACAGAAGATACAGACCCATCCAAAATATCTGCGGTGTATCATGTTGCAGCATTCCTGAAGTTGTCCTTGAGTTCGAGGTGTGTTGAGGGCATAATTCCAATCAAAAGTAGAATAACGTGATCTTTATTCATCTCCTCGATGTTGGTTTGAAAGTACAGTTTTCCCCTTGTATGGGGCTGGTATTATTCAAACTATTTTTGAATGTCTGGTGCCTGAAATGACTCATTTAAGGAAATGTGTCCAAAGGGTAGTAGAAATCTGGAACGCTCTTCCCCACAGGCTCCCAGCTACCACCCCACTCCCCCATTGATCTTGAGGCAAGATCAAGTGAAACTTTCAAAACTGAGGTTGATAGATTTTTGTTAGGGAAGGGTGTTGACGGTTATGGGGCCGAGGCAGTTTGTAACCCTCAATATCTTTGCCTAACAAAAAGATGAGTTATAGTACAGATCAACCACAATCTAACTGAATAGCAGAACAGGCTTGAGGAGCCAAATGGCTTACTCTTGTTCCTGTCTCATTATGTTCCTTGCTGTGGCTCTCATTAAAACCCTTGTACCTTGTTGAAGCAACCATTTTTTAATGTATGAGGCTGGACAGTGAACATTAGCAACAAAAACAGAAAATGCTGGAAAAACTCAGCAGGTCCAGCCGCATCTGTGGAGAGAGAAACAGAGTTAACGCTTTGAGTCCGTATGGACTTGAAACCTTAACTCTGTTTCTCTCTCCACAGATGCGGCTAGACCTGCTGAGTTTTTCCAGCATTTTCTGTTTTTGTTTCAGATTTCCAACACCCGCAGTATCTTGCTTTTATCTTATTGAACATTAGCAGGCTATTTTACCAAGAGGAGCTTCACGGATGATCTGCCATCTGCATGATGCACACTTTTGATAAGTGGTAGTGCAAAGGGCAGGAGCTCTGGTGCCTAACTTTTTCTTACCAGCTCTATAGTGCCAAATCCAATTTTGGGGCCTCTACAGCACCTTTTCTAACATCAAATAACTCAAACACAGACTAAAGGTCACTCCTTTGACTTTCATAGAATGCACTTCAATGCACTGATTTCTGTACAAGTGCTTTTCATCTTTCTAGAATAGTAAATATCAATCATGTATATGTTTATGCTGTCAGGAGTATTGCGTTTATACCTAAAGGCACAATTGTGAACTTTAGTTTATTATCCTTTATAAATATTATATGGATACAATATTTATTGTTGAATTCAGACTTTTAGTAATTTTTTTGTGTACTTTAGCTCCAGTAAAGCTGAAGACGGAATCTTTAAATAGATCTGTAGTATCTCCTAATTGCCCAAGAAACAGCAACCTCAATTTAAAATCTCAAACCATTGCTGGTATGGCATCAAAAACTGTATCTACTACAGCACAGAGGAGGATAGCTCATGCTCCCACTTTGAAGGTAAACTTCCATATGTTGTCTCCGTATGTGCTAAAGAATGGGAATTGGAGCATTCCGAACAGTAGTGTAACTCTTTTTCTCGCTGCAGCTTCTGGTTCGGATTTTGTTGCAGCAATTAGTTTGAAGTTTTATTTCTCTTTCTGTATCAGGCTAATATACCCCTTTTGGTTTTTTTTTCCTCAATAGCTTCCTCCTTTCTTAAAGTTGGACTCTGCTGTGGGGTTTCATTTCCGTGTTCTCAGCAGCAGTCTGGTACCTTCTGCCCTGCCTCTCCTGTGTGCCATGTAACTGGCTCTATTCTCCACAAGCTACATTGCTTTAGGTTTTCATTCTTCATAGCACATGACATTGCCTTTCATTAGGGGCTGCACAGTGGAAATTTTCGACGTGGCATCTGGTTTGAATTTTTCTACTTTATGACACCATCAAAAAAAAATGAGGGTTAATATCCATTATCTCAAGTAAAGCAGGACAGATTCTGATCTCTCGCATTCAGTGTTGAAATATTCAAGGAAGAACCTGTCTGATGCATCTACTTTGGAAAACAAATTTGAAATAAATGATTTCCCAACCAACACCGAGATCTTTGCGTGCTTTGAAAAGATTGGTTTTGAAAGAAAGCTGCTAAAGCAGATGCTGCCAGACCTGCATATTGCCAGTGTTTTCTGTTCATATTTTAGATTTGCATCTGCAGTATTTTGCCTTTATATCATTGCTGATACCTTTTATCGTTTGCGTAATGCTGTCTTGTCCAGCTGCTTGCAGCTTTTGAAACTGATCTTTCCAAAGCTTGCAAATTCTGTGGTTGTTGGCTGTGGATCATTGTTTTCAGTTTTGTTTACGAAAGCAGATGTGTTGGAAAAGTCTTTTTTTAAGGATATTTCAACGATGTGATTATGACAGATCAGAGATTTGTATCACTCGGAGTCTTATTTTAATATATCTCTATGGCTCTTTACTTGAATTTCTAGCTTACCAGTATTGTAGGCACTCATGCTGAGAGTTTTCTGCTGTCATTACCCCTCTGTAATGAGAATGAAGAAAATATGCAATAAACTTTACCCAACAAATAGTTGATTACAATCTGTGACTGCAGTTCTGTTACCTGCCATTTCATTTTTTCTTCTGCATATGGTACAGTGGTGACCTTGTGGTTCTCCTTATTTGTCTAAAGCAGCATGTCAGATAGCATTAGTGAAATATTTGATATAGCTCCTTTTGTGCCTGGCTGGAGATGAGAAGCATCAAGGGGCAGAAAACATTAGTGGAAGTTGTATATAGGCCTCCAAATAGAAGTGGCAAGGTAGGGGGGCAGTATTAAACAGGAAATTAGCAACAGTAATCACGAGTGACTTTAATCTACATCGAGACTGGGCAAACCAAATTAGCAGTAATACTGTGGTGGATGAATTCCTGGAGTGTGTATGAGATTGTTTTTTTAGACCAGTACATCGAGGAACCAGCTAGGGAACAGGTGCTCCTAGAGTTTGTTTTGCGTAATGAGAAGGGGTTAATTCATAATCTTGTTGTCCACAGCCCTTTAGGGAACTGTGACCATAACATGATAGAATTCTCCCTTAGGTTGGAAAAAAATGAAGTAGTCCAATCCAAAACTAGGGTCCTAACTTTAAACAAAGGATCTATGAAGGTACGAGGCCTGAGTTGACCAAGATAGATTGAAGAACTTCATTAAAAGGCATGACGGTGGATAGGCAATGGCTAATATTTAAGGAACTAATGTATGTATTGCAACAGTTATAGATTCCTTTCTGGTGCAAAACACAACAGGAAAAATGGCCCAACCATGGCTAACAAAAGAAATTAAGGATAGTATTAGATCCAAAGAGAAGTCATACAAAGCTGCTAGAAAAAGTAGCAAGCCTGAGGAGTGGGAGCAGTTTAGAATTCAGCAAAGGAGGACCAAGAGATTGATTTAAGAGGGGAAAAATAGAGAATGAGAATAAACTTGCAAGGAACATAAAAGAGGACTGTAAAAGCTTCTATAAATATTAAGAAAACAAAGATTAGTGAAGACAAATGAAGGTCTCTTACTGTCCGAAACAAGAGAATTTATAATAAAGAATATGGCAGAGCAATTAAACAGCTACTTTAGTTCTATCTTCATGGAGGAAGACACACAACTTCCCAGAAATACTAGCGAACCAAAAGTCTAGCGAGCAGGAGGAATTGAGGAAATTAGTATTATTTAAAAAAAACAGTGCTGGAGAAATTAATGGGAATGAAAGCTGATTAAATCCCCACGGCCTGATAATCTACATCCCAGGGTCCTAAAGGAGGTGGCCATGGAAATAGTGGATGCGTTGGTTATCATCTTCCAAAATCCTGTAGATTCTGGAACAGCCCCAGCAGTTTGGAGGGTGGCAAATGTAACCTTGCTATTTAAAAAAGGAGGGAGGAAACAAAACAGGGAATTACAGACTGGTTAGCTTAACATCAGTGGCAGGGAAAATGCTAGAATTGATAAAGGGTGTGATAACAGGACACTTAGAAAATATCAATGGGATTAGACAAAATCATCTTGGAATTATGAAAGAGAAATCATGTTTGACAAACCTACTGGAGTTTTTTGAGGGCATAACTAGTAGAATAGATGAGGGAGAACCAGTAGATGTGGTGTATTTGGATTTTCAGAAAGCTTTTGATAAAGTCCCACATAAGAGGTCAGTGTGCAAAATTAAAGCACATGGGATTGGGGGTAATATATTGGCATGGATTGAGAATTGGTTAACAGACAGGAAACAAAGAGTAGGAATAAAAAGGTCTTTTTTGGAGGTGCAGGAGGTGACTCGTGGGGTACCTTAAGGATCAGTGCTTGGGGCCCCAGCTATTCACAATAAATATCAATGATTTGGATGAAGGAACCAAATGTAATATTTCCAAGTTTGCTGATGACACAAAACTAGGTGGGAATGTGAGTGGTGAGTAGGATAAGAGGCTTCAAGGCGTTTTAGACAAGTTGAGTGAGTGGGCAAGTACATGGCTGATGCAGTATAAAGTGGATAAGTGTGAAGTTATCCACTTTGGTAGGAAAAACGGAATGGCAGAGTGTTATTCAAATGGCGATAGATTGAGAAAATGTTGATGTACGAAGGGACCTGGATGCCCTTATACACCAATCACTGAAAGCAAGCATGCAGATGCAGTAAGCAGTTAAGAAGGCAAATGGTGTCCTGGCCTCCTTCATGACAGGACATGAGTATAGGAGCAAAGATGTCTTAGTGCAGCTATACAGGGCCTTGGTGAGACAACGCCTAGAGTATTGTGTGCAGATTTGGTCTCCGTATCTAAGAAGGGATATACTTGCCACCAAGGGAGTGCAGCGAAGGTTCACCAGACTGATTCCTGGGATGGCAGGATTGTCATATGAGGAGAAATTGGGCCACTAGGCCTGTATTCACTAGAATTTAGAAGAATGAGAGGGGATCTCATTGAAATGTATAAAATTCTGACTGGGCTGGACAGACTGGGTGCTTCCTTTGTCTGGGGGGGGCCTAGAACAAGGGGTCACAGTCTCCAGATACAGGGTAGAACTGAGTTAAGAAGAAACCTCTTCACTCAGAGGGTGGTGAACCTGTGGAATTCTCTATCACAGGGCTATGGAAGCCAAGTCACTGAAAGTATTTAAGAAAGAAATAGATTTCTGGACTCTAAAGACATCAAGGGGTATGGGGAGAGAGCAGGAGTATGGTGTTGAAATAGAGCATCAGCCATGATCATATTGAATGGCGAAGCAGGCTTGAAGGGCCAAATGACCTACTCCTATTTTTCTATGTTTCTATGTGATAGTAATACCTTGGCGTTTCAGTGAAGCTAGTAATAACTGAATTTTTCAAAAAGAAATGTGCTAGAATTGCTGATATATTTAGACTTTACAATTGGTGCAAGTGCCATACAATCATTCCAACTATGCAATTATAACTTCTTCCTTCTGCATTAGTCTGACATTTCTATTATGGATACCAACCTTAAGTATCATTCCAGGGTGAGACTACCAAAATTATTTGATGTGAGACCTATTCAACACTCTGCAAACTTATCTTATGGAGGGACAAGACTTTCATTCCATCGGGCTGAGACAAATTGCACTCTTTGTTCCTATTTGACTTTGGGGTATTTTGAGCCATTAATTGTTATAGGAATGGACTGGCCAAAAGTTCAGTCGTGAGACTACTTTAATGAGATAACTTCATAAACTTGTTCCAATTTATCAGTTAAGCTAAAGCAATAAACTCGGGCAGTGATTTACTGCAATGTGGGGTATATACTTTTCATATTATGACCGGATGGGGAGGGCACAATGACTTCTCTTCTTGCAGCTTTTGGTCTTCGAGCTCTTCTTTTCCGAGCTTCTCTCCTCGCTCTCTTCTTCTCTCTCCCCCGACCTGCTCGCGAAAGTGCTCTTTCCTAACTTACTCTACCAAATTTCTCTTAACACATTTCACATCTTCAGGGCATCCCAAACCACCTAACAACCAATTAATTGCTTCTGGAAAGTGTTGGCTTGTTTTTTAGGCAGAAATGGCAACCAATTTGCACTTGACAAAGTTCCAAAGCAGCACTGTGATAAATGAACAAATGACCTGTTTTTGTGTTGTGAAGGATAAATGTCAGCAGGGATACTGATAAAGTAATCTTTTTCAAAGAAAATGCCATGGTGTCCATCTACAATCTCATTTGAAAAATAGTTCTTCCAACAGTGCAACAACCCCTCAGGACAGCATTGAACGATCAGCTTAGATGATCTGCTCAAATCCGAGTGTTAGCTATAAATGCATGATCATCTCATTCGGAGGCAAATGTGTATCCATTGAGCCGTAAGCATTGTTAAGGCTTTTAATTGGCTACGGTATTCCTTAATCAGTGAGGTACCAAAATGAGTTTGAGGTTTTATTTTTGGCAATAACATATATTGTAATTGCTTGTGTTTTCAGTCTTTTGGTGACCTGAGCAAATTGTATTAGTTTTTTCCTTTTTCTAATGTTGTCTATTTGTTTATGTTCTTTTAGTCTGTCATTTTGTTGTAATAATATGTCTTCCACATTTTGGATCTCCATGTAGATATTATAACCCAACCTTTTCTGCAAAATATATAACACCAGAGTATTGCTGTAAAAAAGAGACATGCCTAAGCTTTTTGTCTTGCACTTGTCAAGAATACCAATATAAGGGAAAGCAACAATATATACTGTATGTGAAGAGAGTGCTGATTGGTTGGCAAGTGGTGTTGCCATGGAGAATGTACCAGTGATGGTGACTGACATTTAGCTGCCAAACATTGTTTGAAATTTAAACCAGGCAGTTTGACCCTGATTAGTCAAGGCATTGCCCTGAAGAATGAACCAGCAAATGGCTATCTCTTTGTTTAGCTGAAACAGGCGCAATGTGTGTACATGTTCTTTCCGTCTGCACAGAACAGGGCCCTGTGTATTAATATATGTAACTTCCAGTACACGCAAATGCATCACACTGTGAGCCCAACTGGCAATCTTAAATTGGTTGTCAGCGTAATTCTTAGCACACTGAGGATTATTTAGCAAATGTTGCCTAATCACGGAATCACATCTAACGTTGGACACTGTGTTTTGCAAGTTCGGGCTGGTTGGGTATGGTCTGTACCCATTGCAAACAGTAGCTGGGACATGCTGTTTGATACAATCTGCCAGCCTTTGGGGCGTATGGCCTTAATAACTAGCATCACACTGGCACTGAAATTCATATACCACAGTACTCATTTGTGTGATAAACAGCACATCTTCTTGGCTTGACAGCAGCATCCTGTTAATGCCGAATACCACTCATGTTGCCACTGCACAGTAGCAGCGTGTAACAGCTAGCTTCACCTGTTGCTCAAATTTTTGAGATACCTTACCCTTCCAGGGTAATCTGAGGGTAGGCTGGGCTCTTTTCATGGCCGAAAGTGATGGCTTTGGGTCCGTTCATGCGTACAAAATAATTATTTTTTTAATTCTAGAATGTATAGATACATAACAAGAGTAGCTTATACTTTGATTAGAAAATGCAGAAATATTTTTGTCTGCATTTATATTTATTTTATATCTTCTTGTATTTTGGTGTTTATTTTTAAATACAGTGGACGTTGTGTTGGAATTATTTGCTGTGAATAAATACTGGTTTTCAAAAAGAAAAAAATTGTCTCATTGGCTTGAATATTATATATATTTTTATTGTATAATAACCATTTTCTGGAAATAACTGATTACGCCAAGACAATTGACTATTTCTTGCAATTTAAATTTGTATTAAAAACATTTATTTACATGTATTCAACATTTAAATGTTGCAGGGTTGCAGTGAGATGCTCTATGCAGAATAATTATTGGTCAGGAGTGCTGCTGCGTTTTCAGAAGTATTATAGAGCACCACCTATAACATTGTAAACTGGTAATAGTGATGCTTTAAGTTTATGCAATCATCTGTACCCAGAAGATTGTGCAGCAGTCTCATTGAAACAGTTTAACTGTTGTTGTTTTGTATGCGATTGGTGCATTCATCTGCGCTAAATTGATGTGCACTTTCTTCCATTCCCACCAGCATTGAGTCTTTCCATTCAAATTTGTACTTTGTGGTGTCTTATTCAATGGTGCCATCACATTCATTTGACTAAAATCAGAACAATACTTGCAACTTGGTGTTTTAATAAAGCTGATGATTTCATGAGAATGGATGGTGAAAAACCTAGATATTCGCACCTAATTTTCTTGAACTATTGCCTCCAATTATTGGATCAATAATGTATATTTAAATGTTTTCTGAGAGTAAGGAGGGAAGTAATGTGTGCTTATAACTACAGGATAAACTGTCATTCCTTTTATTTTGAAGCAAAAAATTAGTTTGCATTTGGAGTTCTCCAGGGGATGGCAATTCTTAAGGCCATTAGGGATGGGCAATAAAAATTGCTGGCCAAGCCAGTGACATCCACGACCCATGAAAGAATTTTTAAAATGTTAAGTGGTGCATCTTCTACAAAAGTTTTTTTTTTTCTCTGAGGGTGGGTTCAGGTTTATAGTGCAGCATTTTCACAAGGCAGCATGTGTTTGCATCAAAATCATAGTTAATGTTTCGAGTCCGTATGACTCCTCTTGAGAGCCAACTCTGAAGAAGAGTCATGCGGACTTGAAACATTAACCCTGTTTCTCTCTCCACAGATGCTGCCCGACCTGCTGAGTTTTTCCAGCATTTTCTGTTTTTATTTCAGATTTCCAGTGCCTGCAGTATTTAGCTTTTATTTCATGCTTGCATCAAAATAACGTTGACTTCTGCTATCTGAGAAAGTATATAGGTTGAAATCTGTTCTAAATATTAAAAAAACCCACCAGAACTAAATAAAACCATCTCTTTTACTATTTTTCCGCAAAAACAAGCCAAGCTTGAAGAGACCCACAATTCCTACAGAATATGGCTCCAAAGTTCCCACCAATGTGAGACAGCGATATTTGAACGTGTTCATTGATGAATGTTTGAAATTCTGTGGATCTGAACAAATGGCTTTTGAAAAGGTACAAGATTTTATTCTATGGTATGTTATTAAAATTGTTGGGCAAATGCATGCCAATCCTAATAGTGAAGCTTTCTAAGAATTTAATTAAATTGTTAAAAAATTAACAATTTTCGAAGGAACACATGCCAAGTGATTTTGCATAAATGTGCTCATTTTAATCTGGGACTGATTTTTGTTATAATTAAGCACAAAATTGTTATTGCCTAATTAATTTCTCCTTGCTCTCTTAAAATATAACCTGCAAATGTTGAAAATGAGCTCTGACCAAACAGCATTTGAAAAAAAGATGATGCTATGAGTATAAAATTCATCACCACTTGCTTTAAAAGTTGCTAGATAAATGCAGTAAAATGCCCCACGATGTTTTACCCAGGATACAAAGTGCTAAGCCATAAAAAAGGGAATTAGAAAAGTTGACTTAAAAGCAGGGTTGTCAGATGGTTTTTTAAAGACGTGGAGAGAATTAGAGAAAGGAGAAGTGTTTGGCAAGCTGGTTCCAGAGAATAAGACCAAGGTGGCTGGAGACTCTGCCACCAATGGGAAGATAATAGAAAGAGTTTGAGGACCAAACCATTGAGGACGGGGCTGGAGGAGGTTGTAGAGGTAGGATTGGAAAAGGCTGGGGAGAAACTTCAGAATGAGGGTAAGAATTTTAAATACTGCATTTTTGGGCAATTTTTAAAATTCTTGCAAAGTATTCTGTGGCACTACATTTTTAGTGTTAAAATAAAAAATGTTGTTTAATATGAGAACATTTGGAACTTTAGCCTGCATATATTTGCTGTCTTAATTCTGGTTTTCAAAATAACCTGGTAAGTTTGTAACTTGCCTCTCAACCTTCTACTTTGCTGTATTACTGTCAAATGAGTAAATGTAAGTTAGCCTTGCTACAGTAGAAAATGGGAATCCATGCTATCTCTTCAACATGGATATGTTTTTACAGTTGTATCATTGTTATGTATAAAGTATACTTGACCAGCTGTGATATTTCTATTTAACTGTTGCAGGCCTTGAGTGAAGAGAAGGCTGTATATCACCGAAGCACTAGTAGGACAGTGTACCTGAATGTGGCTGTAAATACCTTAAAGAAACTGAGGAGTCAAAATGATATCATGCCATCACCTACAAAGAGTATGTTGCTATATGATACTTAGTTTACCTACCATCAAGTATAATACTTTTCTCTTGCCTGTGTTCTCTTTCCTCCTGAAGGCATTGACTATTTAGTAAGGTACAGTTTCAGTGACAATCTCTGTTAACTTGCCCAAGTGTTTGTTTACATCAATGATCAGCATGTCTTCAATGGGTGTCTTTTGCCTATTTGACATCCAAGGAGTATAAAGAAACCAATCTTGCCTTATAGTGTCCACGAGCACTTGAACAATAACTTCCATTTATATAGTGCCTTTAATATAGAAAATTGACCCTAAGGTTACCCCCCGCTCTTTGCTCTAGCCCTGATCCCAGATCTTACAATGTTAAGCTGGTATGGGGCCAGGTAAAGAAGATTAGGTGATCAGCAGCTCAGTGGAAAATGGTTAAGAGAGCAGGTGGTAATTTTCATAGACAATCTCATAAGAGGATAGGGGGTGAGACAGGAGAGAATCTAGAGAAAGATCTGTGATAAGGCTAGGGCAAGGGAGGACCTGAGAGGGTATTTGACTTGGTGGGCAACTGCAAGTGTGGGGGCAGCAGCAGTGGTAGCTGAATGGATGATTTCAATTTTAGGTGAAAAATCAATGAGCTCCTCTCATCTTTTGGAGAAGAGAAATTAATGAGTTAAAGTTTGTGAGTGAGACCTGATTAATCCTTGATGTTAGCCATACTTGTTAATGGATAGCTGAACCAGTTGTGCAACTCAGGTCTACACCATTTGTACTTGAGGGGTGCAAAGATGGGGCACAGCAGGAGCATGACTGGGATGGGGAAAGCTTTTGCTGACGACAGTGACATCAAAGGTAGACGTAAGGTAAAGGATGGAAATACAAAGCCTATAGGCATTAGGCAGCTTGAAAACGCAATTATAAGTGTCTTGAGGGATGGTGAGGGCTACAAGGAGCTGATCAGAGATGGCTTTTTCAGTGGTTCAAACCATGAAAGTAGAGGAATCCTGTGAGATGGCAACCTCAAAGGGGTGTCCATTATTATGATGCCGTTTAAACGGAGGGGGCAGTTTAGAAAGATTGGGAGTGAGATCAGAGGAGTGAGTTGAGATGAAGATTGAAATTAGAGTATTGGGAGAAGTACGGTGAGAGGCTGAGGGAGGGGGGGCGGTGGGGCATCTGGGGAAAAATTCAGGATGGAACTGGGAACATAATAGAGAATGAAAATTTTAAAGGAGTGACGAGCTGGGTCGAAGGTGCCAGAGGAACAGGGAGGAATAGCAGTGTAATTTGATAATGCCAAACTACCATTGGCAATTTGGGCAGGGAAGGTGATGGAAAGTATAACCATGTGGGGAGGCCTCAGTAAGGAGCAAGATGCCGTTGCCCATGAGCCAAGTTTCTGCCAATCCATGGTGGTTATGCTATTATCCACAATATGTCATGGATGGAAGGGCCTTGTTTACGATTGAAAGGACAATCTAGAGTGAAATGTGGAGAGGTACAGTGTTTGTTGATCTACTGGAAAAATCTAAGGGGCAAAGGTGGGTGCCGGCAGAAATCCCTATTGCAGATTGAGCTTTTATTCAAAACTGTTATTTAAGTGTACATCAGGAGAGCAGGTTTCGTAAGCGGATTGTGTGTCCTTTATGAACTGAAACTTCCATCTTCATTCTCCACCAAGTATTGATTAGCGTTGTTAAAGTTTAACAGATAACTACTAATTGCAATCTTTTAGTTACTGGAGAATAGTTGGTATGCCGATATTCTTGTGTCATTTTGAAAGGATCCAGTTGTATGCTAAATCTACTTGATCAAATTTATTTCCCGGTGAAATCATATAGAGAAAAAAAAAAGACAGCAAGATATTGATGCAGTCTGATACCCAATCTTGCACAACCTGTCAGATATTTAAAACAAGGAGGTGTAAATAGTTAAAAACAAAAACAGAATTACCTGGAAAAACTCAGCAGGTCTGGCAGCAGAGAAGAAAAGAGTTGACGTTTCGAGTCCTCATGACCCTTCAACAGATAATTACTATGTTAACAAACTATAGATTCTGCAACAAATCTGCCAGCATTCAGAGACATCTTGATTTAATTTAACAAATATTTAAACACTTTATTGAAAGGCATTTCTGAACTAGTTAATTTTTACATTGAATAATTGGGCTTTTAAGGGAGTGTTTGGCACTATGAAGTGGTTTGGCTTGTAGTTTCTGCCTGAGTCTGGCTTCGGTGTTCAACCTGAGAGTGAAAGAAAGTAAACTGAGATTCCGCAGTGGGTGTCATCCCAATCTGCTTCACTCCAGAGTATTTCAGGACCTTGGCACTTGATTCATGCTACGTTCATTTGGTGTTGCAAATGGAAACCAATTGCTGAATTTATGTTAAATGAATACCACCCTCACACTGTTTAAAAGCAGTTTGGTATTCTTAGTTTCTGAGTACCCAGATGCTGCTTAGCTGTTTACACTGAGACAGCGAGGTGTTTAGTAGATTCATGTTCTAAGAATGTGTGCTTTCAGGTAAAACACCAGTCTACTAATCCTCATGCCTTTTACTTTCCATGTGAAACTGACAGTTTTTGCAAAACAGCAATTTATTAAATAACCAAGTTCAATAACATTTATATAATCTGTGTTTCAAACTATGGACACTTGGAGGTGAAGTATGTAGGAAGTGTGAAATGTATGGAATTAGTAAACCACATTACTGAAAATTTTGTCAACTGACACCGTTCAGAGCCAGGTGCTTCTTGGTGGAACAACAAGCATTGCTTCATGTTTGCTATAATAGAGAAAACTGTTGGTGGAAAGCAAACCAGAGAAAAAATGTCTCTGTGGTGGAGATGTACATTTAGTGTTTCACTGTATAGTTTGTTTCCTCCTGGAATGCCATTCATTACAGACTTGTTTTGAGTACTCGCAAAGGGTTCTGATTAATTCTGTGTATTCACTCAGAGCCTGCTGCTGTATGTGCAAACAAGAAAGTCCAGTCACATGAAACATTGCTTGGGGGAAAGTTGGCCATGAAGACAAGTTTCACTCTAAATAGATCTGGAAAGCAGCAAGATGTTGAACTTACAGGTGAGTGAAGGTTTCTAACATATTTATCTGTTCTTACTCAGTCTAAGTTGGAACCTGCATATAATGTGATAATATAGTGAATTGAAACTCCCAATATGCTGTATTGTGGCTCTGAGCAGAGCGCATTGCTGATCTTCGTCATGATGCTGGGGAGGTACTGAATAAAAATCAGGCCCTTCAACACAGGAAGAGAAGAAATTGAGAGGCAAGTTTAATCTGGCCAGTGCCAAAGTAGCACTGGCAGAAGATTAGCAGCAGCCCCTATCTATCACATGCATATTATGTGTTGTACTATAAATCTTTGAAGATTGGTAACAGCATCTAGGAGTGAACTGCAAAGGCTGTCAACTAGATTCTGGTCAGTCATATACTACTGTCAACTTTGTTGTGGATTAATGATACCTTAACCTCCTTGGGTTTTGATTACAGTCTTTCTAACTGACTTCATTATCATGCTTCAATTCCTCATGTATCCTGAACTTGCAAGTTGAGCCCACAATTTGGTTGCCATAAAATAAGATATAAATATCCAGCTATCTGAATGTTATAATACCATTTGGTCATTAAATACTGAAAGGAAAATAAGAATTTCCAAGCATATGAACTGAGATGATTGAGGTCATTGCTCAAACGTACAAGTTGCAATCTCAAAATGCATTTGTGTAGCTCAATTAGGTACTTTTGAGAACATTTGCTAAACTTCACTTTTGGTTTTCCATTTCTAGGCATTTAAATGGAAATAA
Source organism: Carcharodon carcharias (assembly GCF_017639515.1). Taxonomy (NCBI): domain Eukaryota; kingdom Metazoa; phylum Chordata; class Chondrichthyes; order Lamniformes; family Lamnidae; genus Carcharodon; species Carcharodon carcharias. The sequence continues at coordinate 143,882,256 of NC_054480.1, forward strand.
CCACCATTTTCTTTTGGTTTTATTACTGCATTCTCAACCTGCTGTCTGAAAGGACTGATTCTTAGGGCCTTACTGAATAAGACCTTTGCTCTCACTATTTCAAGTGTGATCCATAACTGGGAATGTTGCTAGGCTGTTTTTCCAGGGGGGATATTACATTTCAGACTGATCTTGTCCACACAAATGGACTTTGCAGAAGTAGTTGTTGGATAGCAATCAAGGATAGACAAAAGACTTTCTGAGTCTATCTATAGAAAAAGGAGTAGAGCAATGTTGTCCACAATAAAGGTAGCGGCATCTGTTCCAATTACAGCTTTGGTAGGTGCCAACTTTTTAAACCCAACTTTTTTGGGACTCTATTGAGAAGGGATGAAAGACGGGAATGACTCCAATGTTCCAATGAAGTGCAAGTAGTGTATGGTGTTTCTACATAGCTCTTAATCGTCATTCAAAGCCCCCAAACACTGGGGAAATTTTTTCTTCAGACTTATTTGCAGCATCTACATGCAAAATATGCCGTTGGTTTTATGGCAAAATGTGGAACTTATTTAAAAAATTCTTTTGCAGGGTGTGGGTGTCAGTGCTAGGCCAGCATTTTTTGCCCATCCCTAATTGCCCTTGAGAAAATGGTGGTGAGCCGCCACCTTGAACCGCTGCATTCCATGTGGTGAATTGCAGGTCTTGGCAACACAGAGGTAGCCTGTCAATATGCTTACCTTATGCCAAAGTTTCTTGCATCTGAATCTGAATTAAATAGTTGGGAAATGAGGAATTGAGCTTGGATTCTAGTCTATCAAAAAATACAAATGTGAGGAAGTAATTCTTTAGTTATACAGAGCCTTCGCCAGACTCCATCTCCAGTACAATATTTAATATTGGGCATCGAAGATCAGGGTCAGCCTTTCAAGAGGGTATAGTGCAGATTCACCACAATTATATGAGGGATTAAAAAGTTAAACTGAGAGCAGATTGCTCTTCCTGCTGTGCCCTTGCTATCCTCGGTGCTTCTCCCAAGTGCTTTCCTGTGTAGAGGAGCACTGATTCATCAGTAACTTACTCTGGGTGAGAAACTTTTATGCCCATCACCTAGAGTGATTTGATAGCACCACTAATGTCTGAGCTGGCTGAGTCCCGAAGGACATGTTTTTAAAAAAAAACGTAAATGTTGGAAAACTGGAATAAAAACAGCAGGTTTGGCAGAATCTGCAGGAGAAAAGAGAAGTTATAGTTTGGATTCCCCTATGACATTGAAGTACATGCAAAAGTTGTTATAGAGATAGTACTTGAGGTAATGAAGAGGGCAAATAAAATGCTTCAGGTGTCATGCATCTGCCCTTGTTGGCTCTTTCATGAGCTGTTGACTACATGATATAGTATGTTTGGAATCCTGAAAAGAATGCCCATCTTGACCATTTTGTCTTATCCAATTTGAATATCAGCAACAAGAATAATAAAGTATTAAGAAAAAACCCAAAAATATAAAAATGGTGACTAAACTACCCAATGCACAGAGCAAAATATAATTATGAATAACTATCTCCCTTACTGCAAGAGGTGAGGCTATTTGAACTGCCGCGTTCCAGGACTTTCCATGTGCCCATTTTGTATAGGTAAGCTCTAAATTGACCCTTAGCCAAAATTGTGAAAAACTTGGGAAAATACAATGAAATCGCACTAAGATAAATTGGACTTGCTTCTCCAAAATAAGAATGACTATGGAACATTTTTTTACACCATCAGCAGAACCTTGTTAAAATGTAAACAAAAATATACTGGATCTATATTTGGGGTGAAGTTTGTGGGGAAAAATATCATGGCCAGATTGTTTTTACATTTAAGCAATTTAACATCAAGGCCTTCAAATTCAATGGTAGAATTGGAATGATTCAAAATAAATCTCACGTTATTATGCCTAAAGCAACAGTGTAGCATCCTTATTTCAGCTTGGAATTAAACTGTCAATTTACTGACAAATTTTGATCGGTGTTGTGCTGCGCATTTCCATACACGAGGAAGAAGATCTAGACTGTTGAAACTAATTTCATTACAGCTGTGGGGGGAGAGTAGTCCGACCCAGTTTGGGCTGGATTCAAACTTGGATCCTAAAGATAACATGATTACTGTGCAACTTGTCTCAAACATGATGCAAATTTATTTCATTGCAGGCACCGTGCTGTACAAGAAGCTGACAGAGTATGTTTTAACAGAAGAGCAATTGCAAGAAAATTCCTACCCAAGACCTCATCCAGAGAAGCCTGGTATTGCAGTGCTTTATAATCAGGATGAGAGAAAGAATAACAATGACTGTAAGTAAATGTATATTAACAGTAAAAGTTCTTTTTTTTTAAAAAAAGGACCCCATAACTGGGTTCAACAGATTTATTTCTTTCAGATACCTTTTAATTTTGTACTGTGAAAATTAAAGTGCTCATAATAAGCAAACCGACAAATTCTGAATTCTAGCATAAGCAAAATAGCTTCTGTTGTCAATGGCCAAACAAAACTGTAGAGCTGGAATTTTGAAGTTGTGACAAATTTCCCTTGCATATCTTGCAATCTAGAATTTTCACTCTTTACTGTAAAGCTCAGTGGCAGTTTTACATTCCCCTAACTGCTTTTTAATCACCTGAAATAATACTCTGCTCACCGTAGCCTCTAATATCTCAGACTTGTTTTTATATCTGCTCCTCCTCCTCCAGCCGCTCTGATGATGCCAGAGCAGCTTTTTAAGAGTCAAGCATCCCAAACTTGTCATATTGGCCGAATGTCATTATTTTAGAAACATTTGTTGTTAATTGCCATCCAAGGTAATGCTCAAGTGAAAATTGTGTGTGTGAGAGCCTGAACCTAGCCTTTTGGCTGCTGGAAGGCTCAGCCGGATTGTGTGGATTGACAAGGCTACTGCTTCACGAGCCAGGGTTTGGACATCCCTCATCTAGACTGAGACCCAGGGCAGAACTTTACACCCTGTGGGCAGGCGTGCCCCCGGCATAAAATTGCCCGAAAAGACATCGGGCGAGCATCCCAACGTCATTCCCCGTTCGTGTGGTTTTCGGGCCTGCAGCTCCCTGAGGCAGCTCTCTGCCTTCAGGGAGCTTTCTCTCAGCGCTCGCCCGCAGGAACGTCATCACCCTCCCTCCTCCCGCCCCTACCCCAGCAGCGCTGAGCTTTTCAGCGCCCGTTTCACGCTGGCTGGCTGGCTGGCTGGCTGTGAATTGGCCGGCCATTGTGAAATCACGGTCGGGTGCTGATTGCGGTGGGCAGTCCGTTTCCAGTACCTCCCAGGACCGCCGAACCCGCTTGCCTGCCAAGCTAAAAATTCAGGCCCTGGAGTTTCCACTCGGAGTGGAATCGAGAAAATTCACTGGACGTTGCACCAGTTTTGCCAAGGTGAAGTTGTACACCAGGTTCTGCACAAACTCATTTGCCTAAACCCAAAACATAAAATCTCCCATGAATTAGTGCAAAACAGCAGTGAAATCAAACATAATTGAATATTGATTGGAACATGGACAATAGGGCCACAAGATTGCTGAATTAAACTTAACCTGAACATATTCAGTTTAAATAATTGCTGCAGCTGAAGAACCAGACCAGTGGTTTCAATTGACTATTGGTCAATAGGGAGAGGCGATGGCGTAGTGGTATTGTCACTGGACTTGTAATCCAGAGACTATTTGACCCAGGTTCAAATCCTATGGCTGAGGTGAAATTTGAATTTGAAATCTGACCATGAAACCATTGCCGATTGTCGTAAAAACCCATCTGGTTCATTAATGTCCTTTAAGGAAGGAAATCTGCTGTGCTTACCTAGTTTGGCCTACATGTGAATCCAAGTTAAATGCCCTCTGCAATGGCCTAGCAAGCCACTGCATTGCATCAAATGGCTAAAAGGTCAATAAGGAACGAAAGTGGAGACACCACCCGGAAACGATGTCTGAAGTCATCGGTGACTGAAGGCACCGGAAATGATGACTGAAGTCCTCCTTACTAACTCCTTTTGGCTTGTACCAAAATTGGGAGCGCTGTCTCACAGACTAGTCTGGTTCACTGAAGAGTGCCTGACATTGTCTGTAAGATATGATTCTATGAGTATGACCATGTCCCAGACACCACCCTCAACATCCCTGGGTATATGTTGCCCCACTGGCAGGACTGACCCAGCAGAGGTGGGGACACAGTGGTCAGGAGGGAATTGCCCTGGGAGTCCTCAACATCAACGCTGGACCCCAAGAGGCCTCATGGCATCAGGTCAAACATAGAAACCCCCTGCTGATTACCACATACCGCCTGCAACCCCCCTCCCCCCTCACCCCAACCCTCCAGCTGATGAATCAGTACTCCTCCACTTGGAGAACACCACTTGGAGGAAACACTAAGGGTGGCAAGGGCACAGAATGGACTCTGGGTGATGGACCCAGAGTGGCTCAGTAGCACAAATACAGGCCGAGCTGGCTGAGTCCTAAAGCACATCGCTGCTAGAATGTGGCAGGTGGCAAGGGAACCAATGAGGGGGAAACATACTTGACCTCATCCTCACCAAACTGCCTGCCACAGATGCATCTGTCCATGACAGTATCGGTAGGAGTGACCACTGCATAGTCCTTGTGGAGACAAAGTCTGTCTTCATATTGAGGATACCCTCTATTGTGTTGTGTGGCACTACCATCATGGTAAATGGGATAGATTTCAAACGGGTCTAGCAACTCTGGACTGGGCAATCATGAGGCACTGTTGGCCATCAGCAGCAGCAGAATTGTACTCAACTACAATCTGTAACCTCATGGTCCGGCATATCTCCCACTCTACCATTACTGCCAAGCCAGCAAATCAACCCTGGTTCAATGAAGAGTGCAGGAGGTCATGTCAGGAACAGCACCAGGCATCTCTAAAGAATGAGGTGTCAACCTGGTGAAGCTACAACACAGGACTGCTTGCGGCCAAACAGCATATGCAGCAAGTGATAGAGCTAAGCAATTCCATAACCAGTGGATCAGATCTAAGTTGTGTAGTCCTGCCACATCCAGTCATGAATGATGGTGGACAATTAAACAACTCCACTGGAGTTGATGATCTCCATGATGGGAAAGCCTAGCACATCAGTGCAAAAGATAAGGCTGAGGCATTTGCAAGAATCTTCGGCCAGAAGTGCAGTGTGAATGATCCATTTCAGCCTTCTCCGGAGGTCCCCAGCATCGCAGGTGCCAGTCTTCAGCCAATTTGATTCACTCCACATGATATTAAGAAGCAGCTGAAGGCACTGGATAGTGCAAAGGCCATGGGCCCTGACAATATTCCATCAGTAATAATGAAGACGTGCCCCAGAACTTGCTACGCCCCTAGCCAAGCTGTTCCAATACAGCTATAACACTGGCATTTACCCAACAATATGTAAAATTGCACAGGTATGTCCTGTCCACAAAAAGCAAGACAAATCCAACCCGGTCAATCGGCGCCTCATCTGTCTACTCTCGATCATCAATAAAATGAAGGAAGGGGTCATCAATAGTGCAATCAAGCAGCACTTGCTTAGCAATAACCTGTTCACTGAAGCTCAGTTTGGGTTCCGCCAGGATCACTTGGCTTCTGACCTCATTACAGCCTTGGTTCAAACATGGACAAAAGAGCTGAGCTCCAGAGGTCAGGTTAGAATGACTGCCTTTGACATCAGGGCAGTGTTTGACCGAGTGTGGCATCAAGGAACCCTTGCAAAACTGGAGTTAATGTGAATTGAGGGAAAGCTGGTTGGAGTCATACCTAGCACAGAGGAAGATGGTTGTGGTTGTTGGACGTCAATCACCTCAGTTCCAGAACGTCACTGCAGGAGTTCCTCAGGGTAGTGTCCTCGGCCCAACCACCTTCAGTTGCTTCATCAGTGACCTTCCATCATAAGGTCAGAAATGGGAATGTTCGCTGATGATTACACAATGTTCAGCACCACTCGCGGCACTCGGATACTGAAGCAGTCCATGTCCAAGTGCAGCAAGACCTGGACAATATCTAGGGTTAGACTGACAGCTGGCAAGTAACATTCAAGCTATATAAGTGCCAGGCAATGATCATCTCCAACAAGAGAGAATCCAGCCATTGCCCCATGACATTTAATGGCATTACCATCACTGAATCCCCCACTATCAACATCCTGGGGGTTAGCAGTGACCTGATACTGAACTGGACTTGCCATATAAATACTGTGGTTACAAAAGAGGCTAGGATTCCTGCGACAAATAACTTACCTTCTGACTCCCCAAAGCCTGTCCACCATCTACAAGTCACAGGTCAGGAGGGTAATGGGATACGCTCCACTTGCCTGGATGAGTGCAGCTCCAGCTATACTCGAAGCTTGACACCACCCAGGACAAGCCAGCCCATTTGATTGGCACTCCTTCCACCACCAACACATCGTGGCAGCAGCATGTACCAGCTACAAAATGCACTACAGGAACTCACCAAGCCTCCTTAGACAGCACCTTCCAAACCCACGACTGCTACCACCTAGAAGGACAAGAGCAGCAGACACATGGGAACACCACACCTTGTAAGTTCCCCTCCAAGCCACTCACCGTCCTGACTTGGAAATATATCTCCATTCCTTCACTGTTGCTGGGTCAAAATCCTGGAACTCCCTCCCTAACACACTGTGGGTGTATCTATACCATGTGGACTGCAGTGGTTTAAGAAGGCAGCTCACCACCACCACCTTGAGGGCAATTAGGGATGGGCAATAAGCTATCCCCACATCCCATGAACAAATAAGAAAAAATCTTGTACCGAGCAGTTGACTGAATTGGAACTTATTTAAACGGAATTTAAAGTAATTGTTGTATCAGGGTAAAAACAAACCTGAGTGAGGCTTCAGTTGACTGCTGGTTGCTGCAGCTGCCGGTCTTGATGAATTAACGTAACCACAGGCATCTGTGACATTTGGGATAATTTCAGATGCACAATCTCTGGAAACTCACCATGCCAAACTGGGGGAGCGGCCAGTTTAGTGGTTGGGGACTACTTTGGGCAAACTGATTTTTGAATCAGTATAATAAATCACAGAGATTGAAGTGTAAGTGGCTGTGGGTATAGCTGGCTTACATTTTAACTTCCATGATATTTTTTGCTATTATGGTCAATGCTACCCAGTGCACTGGTATCTGGGTGGAAAACATGCAGAAACCCCCGGTCTGAATCATGGTGGACTATTTGGCTGTAAATATATCACAGCTGAGCCACCGTCACCAGACATTGCGTTAAGTTTACAGCGCAGGAAAAGACCATTCAGCCTAACTGGTCTATGCCAGCATTTATGCTCCACACAAACCACCTCCCATTTCATCTAATTCTTTCAGCATACTCAGCCAATCTTTTCTCCCTCATGCATTTCTCTAGTTTTTCCTTAGCTGAGTTATTTTCCTCAGTTACTCCTTCTGCTAACTCATTCCACATTCTTACCACTCTTCGGGTAAAAATGGTTCTCCAGAATTCCCTATTGAATTTGTTAGTGACTCTTGTATCTATGGTCCCTGGGTTTTGAATACACTACAAGTGGAAATATTCTCTGTCTCTATGTCTCAGGTTGCCTCTCTGATGTTTATTTTTACAGAAAAGAGCCCCAGCCTGTTCAGCCTTTCCAGATAGTTATAATTTCTCCTTTCTGATATCACCTTTGCAGCTGTTTTTTTGGCAACTTTGTAATGCCTGTATATCCTGTTTATAATATGGATACCAAAACTATACACCACTCCCAAGTGTGGTCTAACCAAGATTCTATACAGGTTCAACATGACTTACCTGCTTTTCAATTCTCTCCCTCTAGAAATGAGCCCCACTGCTTGATTTGTTTTATCTCAATGGCTTATTAATAAATTGCTATTTTTAGTGACATGCTTATTTGCATCCCCAAACCCCTTTGCTCGTCATCCCAGTTTAGACTTGTACTATTCAGGCAGCTTATGGCCTCTTTATTCCTCCTACCCAAATGCACCACCTCACACTTAGCTACATTCATTTCATATTTGACCCTGCATGAGCTTCCAACCACATATTCGCATTATCTCTAAGACCACCTGTTTCCCCCTCAGTAACATTGCCCTGTCTCAGCTCATCTGCTGAAAACCTTGGTCATATACATATACCTTTGTAATATTCCAACACGTTCCTGGCTGATCTCCCACATTTTTTTATTTGCTCATGCGGTGTGGCAAGGCCAGCATTTGTTGCCCATCTCTAATTGCCCTTGAACTAAGTGGCTTGCTTGGCCTTTTCAGAAGGCAGTTAAGAGTCAACCGCCTTGCTGCGGGTCTGAAGTCACATGTAGGTCAGACCATGTAAGGATGGCAGATTTCCTTCCCTAAAGGACATTAATCGGCAATGGTTTCATGGTCACCATTACTGAGACTGGCTTTATATTCCAGCTTTATTAATTGAATTTAAATTCCAGTAGCTTCCTTGGTGTGATTTGAACCCATGCCCCCAGAGTATTAGCCTGGGCCTTGGGTCTCTTATCAGTCCAGTGACATTACCATGGTGCCATCATCTCCTCTGGCTTACATTGGCTCCCAGTCAAGCAATGATTTTAAAATTCTCATCCTAGTTTTCAAATTCCACCATGACCTGGCTCCTCCCTATCTCTGGAATCGCCTCATGCCCCACAGCCTTTTGAAATAAGTGCACTCATCCAATTCTGGTCCCTTGAGCATCCCCAATTTTAACCACTCCACCATTGGATGTGCCTTCACCTGTCTAGGCCCTAAGCTCTGAAATTCCCTCCCTACGCCTCTCTGCCTCTGTATCCCACTTTCCACCTTTAAGCCACTTCAAATCTACCAAGTCTTTTGTCATCTGATGCAATATCTCCTTATGTGGCATGGTGTCATATTTTGTTTTATAATGCTTCTGTGGGAGTGCCTTGGAACGTTTTATTTCTTTAAAACACTATATAACTGCAAGGTGTTATTGAAATTCATTTGCCAATGAATCATCCATTCTGCAAGTTTATACTCTCACACTTTTCCAGCATGGGTTTTTGGATAGTGATCAGGAGATAAAATTTTCTCTGCTCTAGGCCAATTTGTAACTCTTCTACTGCTGCTGAAGCTTAGATTGACTAATTCAGTTGCTAACTACCAAAACTAGCTGAGCTATCTGACTTAAATGAGCGTGGACATGCTTCCTAATGGCAGAAACACCCTGTGGACTTTTTACAGCTTAATAGTGTAAAAAAAATTAAATTTCTAAAACTTCTGCAAGTGATTCAGTTCTAGGTGTCCAGATTATGCCTGTTACTTGTCTACCTAAATAAGTTGCCCACACAAAAGAACATAAAACTGGCCTTACCAGTTAAAACAAAGAGGCATTTGCATAATGGCTTTTTAAAATCAATTTGTACTAATCAAATATCTGATGATGATGCATGCGAGGAGTTATGACCAAGTGAAATTGGGACGGAGGGCAGGAAATTAATTATACCATGGTGCATTTATGTAATTGAGTCCCTGTTTAGGAATCTCAAAGTTTATCCTTAACTTCTATATAATTTTTACATAATATTTTGATTTCAAATATCATTAAATCACAACTTATGGCAGTTCGGAAAAGTTAGTAGAGTTGGCTCAAGTATTGAAGTTTCTCTGCTTACAAGTGGAGGAGATAGACTTGCAAAATTGAGGTGCTGCAGCGCCACCAAATGTGGAACACTGTGATTACAGCCGGTAAATAATGTCTACCATAAATATCGACATTGGGTTTTATGAAGGAAACATTTTCAAGTATGACAGTGGAACGTTCTATAAACAGAGATTATGAGCAGGTGTAAGCCTTTTAATATAGGTACGGTATCCCTTATCTGAAACCCTTGGGGCTGATTGCATTTCGGATTTCAAGTAATTTTGGTTTTCAGATTCTGCATATAGGCCTAGGGCAACTTCCAGTACAATGACCGAAGCCTAAGCTAGCTATGGTCTAAAATAAATAAAATGGGTAGAAAAGTAAGATGTACCACTGAATAATAAATACAGGGTGCCTATAATTTCCCACATGTGGCACCATCTGTGATTCTGCTTGTGAGAGGGTTCACAGGGTAAACAGTGCAGACAAGCAACTAGACTTCCTGCACGAAAGTTCAGGTGCCATCGGCAAGGTTGATGTTGGCTTGGGTCAGAGACTTCCTGTGCCAAAGGTTGGGTGCGGTTGGCGAGGATCAGATCAGGTCATGTCGGCTCGGGTCAGAGGCTAAAGGTCGATGGGGTTCAAAAACTGTGCGGTTTTTGGATGTGTTCAGTTTTCGGATTTACAGATGAAGAATATCCGACCTGTAGATATCAAAAAGTTAATGGTGCTTTCAAATACTTTTAAACATAATTCTTTGCCATCATTGGAAATATAATACACATCTCTATATATATCCTTTTTTTCCTTATTTTAGCTATGAGTCTTGCTCAGTTCTCTGAAAAAAAATATAAATTCCAGGCTCCTTTATGGTTTTGTTTTAGAATTATTTGAGGCACATCACACTTGTAGAATACCATAATTGGCAAACATCAAATTTCAAACATATTTTCTAAAAATAAGAGACTGTTATCTTTAATAGCTTTGCTGGTTGAGTAAATTATTTACAACACTACCAAACACATGAAAAATTAGCTTATTTGTGTGTCACATTTATTACACCCAAAGAGCAGTACATAATATGTTTAACTTTACCAAAAACTTTTGGTCTTGTAAAAGATAAGTTCAATCAAATGAATTAAATTATCCTGCTGGATTCCTTGGCTGTGAAAGCGCATGTAAAGACGATCAGTTGGAAAGCTGCATTTTATAGCCAATTACTAAGCATTGATGTTATCACCTGTTTGGAAGAAAGTGGCAAATTGGACACTTTAAGTGCATGTTCTAAGTTGTAGCTTAGACGTAAAGAAATCAGATTTATTGGTATTAAAAATACAACTCAATTTCTTTGTATGTGTAGAATCTTGTGAAGTGGGTGCCCACAATTGATCAACCCTCAGTGACATAGACTGAATAAGGAATGATAGTTGTTACAATTCAAAGACGAATAATAGACTAGCTCTCATACATAAACTTATAGCTTGTGCAGATTGCATCTTGTGCACAAAGAAATATGGGATACTCTGCCCTGGATGGTGGTAACAGATCCACTGATAATTCTACATACAATAGAGAGACATTGATAATTATTTGCTTCAGCTATAGCTAGACAGCCTACGTCTATACCCATGCTTGACAAATAATTATTGGGTTGCAGAGTAACAAGCAATTGCTACTGAAGTTCTACGCCTTCAGTTTGTAGAAGTAGGGTATGGTGTGCGTCCATACAGTGCTCATGAGAATGGTGACAATAGACTTTATTTTATGGCGAGTTATGCTATTTTGGAAGACCTAGGCTGTCTAGCTAGATTGTAGATTATTCATTAGTTTTGCTGATGCTTAAAACTTGGTGATAAAATTCATTCCAATAATCTAATGGTTAGAATGTGTGACTTGAGTAATCTGGATTGTTAAAAACTGAGAAAAGTTGAGTGTTTCAATCACCTTGTACCCATTTTGTGCTCTAAATGACTCTCTGACTCTACGGCTTTCTTTTGAATAGGAAATTCCAATTTGTAGACCTGATATTTTCAATGAATTAAAACTTGTGTGATGTGAATAAGACAATGGGCTATAACCTCTGACTAATGTCGGAAAGTGCTGGCCCACAGAAATTAGAAGAAATAAATACCTACTTACCTGGCCTTAAATTACGTTGCCACTTCTTTTCACTGGAGCTGCTTGGGGCCTGCATCAACAGATTCCTCGCAGGCCCCCCACAAACTATAGCTGCAGCGTATTCAGTGACACCACACCCCCTTTTTATGGCACTTGCTGCCATCAAGCAGTTAAATTTAAAGAGTCAGGGAAATTAACAGGCCAGGGAGAAGGTAACTGCATAGGATTTGTGGGGTGGGGGGGGTGGCTCCATCAGTCGGAGGTCTTGGTAGGGGGGGGGAGGGGGACGCGGTAATTACCCGAATTTAGCAATTTAAACCACATTTTCAGATGGTTCCCAGCACAGCGTAATTGCCCAGAGGAAGTGTGCATTTCTGGGCAACTGCCATGCAAACCCTTACCTGGGGATTCCCCAGCATATATTTACGGTACCCCACGAATCCGACGCTGGAGAGCCCGGAAGTTACGGGCCAATAACTCTTCTACACCAGAGGCCTGTGTGAGATGCCAATCTTGTTCGTGCCCACTCAACAGGCAGGCAACTCCACACACACTCAAACTGATGAAATCAGTTTAAATCTGATAGTAAAATTTATTTCCATGCGGTAATACATTGAAGTAAAAACACACAATGTGGCACTTTTTCCAACATAAAGATTAAACCACAAGAGGTTAAATATCTCCTTCAGAATACATTTCCAACACAGTGCAATAGGCTGCAAGACATTTGGAAAACTCCCAACATTTGCACACACTCTGATACAATGCTTTTACAAGTGAGGTGATGTTCCTGCATCACTAGATGGAGGCCAACTTTCTAGAATCTAGCTTTGTCAACAATCTCTGGATAAAGAATTATGTTAAAAGCCATTTGAAAGACGCATGAATTAATATGGCAAATTAAAATTAATGCCTTGTCTTGGTCTCACACATCTAATGTTTTGGCAATGTTTGACCTGATGAGCCCCAAGGTTCAACTCCTGCATTCTGGCTAATCTTCAGGACCAAAGGCTTTGCTTGCAACTTCATGACATCTTGGCATTGGGCTTCCATTTTCTCACTGGCAGATAATGACAGTTGTCACTCAACTCTGATTAATTCAAAAACAGCTATGTTATTATTAAATAGAACTACTGTGCCATTGCTTGAAGTAAATTGGGGAACATGGTGCTCTTTAACAATTGCAGTGTTGTCAACAAGTGTAAGAGGGAAGGTATGATGCTTAAAAACAAAAAACTGCGGATGTTGGAAATCCAAAACAAAAATAGAATTACCTGGAAAAACTCAGCAGGTCTGACAGCATCGGCGGAGAAGAGTTGACGTTTCGACTCCTCATGACCCTCATGAGGACTCGAAACGTCAACTCTTCTCCGCCGATGCTGCCAGACCTGCTGAGTTTTTCAAGGTATGATGCTTGATAGCTGTGCATACTATATATGATTTATGCAAACAGAAAAGTTCTTGTTTAAGCATTGCAAAGCTCTGCTTTCTTCACAATCTGGTTTGTGCTGAATAAGCTTATCTCAGTCTGGGTAGTACTTGGAGGGGTCAACGTTCCTGATCCTAAATGCTGTCCAGTGACCTCTTGTTAGTAGGTACAAGTATTGGGCTGTAGGGTGATTGGATTAGCTGTTATGATGCCATGCTTAATTGAATGTCCAACTGATTTTCACTTGGCCGCTTGGAGGATCATTAGAATTTGTGGAAGCATGCCTTCAGAAGGCGAGAAAACCTGAACTAACAAATGCTTAAAGGATGTGTGATGACAACTTCTGGAAATATAATGTGGCTAAACTTGTGTATTGACACTTGACTGCCTAAAATATGCAGATATTTCACGTTTGTGTTTTTTTTTAATTTAGCTTTAACAAGGATCTGCTGTCGTTGCGGAGCTGAGTACTGTGTTTCTGTCAGTGGGGATTGTATCCGCAAAGAAGAGTGCAACTACCACTGGGGACGGTTACGTCGACATAAAAGTGAGTTCAATTTTGATATTTAATTCAGGAAATGATAATCATAAAGAAAAGGCTTGTTACATGATCAGAGCTCAGTTTTATGTTACATCAGTCAGTATTTGAATAGAATTCTGCTTTGCTGTGACCGGTTTTAAGAATCTTCATTCATGTGAGTGTATTGGAGTTAAGATGTTACATAGAACTATGTAGGACATAGAGCACAGAAACAAATCTTTTATTACAATGGCCTTTGCTTTTTAAGCTCTGCACTAGCCTCCTCCAACCTACTTCATCTAACTCTATCAATATAATGCTATTCACCTCAGCTACTTATGTTAGAAAATTCCATATTCTGATCACTCTGAGTGAAGAAATTACCCCTGAATTCACTATTGGATTTATTTGTGACTAACTTATATTTAATGCTTCAAGCTACCTGACTTACATCTGTGATGTAAGCTCATCCATTTTAGAAATCAGTTGGTGTACAGCAAAAGACTATACCTAGAAACTCAAATAGCCCTCTGTGTGTCTGTGGGCTAGTTGAGGGCAATCTACATCTACTGAATGGCTGACAGTTTTAGTAATGGTCGAGAAATGGCAGAAATACTGATTAACTACTTTTTCCTTAGCTTTTACTAAAGGTAATGAAATTGACACCCCATTGGAGGTTAGGCTTAAAGAAGATTAGTATGATTAGGATAAAAAGGGAGAAAATAATTGACAACTGGCAAAACTAAGAGGATAAAACCCCAGATTTGGATCATTTGCATCCAGACATTCTCCAGGAAACTAGGGGGGAGATAGCAGAGACACTCTAATGGTTTCTTAGACGAGGAAACAGAGTCAGAGGACTGACAAAGTTCTGTGATAGAAAAGATACTGGAATAAAAACTAAAAGAACTGATAAGAGAGTCTAGATTCAGAAAATGCAATCAATAGGTAGCATGGTTCTGAAAGGCTAAGTCATGCTTAACTAGCCTGATCAAATTCCTGGAATATGTGTTGGAAAGAGAATAATATAGTCGATGTCCAGATAAAAACAAAAAACTGCGGATGCTGGAAATCAAAAAAAAACAGAATTACCTGGAAAAACTCAGCAGGTGTGGCAGCATCGGCGGAGAAGAAAAGAGTTGAAGTTTCGAGTCCTCAAGACCCTTCAACAGAACTGAGTGAATCTTAGGGAAGGGGTGAAATGTAAGCTGGTTTAAGGTGGGGTGGGAGTGGGAGTGGGGGTGGAAGGAGAGAAGTAGGGGCGGGTGGTGTGGTTGTAGGGACAAGCAAGCAAGTGATAGGAGCAGATAATCAAAAGATGTCACAGACAAAAGAACAAAAGAACACAGAGGTATTGAAGGTGGTGATATCTAAACGAATGTGCTAATTAAGAATGGATGGTAGGGCACTCAAGCTACAGCTCTAGTGGGGGTGGGGTGGAAAGGCTAACGGCATAAAAGATTTAAAAATAATGGAAATAGGTGGGAAAAGAAAAATCTATATAAATTATTGGAAAAAACAAAAGGAAGGGGGAAGAAACAGGGGGTGGGGATGGAGGAGGGAGGTCAAGATCTAAAGTTGTTGAATTCAATATTCAGTTCGGAAGGCTGTGAAGTTCCTAGTCGGAAGATGAGGTGCTGTTCCTCCAGTTTGCGTTGGGCTTCACTGGAACAATGCAGCAAGCCAAGGACAGACATGTGGGCAAGAGAGCAGGGTGGAGTTTTAAAATGGCAAGTGACAGGGAGGTTTGGGTCATTCTTGCGGACAGACCGCAGGTGTTCTGCAAAGCGGTCGCCCAGTTTATGTTTGGTCTCTCCAATGTAGAGGAGACCGCACTGGGAGCAACGAATGCAGTAAACTAAGTTGGGGGAAATGCAAGTGAAATGCTGCTTCACTTGAAAGGAGTGTTTGGGCCCTTGGACGGTGAGGAGAGAGGAAGTGAAGGGGCAGGTGTTGCATCTTTTGCGTGGGCATGGGGAGGTGCCATAGGTGGGGGTTGAGGAGTAGTGGGTGATGGAGGATTGGACCAGGGTATCCCGGAGGGAACGATCCCTACGGAGGCTGGTGGGGTGATAAGTGAGGACAAGGAGGACCCTATCATGTTTCTGGGAGGGAGGAGAAGACGTGAGGGCGGATGCGCGGGAGATGGGCCAGAGACGGTTGAGGGCCCTGTCAACGACCGTGGGTGGAAAACCTCGGTTAAGGAAGAAGGAGGACATGTCAGAGGAACTGTTTTTGAAGGTAGCATCATCGGAACAGATGCGACGGAGGCAAAGGAACTGGGAGAATGGAATGGAGTCCTTACAGGAAGCCGGGCGTGAGGAGCTGTAGTCGAGGTAGCTGTGGGAGTCGGTAGGCTTGTAATGGATATTGGTGGACAGTCTATCACCAGAGATTGAGACAGAGAGATCAAGGAAGGGAAGGGAAGTGTCAGAGATGGACCATGTGAAAATGATGGAGGGGTGGAGATTGGAAGCAAAATTAATAAATTTTTCAAGTCCCGACGAGAGCATGAAGCGGCACCGAAGTAATCATCGATGTACCGGAGAAAGAGTTGTGGAAGGGGGCCGGAGTAGGACTGGAACAAGGGATGTTCCACATACTCCATAAAGAGAGAGGCATAGCTGGGGCCCATGCGGGTACCCATAGCCACACCTTTTATTTGGAGGAAGTGAGAGGAGTTGAAGGAGAAATTGTTCAGCGTGAGAACAAGTTCAGCCAGATGGAGGAGAGTAGTGGTGGATGGGGATTGTTCGGGCCTCTGTTCGAGGAAGAAGCTAAGGGCCCTCAGACCATCCTGGCGGGGGATGGAGGTGTAGAGGGATTGGACGTCCATGATGAAGAGGAAGCGGTTGGGGCCAGGGAACTGGAAATTGTTGATGTGACATAAGGTGTCAGAGGAATCACGGATGTAGGTGGGAAGGGACTGGACAGACAAGGGGAGAGAGAAGGGAGTCAAGATAACGAAAAATGAGTTCCGTGGGGCAGGAGCAAGCTGAGACGATCGGTCTACCGGGACAGTTCTGTTTGTGGATTTTGGGTAGGAGGTAGAAGCGGGCCATCCAATGTTAGGCGACTATCAGGTTGGAAGCTGTGGGAGGAAGATCTCCAGAGGAGATGAGGTCAGTGATGAGGAAAGAATGGCTTGATGTTCAGTGGTGGGGTCATGGTCCAGGGAGAGATAGGAGGATGTGTCTGCGAGTTGACGCCCTGGTCCACTCCTCCATCACCCCCTACACCTCAACCCCCACCTATGGCACCTCCCCATGCCCGCACAAAAGATGCAACACCTGCCCCTTCACCCTCTCTCCTCACCGTCCAAGGGCCCAAACACTCCTTTCAAGTGAAGCAGCATTTCACTTGCATTTCCCCCAACTTAGTCTACTGCATTCGTTGCTCCCAATGCGGTCTCTACATTGGAGAGACCAAACGTAAACTGGGCGACTGCTTTGCAGAACACCTGCGGTCTGTCCGCAAGAATGACCCAAACCTCCCTGTCACTTGTCATTTTAACACTCGCCCTGCTCTCTTGCCCACATGTCTGTCCTTGGCTTGCTGCATTATTCCAGTGAAGCCCAACGCAAATTGGAGGAACAGCACCTCATCTTCCGACTCGGCACTTTACAGCCTTCCGGACTGAATATTGAATTCAACAACTTTAGATCTTGACCTCCCTCCTCCATCCCCACCCCTTTTCTGTTTCTTCCCCCTTCCTTTTGTTTTTTCCAATAATTTATATAGATTTTTCTTTTCCCACCTATTTCCATTATTTTAAAATCTTTTATGCCCTGCTAGCCTTTCCACCCCACCCCCACTAGAGCTGTACCTTGAGTGCCCTGCCATCCATTCTTAATTAGCACATTTGTTCAGATAATATCACCACCTTCAACACCTCTGTGTTCTTTTGTCTGTGACATCTTTTGATTATCTGCTCCTATCACTGCTTGCTTGTCCCTACAACCACACCACCCGTGCCCCCCCCACAATTCTCTCTCTCTCTCTCTCTCTCCACCATCCCCCCCACCTTAAACCAGCTTATATTTCACCCATTTCCTAAGATTCATTCAGTTCTATTGAAGGGTCAAGAGGACTTGAAAGGTCAACTCTTTTCTCCGCCAATGTTGCCAGACCTGCTGAGTTTTTCCAGGTAATTCTGTTTTTGTAGTAGATGTCCATATATTTGGGTTATCAAAAGGCCTTCAATAAGGAACCAATTGTGGAGTTCATGACAAAGGTTAGGGTGTGCGGCGAAAGATAAATAGCTGAACGAATAACAAATTGGCTAACAAAAGTAGTGGTAAAAGGTAGTTATTTAGATTGGAGGAAAGTAGAAATCATTGTTTCACAAGGATCTGTGCTCGGGCCATTGTTATCTGTAATTGACATTAACAATTTAAAACAAAAACAAAAATTACCAGAAAAATTCAGCAGGCCTGACAGCATCTGTGGAGAGAAAGACCGAGTTAACTGTTCTCAATTCCTCAGTTCTGAAGAAGAGTCATATGGACTCGAAATGTTAACTGTCTTTCTCTCCACAGATACCGTCAGACCTGCTGAGTTTTTCCAGCAATTTTTGTGTTTGTTTTAGATTTCCAGAATCTGCAGTATTTTGCTTTTATCTTAATGATTAATAATTTGAACTTGGAAGCAAGTAAATGTAACAAAATTTGCAAATATCAAGCTCGGTGGGGGGGCCTGTAGTTAATACCGAGGAAGAATGCAGCATAATTTATACAAGAAACCTTAGAAAACTTGCAGATCAGGCAATTAAGTGGTAAATGAACTTTAACATAGATAAATGTGAGGTGATGAACTTTGGCAGGAAAAATAAAAACATCACTCGTACTTCAGATCAACATAGTACTTAAAAATTCTAACAAAACACTGGGGTTTATTTCTAGAGGTATGGAACCTAAAACTAGTAAAGTTGTCTTAAACTTGTATAGGATGCTGGCCAAATGGCACTTAAGAGTACTGTGTATATAAAAAGAACTTGGAAGCACTGGAGAAATTGATAGAAGATTTACAAGAATGGTACTAGAGCGGAGATTATAGATATTGAGAAGGATTGAACAGTCTAGGACTTTGTTCTTTGGAAAAGAGAAGACTTGGGGAGGTGACGTGATAGGGGTCTTTTAAAATTAAAATTGAGCTGAGCAGCGTAAATGTGGCGAGAATGTTTCCACTTGTGGGAGAATCCAAAACAAGGAGCTATAAGGACAGGATAGGTACGAATAAATCCAATATGGAAATAAGGAAAAATGCTTTATTCAGAATAGTTAAAATGTGGAATTCTCTACACCAGGAAATAACTTGGATGCTTTCAAAAGGAAACTGAAGCAAGCACGTAAGAGGAAAAAAAGAATAGAAAGATGCACTGAAATGCTAAGATGAGGCAAATGCACTCATCTAGAGTATAAACTCCAACACAGATGAGCATGAATGACCTCTTTTTGTGCTGTATGTTCGATGTAATTCAATGACTTTCCAGGCTCCATAATCCTGACCTTTGGAGCTACTGAGTGGTTAAAGCATGTTTTGATGCTATGCCCCTTAATCTTTTTGCTGTAGTTTATCTCATTTTATAAGTTTGTATCATGAATTCTTTTGTTACAAATAGCCCATACATAGTTCGACAAATTGACACTATCAGAACATTCTACTTCTGACAGAAAACATGCAAATGAAATTCTAGAATTTGTTCCTTTTAAAATCATGTGAGAATGTTTTCTAATCTTTATTGTTTACATTTCAGTACCTGGTGGTTGGGAAACACAGTACAGTTGCTGTGGAGGAGCAGTAGGATCTGCAGGATGTCAGACAGCAAAGGTAAGAAGGGCTGATTAAGGGTGACAGATCATGTGCTCATTAACTATTAGGACCAAAGAACATATTGAGAAATAATCTAACTCACAGGTATCTGTAGTGATGTGGTGTAAATTAATTGCAGATCAGAATGTTCATACTACTCAGTTTGGAGACTGGCAGCAATAAAATGGGGATATAAACATCCAAGTTTAATACTGTTAACTTGAGTTGAAGATTTCTTTTTTTACTGAAATGGGGTATCTGCTTCTCAATTAGGCTGTGTAAATTGCTTCCCCCATATTTTGGTCAGTTGATCTGCAGCTAGTGCACAGAAAGTTGTGACATCGACAAAATTGTTGAAGTAAGAGTCATCCGCGTGTATTGCTCTTTTCTATGTGCAAGTATTAAATGTCTTCATGTCACTGTAAAAGAGAATATGTAACCATCATTTATATAGTATCTCAAGTTAGCTAAAATGCTTTTTATCCTATGAACTATTTTTGAAGAATAGTCACTGCTGTATAGGCAAATGCAGCAGCCAATTTACACACAGATCCAACAAACAGAAATGAAAGAACTATCTAGTTGATCTGTTTTTGGCCATGTTGATTGAGGGAAGGATGTTGTTGTAATATGGGTTCTTCAGGTGTCTGGATGAGATCTTGAGACTTTCATATTTAAACATGAACCCTTTATTGTTAACCTTTAACTATTTACAGATCCCATGTTACTGTCATGCATGGTGCTGTTACCTCCATGCAGGTAGGTTCCAGAGTGTATTCTCTAGATTGTTCTGAGTCTATTGCCATGTGACTCTGCATCATAGCGTGGGCGATGCAATTCTCCAGTCCCACGTTAAACCTTTACATTACAATGGCATGCAGGCACATACAACATCATATGACCCCCTCTTCTCCAAAGAAAATTTTCTCCTTCAACAGAGCATAACTATTTGTAATATTATCTTTACTTGCTGTCCATTCTCCCCGTCTCAAGTCTCTGACTTTATAAATTCAGATGGTCTTAAGGCTTGACAGTTCTTCCACATCTTGGTCTGTCATTTTTGGAGGAATGGTAGTAGTACTCTGTGTTTTTGGTACTTGACTGTCTCCATTTGATTCGCTTTTTGCACTCCTTCAAGTTGCGTTTCTCTTTTTTAAAAACTTGTCTGCTTTTTTTCAAACACTGTGGGTCTGCCCCGTTCCTTCTGATGGGAAAATGCACTCCATTCAATCCTAGAGCGGACTCAAATTTTCTTTTTCCATGGTGTCTGCTATGCTCTTGCTGAACATGGACCTTTTATAAATAGAACCTTCATTTCCACTTGTTTCCCAATTTCAGCCAAACATTTGTTCGCTGTTTTATTTGCAAATCGTTCTGCAAGCTTCTGAATCTTTTCATTCAGCGCAGTAGCTCTCAGCACATCTGAGACATCCTGTGCTGTTTCTCCTTCCAGTTCCTTGCACTTCAGTGTCAGATTGACATTTTCCAATCATATTTCTGTCTTTTCTTTCTCTGCCAGCAACTTTATCCTTGTCCTTCAATTTGGTTTCACTGCTGGCCAGGTCTCTCTCTGGCGAAGTCTTATCTTGTTTCAGTTCTGTAGCTGTGCAATTTATGACTTCATTATCCACTCACGGCTTGAAAACCGCTATGGCTTTTCCTTTCAATGCCTCCTATTTTTCATTCAACTGCTTCATCAGCTCTTCAGTCTGTTTCTTGTAGCTTTCAGCTTCCTCCTAGAATATTAAACATTGCTGGGTCTTCTCTGCCAACTGGTTCTTCAGTTTGCTCAGAGTGACGTTAAATTCATTTTCCTTTTCGTAATTTTCCAGAGGAATAAACTTTGTCCAAAGGAATTCTGGTAACATGTCTTTCAACAGGTTTTCCTTTTCTTTGTGAAGCTTGCTTACTTAATCTCGAGTTTTCCTGTAATTCAGTAGTCTCTTCGAGTTTCTTCTGCCATGCTTCCATTCTGCTGTTTAAGACGGTCTTCATTTCTTCATGTTGCTGAATGGTTACTCATTCCTTTTGCATTTGATCTTGAGGCACAATCAGTTCTTTCAATTTTGTTTTCTTGTTAACCTCTTGCCAACTCACTCTGGGCTCCATTGCATCGTTTTGTTGCTACTGATAATTTCAGCACCACTTTTTTTCTGAAGTAATATTCAACATTCTTTATAGCTCCACATGTTTTTTCAGGCTACATATTGATTCTTTGAGGAGTCTTTCAGGGTTGCAACTTCTTTGCTTGCCTTTTCTGCCTGCTGTTTTGCCTGGCTGTACATTTGGTTAAGTTTTCCCAATCCTACTTTGATTTTCCAACTGTGGAATTGATGGTTGTTATCTCTGGCTGGCACCTTTGTGCCATCTCTGAAAGTTTTGTTCAGATCTTGAACAGTTTGGTTCATTGAAGACTTCAATGTATTATGTGTTTTCAGAGGTATACACTCAGCTTGAATCATACACTTCAAATCTTCCAGTTCAGCTCTGATGAGAACATTTTCCTGTAGAACAGCCTCATTTGATGTTTACACATTTTGCTGCTTTTGATTTACCTCAGCTTTCCTTCATGCATAGCCATCTGCTCACTCTGTACTGCCATCTTACTCCTTAGCTCTGGGGTCTTTTGTGCCCTCTCTCTCTCTCTCTCTCACTCTCTGGGTCTTTTGGTTGCCCCCTCTCTCTGGGGCCTCTTGTTACTCTGTGTTTTACTGAGAGTTTAGAATATCTATCAAAGCCTTGTATTATCTCACCAAATGTTGAATATGGATTTATACGTTGGCTGTGGAGTACTTCATCAGCAAATGAACCAAAGATGAATAAAAGCTTAACAACTTGTACTACTTATTCCTTATTTAATCCTGCAGTTCTTCTGTAAATTAAAATTTGTCTTATCAAGACTCCCACTCTTGGGTCTGCATTAGCCCTTTCCATAGCAGAAATGTGCTTGGCTCTTCCAATGTGCTGTAGATGACTCTTTGTGCTTTCCTATAGTTACAGCTTTAAATTTCATTACCCCTTTAAGACTGTCATTGCAGTAACCATTTTTTTCACTCCAGGCTATCTGCAGCAGTCGGTTCTGTCACTGATTTTCCTGCACTTTTCTGACTTTTGACAGGCTTCCCAGTGATCGTGGCTGTCGGTTTTTAAAAAAAAAAATTTAAGCTGCAACACATTCTTCTCTCTTTTTCATCTTTTTGAACTCTGCAGTTCCTGTTTATTTTGAACCTTGGGGGCTGTCTGCAGCCTGCTGGTTTTCTCCCAGTAATTTTTGCCGCACTTTTTTGGTATCCTGGACCTTGTTTAAAACTTTAGAGAAAACACTGCAGCATTTCTTCTTTCTTTCTTTAAACCCTGCAGGTCTCTTTGACCCTGGCGTTTTGAGAGTTTCGGTGGGTGCGCGTTTTTCTTGGAAGCCACTAGCTGTCAACTCTACAGGTTTCGTTGTTTTGTTTTTACCCTGCGCTGTTTGTCTTAAACTCTTGAACAGTAGCGATTTCTATTTTTGGTCTTTGATAAGAAACTTTATTTTTCCCGACTGAAAGGGGGTTCCCTGTCTCTTAAACTCTAAAGGCATTTTCCTTTTTTTTTACTGTGCCCTTACACGTTTCTCTGTCAACCCTGCCAGCCGATTTTACTTTTATAGGGTTTTTTAGCTTGCAACTGTCTTCCAGCTGCTCTATGGAACTGCTGTGCCGTGGGACTGCCACCTATTCCATAATGTAAGTACAGCTATTTTTTTGTACTTTTGCTCACCCATATCTGACCAAGTTCCTTAACTCTGTGTCACTCAGGATTTTGCAATTTTTGTATTTTTGCTTACCTATCAGTGTGATCCGACCAGGTTTTTTTTCCTATTTTGCTCTGCATCACTCGGGGTTCTTGCAATAAGCTACCGCTCACTCTGATGAATCCCTCAACTTCTAAGGTTGTAGAGAAACTTCTGCAATTGTTTCTTCAAGTTTTCTCCTTAGGTACACATCTCTCTAGTTTGGCTGCAGCTGCTTTTAGTGTTTTGTACCTTGAGTTACAATTCTGGGTTCATGTGATATCTTTTAGGAGCTCCCACCACTGCCTACCATGTTGTAAACATGGATTCTTTAGATGTCTCAATGATGAGATCTTGAGACATGTATTTTTAAATTATTATTTATAAACAACGTTCAAAGTAGTGTTAACTCTTTCGAGTACAAACACGTTTCCATCTGTTCCTATTCAGATGAAGTTACATTGTTTCATAGTTTGTCATTGTGAGATTTGAACTCTTGATCTTGGGGTTGCAAGCCCAGTACCATAGCCACTTGGCTATTTCGGCCAAGCTAAAACATGAACCCTTTATTGTTAACCTTTAACTATTTACAGATCCCAGGTTACTGTCATGCATGGTACTGTTACCTCTATGCAGGTAGGTTCCAGAATGTACTCTCTTGACTGTTCTGAGTCTATTACCATGTAACTCTATGCATCATACTGTGAGCAATGCTATTCTCCAGTCCCACTTTAATCCTTGTTCTGCTGAGCACCTTTACACGACAATGGCACGCAGGCACATACAACATCATACAACAGAACTTAGCCACAATTTTGGAGACTTATTCCTTTTCAAATAATGTCATGGGACCTTACCTGAACAAACAAAATGAACACTAATTTCATGTAGTCTATCGGGAAAGAACCACATCATAAAAGATACAAGAGGTGGTCAAATGATGGACACTGAGGGTTGTCTAGAGTTTATAACTTCAGTGTGCCAAGCCTTGTTTACTTAATGTATTTTACACACTAATGTATTTTACGCCTTAATAAATGGACTGACCATATATCTTTCCAAAGGAGATGAACTCAAAATTTAGTGTTCCAAATGAAGCCTGACCAACGATCTGTACTACTGATCGTACTTGGCTGCCTATGTGAACGTATGAAATAGGAGCAAAAGGCATTATAGCCCCTCGAATCTGCTTTGTCATTCAGTAAGCTTATGGCAGATCATCTACCTCAATTCCTGTCTTATCTCCAAATCTCTTGATTTGCTTAGTGTCTGATATTTGAAACTATTTATATCAAAACACAATATCCCAGCATTCCTTTGATCACTTTTTGAACAAGTAACTAAGCTTTTATAAGTGGCAGCAGAGAAGGGGGATAGGTATGCAAACTGCTCTCAGCCCCCTGAGGCCAGTGGCACAAGCACAGATGTTGCAGCTGTCCCTCTAATCTCCCTTTTGAGCTGAGGTCTCTGCTTGTTCCAAATCGGGCAGGCCTTCCACCCATGATGGTTGTCAGTGATCTATGTGGTCATTGTGTGAGTAAATTATGATAGGAGCTTGCCATGATCATTTCAATGCCTGTTGTAAACGAAGGTTGGTTTATTTGGATTACTACAGTTAATGCCATTAGCTGTGAAGGCAACTGGCAGTGGGGTGTTTTGAGGCCAAAGTGAACATTTCCATGAAGCATTGTATAATGATGATATATTGAAACAGTCCCTGCAACCATTCATTAAACCTTTATATCATTTTGAATGTATTCTTCTTGCAGCAGCATGTACAGGACGGTCGTAAAGAAAAATTAGCTGGTTTCATGAAGACGTTTGATAAAGAAATGCCACCAGATGAAAACCCAGGTATCTTTGCCCTGGATTGTGAGATGGTAAGAAATATCAATGTACTGCATTATTCTTAGTGTGTGTGTATGTGTGTATTTTGTGTGTCTATATCATATATGAATAAAAATATGGGTTTGTGCCAGTTAACTTCCATACAGCTGAGCTCCTAAAATCAGCTGTGTTGTTTGAAGCTTCCAATTGGAAGGAAGAATCAGGCGAGAATCATTCTGGTCTATGATGCATGGCAGCATTGTTGGCAAAGGCATGGAGCAAGCCACCTATTTTTGCATAACTGATGAAGCCCAGAGACTGAGGGGGAAAAAACTGGAAAAAGATCCTGAGGATACTGAGTGCACTGAGTGCCTTGTTATTCAATACTCAGTAACGTTTGAAGCCACTGAGCAATATTAAGCATCCTGGGTTTTGGCCAAGAGCCATGAATTGAACAAGGTAGAAGCACTGACATGCTGAGCTGTACAGAGGGGCGGAACAGATACTTCAAGCGTTAGTGAATTCTATGCAATACAGAAAACATGGGGTTTGTGGCGTACTAGCTTCTGATATACTCATCAGTTGGTTTCAGTGATAATTTGGGTTACTGGTCAAATTAAGCACTAGAACAGGATTCCACTGAATATGCTAGTTCATATATTATGCAGTGCAGATGTGCAGAAATATTTTGCACCAATGGTGCCTTGTTCGATGCTATTTATTGAAAGCATAACAATCTATTCAACAAAAAAACATGAACGGTAAGTTTTTAGGACCCTAACTTTGCAAAAGGTTATCCATCCTGAATTAGTTTTACAATTCTATAGTTGTCAGAAATACTATTTTATGAGCCAAATATATAAATTAAAGGGGTATTTAAGAATGCACCCATTTACAGTAATGTGAAATTTTGCATTGTGTTATAGCTTTCCTTCTCATCTTTATTTAATAACTGGATGACTCTCCTTCCAGTGCTACACAAAGCAAGGTTTGGAGCTGACCAGATTGACTGTTATCAATCCAGATCTAAAGGTGGTTTATGATACATTTGTCAAACCAGACAGCAAAGTCATTGATTATAACACCAGGTATGTTTAATAATTAAGTGGCAACTCTTAAAAACTTGTTACACTTAGTTTATCATTACAAGATCTTTAGTTCCTGCGGTTATTAGTTAACTTAGGCTTTGATTAAGATGAGTCATTGCCAAGAACTAGTTGCAATGATGAGGGATGACCGTAACTATGCAGAAAGGAGACTGGTCATTTCCACAATGTAAATTTTATCTTTATAAGTAGTTTTGTAGGCTTGAAGCATTTATGCTGTAAATAAAAGTCTTGATCAAATTCTGTAATTTCCAAACTTTCCAGCAACTCGCAAATTGTTCCTCTGAGTTGTTCACATGTAATTGAGGGAGGTGGGGGTGGGGTGGCAATAATAATGCAAGTCATATCTAATTTCCATTATAAATATGAATGTAAACATTCCCATTAATCCAATTCCCCCCTTTTGAAAACTGGTATTCCCTTCCCCCATACCTTTTTCCCTTCCAAAGTTCTGGCTCTTGCTGGGATACAGTTTGCATGCCATCAGCACGCTGATGTCTGACCTAAGTGGAAACTCTGTGTGCAAGCCCAGACAACGATTGTCAGTGGGTCGTTCAGCCAAACCAGGCATGGCAGTTAAGCCTAATCCTGTGCACAGATGTACACTATTTTGCAGTGGGATGATATTATCCTCCGCCCCTTTACTCCTTCCCAACCATTGCTGCTCACGTGAGGTCAGCTAACTTGGCACAATCGAGGATCAAACCTGGGTCGGAGCTAGCTCAGTATCATGCAAGGTGATGTACCTATTAACTGAACCACAGCAAAAGCAGTGGAGTGGTGAATTTCTTGTAAGTGCCATTTAAAACAATCCGTTCTCCATGTGGGCTGGGGTGCTTCTGCAGAAAAGACTTGTCATTTTACATAATTGGGGTGAGGGAAACTACTTTAAATTATGAAATAAAAATGCTGTGCACATGGTTTGGGATTGAGACGGTACTTTGTTTTTGGGCATCAGTTGATTAATGGGCTGCAATAGTTTTTCTCTAGATTAGACATCATCTGAACCCCTTGATTGTATTGCTACTTTGTTATTCACCCCAGTCCTCCTTTCTACTCTGTTGTATAACTTAAAACCTTTAAATTCAATGCTTATGAAGTTTGGGTACTGATCTACTTTTAGGCAATTGCATTAGTGAACCTTCTATTCATGCAAAATCTTAGCTCTACTGGTTTGGATTTTCCTCCTTGAATGCAAGCTGAAATTCGGACCTGAAAATGCACCAAATTTTGTGCCCAGTTTGCCAGTGCCAATTGAGATCCAGCTATCCTCCCAACCTCATTAGAGTGGTCAAATTTAAAATGTGTGTAAACTAGCGAAAACAATCAGAATCCAAGATAAGCACCAAACGCACACGCTGTTCCTTTAAGCACGAAAATTTTAGTTTCAGCTCATTTAACTATCATTCAGTCTCAGCAAGTTTAGGATCCTGCATTCAGGGACACCTTTCAATTCCAACTAAAAATTATTACCTTCAGCCTCTGACACAAACTCCATTCCCTGGCTACCTGTTTCATTCCCATTCCTGACCAATGTCTCAGACTGAACCAGACTGTTATCAGCCTTGATGTCTTATTTGACCCAGAGCCAGCCCCTTATTGCCTCCATCACAAAATCCATCCAATTCCACCTCCATCATGTAGCCTGTCACTGCCACTCCCTCAGTTTCCCTCATTGTGCTTTTATTACCTTCACCTCGACTATTCTATGCTCTCCAAGCCAACATCCCATCTTCTACCCTTAATAAACTTGAACTCTTCCAAAACTCTGCTGGCCATATCTTAACTTGCACTAAATCCTGTTCACGCATCATGCCCGTGCTCATTGACCCAGTAGGCTCCCGGCCCAGCAATGACTTGATTTTAAGATTTTCATCCTCGTGCAGTGTTACATCCACCAGCCCTGCAACCCTCTTGAGAACCCTGCGTCTCTCCATATCAGTTCTGATGGATTTTATGAAGGACAGGTGTAAACGATCAAGGAGACAGGTATTGTAATTAAGTGCATAACTCAAAATCCAGTGATTTTTTTTTTAAAGCCCATAACTTGCTTGCTTCCAGATTAATGATGTATCTTAGTGGCCTGGTGTTTCTTCTATGTGGGTGCCCTGTTTGTAATGAGGCAGCTCATGCTTTTTCTTCTTTTATTTATGTAGATTTTCTGGTGTAACAGAGGAGGATATGGAGAGTACAACAATAACTATTCGTGACGTACAAGCAGTATTACTGAACATGTTCAGTGCTGGAACCATATTAATTGGGCACAGCTTGGAAAGTGATTTATTTGCACTAAAGGTATGCATTTTTAAACAATAAGATGGATAATTTAATATTTGTGTTCTCAAGCAACTAATGAGCTGTTAACTTGAACCTTGTGGCAATATTTCTGCAGCAAAACGACTTAGCAAGAATTTACTGTTCTGTATTTAGAAAAATGGGCATATTGTGTTTCATGAAACATTAGAAATTGTATGTTTTAAGTTACCTTAATAACGGAATTGGTCTTTTTTTTATATCTGAAGCATTCGTGGTTTTTAAAAATGTATATTTCTATTAATGCAGAAATTTGCATACTCACAGGGAACTACACAATGAAGAACAAGAGTATATGTTACTGTGTACGCTACACAGTATTTGTAAATACATACCTGGAAGTTCCTTCTCTGTGTTATGCTATGTGCTTCACATGTTGGGTCTGAATGTCGTGGTATCAAATCTGGCAAAATTTGTTCAAAATGCAACAGCATATTTGCAATCACTGATGTTCTTAATTGTTGCACAAGGTACTTGATACCAAAACCTTAAACTTTGATATGGCATTTATTGTATTTATAAAGAAATTTCTAGTATTTGCATTTATGCCATAAAGATTATGAAGCAAAGTTCTCTCTAGCTTAGAAGTTCCTGTGAGGATTGAGCACAAGTCGACCTATTTGCACAAGTGGGCAAAAGAACTGTTTTAAAAATGAGGGAATGTAGCTATGAAGTATGCACAACTTAGTGTTGCAGATATTAAAATATTGGATTTTGGCATTCGTCTTATAGTCACATATCATGTTACATTTTCCTTTTGACTCTATTTTTGCCAGAGCAATAAACTTTCTCTATTTTGTTTATAGCTTCTGGTGAACTGAGTCACAATATTAAGTTAAAATTCTGTACCTGGTTTTAAATGAACAGACCTGTTAATGGGCATCTTCCTATTTTAAGCACACCTATATATATTTTTTCAACACTGCTATAAAAACTTTCCTTTCACTCTGAAAGTTTTTATTTTTGTGTTTTGACACGGAATTGTGCACACATTTGCTCTGGTTAGATTTTTTTTTTATTCATTCATTGGATTTTTTTGTGTGCAATTTATACACCACTTGCTATCTAAAATCTGTTGGCCAGCTTAATCTAAATTTTTTCATTGTATGAAGTAATGTTACTTAACGTTACTTAAAACACAATTATTTTGCACAACCTGCTCTGCCTTTTGGTGTTGCTGCAAGTAGCAACAGCTTCTAGCAGTTCTCTCTGTAACCTGGTTCTGACTGATCATCTTTTATATTGACTTCATGCCAATCTTTAATAGCCTACAAGTGATCAGTAAACAAAATGAACCAGATTTTGCAATAGTAATGATGGCAGAACTGTCCATATTCATCATCATTACTCTTCCAAAATGGACAGCAGCTTCTGGAGTCTGCAGATGCACAGTTAAACATGGAAATCTAGAGGCTTTTGTGATTCTGCACCTCACAAGGGGGTATACGTTGAGGCCTCCCCAGACTGTAGTCATTTGGAAGTCATTAACTGACAGGAACTTCCACACTATTCTTAATAGTCTTGCTGTGAAAACCCTTGGAAAGCGTTACACCTTGTTGAATGAGGTGTAATTGGGTTTTTAAGAAAGTAAGAAGTTTGTTATTACTGCTAAACAATCTCTGATCCTGAAAGAGTAGTTTTATATTTGTTCAATGCCAAATTTTTCCATTATAATGAAAAATTTCACATTTAAGTTTCCTTATTTTATCTTCTACTTTAATCCCAGCTATATGTCCCAGTCATTTCACTATCTATAAGATTTAAAATAAAAAGTGAAGGTTTCAATGGTGTTTGCTGCCTGAGAATACTTCACTTTCATTGACTGCAGCAAACTATTGGGAAAGGGGAAACCCACTTCATTGAGATTGGTACATCTTTCTGGGCTGCTTTCTTTGAGGTTAGCAGTGAGTGCTGTTGCTTTGCTGCTGACTGCAAAATCGAGCCCAATCTCTGTTGGTTTTCACACATCTATTACATGTTGATCACTACTTCCTAGAACTTAAAATCTGGTAATGTGCTTGGTGTGCAATACACTTCTGAGTTATAGAATATTCTTCAGGTTTAATGGTTAAACCTTAAGTTTCCATTAATTCCCTCCCTTATTAAATGCAAAGCAGCTTCACAAGACTGGACAGCTATTTTTTTCTTGTGATTTTTAAAAATTCTTTCATGGGATGTAGGCATCGCTGGCAAGGCCAGCATTTATTACACATCCCAAATTGTTCATGAGAAGAACCACAGTGAACTAGTGACGAAATATCAGCTAATTAAATAGATGATGGAGGACATTATGAGCTGCTACTATCTCAGAAGGAAAATGTCCAGGGGAATGTCGAGGATCATTTTATGGTTCCAGTTGATGACGTTTGCTTGATAATATCAAACGCCATTTAGATTTAACTCTCCAGTGAGTTAACTAAGAGTAAGTAGTGCAGATAAGAATTTGCAAGAGGACGTAAACCAATTAAGTGACAATTGAGATCATTTAATTTGGACTCAAGAAAGATAAATGGAAGTACTTTTTATATGGTGTAAAACTAGGAACTGTAGAGAAGCAGAGAGATTTTGGAGTCTGCATATGTAAATCCCTTAAAGCAAAATGAGTCAGTGGGAATTGAGGGGGAGGGAACTCTCCACTGGTTGGAGTCATACCTAGCACAAAGGAAGATGGTTGTGGTTGTTACAGGTCAAACATCTCAGTTCCAGGACATCACTGCAGGAGCTCCTCAGGGTAGTGTCCTCGGCCCAACCATCTTCAGCTGCTTCATCATTGACCTCCCTTCCATCATAAGGTCAGAAGTTGGGATGTTTGCTGCTGATTGTGCAATGTTCAGCACCATTCGTGACTCCTCAGATACTGAATCAGCCCATGTCAAAATGCAGCAAGACCTGGACAACATCCAGGTTTGGGCTGACGAGTGGCAAGTAACATTCACACCACATAAGTGTCAGGTAATGACCATCTCCAACAAGAGAGAATCTAACCATTGTCCCTTGACATTCAGTGACATTACCATCATTGAATCCCCCACTATCAACATCCTGAGGTTTGTCATTGACCAGAAACTGAACTGGACTAGCCATGTAAATACTGTGGCTACAAGAGCAGGTCAGAGGCTAGGAATCCTGTGATGAGTAACGCACCTCCTGACTCCCTAAAGCCTGTCCTCCATCTACAAGGCACAAATCAGGAGTGTGATGGAATACTCCCCACTAGCCTGAAATGAGTGCAGCGCCAGCAACACTCAAGCTTGACACCATCCAGGACAAAGCAGCTGCTTGATTGGCACCTCATCCACAAACATTCACTCGCTTGTCCCCCAACGAACAGTGGCAGTAGTGTGTACCATCTACAAGATGCACTGAAGAAACTCACCAAGGCTCCTTAGGCAGCACTTTCCAAACCCAGGACTGCTACCATCTCGAAGGACAAGGGCAGCAGATACATGGGAACACCACCTGGAAGTTCCCCTCCAAGCCACTCACCATCCTGACTTGGAAATGTATTGCCATTCCTTCACTGTCGCTGGATCAAAATCCTGGTACTCCATCCCTAACAGCACTGTGGGTGTTCCTACACCACATGGACTGCAGCAGTTCAAGAAGGCAGCTCACCACCACCACCTCAAGGGCAGTTAGGGATGGGTAATAAATGCTGGCCAAACCAGCGACACCCATATCCTGTAATTGTTTTTTGTATTTAAAAAAATTAATTTAACAAGGTGAATGGAATTTTGACCTTTTTCTCAAGGCTGTGTGGGAGTGACCACTAGAATACAAAGGGGAGAAAATTATGCTCTAGTTGTTTAGAGTCTTGATGGGACCTCATCTGGAATACATTCAGTTTTAGGCCCAAACCTCAGGAAGGGTATAATCTCCTGAGAGAGGACGTAGCACAGATTCACCAGAGTTATACTGGGACTTGGAGGGTTAAATTATGAGGACAGGGCTCCCAAAACGAGGTTTGTATTCTTTGAGTGTGGAAGATTGAGAAAATCTGATCAAAATGTTAATTTTAAATGAGCTGAATAGTCCTGAAACAGGGAATCTATTTCCTCTCTTAGAGGAATGGAGAACAAGAGGATATATCTTTGAAATTAGAACTAGGCCATTCAGGAACTAAATTAGGAAGTGTTTTTCATGCACACATGATCATAGAAATCTGGAACATACTTTCCACCAAAAAGCTGAGCATAATAGGACAGTTGGAAGAACTTCAAAATTGACGGATTTTTCTTTTGGTTAGGTTAAGGTATTAAGGGATATGGAGCTATGGTGGGTAAGTGAAGTTGAGGTGCAAATCATCCATGGTCCAATTGGATAGCAGTGTAGGCTCAAAGGACTGAATGGCCTACTATTCCTAATATTGCTATTTTCTAAATTATGTAAGACAACATAAACTAATGCTTTGGCACAGGTGCTGAGGCTTCATACAATACGATATTAGGAAACTGGGTTTTGCACTGTCTAGCTGTATTATCACTAACATTTATATGGGTGTATATAGCATTTTGTTTCCCTAGAACCAATCAAGTACAGTGGAACCTTGATGAGTCAAACTTGGGTGACATGAGATTCTGCATGTGTCAAAGTTATCAACCATTCCCACCAACAGAATAGCAAAAGCTATGGAACAATGCCCATGTTTAGCCAAAATTCTGCAGTGATTGATCCGGGTTGGCTGAGCTTTTGTTTGGCACTGGCAAGAAAAATAACGCAGAAATCGGGGGTCATCTGACCACATTGACCAGTCAGCAGAGCAGTTGGACCCAAGTGCGCTCAAGTTTCTCTGAAATAATTTGCAGAGTGTGCTGCAAGTATGGTCAAACCTATAAGAAAGCTAAGTGTTGATCAGAGAGATGAAGTTGATAGGCCAAGCAGAAAACAGTGGTGTGAAGTCAGACATTGCGAAAGAGTGGGAGATTGCACACTCGAGTTTATCCGTTTATCCACCATTCTGAAAATCATGGGGAACATCTTTGAACAGTTCATCAGGCATTCTCTCCAGCATAGAAGAGGATGAGAATGATTGCTTATCCCAGCGCCAGAGAAACTCTGCTAACATGGTTCAAGGCAGCCCAAGCAAAGAATGTGCTGTTCTCCGGCCTAATCCTGAAGGAAAGGAGCTAGAGATTACGTTGAGGGACAATGGAATTTACCTGCAGCAACGGATGGCTGGACCGATTCAAAACAAGGCACGGTATCATCTTCTACTCGGTAAGTGGTGGGGCCAGCAACATTACGACAGCAGTGACTGGTGATTGGCTCCAAATTGGTCTCATGCGCATTTTGAACGAGTATGCACAAAGGGACATTTTTAACATGGATGAATCTGGACTGTTTTACCATCTTTTTCCAGACCCCTCTTTGATGTTTAAGGGGGACATGTATAATGGTGAAAAGCGGAGCAGGTACGTGTCACTGCTATGATCGGTGCCAGCATGAATGGCACTAAAGAGCTGCCGCTTCTCATGATAGGGAAGTCCAAGAAGCCATGGTGCTTTACGAAAGTCAAGATACAGTACAAGGCAAATAAAACTGCCCGACCGACCTCCCAACATTTTGGATCCTTAGGTCAGGAAAATGGACAAAACATGCCAACAGAAAAAAAAAGACTGCCCTCATTGTAGACAGCTGCCCTGCAAACTGCCATCATGGGCTTGAAGAGCATCAAGCTGATGTTCTTGTCTTTTAGTACTACGGCCAAGCTCCAGCTAATGGATCAGGAGGTAATTAGGAACTTGAAATCTCACTACCAATGGAAGCTGACCTCTCAGCTTATGGAGGCCATCAATAGGAAGCAGGACTACAAACCCGCTGTACTAGAGATCACGTTGATGCTGAAGAAAGCCACAATCTCGAACTGCTTTAACCATGATGATGGGTTCAAACAGATTACAGCTGCACAAGATGACAAGAACGAGGAGGAGCAAGGTGACGCCAACCAACCCAATGACTAGACAAGTTTCACATGTTTACTGGAGGCTGGTATGGAGATTCTGGCAGAGCCCACCATGAAAACTTAATGTGGAGATGGACGATGCTGTACGATGCATGGTGGAACTGCCAGATGATGCTATCGTAGATGCAGTGCATTCTCCAGCCAAGGAAGCTGAGGAAGCTATTGACCCTGAGGATTCTGATGAATGCCCACCTCTTTCTTTGGCTGATGCTGTGAACACTGTAGAGATGCTCTGGGATTTCGCACTGCTTGCCTGAAATCTGAAAACCTGTTTGAATGCAGTAATGGCATGGCAGACTATATGGCACAAATCTGAAAACAGTACGCTAAGCAGAAAAAGATCAGAGTTTTTGCAGTGCTAAATCCTGGCCTTTCTCAAGACCAACGCAATGTAAACTATGAACAAATGGAATAAAGACTTTTTCACAGTTTCTTACAGCTTAAATGTGTTTTTTTAATTTGGCATTTGAATCTGAAAAACAAAGTAAATGTTAGAAGCATTTGGAGGCATATCAGATTGCATAGAGATGCATTCATGTGGCAAATTGGGCCTCCTCGGTTATCAGAAAGCCCTGCTTATTCTGAATTTGAAGGCAGCTCCCCTGGGACTTGACTGACTTTACTGTACGTACACTTTTTGTGGAGGATGTATCATGTAAATTTGGATATCATTATTCTTGACAAAAAATGGTAAATGACTACATATTTGCAGAACAATTAAGGTCTTGATTCTTTTGTTCAACTTGGCAAATTATTATAGCTTATGATGTTTCAAGAGTAAAATGCTAATGTCCTCTAATGGATTTAAAGTCCTACAGATTGCTATATGAAAATTTGAGCTATGGGATTGTTTACCAAGGCAATAGCTTAAGTAAGAGCAGACAAAAACTGCCACTTCTAGATAATTCATTAAAGTACTATCAGTGCTCCACAATGGCTCAGTTAGATCATATATCTGAAACATTTAGACCAAGTATATGCCCCCCATTTCATCCCCAGTCCATGCTTCCCATCAGAAGTGCACATGCTCAATCTTGGATGAGTCCAAGATCAAAGTTGGCTTTGATGCCTCTCCAGTCAAATTGCTGCCTCAATTGTTTGATCCTGAGGTTCATGCCTTAAAAATTACTATTTGGGTTAAATATCAAAGAACTTTTGGCACCATTGCAATATGTCCTAACATGGAATCACTGGCTTCAGGACAGGAAGGCTAAGTTGGTAAGAAGCGGCCTAAAATTATGTATGCATACATGAAAGGTGTATTAGATAATATAAGATGCTGTGAGGCTGCAAAGCACTGAGGGAAATTTGTTCAATTCATATACCACAGAAGTGTAGTTTGAGTAGTTTATGGGCTATTATTGAGTCCAGAATTTCATGAAATCTTGAATATATTGCAAAATTTTACTTGTTACAACATGCCTTAAACAGAGACTTTATCTGCCCTCTCAAGTGGACATAAGATCCCATGGCACTATATTGAAGAAGAACAGAGGGATTATCCTTGGTCTCCTGGCCAATATTTATCCCTCAATCGACATAAAAGTAAATTATCTGGTCATTATAACATTACTGTTTGTGGCTGTGCGCAAATTGTTGCATTTCCTATATTACAACAGTGACTACATATTTAAAAAGTACTTTATTGACTATAAAGTGCTTTACAACATCAGGTGGTCATGAAATATAAATGCAAGTCTTTGTTTTCTTTTTTCATATCTTTTGTTGTGGCATGGTTCCCATTATTGAGCTTTCCTTTTCAAGTTGTACCTTTCTTGGAGGTCAGGGAATTAAAAATACAGTCTTTACAAGGACTTTCCCTTTCTCCAACTTCCCTTTCCTTTCAAGTCCTTGAGTGCATTGTTACCTCCCAAATCCGTGCCCATCTTTAATGTCTGGATCCCGTCGATTAGACTTTAGGCCCTACCACAGTATGAAACAGACCTCATCAAAATCACAAATGATATCCTGTGTGCATGTGATCATAGTGAACTATCCCTCCTTTTCTGAGTGATCTGTTCTGCAGCCTTTGCCATGGTTGACCACACAATTCTCCTCCATTGTCTGACCCCTGTTACCCAGCTGGATGGGACTACCTAGCATGGTTCTTTTCTCATCTATCCTGTCATAGCCAGAGAATCATTTACAATGGCTCCTCTTCTTACTCCTGCACTGTTACCTCTGGAATTCCTCAAGGATCTATGCTTGGCCCCTTCCTATTTCTCAAAAATATGTTGCTTCTAGGCAACATCATTCGAAAACCCATCAGCTTCCGCTTGTATGCTGATAGTATCCCACTCTATTCACCACCACCTTGTCTCTCTCTCCCTCCACTCCCCCTGACCTTTCACATTGCTTCCAGAACAGAATGAGCAGAAGTTTCCTTTGATTAAATAATGGGAAGATTGAACCCATTGTCTTCAGCCCCTGCCAAAAACTCCATTCCCCAGCCACCGCCTCCATTCTTTTCCCAGGCCACTATCTGCAGCTGAACCAGACAGTCGACAACCTTGGCATTGTACTTGATAAAGATGAGCTTTTGACTACACATCCGTTCCGTCACCAACACTGTTTACTTCCACCTCAATAGGAATTGCCAGTCTCCACCCCTGTTGCAGCTTATCGACTGGCAAAGCGCTCATCCACTTCTTTTGTTACCTCAAGACTTGACCATTCCAATCTTCTCTTGGCTGTCTTGTCATCTTCCAGCCTTCATAAACTTGTGCTCATCAAAAACTCTGCCCATAGCCTAACTCGCAGCACATCCTATTCATCCACCACCCTTGTACTCATGTCTGGCAATGCATCAATTTTAAAATTCCTTGTTTTCAAATCCCTCCATGATCTGACCTTTCTCTATCTCTATAATTTCCTTGAATCATCCTAGATTTCTGCTCTCCCCCAATCCCTGCCTCTTGCACATCCTTGATTTTAATTGCTGCATTATTCATGGTGGAGCCTTCAGTTGCCTGAATCCCAGGCTCTGGGATTCGTTTCTTAAACCTCCATGTCTCTACCTCCCCTCCTTTTAAGATGCTTCTTGAAACCAATAATTTTGATTAAACCTTTGGTTACATGTCCTAATGTCTCATGATTTTGTTTGATAAAGCTCCTGTGAAACACCTTAGGGTATTTTACTATGTTAAAAATGCTTTATTGATATAAGTTATTGATTGAACGTTAATACATTTAAGTATGATTTGCTGAGCTAAGCTAAAAATGGGAGGAAATTGATTTCCATTAACTATGGTGGGAATAAGTGGAGATGGCAGAATAGACAGTGTAACTGTATTTCTTCTCCTCCAGCTTATACATAGCACAGTGATTGACACAGCAGTTGTGTTTCCACATCGACTGGGATTCCCGTATAAAAGAGCACTGAAAAATTTGATGGCAGACTACCTCAAACGCATCATCCAGGATAATGGTATGTGGTAGTTAGTGAAGAAAAGGCAGTGTATCTATGATTGCCATTGGGACTGGGATTTCCAAGGTGCAATTATGTGTAAATTACTTTATAATATTATATTTAAATGGATATAATTTAGGCTTTGGAATTGTTTATTGCCTGAACATGCTATAAATGTACCATAACTCCTCCAAATTAAGGACAGATGCCTAATTTTTTTTTTGGAAGATCTGAAACCTGTACAGTTATACTGGAAGCACACTTAGTTTTTCAACTTGTAAAAGCATGGGAGGAATCCAATTACCATTGTTTGTATTATGTTTTGAATGCACACATTATCTGTTTAAGAAATTAAATAGAATGCTATGGCTGTTGCCTTCCCACTGGAAAGAGACGAGTTATGAAGCCATAGTTCAAATTTCATTGAAAGTACCCTGTGTATAACGGTGTTTAATATTTTAAACATTTTGTTTTGTTATTGAAATTATACTGCATACTATAGAGAATGTCTATCTTGTTGGATCCATAACTTTGAACATCAGTGCCACGAGTAGGCCAACAAATAACCCTGAGCCACAACTGCATTATCACCTAGTAGATGGCTTTGGAGTCGAGGTCTTGAGAAAAAAAAGTCCATTCTTTCTCAATTGCTTATTCTTTCTTGGTTAGAGTATTATTATCGAAATAAATTATCTATTTCAAAGAGGATGAAGTAAAATTAATACGGACACTTAAAGGGCATTGATGCATACTACGGTACCACTGTCACAAGCATGAATTCCATTTATAACACCAACTTAATTTCTTAATTCTCTGCCCTTTGTAATTTTAAAGGCAGTATGTATTTGCTGTGGAATCATGTTGTCTTGGAACTGATTTGAGGCAGCAATGTTCAGTAGCCTTGGTAACCCTTCAAAGCCATCAAAGAGAGGTGACTTACCTCACAGCTGCTTGTGTTGGATTAAAAATTCTTCCTGGAGTGCTTTGGCCTACCATATTGCCCTGCCCTGTGCCCTGACCAATTTTGCAGCTTTCAGCATGCAACCATTAATCTATTAATGACAGTTTATTTTTCCCCACAGTGTGCAATCAAGATAATCTGGTAATTGTAGACAATGTAATGCATTCAAATTTACTTTTATATAATGATCTAATATTACTTCAGCTCGTTCTCCAGCTAGTCATAAGATATCCCTTTGAGAAGTAATGTGATGATAAACCCTATTAAACACAGCACACTGTGTCAGTGTGGGCTTTGATAATTCTAGACCATTACAATACCTAATCTCCTCAATAATTCTTTTCATTTTTGTTACTAGTTGAAGGACATGATTCCAGTGAAGATGCTAGTGCCTGCATGGAATTAATGATGTGGCGATTAAAAGAAGATGCAAAATTGAGAAGATGACATCTCCTGTCTTTTGTTCACATGTGCAAAGGACTAACGTTGCCAACAAAAATCATAAAGATGTTGTGATTTATAATTGTCTTGCAGAACAAAAGGCAAAGTTTAGGCTGTTAAAAGATGACCCAAAACTGCCTTTTTTGTTTACAGTATTTATTTGTTTTTATATATGTAAAAATCTTGTCATAAAAATTACTCCACACCCATTGTAAATGTTCAGTGGCCACAGTTGTTAGACTTAGTAGCATTTTGACATTTCTTTAAAGTGGCATTCCAAGAAATGCAGTCATTCTTGCTGCTAAGCAACTCGTATGTATGGGTAAGTACAACTCAACAATACAAAGCCAGTGGATTTTTAAAAAATCCGATTTAAGAAAAACATTTTGACTATCGACCCAAAGATAGATTATGCTTTTTCTTAACTTTTCTGTTTCATTTCTTCAATGTTGTGTGTTATGTGATTTTCAATGCTGAAAGGATTAAAAATCTGATTCTTTTATATGTAAAGCCTGCTGAATAACTTTTTCACTTTAGCTGCACACAATTTTTCAGAAGTGTTTTTGTAAGACTGATTTGATATATTATCTTTCGTGTCTACGGTTACATTATAGTTAGAAACAACAGACTTTTGAGTTGTTGCTCAGATATCACTTCCTCACTCCTTTCTCGTTCCACTCCAGAACTTAGGACAGACTGGCTGACTTTTTCTTTGTGTCTCGTTTTCATTAAGCCTAGCCTCACCTCTCACCTCTCTGTTATGCTTTTTAATTGGCCATGCGGGTCCATATTAAGACAATTGTAGACCAAACAAGACATGTTGACTTCCAATTTCATATCGTTTGCACTACCTAATCATATGTTACTGCCTAATTCCATACTGACAGATTTATTGTGGCTTTGTTACTAGATTGATCCCATGCATGTTATTGCCCATTTGGTTTCCTTTCTCTTACTATATCTTTCTATCTTCACACCAATTGTTGCATCTGAAATGAGAAATTATTAGGGACTAACTTTAGTGAATATATCATAAAAATGTGCCACATTGTTTAGCAACAACATACAGCAAGGACACATTCCCGCACACACTCTTTTGTGCATAAGTCTAAAATCTCAATGCATTTTAGAAAGAAAGTTGGACTGAACTGTTAAATGGAATATAGGTATTTTTACAGTAAATGTTTGGCTGCTTTTAGTAGCTTAAAATTGTACCTCAATGGCAATATGTCTTTAACAAAATGGAAGTTCTGCTTTACATGCTGAATATTAGATGAATTGAACTTGCTTTATAAGCTTCTATGATAGCACTAAACACTTGTTCTAGCAAGAATTCAGATAGGGCTTTAGTTGCACATTATGATATTTGACCTGCAGAATAATCATGTCCTGATAGTTACAGTTGGTTTTATTGCTTATCCAGCAAATAGTAGAAATATTATCTTTTTTAAAGTTTATATATATATATATAGATATATATGTATGTAAATATTTGTGTGTTTTTTCAAGGGTGAAACACTAGAGAGACTACAGGTATTCTAAAGTTTCCTAAATGTCACCAGTTTGTGAAAATCACTGGGGCCCTAAGATTGTGTTGTACCTTGTAACTGCTTTACATATTCCTGAAATGGTAAATATTATACTTAAGGTGGCTTGGCACACTGGAGTCTGCCATGAATTGTTGTTTGAAGGCAGTAGTTTTCAATCTTGACAAGGTAGTTTGACAGTCATTGAGTAATTTTGGATACATTGCAACATGTGACAAAGGGCTAATGTTGCAGGAGACAATTCTGCAACAGTGTAAAATAAAGAAATTTTGTTGGTTAAGAAAACTACTGCAGGCTTCCTGAAAGCTCAGTTGATTTATTCAGTGTGGAAAAGAACCATTAGGGCTGGACAGGTTCAGTTTTAGTCTCAAATCTATGCTGCATTGTTTAATTGCAGTGGGTCACAAGGGTAATACTTCTAATCTCTGAGCTAAGGAAGGGAAGATCAACTAGGGTTCCCAATCCTAGTTATTAGCCGCTGACAGTACATATGCAAGGGTAACTGAAGGCCAGGGTGGGGTACATGGGGGCTGTCAGTTTGCATAGAAACATATCTTACATCAATTAATACTTTCCTGTTGGGAGGGGAAGATGGTGCTATCACATTGTCTTTTTTTACAACTTGAATAGTAAGTAAAGACAAATATCTGCACTGAATATTCTTGGGAGGAAAAGTTAACATTTTATTTCTTCAAATTATTTTTATCAAACTTCCTTAATGATCTTGATGACTAAGTCAACAAATGCATCATATGGTGTGATCCAAAGCCATACAAAAGTTCCTAGATTCTAGTCCTGGTTTGAACAAGGTTAGCTGATCTCAGAGCAGCAGTTGGGCTACCACAATTTGCCTTTGATCTTTTCTTTAACCCGAGAGCACAAGTCACCTAGGGATCCTGTGCTTGATTGCTGTCCTATCGCTACTGCTAGAAAGGTGTCTGGTGAGGACAGAATCTGACTTAACTGTGAAGGGCTGCAAATGACAATAGCCTCCTAACATTTACTGTGGCCACTTGATTGAGGTACTGACTGGAGTGCTGCTGGCACATGGAATTGACCCCACCAGGAATTGAGAAAGGAGCAAATGGGAAATCTGTGTTCCTATTTATGTTGTTTAATTTTTTTGTTAAATGCACAATATTTCATTATTGTTTAGAACTGCAGCTAAAAAAATTCACTGTCTTAGGCTTTCTCTTGTGGCTTATTTCAGAAAAGGTGATGGTGTTCAGGAATAAAGATGAATTAAACTCTTAAAAATGAATGCCTTGTCTGCCCTGTGCTTGCAATACTTGGGCAGCCTTTTCCCACATTATCCCAAGTTTTAATAAATTGGGATAGTACTTTATTTAAATGGCCAGGCCTCTATTCAGGTGGTCTGAGTTTGATTCTCTGCTTCCAATGGCACTCATTCTGTTTCAGAAAACCAGCTTCTAGACTACTAATTAAATAGGCTACTTCATGATGACGGAACAGGACAAAAATGCTGTAGAGTCGCACCTCTTGCTTGCTATTGAACAGTATTAGTGTGAGGGAAAAACCTTTGGGCCAGACAGTCCTATCATCTTAGTTTAAAGTAATGGAAAGAGTGGGCTGCAAGTCATACTTTGACTAAGTTGAAATTTTTGTTGGGGATAAATTATGAAGTAATACACGTTTGTAAAGTCATGTTATAATTGGTAGCAAAGTTTGCGGGTTTGGAGAAGGATTATCCATCAAGAACTTTTGATTTAATTATAAGTACTAAGAATAACAGTAGAATTTTCATTTGAAATGTACAAGAGCTAGAGAAAATATTGGGAAACATCATCACCTTTTAAGTTTTGTTTAAAGACCCCTCAAATTGGTACTAAAACATGGCATCTGTTAATATTTTAATCAGTTTAATGTATTACATGTTTCAAGTTTGTGATTTGTTTCATGTTTAATTTTGAATGTATAGTACTAAGATTCTATGAAAATAATGCAATGAGGGAGGGGTTATGCTCAATCAGTGCAGTGCCCTGATGTACAGTAAGCATGAAAATGCAGTGAGTAATGTAAAGATTTATAGTATTCAAAAGATGTTCTTTTTGTAGGCCTTTATGACTGGTCTCTGAACAGAAAATAATTGCTAATGATTTGGAAAGACGAATTGAAAAATTTAAATACAGTACTGAATTTTAAATCACATTGGATAGAAAACTAAACTTCTGTAGCATCTACTAAGCATTACTAAGAGGTGGAACCGAGAGTATATATACATATATATATTCTGTAGTAATTTACATTTCCTGTTTTGCAATAAATCTTTTTTTAAAAAACTTCAAAAGATTTCTTGTCCACTTGATTTATGTTTTTGTGTTAAAATGGCTATTTAAGGTGCATCTCAATACTGTGAAAATGAAAATTGCTGGCACTAGTAACTGAACTACTACTCCTTCCAACTGGTTAGTTCTGCGGAGATGGTTTGTGTCACATTGCTTTTCTCAGAAATTAGCTACATGGAATACTGTGATCAATCATTCCATTTAATTTTATTAGAAGGATTGAGGCTGCTGGGGCAGAGAACTTTCAATCTAACACTTTTTGCTGTGCCCTCCCAAAAATAAGCTATGGAACTTTTCAGTGGAAAAATCCATTGTCCAAAATTTCAGAAGAGGGTTAAATAAGTAGGAGGTGAAATAAAACATTTGAAATATTCGAGTGGACATTAAGTATTATAACATACTGAACACATCACTTGGTGTTAATCATTGATTTGAACTGCCTTGGTTGCAGAATTTTGGATGAGTGCAAAGTATTTGGTAATTTAAAGCCTGCTTCTAAACAGATGAAAAGTACACCTTAACTAAGAATAAATTGTCTTTTTTATATTGAAGTTGGAAAACCATTGAATGCTCACTTCTTAAGCTGCTTATACAAGTAACTCACCAGTGCAACAGTTTATTTAATTGAAGTATTTCATTACATTGCAGTCCTTCCTTTTAACAGTTACTGACATTTTATCTTAAACTGTTATATCTGTTATATCTTAAATCCTGTTGGGTAGAAAAGCTCAGGTTTTGGTTGAATGTCTGATCCATGTAGGTTTTTTTTCCAGAGGATAGCCTCATCTGTTGACCTTTATACAATGTCCATGACCTTAAGGGTTATAGGTGACCAAGGAGATCGATTTTGGTAATCAGGAAGTCTTTTAACTTTTCCTTTATTGTGCTTTTGGAAGCACATGCTATGTTGTCATCTGTTTCTTAAAGTTGAAAGGCTACATTGTGGTGCTATTGATCACCAATTGAGTTTTGCAGAGCAGTAAAGAGCTTTTAAGTGCTTAACTGACCAGTGAATACCAATGTTAATTTCTATATTGATTGGTGATTATCAAATTAACCTTGGACAGATTGGCTGAGCATCTGTTGTAGAAAGATAAAGCTGATGCAAATTTTAGAAACCATGTTTTCACCTGCCCCACATATGAAAATATTGCCCACCTTAATTTCAAAGTTGTATTTTATAAACAAATCTGAACAATATTGGAATGTTGAAAAGCACTATCTAAATTTGCCAGGATACTTAATTTCTGAAAGTACAATGAAGGATTCAGTAGCACTAAATTCCTGCTAATCTGAACTGAAGATATGCACCAATGTAATTTTGAAACTAAATAAAATGCACTCTTTCATGTTCCAACTGATCTTTAATTACTCAGTATATTGGCTAAGAATGACAAAATAAAATAAAATCAGTTTCATGTGAACCAGTGAAATTTCCTTTCAATTGATTAGCTAATAGTTGGACAAGTTAGGCCACATAGAGCTCTGTGGACATCAGTGCCACATTTTTGTCAACCTGATGGGAGGTACAAGTAATTGTTGTGGGTTACTTTTCTCTGCTATTAATCAGTAGTCTATGTGCAAATGAAAAATAAATAGCCAGGACATTGGGAGAAATTATTCATTCCTATGTAAAATAATGG
Organism: Carcharodon carcharias; assembly: GCF_017639515.1. Lineage (NCBI taxonomy): Eukaryota > Metazoa > Chordata > Chondrichthyes > Lamniformes > Lamnidae > Carcharodon > Carcharodon carcharias. The sequence continues at coordinate 143,927,015 of NC_054480.1, forward strand.
AATTTATTATCAGGTGAAGATTATTTGTACAATAACACAGCATGTGGATGTCAACATTGCTTTCAAAGACGATCATGCTTGACCAATCTTGACTTCTGAGAATGTGACATTCAGCTGGACCTCCAGACATATTGCAGAAAGTATTTGACAAAGTTCCACACAAAAGGCTATTAGTTAAGCTCAAAGCTTAGAGTTCAGAGTAAATCTTGGACATAGAACTTGGATGGTCCAAATGGCTTTTCATTACAATAACAGAGCTTTGCAATCATCAAAACATGGTTGCCTATAATGTCTTGGTCTTGTGTCATTTGCTATATTATGTACTACAGTATATAAATGTATGTGCTTTTGCAGGATGTAGTCTTTTAATCTATTTGAATAGTAAACTTGCTTTCTCTATAAAGATTAATCACTTTTTTCCCCCTGGCAAGTGTTTTGAGATCACAATATGTTGGCATCTCACGAGCATTTGCAATTTGTGGAGTTATTTTACAAATAGGTGTACTTTTGTAAATTTTATGAATCCATTGTAAAATTAAGGTTTTATCCATGTTAATATTTTGAGGTCACTGAATATTTAGATGTGCAGACATATACATCTTATAAGAATATGCAACCATAGTTTATAAAGTCTGTATACACCTTGCCTGCACAGTTCTTATAATAGGAACCTTTATCAAGAAAAACAATTTTAAAAGACTTGAGTAAAATGAGTGCTGTTATAACTGCTGCTAATTTTCAATATTTAGTTTGGAGAAGCAAATTTGAAACAAATGCAATACATCAGGATAGTTGCTCGAGATTGGTTTCCATGATTAGTCAACAACTCCATTGTACGTGTCGCTAGCACATGTAGAAAGTGAACTAGATGGACTTTGTATTTGTTCACATGGAGTGTCGATATAAAATTTTGCTCTTAGGGTTTGAAACCGTTCATCATTGTCACTCCAGATACTTGAGCACTTAATCTAGGCTGGTGTTTAAGTGCAGTGCTAAGGGATTGCTGTACATTCAGAGGTGCTCTATTTCAGATTAGGTGTTAATTGGAGCCCCCATCTGTCCTCTGTGGTGACTATAGAAAATCTAATGGCACTACTTTAAGAGCAAGTGAGTTGTCAATTGTCCTGGCCAACATGTACCGCTCAATCAACATCAATGAAACACATTGGTTAATAGTCAATACTGTTGGCCAGCTCTATGCGCAAATTGGCTGTTAATACATTATAAGTGACCTTATTTGAAAAGTATTTTGTTGCTCTGGAGCAAAAGGTTTTACAAAAAGCTATTTCATGGTTTTATTCATTTGTCTTCAAATTGGACATTTATACTAAGTGTCACAGTTACAAAAGCTTCAGTGAGGAATTTAAAGTATTGTTTCTAGGGCAATGTAAATTTACCTACGTATTGATGGCAGCTGAATATAAAAATCAATAGTGTGCCGGCTCTGAGCCAGGTGTTTGGGTTTGAAATGCTAGCCAGTGAGCTTGCTTTCTTGGTTGAACGATAAACCGAATTTTGTTGTTCACTTGGCACAATGGGATAATCTGCTGCCATACATGAGGGACTGATGTTGACCAATGTGCAGTCCAGTTCACCCTAGAGAAAGATTTGGTGGGATATATGTGGGATGGTGATAATACATTCCTGGACAGGAATGGGTTGGCCCCATGAACTTGAGGTCATCTTACTCTGCTGCACCTGTGCTAACTTGCACCAAGTCCTGGCCCCCCCACCATCACCCCTGTGTTCGATGATCTACATTGGCTCCCAGTTAAGCAACAAATCGATTTTAAAATTCTTATCCTTGCTTTCAAATACCTCAATGGCCTCACTCCTATCTGTATTTGTAATCTCCCCGAGCTCAATAGCTCAAAGTGGCGCAATCAGTTTGCAAGGAAGTTGGAAAGGTAGCTGAAAGTATTGTCAGAGCTGCGGTTTGAGAGCACTCGAAATGGAGAGGGGAGACAAGATGGGGCAAGTGTTTAAGTGAGAGAATTGTAGTGTAACATTTGAGGTAGATGGAGGTCCAGCTGGTAATGGTGAATTGGAGGGAGAGACACACTAGGAATAAGAGTAATGCAGCTCCTTGAAGCCCTTGACCATCAGTGACATTGGACCACACAGTTTTGTGAAGAGGCTCTGATGATTCTAGATTTGGAGAAAGTTTATGCATAGAGGTCCTGTTACCTTCAGTTTTTTTTCAGTATCCTTCTGATAGGTCCTGGGAATTACTGCCTGTCATACATTGGTGATGCCAGTTTTAATTGGACATGATGGAAACACTTCGCCCATGTTATTGTGTTTTATTGTTGTTCATTCACGGGATGTGGGCATCGCTGGCTGGGCCAGCATATATTGACCATCCCTAACTGCCCTTGAGAAGGTGGTGGTGAGCCGCTGATTGACATGATTGAGTAGAGCAAAGCTCATGGTGAAGGCCACAAAACGTATGGCTGCGGTTTTATTTTGAATTCGATGTCAGTGGACTTGCACTTTGACTACCCGACAACTGTGAAACGAGATTCTTCGAGTTGGCCAGCTGTGATTGCAGTCCCGTTTCCCAATTACAGTCCAGTAGCTGTACAGTTAAATTCACCTTGAAGAGGAAGACCAATCAATTGATCGAGTTTTTCAAGGCAAAGATGCCTGACCGGAGACTGGTCTCACTTCTTTAAGCTCCTTCCTGATACATAGAGTCAAATAGGTGCTATGCGGAGCCAAGTAAATGATCTTAAATTGCAAATTACTTGTTGCATACATGAAAAAGAATACTTGCGTGCCCTTTGTCCATTGCAGAAATCCCTTATGCAGACCAGCATTTAAAGTGCATTCCGCCATATAATAAGCTCACAAACAAACATTGTCGAAACTGCACATCTATTGCAATGGATCATTGCCTTGCAAGAATAAACATGGATTGACAACATCATTGTGATCTGCAAAATGAGCAACGCATTGTCACATTGGGAAGAATTGAAGTTTCGACCTAGGTGTCACAAAGTATCAATTTCAAAAGCGGACCAGGACAAAAAAAATATATTTTGGTCTAGTTTTGATTTAGTGACTGTCATTTAAATTTGGTCACAGTCTATGAGCTGCTTAAATTAACAAATAAAGATAAGATTCCTGTGCCCAGCTTAGTTTGATACGAGGTGGCTAGTTTTCGACAGTTACAGAGGGAAAGATGAATACAGTAATTCAAACTTAATGATGCGTAATTGGTTCAATTTAAACATTACTGATTCACTTTTAAATCTGAGTGATTCAGCCCTAGAACTCGAATCGAAGAGACTCTTTGAAAATCTCAGAGGAGTCAAATTGAAAAGAACCAATGGTTTAAAAGGAAAAAATTGGTTTGAATTTCCAAGAAAGTTAAATTCCCAACCATAGTAAGAAAATTGTTAGGAAAGAAATATGTCGATGTTTTTAACAGTTGATTACAACAAATCAGCTTAATCTCAGCTGTGACTCAGTTGGGAGTCAGAAGGCAGGGAGGTTACATTCTATAGGCTGACACTCCAGTGCGTTACTGAGACGGCGCTGCTCTGTTGGAGGTGCCGCCTTGCGGGTGAGATATGAAACTATTCGCCCTATTTTAGTCGGCTGGAAGCACCACTTTGAAAAGGAGTAGGGGAGTCCGCCCTGGTGTCCTGGCCATTGATCATCCCAGGGTCAACACTTGATGATTTGGTTATGATCACATTGCTGTCCCTGGGATCCTAGTGTGCGCACATTGCCTGCCCATTCCTAAACCACAACAATGACTACACGTCAAAGTACTTTTTATTTGCTGGAAGGCAATTTGTTTGGAAGGTCCTGGGGTCATGAAAGGTGCGAGTTTTCACTTTGTGTTCTCGGAGGTGTAATTTATATTTTCCAATTAAGAAAAGGTGTGGATGAATAGGTAGCTGTTGATTATGCACTTATTCAAAATAAATTTAATATCTTACAATTAGGTTTGACATCGCATTGTTGCTTTCGAAGATTGAAGTGAGACTCGTGATGGCATAAGACATTTCCAGTAGCTATAAGCTATTAGTTGACATTTCCTGGACTCATTGTCAAAAGCTTAACTAACTATTCAGTCAAGGTAAGGATAGTTACACTCAATGGTAGAGAAATTGGAACTCACACATAAGAATTATCTAAGTTTTGAAAACCAAAATACTCAAGAATAAGAAGATTAGAAAAAAAGATCCCAAAACGTGACAGAGGCACAGCTCCGAAGAGCATTGGCGGTATTAAGTTTAGCAATGACTCAGGAGTCGAGGCTTTTCACAGCAAGGGAGTTGCAGTGGTAACATTGATAGGCAATTGTGTAAAGTTAGAAATAAATGATCTGGATGAGGAGCTTGGAAATCAATTCAGGCCAATGTTGTACACATCGGAGCTGGCAAACCACCAGCACCAGTCTGATTGGTGAAACATGATCAGTTTCTGCTGCACGTAGTTTCTGGTGGAAGTTGAACGGAATGGGGAGGGGGAAATGGACCTCTTGTACCTATGTGTGGGCAAAAATAAAAATTAGCATGGGAGATCAATTTCAGGGCATGATCTCTCTGGCTCGATCACCCCCGGAATTGCAACATCTGCTAAATTAGGAGTTGCTGACTTCCAGGTGTCTAAATCAAATGCTCATTTCTATGACCGGAGTTTGGCATCATTTCAGCTAGTGGTCAGTGATGTCAGAGAATACAGTGATACAAGTTCCCCAAGATTGCTAAGAGCAGTGCTTGAGAGATTCATGGCCCAATCCGGGAGGGTTAGCAACTCTAATGGAGTCTAGGAGCATTCGAGGGATATGGTTATAGTGGAGAAACCATTTAAGAGAAGTACTAAATGCAATGAAACTGATAGAAGTGGACCTATTACGGGATGATGTCATAAAGAAGGACCCAGATGAACCACAGCAAAGTCCACATAGAGAATGAGGAGGAGATGTAAGAGCAGGGTCATACTAAGACTTTGATATAGAGATATTCTATCCATTAGGGGAATGCATGCGAGTCAGAACAGAATCTAACTGGGAGATGTAGCTGCGGAGTCAGGTGCTGATGTATTTCAGGACCGTAAAACAAAAAGGACGTTTAGAGATGGGAAATTAATGATTTTCAAGCTCCTCATCCGGATCGTTTATTTCTAACTTCACACCATTGACTACCAATGTTACCACTGTAACTTCCGTTGTTGTAAATTTTAATTTAGATATGTATTAAGATGTTTGCTTTTTGGCTTGGCCTTTCTATGGTGGCAACTGCAGCTTGATGGAAACATCCAGAAGGTTCAGTATCCATCACTTCATTACCTCCTCCTCACATCTGGTCCTCAACTTCAACTCTTGATCCTGTGGTGTAATATTGGAATGATCACTGAAACCGCACAACAAATCAAAACCTGAAAACGCTGGACTCATTCAGCAAATCGGACACTTTATTTTTGTCTCAGATTTCTAGCTTTTGTAGAGACCTGAATTAAGTTCCTTCGTGTTTGCAATTGGTGGCTGTTGCAGTATTATTGGTACCCCCCCCCCCCCCCCCCCCCACCCCACACACACACACACACACACACACACTACGGGCCAGTTTCCTTCTAGATAGTGCGGTGTGGGTAGGAATAAACATTCACAAAATAATATACACCGGGTTTGTGTTGGCAAATGCAAGTGGCTATATCCTAGAAATGACAAAGTTTGCAGCAAATCCCATTGCCAATACATTAAAATTTATTATTGGAAATCTGGTTGCTCAGAAATACATTTGCGGACGGAATGGAAAATGTGACGAAATTGCCAAGTATTTTAGCCCTCCGATTCACCGAACACACAACAAAATTCGCCTTCTCTTTAATAACTGCCCTGTAACATGATCAATAACTGTTCTTGGTTGGGCGTCCGCCAGTCAGTTCTCCTTGGCTGTCAAAGTACATTAGTTTCCAACAAAATAAGTCGTTTAGATCATCCTTTCCCCAAATCTCCAAGCCTTTTAAATCCAGCAGATTAGAGCAAGGGCCTTTGTTTTGCCACACGGGAGGATTAGGAAAGATTTGCCGCTAGAAAAGTTGCGATTTAATCGCACGTTTATCCCTCAATACCTCTTAAAATGGTGCTGCTTGCGGATTAGGGCTATACAAAGCGACGCCTTGTGCAGAAGGAAACTAATGGGAGAAATTTCTCTTGTTTGGTTCGAATGAGAGGGATCTCTGCAGATTTCTCTGGTGTTATTGTTCTCTTCCAAAACCCTGCTTTCAATTTGTTTCCATATTTCTCGCCCCCTTTTCAATGACCAGTGACAATATTCACTTAACAATGAGCAGAAGGGCCTTCGTGAACCTTGAGCTAAACTTTCAGACCAAATCTATCGAATGAACTTTCTTAAAACGGGAACAAAAACAGAAACAGAATTACCTGGAAAAACTCAGCAGGTCTGGTGCTGCCAGACCTGCTGAGTTTTTCCAGGTAATTCTGTTTTTGTTTTGGATTTCCAGCATCCGCAGTTTTTTTGTTTTTATTTCTTAAAACGGGCTTGTTGAATGCTTTTTCCATGTTCACGTTCCTCTTTCTCTAGCTCTTGACTGAAGTCTTTGGTTTCACATTCGGATGTTAGGTCCGCCCTACTGCTCAGACCGACATTCTCGGCATCGCGGTAGTTTTAAAAGCACCTTTAATTTGCACGAATTTCTCCAGTCTCTCCCAAGAAAGTTCAAACCAGTTTTAACATGGTGATCAATTTGACAAACCCCCATCCGGTAGTTTAATTCAAGGTCACTTCGATCTGCTCTGCACTGAAACGACCGCACTGAGGGGTCCTGATGAAGCGAGAGGGAGTTGGCGATCACTTCAGTGTCTAATTCCTTTTTAGTTTTTGTGCTTTGATATTTCGGAATTGGCCAAAAAAACCCGGGTAATTATAAGTGGAGCATTAACCCATCAGAAGCCACTCTTGCTCTGCTCTGGGGGCTCCAGATCTACATTCTTATTCTGCAATCGGTCTTTATTAATCTGCAAGGTAAATTCCCTCCCGTTTGTTAGAAAATGCATGTGGTACTCATTCCGTGTGCTGCCAAGTTTTGTATCGGCGTGAATAGTTTGAACTTTCAAAGGTTGGTTTTCTGCATCCGGTAAAGACACGTGGATACACTGGAGATCCATTTATCAAAATAATTGACAATTTACAGTCGTTGAAGACATTCGCACTGTTTGATTTTGAATTATTTCCACGTTTAACATATGACAGGTTTCTCGTGAAATTAAACAAAAAGA